>NC_141700.1:341696355-342896355 GCF_964263255.1 Lissotriton vulgaris
TATACGAGAGCAAGCGATAATCTAAAATATTTTAAACGTTTATATATTTCTAACTGTAATAAATGTATATTATGGTAAATATATTTCCTCAAAATCGCGTCAGGTTCGGCCTCCCTGCGCGCTCGGTGCACGATTGCCATGTGACCTTAAAAAAAAGCATTTGATTGGTTCATAACATTTCCCATTGTAAAAGTTGGAGGACCCCACCCATTTTAGTCATTTATTTATTTATTTATTTGCTTGTAAAGCGCCTGAGTCAATTCCCGAAGGGATATCTCTGCGCTGTTGCTTGCAATTTAGGGCAGATTACTTTGTGAGTTGAAGCTGAAGAGGGAGGATGAAAAACTATGGCCTGGTGAAAAGGTAAGTTTTCAATTTTTTCCTAAATAATAGTAAATTCCTGATCTGTTTCAGTTCGGTGGGTAGGGAGTTCCAGAGTATGGGTCCTTTGTAAGACAGGGCTAGGCCTCCCTGTCTAGCTCTTCTGATCTTTGGGACTGTAGCAGCAGATGGTTACTAGAGCGAAGTGCGCGTCTAGGAATGTAAGGTACGAATTTTTCTCTTAGATATTTGGGGCTGGCACCATACAAGCATCTGTGTATAATATTACAGATTTTAAATTTGATGCGCTGCTTTACTGGAAGCCAGTGAAGTTGGCGAAGTAAAGGACGGGATGGCGTTCTGGGGGGGGCCTTGAGGGCCAGTCTAGCTGCTGTATTTTGGACAACCTGAAGTTTATCTAGTTGTTCTTCATTTGCCGATAGGTATAGTCCGTTGCAATAGTCCATTCTGCCTATTATTAGAGTTTGGATAAGGGTCTTTCTGTGGTTCTCTGGCAGAAATGGAAAGACACGTCTTAAAAGCCCCACCACATGGAGGCAGGCACCTGCCACTTGTGTGGTATGCTCTTTGAGCAGGAGCGCCTGGTCTAGCTTGACGCCAAGGTTTTTTGCTATGGGTTTAGGGTTAGGGACAGGACCTAGCTCCAGAGGCCACCAGTCTGGGGACCAAAGAAGGGTCGCCCCTCCAAACAACATGACCTCGGTTTTGGTCACGTTGCATTGAAGAAATTTTTTTGCCATCCAGTGTGCTACCATTCTCATGCCATTAGCAAATGATGATAGAATTGCAGGCGTGAGAGTTTGAAAGGGGAACAGAAGTTGGGTGTCATCAGCGTATGACACCGGGGTGAATCCGAAAGATCTTATCATGTTTGCTAAGGGGGCCACATAAATGTTAAAAAGCGTGGGGCTGAGGCATGAGCCCTGTGGCACACCCTTAGTTAGCACTCTTGATGGGGAGGAGTGAGAGCCCAGTCTGACCCCTTGGGTGCGGCCGGAGAGAAAGCTTTGCAGCCATGAGAGAGCCGTTCCTCCTACTCCCACATCACTCAGTCTTTCGAGGAGAAGTTCATGTGATACCGTGTCGAAAGCAGCGGATAAATCTAACAGCACTAGAATCACAGATTCCCCCCTGTCCAGTGACATCCTGATGTTGTCGGTCACGGAGAGGAGGGCTGATTCAGTGCTGTGATTAGGCCTGAAACCAGATTGGGATGGGTCCAGGCCTTCCGCTGCTTCGATATATTTTGACAGGTGTGTGTTAACATGCTTCTCTGTGAGTTTACTGAGGTAGGGTAGGAGGGAGATGGGTCTGAGGTTTGATAGATCAGACCAAGGTAGTGAGGTATTTTTCCGAATAGGATTAACTACTGCTTGTTTCCATTCAGTAGGTACCTGTCCTTCACTAAGGGATTGAATTATGATAGCTTGTATGGATGGGCCTAAGAGAGAGTTTAGAGGGGCCATCATTTTTGCTGGTATGAGATCATTAGGGGAGCCGGATTTTATGTGATTAGTAAGGAGAGGGAGATCGGTGTTGGACACTGGGGGAAAGGAAAGTAAGGGTGCTGATTTTTGTTGTTGCGGTGCCAAGGGGACAGGGTTTCCACAGTTAGTACTAGAGGTTTTCAGGATTTTATCATAAATCGTGTTGATTTTGCTCTCAAAAAACAGGGATATCTCATTACACAGTGGCAATGAGAAATCATCCGAGCTTACACAAGCTGTGGGTTTTACAAAGGATTCCAGTATTTTGTATAGTTCCTTCGAGGAATTGCCTGCCTCTGACAATTGCTGGGCCAGACAGTTTTTGCGAGCCTTCCTAATGTTTTTATAATATTTTGATTGGGCTTCTAAGTAGGCCATCTTATCCTCTGCTAGGTGCGACCTCCTCCATTTTTTTTCCAGTCTTCTGCACCCTTGCTTCTCGGTTCTCAATATTTCTGTGTACCATTTCTCTTTTTTGTGGGTGGGGAATTGTTTGTGAAGTTTTAACGGGGCTAGCTTGTCTATTGCTTCCATTAGAGAGTCATTAAATTTCGCGAGCATGTCTTCTACCTTATCTGTTTCCTGGACTATGGGTATTTTCCAGGTCGTCTGTAGTCCTTCTATAGTGATTTTATGCCACTGACGTCGCCATATTGGAGGAAGAGTCATTCTCTTTTTTGCTGTGTGCACATATCTTATGCTACACACAACATGCAACGATCATCTTCATCAATATTCATGGTCTGTACAGTAGCCTTCCACGTGTGATGGCCATGCATCTGAAACGTTGCATCAAAAAACAAATGTCTGTTACACGATGCCCCTGGTGTGTGTATGTGCGCATTATTGTGCTGCCTTTCGTCTGGGTATTGGTGGCTCGAAGGGGTATCATCAGCCACAGGCAGAGTGCACATCATAGATCACATGTAACAAACAGTAAAGAGTAATGTGTAGATTTGTGTTGCAGTATGCTCTATTGGCAGGCTTTACCAGTATGGTAGTGTGTCATATGTGAGACTTTCAGATTCACATTTGACATGCATTGCTTGACTGCAATGTGCATTCTCACTGTGTATGACGTAGCCTCACTGCTGATCCTCCCTCCAACCGAGCACATTCACATGTGTCCGCTTCGCGATAGCAACACTTTCACTAATACCGCACACCATTGACATGCGTGTCTGCGCATTTCCACAAGTTTGACAATGACATGTGATGTTTGCCATTCAATGTTTTCGGACAGCATCTCATTAGCGATACTTACCACCCTCCCAGTACATTCTACATTAATGTAAATTGTGGATTGTGCGACGTCAAAACTGCAACAGGGACACACATATGTACACTTCCTTGCCAGGCAGGAACTCAACAATGCCCAGGTCCCCGGAATAATTATTCACACCCCTACGCTGGCCTAGCGTACGCAAGCCCAGCCCACTTTGCATACGTATAAATAGTGTGAGAAAGTGCCATCTTTCTTGCCTTGGTATGCCCCCACTTTTTTCTGAACTGCTGATGTACTTTGACTGAGTGTGCCCTGGGTCCCTGCCAATCAGGTACCCAGGGCCTGTGTTACTTCCTTACAAAGAAAAGCTATGCTGAAACAAAATACCCAAGTGGCATCTCTGGCCCCTGTCAGCCCCCAGTAAATGGTACCCTAGGTACCCAGGCCATTGGTGACCAGAGCAGAACCCTGAGGGCCGCAGCACTTATTGTGCCACCCTCAGGGGCCCTGTACCCTGACTCCCACACACTGCCTTTGCCAGATGAGGGCCTAAGTACAAAACTAAAGCAAGAGTCGACATGGCACACATCCCTGTGTACCATGCCCACAGAACCCACTGCCCTGGCATTCTCCAGTCACCCCTCTAGCTTGGTGCCCTATGCCAGAGGTGAGGGCCCAGGTGCATGCGCCCTGTGCCCCTACAGTACCCAGGACCATTCCTGGGCACTGTAAGTGCAGTGTTGCCATTTAAGAGTATATGGTGCTGGGAGGTTGTCATTCACGAACTCCACAGCACCATAATGGCTTCACTGAAGACTGACAAGTTTGGTACCAAATTTCTCAGCACATTAAACCTGCACTGATGCCAGTGTGGGATTTAATGTAAAATGCACGAGAGGGCATCTTAGAGATGCCCTCCAAAAACCCGAACCTACAATTCACATCTGGGCTGAGTGGCTGCAGAGGCTGCCTTACAGCAGACATGTTGCTGGACCCCTGGGTGGAGAGCCCCCTTTCTCCTGGGTCTGCAACAAAGCATATCCTGGGCGAAGTGCTATGTCTCCTTCCCCAGGATGAACAGGGGAAAGCTTCAAAGGCATACCGCCTCTGAGAGCTTCTGCAGACCAATTGCTGTACACAGCAACCAACCCCCCACCAGTCCTACCCCCACTCTGGCAGGAAGACTGTCGGTGAAAAACTACATCTGAAAGGGGGGTGTGCCAACCTGTGCCAACTCCACCCCTCAGGAGGAGGAGGCGAGGTGAAGCACGACCCCGGGCTCCGGCCATCTTGTAGATGGAGAGTCCTGCCCAATCCCAGCTGGGCTCCTTCCCCCTCCCACAGGAGAGTAGCAGGCTAGGGGGTGTACTCACCCCAGGACAGGGACCCATTAGTCCCTGCCCTTGCACTACCTGTAACACCCCTAAATTTAGTATTTAGGGGCTTCCTGAACCTTCCTTCCTCAGATCCCAATATCAAAAAGAAGAAAGAAGATCAAGAAGAAGAAGACCCGCCGTGCAGCTGCTAACAACAGGACAACAACAACTGACTTGGCCGCAGCCCTACCGGCCTGTTGATCCCGGAACCTGCTCCTGCCTAAACCCGGTGACCTCCGTGGACAGCAACATTGGGACACCGAGAGGACCTGCCTGCCTTGACCCTCTCGACGATTGGGACTCCCATCAGCAGGGGCTCTGCTGCAATAACCCACCTGGTGCCCACCAGGAAGCTCCGGACCAGCCCACTCTGCACCAGCCAAGCCCAGGCCGGGCCAACCCGAACCAAGACCACAAAGACGTCCCCTCAGTGACTGGGACCCGTAGTCCAGTGGCCAAAGACCCTCCTCGATGAACCAGCCAACGCCTGCAGACTCAGAACCAGGGGCCACCACAACCGTGACCAGCAGAGGGTAAGCTTTTCCAACCCCCAAAGACACCCCTGCGCCAGCGCCCGCGGCCCCCTGTGCTACCCTTTGGGGTACCTACCTGTGCTCCATTATCCCAACTTACCTCTCGAAGTGCTGGTCACCCCTGGAGAGTCACTGTCCCTGAGCCTGCAGCCTTTGTTCCTTTTTCAAGATCCTCATCGGATAACATTGAACGCCCGATGGCTCAAAAGCACACTGCACCCAGCCGCCCGAGTGCCGCTGGCTGTGACCTCTTTGCCCTATCCTACTTCCCCTCTTGCCCTGAGCAAGTAACCAGGAGCCCAGCTCCCCGAGCCGCATGGCCTGCTTGCCAGCAACCACCAACCGAAGGCCCCCTTTTCCTCATGGGATAACATTGGGCCTACCTACCTCTGCACCAGGCCACCGATGCGCCGCTGGGACTGAACTAACTGTATTCACCTGAACCTGGGGGACCCCTGAGTCTATGCCCAGAACCCTAACTTCACCAACCAAGTACTCTCCTGGAAACCGGTAATTCACTTACCTGCCATTGGATAACATTGACCCATTTTTGACTCAAAAATTTTCTAAGTGTCAAATTTAGAAAATTGAAAATATTCCTATAAAATCAGCCAAAGTCCGAATTCGAAAATACTCACCTGTGATCAGGAGAGAAGCCAGTACTGTACCTTTCAGCCCAGTACTGAACCACAAAAGTAATCCCTAACGGGTTTACTAGTAACCTGTATTTTCTCCATAGGAACCCATTGTCTGCTTTTCTATGAAATTTCTTTTAAGTGTCTACTTTTGAAAACTGCAAATATTCTTTAAAAATCGTACGAAATACTGAAACGCAATTACCTACCTGTTTTAAGTTAAGTCCCCAGTGCTGGCCCTAGGAGACTAGTGCTGGATTACAAAAGTAATGCGATCGTACTTTACCTATAACCTGAATTTCCTCCCATTAAATAACATTGTGAGAATCACCTCGAAAAGTTTCTAAGTGTGAACTTTCAAAACAGCTTTATATTCAGGAAACAATCATCACTGTAACTAAAACGTTTTTGCTAATCTGGTTTTAGCTTAGACCCCAGGACTGAATCCAAGATCTAGTCCTGGAACTACCAAAGTAATCCATAAAGTAATCAACTGTACTTTCCTATGAAAACCCATTGAGCTCAATGCTAGAGTGTCATTCAGAACTGTATTGCTTATTAGCTAACTTGTGATTATTGTGTGTACAAACGTATTGCTCCTCTGCAAAGTATTTACATGAGAGTACTCGTAACTTGAAAAGTATATTTCTATAACTGTTGGTTCTAAAAATAAAACAACCATATCTTTGGATATACAAACAATTGGCCTGGAGTTCAGTCCTTGAGTGTGTGAAACCTTTTGTTGACTGAGTGTGTACATCAAATGCTTTACACTGTCCTCTCGTACTGCCTTACTGCTCGATCAAGCTACCACTTTGGAGAGTAAGGTCAGTTCTGACTTTAACCTCTGTTATACCTCTGGGGTTGGTGGACTCTATACACACTGTACTTCCTTATAGTCCAGTATATATAGAGCCACTTTCTCACAAATAGGATAACGGCAATGCCACATGTCCCAGTTCTACCATACTGCCTCAGGTGATATGGCCGCATCCACCTCGCATATCACAATGCACAATAAAACAAAGGGATCTATGAGGTGTACACCATCCTCGCAATCAAAACTCGATTTGAATTGTGAACCCTGCTGGCTGTCGGGTTTGAACATACAAAAATTAAAGCAGGTGATCAGTGGGGCCTGGGTGCACAGGGGCCGCAATTGAGCGCAGTGGTGCGGGAGGATGTCTCATTTTAAGGACCTGCTGGACCGTACTGTAGGCCTGAGCCAGTGGGCAGCGCTGCCCTACAGACATGTGGCATTGGCTTTTGGGGCATTGTAGTGAGGTGATTACTAAGTGTACATACACACAGGCTTGCACCACTCCATTACACATGCACATTATGCTTCTAGTATGTGCTCTGTTCCTTTGTATGTAAACTTTGGCAAAACATATTATTATTTAACCTTGTGTATTCTCGTACACTCCAACTCCTCCTTGAACCACGATTACCACTAACAGTTGGTAGATCGTACTTCAAGAAGGAAGGATGCACTCAACTGGTGTTCTCTAAGCTTGAAATAAACCTTCATTTACCTCAACACGTTTCCAGCATTATATTATTTCTCCCTTTTCAGACACTGAGATGGTTGCGCCAAAATGGGTGGAGTGGGTGCGTAGCCCGTGAGGATGCCCTGGGCATTCTGATGCCTTCCATCGTGGTATCAAGACACCGACCCCGACCAGAGACCTGCTGGGCCACCCTGAGAGAGGCATCCCGGAGTCAGAGCTTGCACTGGCACGTCGTTGGACACACCAGTGGTGGCAGGTGAGCAGTGTAGCCTCTGTGCGCAGGAGCTGCAATTGAGCACTGTGCAGGGAAAAGACTGGGGTGCAGCAGCCTGGGTACACAGGTGCAGGCAAGCAAAGTTGCCGTAGATAATAATGTAATCTCTGGCCTCATTCATATCTCTGTTTTTTTAAAAATACTTGCTGGACCGCACTCTTTCTCGCAGACCCCAACGTCGCTGACACACAGGTGACAGGAGGTGAACAGTGAGGGCTGGGTGCAGTAGGCCGACGCTCTGTCTCTTCCTCCCTCTGTTCGTTTGACTCTCCCTCCCCTTCTCCCTTCCACCCACTTGCTCTCTGTCCCATTCTCTCTTTCTCCCTTTCATTCTGACTACCTTTCTTTTTCTCTTGCACATGGCACACATACTTATGTTTCTTTTTTGTCTTGCAGGTTTTGTATGCTGCTTCCAGAGGAGTCCCACCCACTTATTTCATGTTATACTGTCGTTTCTTTAAATAAAGTTGTGTTTCCATTTATTTGTGTTGTTTTAATAAAGGTTATTTTTTTACCAATAAATAAGGGAGTGTATGTGTCTTCTTTTTCTGACAACACTTGTCTGTAGTTTATTGTGAAAACCAGCGGTTGATAGGAGGTTATGAGGGATAACATTTGTAATTTTGCAGTGCGCCTACCAAATATAAACCAACAGACTAGTACAGAAATGAAACCTGGGTAATTCTATAAATGCAAGGATTCTATGAGTGTATCACTTTATAACACCATGAGTACTGCCCGTGTGATTATAGAACCAATAAGGCACTGCCTAGGGCCACTGAAGCTTCAGGGACTAGCGAGGCCCACCCTGCATATTTAGGTAAAGCCCCGGAGGGTGGCGACCCCCAGACATGAGTTGGCCTCGAAGCCCCCAAACAATTAGGTTGAGAAATGTCTCTGTGCCCTCCTGTGCCAAATTTACATGTGAGATTAAGGTCCCCAGTGCTGCAGAGACCCCGCAATATAATAATAGGATTGCCCCGGACCATTACCCACCAGGGGGCTCATTTAAATGAACGGGTGAGACCCTGCTTAATTTTTTTATTCTTAATTTTTACTATCCGTATCAGCTTTATTGAAGCGATACAAGGTTTTCCTCCTCTCGCTTCAACGAGGCAAACACGGATTTGCAATCACAGAGTGGAAGCCATCCTCCCGCCCTGTAATAGCAAACATAAATGTACCGCGGCTGCACACCCCAGGGCATTGTATGAGCTGCGCCTGGGAGGTGGCGCTCCATAGAGCTATGATGCATTGGTTACTGCATAACTACAGAATTAGTATAAATGCATACTAACACTACTTTCACACGTGTAGAACAGTGACCAGAGTGTAGTGAAGAAGCAGAGGAAGCCCAAAATCAAAAAATATAAATCCTACCAGAGGTCGGATGACATAGTTCGATGAGCCGATGATCCTGGGATGAGTAGGAACAGCTTCACGAAGAAAAAGGGTCTTCACCAGAATGCAAGGAAACTCAAAATATTGGTGAGTGCTGCCTTCTTTTGACCTTTCCCCGCTTGTCGACACACTCATGTAGTGAAGAGGCAGACTGCAGTGGATCCGATAAGTAGATAAGTAGATCCCTCTGTACCTGCCATCGCATCCTCGCTAAGAAGGCGCCAGCACCTCTCCAGAACCTAGTCACCAGGTATGCACCAGCTCGCGCTCTGCGCTCCTCGCAAGGAGGCTTACTTAAGGTCCCTAGGGTGAAAAAGGCCCGTATGGGAGGAAGATCCTTTCGACACCTGGTGGCTAAAAGCTGGAATGCTTTACCTCTCAATCTCCGTCTGGACCCCTCCGAATCTAGTTTCCGGAGGAAACTAAAAACTCACCTCTTCTCAAAATAAGTGGGCTCCCCCCCTACTACTCCTTCAGAGTGCTTCAGTTCAGCGCGGGGACACGCATTCTGCGTAACCAGGCGCTCTATAAATGCCCCTTAATAATAATAATTTATTGAAGGAAAAGAAGACAGCTTAAACTGCCACCAACAGGAGCAGACAGCAAGGCAACCATCTTCTCCTGCACTGTGTACAAACTCCCCAAGATTCCCCTCATGACAGCCCTACATTCTAACATTACATACTTACATTCTAGTAGTATTACATACTAAAACTTTATAAATAAATACTATGACTTACATTGGAATACTACTCAGAGTACATGACTTTACAGCAATGAGCTCATAGTTTCATCCACAAGTCTTGAGACCGGTAGGGGTGAGTAGTTCGCTTCCCACTCCTTGTATTGTATAAAGGCAAACTAACACTACTTACACAGGTATGCTACAGCGTCCAGAGCACATCACTTTACAGCAATGAGCTCACGGTTTAGGGTCGCGGTTTAATCCCCGAGTCTTCAGACCAAGAGGGGTGAGTAATTTGCTTCCCACTTCCTGTACAGTATAAACGCATAATAACACTACTTACACAGTTATACTACAGCGGGCAGCATTCTACAGCGCCCAGAGCACATCACTTTACAGCAATGAGCTCACGGTTTAGGCTCACAGTTTAATCCCCGAGTCTTCAGATCAGGAGGGGTGAGTAATTTGCTTCCCACTTCCTGTACAGTATAAAAGCATACTAACACTACTTACACAGTTATACTACAGAGGGCAGTATGCTACAGCACCCACAGACCATCACTTTACAGCAATCAGCTCGGTTTGATCCCTGAGTCTTCGCTTCCCACTTCCAGTATAGTATAAACACACGGTAGGGGTCAGTAGTTCACTTCCCACTCCCTATATGGTATAAACGCCTACTAACACGACATGCACAGGTATGCTACAAAGACCAGAGCACATCCCTTTACAGCAATGAGCTCACGGTTTAGGCTCAAGGTTTCATACACGAGTGTAGCAGCATCTTATCTCAGCACCAGGTCACGCTGAGCAACACCGCACTTTCAGACCGGTAGGAATGAGTACTTCGCTTCGCACTCCCCTACAGAGGTTACAGTGCTCCTATACTTCTGTTACCTACTCTTTTCAACCTTTTTTCCCATTACTCATTTCAACGGAATCACAAAATGAGTGCCATCACTTGCTAGTTGTAACAACTTGCAGCCAATAAGCAGAAAGCTTGTGCTCGTAACGCCTCAGCCAATTAGATGGCAGAATTCCCAAATATTGATATCTGTAAATTTCGATATTTCTCCAAAACCACTAAACGGATTTACACCAAATAAACAAAAGCATGCTTTCTAGACCATGACCCTTCTCCCTGCCAAATATGGGGTTATTCCGTTCACCCGTTCGACCTGTAGCGTTGTCTAAAGTTTCCTATGGAAATGAACATGGAGGAAACACGTTTTGGGAACCCCCTTTTTTCTTGGCCCCCCTTGAAGAATCACCCCCAAACTTTCAACATAGGAGCTGATATGAACACAGAATTTGTTTGGAAACCTCCATGAAGATTCATCAAACGACTCCAAAGTTATAAGAAAATCAAAAAATGCTCTTCCTATGGAAAACTGGTCCTAACTATAACTACCTACTGGTGACCGCCAGAAGGTGTAATACATGTGTATGTATATATGTATGTATATATGTATGTATATATATATATATATATATATATATATATATATATATATATATATATATATATATATATATATATATATATATATATATATATATATATATATATATATATATATACTTCAGTTACGCTAATCTTATAAAGTGCACATTGAAATCAACATAGAATTACCAATCTACAAACTTGATCATTGATAAACATTAATTCATACTAAACATAGAAAAAAATACTATCATTGTCTCGCTCATTAACCTTGAGGAATATACCAAAAATAACTGAAATAAATTCCAAATTGATATAGTATGAGAGGTGTTGCATATCTCATCAACAGTATGACATGGAAAGTTTGTACATTGAATTGAATCGAATTTGTATGGCGCACAGCTTACCCAAGGGGTTTCCTGACCAGATAGGCGAGCAGAGAACTAGCAGAAAGGTCTGAGAATTGAAGAACCAAGTCTTCAAGTTTTTACAGAATGAGCCATAGTCTGTTTCCTCATGTACTGAGACCGGTAAAGAATTCCACAAGCTCCTAATTAAGAGGACCCGTCGTGCATGCTGGAGAATTTGAATTTCGTGACCGAGAACCTCATCTGGTGAGTTTAGCACAGAAGCTGTGGGGGTTGGTAAGGCTAAGCTAGCTCTTGTAAGAAGCTACCTTTTGTAAGAAAAAAGGAGGCCACTCTGGTTTTGATTTTAAACATGTAGCAGAGGGCTTTAAATTTGATACAAATCCCCACCATCAGCCAATGAAGGCCACAAAGAACATTAGTGACTGACGAGAATTTTGGTACCTGACCCAAAAATCTGGCAGCCGCGTCCTGTACCACTTGAAGTCTTTGTATTAAAGCTTTATTTGAGCCCAGGTAAAGAACATTGCCGTAATCCAGCCTAGAGGTAATAAGTGCATGGACTACCGTTTTCTGGGAAGAAAGGGGAATCATCCATAGAATATTATTAACCATTTTAGAATAGTAAAGCAAATGGCAGAAATCCTAGTGATTTGTTGCTTCATAGAAAGATAATCCTCAATGATGAAACCCAAGTTAAGGACATGGTGTACCAGCAGGGGCAGTGCACCCATTTTATTGGGATAACACTGAGTGCCCCACAGACCATGTTTCTTCCTTGAAATCATAACATCTGTCTTTTCTCTGTTCAGTTTGAGTAAATTGTTTTGCATCCATGATGCAACCTTGCTCAAACCTGACTGAAGAGACTGAAGAGCTGAAGGGGCCAACCCCTTAACTGAAGAAAGGGAAAAAATTATCGGAGTGTTGTCGGCATAATAAAAACGGGAGAGACCAGCCTCTTCCACAACATCAGCCAAAGGACGGACACACACATTAAATAGTAATGGGATCAGCACCGACCTTTGAGAGACTCCATTAAGGGATGGGTAGGAGGTAGAATTTGCTGACGCCGAGGAGACCTGAAAGGTGCAGTCAGCTAGGAATAATAGGCATCATATTAATGTACTGTCAAAATTCACTATTTGCTTAGTAGTTACCCAAAAGTGAATTGTAGCAGTTGGTGCACATCCCGTATTCCCTCTGCCAACCACATTTTCCTGCAATTGATATAATCATGTACACCCTAGTGGGTATTGGGTGCTTGGTTTATGTGCAGGATGTGAAAGAATTTATCGTTAAAATAACTATCTCTTAAACCAACCAACTGACAAAATCTAGGTTACAATCATATTGATCCGTAGACATATGAAATGTTGGTTATTTATCTTTTGGCTCTACTTATAAAAAGGGAGGAAGTAGAGGTATATATACAATTCCTCTTCTTTATTCAGGCCAACCATTGCTTTGGTATTAAAATCCAAAATATAACGGGGATTCTTTTTTGTGTCATACTTTTTTATTGGAGTTCAAAGATAGGCAATCTCATAGGTTACAAAACAATATAGTAAATATAAATCAGTATGTGACAAATAATATACACCTGTAATATATTAAGGAAGAGGAAAAAAGGAGGGAAAGGGAAAAAGGAGAAGGGAAAAAGCTATATATAGGGAGGGAAAGAAAAGAGAATTAGAATTTCAGGAATCACAAAGAAAGGGGGTCCACACCTGCTGGAATATTTGTTCTTGGTCTTGTATCCTATACATTACCTGTTCATAAGATGCTGTCTGTATCATCGCAACCATCCAGTCCTCTTTGGAGGGAGGGCTAGGTGATTGCCACAGCCTTAAAACACATAGTTTAGCAGCAGTAAGTGCAGTGTGTAAGAGTCGACTTTGAGGTCATAAAATAGTAGGAAAACTTCTAAAGTCATGTAGCAAAATAGTGGCAGGTGTGAAAGGAAGTGAAAGAGGAATAGTTTCTAGTAGTGTAGATCCTATTTGCTGCCAACATTTTTTCATAAAAGGACATTCAAAAAGTATATGCAGGAGGTCACAATTAGCTTCAGAGCATCTCCAAGACCTAGAATGCAATGATAATCCAGCTCATTGCAACTTTAAGGGAGTCCAATGCCAATCATGTAAAGTTTTAAAAACACAGAACTTCATTTGTGCTTCACGAGTGCCCTTATCCAGGGCTTCCAATAAGTCGGGCCAGGTATCTTCGTCTATGGTGATATGAAGCCGTTCCTGCCATTTATCACGGAGAGTAGCAAGAAGTGGCTGCGAATATAAATGGTTAATCAGAGATCTATATAAACCTGACATGACACCTTTATGTCGGCCCCAAGTGCAAAGAAAAGTCAAAATCGGCGAAGTTTACAGTGTCCAAGGGGGAAGGCCAAGACATCTCTTCAGAGAATGTTGAAGTTGTAAATATCTCGAAGCCTGATGTAACGGAAGATCAAATTCTTCACAGAGAATCTCAAAAGATTTCAGTTCACCACCTACTATAAGTTGATGTAAGATTAAGATTCCTCTTGAGCTCCATTCAGGCCAAGAATGTGCTTGTCCATTAATACGAATGCTTTCATTCTTCCAGATGGGAGCTTTAGAATGTAAATGATGGGCAATGCGCAGTAGACGATGTGCACATTGCCATGTTTGATATGTGGCATTGAGCACAGGATGTGCAGGAGTAGTCCTAGGTTTACGAACATTGTATAAAAAATTAAGACCATCTTCACATTTAAGTATTGAGCGTTCTATTGTAACCCATTGAGGAGAGTCAGTTGCACCTGGGAGCAAGTAAGACAGCTGTGAAAGGTGTAACGCTAGAGAGTAGTGCTCTATCGATGGTAGACTTAGAACACCATGGGAGCGGCGTGCTATTAGTTTAGCAGCAGACAAACAAGGTCGCATATTACCCCAGACAAAGGATCGAATGCGAGAATCTATGCGACGAAGTGTGGCTAAAGGTATAATAATTGGGAGCATTCCCAAGACATACGTAAATCGGGATATAGTAACCATTCTCACTGCCTATATTCTTCCCCAAATGGAGAAACTCAAAAGAGACCATTTGGCAAAATCAACTTCCATTTGTGCTATGAGAGGAGAGATGTTATCTGAAACCATTCTCTCCAATCCACGATTGATCAGAATTCCAAGATATTTTAATTGAGATGATTTCCAGTGAAAAGGATAGCCATCAATAGAAGCCTTTGTGGTACAAGGAGAGAATGGCAGAGCTTCACTTTTGTCCCAGTTCACTTTATAACCAGAAATCACAGCGAACTGTTTAATAATTTCAAGCATATTTGGTAAGGAACGGGGAAGATCTTTAATCGTAAGAAGGATATCATCAGCGTATAAGTATAATTTATATTTATAATACCATGAGTGACGAATAAGCGAAGCAAGAGGTTCCATCGCTAGTAAGAATAATGGGATTCTGACCTTCTTGGTATGTTTTTGCTTTTCCCAACTCTCATACTTGAAGGTATTGAATCTATCAAAAAATACCTCAGTTGTTCGTCATTGGTTTTGCATGTTTCTTGAAAATGTCTGTCAACATGGTAACTCTGGTCATTATTTTTGGCCGTACATGTTGTAATACCATCTCATGTACTTGGAAAATTCGACTACCTACATACTTTTGGGGACATGGGCACTCCAAAACACATATTACATATTCACTTTTACAGTGAAATGCCCCATCTTATTTTGTGTGTAGGTTTCCTTAGTGGTGATGTCACCTCCAATTTGTTGATGCTATACTTACAAGCCTTACATTTGAGACATTTATGAATGTCTCTATTATCTGTTAACCAATTTATCGAAATCCTCATCAGGGGATTACTGTTAACCAGGCTCTTCCTCATAGCCTTTGCACTTCTAAAGGTCATTTGAGGCCTGTTGGGCATGATTTGGCCAATGTCCGTATCACCTTTAATCAAATTCCAATGTTGGGCAGTATTTATTTTTATTGCCCGGTGTTCCATGCAATAACCTGTGACATTCTAATCTCTTTGCCTGTATCCTTGCATTGGACTCTCTTGGAGAACAACAAGTCCTTTTGTGTTCTAATGTTAGCTTTATTCTATGCAGCATGAACATTTTTGGGCTATCGCCCCTCAAAAGAAATGTAGTTGTCAATTCTTGCTGTGCTTGAAATAGTTCCCCCTCATCATTTCAATTACACCTTATACGCATGTTGTCAGCATAGGGAATGCTAGTTATGAGTTTACTCAGATGGAAATTCTGAGCGTGTAGTAAACAGCCCTGAGTCCATCAGAATGTGCTGTGCTGGTGTCGAGTGTTGTTACCTCCATAGTCAATAATACAAAGTCCTGTTCCCATTGCACATCATAAATCTTTCTCAAGAACATCACCTCATCATAACATTCTAATCCATTCTATGCAATTTGCATGCAGCTATTTGACAGAAGCCCATAGCTCACTGTGCTATATCAGGATTGTATTTTTGAACTGCAAGTAAGAGAAGGATCTGTGTGACAAAAGCAGTAACCCACGGAGCTATCCACATAAAATGCAGTTCGGTGTTCTGCAAGCAGGCATATTAACCCTCTGTGCTACCTTATGAGTCAAAACTGCCAATAAACAAAACTTCAATCTCTCCCCTGCAGGAACATTAATCACCAGAGCTATATCTGCATTCTAATTGTTGCCTGGACATTGTTAGACACACAGAAAAATTGCAGCAGGTGTCTTTAAACCTATAATTTATGTCTAAACAAGCCTCCACCCCTGAGCTCTTTGTGAAGTGCTCCTACACCGGCCACACCGCCCAAAATTCGGCCACGATTTCAATCCTACTGGTTAAGTATCAAACCCTAAATCCAGTGACTGTACCTTGTCCAGTTTTGTCCTTAGCACACACTACCCCATCCTTCCACTCCCCAAGGAAAAGGGATTTTAAGATTAGTTTGTACTCTTATTCTGGCTTGTCAAAACTCTAGCTCCTTGTTTGATGTGCAGAAACTTACATTCTCATCTGTTTATAGAGATTTTTTTCAGACGGGATAAAATTTCAAATCAAATAATTTAAGAAAAGTCCTTGTTATGTTTCATTATAGGGTTTGCTGACTCTGCGAAGAACTAGGTGCCTCTTTTTATGCACCTGCAGATGCAGGTTGAATTCATGTAATCCTGAGTTAGCAGTTTATTTTCTGACAACACAGCTCAGAATCAGGAGGAGGAAAACTGTGCTTGCAGTCTCCCAACGGTACTGTCTCAAAGTAAAGATCTAACTCAGAGAAATATTGGACTAAATGAACTCACTTGGGGCATATTTACTAAACGTTTGTGCAATGCAGGGCAGGAAGCAAAGTTGCTGCAATGAGTTTCTTGACCGCGAGACAGTGGAACAGTGCCATTTCTCCTTACGATATGACACCCTTCAGCCCTCTACATGCGCTGGCGCTCTTGATGCTGTCTAGCGCCAATGCAGGCTTCCCTGCATTTTGGTGAAAGTATGCCTGTGTTACAGGCAGAAATGATTTTCTGCAGGAAGGGATACCTTTCTGCGCAAAAACAGCACTAAAAGGCAATTTCCTCGTTCTTGGTGTGATGCAGAATCCATCACACATAGAAAGTCAAAGTAATGAGGAGAAATAAACATATTTTACCTCATTGTGCCAGGGCTGGGGTGGCATATAAATTTGATCACTCCCAGATTTTACTTTTAGTAAATTTTGCATTCTGTTAAATTCCATGGGGGTATGCACAGAATCATCCATGCTGTACCCATGGAACACCTACAACTATGAAATATTTTAAAGTCACGGAAGCCAGCGCAAATCGCCATTCGTGTGGCTTTATAATCTTACTTAATCCTTTCAATTGCCTTTCAACGCCTTGCGCAATGCAACGACAACACAAAATCTTTGTAAATCCGGGCCTGCAAGCACATAATCATTTTTTGCAACACTATGGGGGTCATAATGAGGAATGGGACCGCCCGCCGATGCTGCGGAGGTCCCGTGCCTGCTATTAGGATGCGCCCGCCACAGTGGCGGGCACATCCTGCATTCCTGACATTTGGGTCGGCGGTGCACTCAGCACCGCCAGCCACAATGCCAGGAAGGCATGGCGTGCACTTCCCTGCACAAAATGGCAGGCACATCATGGTGCCTGCCATGTTGTTCAGGGAACTGCAGGGGAGTACCATAGGTACCCCCCCATGTGCACCCCCCACTCCCCTGAATCCCAGGGGACCCGCTACTGGCCCGCAATATCAAAAACCACCTGCCTTTCCGTGGCGGCAACGCCGCCATCGAAAGGCACAACCCAGCAGACATGCTAGTATGTTTGGCGGTGTGTCCCGGACACCGGGACCATGTTAGCACCTTTTCCGCCCGGTCGACTCTGCGACCGGGCGGTAAACCGGCGGTCGGTCTTTCCGTCCGCCGGGGTCCCCCCCTCCATGATAATATGGCGGGGTAAATGGAGAGCGGGCGAAGTTTTTCGTGGGCGGATCGCCACCGCCATACAGGCGGTGGCGATCCACCCACAATACTAATGGACCCCTATGTTTTTAAATGGGTAAGTTCATAGCCTTAGCACAGTTGAGTGCGTCTATAAGTATTTTAATTACTATTCTTCAGTAACATTAATTACTTCAAGTTATTTTTTAAGGTAAAATTCTGGGACCATTGAAAATGTAGAAACGGGTCCACAACCTTGCCGCGATCAATCTATAGCTCTTCAGTAAGTTTCACTCATGTCGTTTCACAGTCATTAACATGGTTAATTCATTGATATATATGTGTAGCCAGATGTGTTAAAGGTCGGTTTCACACACATCACTCGCCGAGCACTGTCACTAACGGTAGTTTTTGGGTCACGATTTATCTCACAGACCTTCCACTTTAGAAAATAACCAATACACTATTTCTTTATTGGTTTTACGAGCATGTAAGTGGCAGGAATTCACTGATTGCAAAATCTAGAATTTTTTATTAAGGTTTATTAACCACACGCATGATCTATTGGAGATATATAAGCCTTCATTCTACATCACCATCAATAACATGGTTCATTCTTGGGATTGAAATATTGTACGATATTGAACTGAGCTTAAGTTTTCTCTATTGTCATAGAATTAAGGCCATGATGAAGGGTGCTGCCCGAAATGCATTGGGTGTATTTATGTTATGGACATATGAGTTTGATCAAGATCAATAAAATGGATACTACAAAATTAATAAGAACACAGGGGCATATTATCAAGGAGGTTTATCTCCGCTTTTTTGGCTTTAAAAGCCAAGAAAGCGGAGATAAAGTTATCTCCCTAATACCTAGCTGTCGGTAACACCAGTTAGCGACAGCTAGTAGGAGATAGCGACCATCTTAGGCCCCGCTTTGCATTTCAGTGAAATTTATCACTAATGACATGCAAAGTGGGCGTGCCAAGATGTTAGCGACTGGACACCGTCGCTAACATCGCTATCTCCTATTACCAACTTTTGGAGATATTTGCGCTAAGCGCGATTATCTCCAAAAGCTAACACCTGCCCTGAGCAGTTCTTAGCCATGTTATCCAATGGGAGGTGGATAACATGGCTAAGAGCATTTGCTCGGTAATGCATGAATATCGCTGACTTTTCAGCGATATTCATGCATTTTGGCCGATTTTTATCGCTTAGGAGATAAACCTTGATAATATCAAGGCTCCTAAGCAATAAAAATCGTCGCTACACGGCGATAAAATTATTGCCGCTAAGCCAACCTACCGATAATTATCGCTAGTTGTTGGTAATATGCCCCACAATTCGTGGAAAGAAAACAAAATAAAAATAATTCTTGTGATAAACTATACACATTTTGAATCATTTAATTCCAAATTTGTTATTTGAGTGCGGTTTAGGGACGCCCCACATTTTCTGGGGACAGCGCATTATCGTTGAGCACATAAAAAGTAAGACACTGGGCTCTGAGCTGTCAGCAAAGTGCATCATAAATGGGTACTTAAAGGAGCACATTCTCGCTTTTTACCAGGGATAATTATGTTAATCAATAGAAATGACCTAGGTAGAATACCTTAATAAAAAAGTATTCAAAATTTAAACAACCTCAGTGGGTCTGCAACTCATGGAACAATGGGATTCACTCGTTATATGCACCCAAGGAGAAGGGCTCTGTTCTGCTCTTCTGTGGTAATAACACTCTGCTATGGGTGAACGGCCGAGTCTGCATTAATTAACAGTAAGTGTAGTTCTTTTCAGCAGTATCAGATAAGACACGATTCATTAGGAGTTGTATGGGGTTAAAGTTCAGCTTGCAAGAAACTAATTAGGTGAGACGGTAAAAATCAGACTTTATTAGGCTGGTCTGGCTTGATATTGCTGGAGAAATAATGAATTGTTATTTGAATTCGGGAGTGCAATTCGGCGCCATATTAGAGACAAAAGCCCCAAAGAAAGGGCCGTTTTCCACTTGGCAGCGGTAATGATGTCTTGATTAACACAGCAGTCCCTGCTAAGGGGGACAGGCAGCTTCCAGGAGGTGTTCACATTGACTCAGTGACTTATGGCTTTATATTTTTAAATTGGTCTCTCCAGTGCCATCTGATAAATCAACACACAAGCCAATAAATGGTTCATTATCCTTGTAATATGATCCATTCGCACTCCAGGAAACACAGCAAATGATGGGCAACTTAGTCATATTCCTTTCCAAACCACGGCTGTCCATCAACTTGCAGCATTAACTGCGCGTGGGAGTGCAATTGGGGTGAGAGGTCAATGCGACTGCTCAGTCTGAGGTGGTTTTCTTCCGGGGAACTTTGGCCTTTTACTAGGATGAGCTGCATTGACAATATGGCCGTCGACAGCGTGTCGCAACCTTTCCAAACAGAGCTTCCCCATCCTTTCCGGAAACTGGATAACAATATCAAACACACAACACAGGCAGTCTTTTAAGTTAAAGAACCATGGATTCCGTATTCTTTAGAAATGACCCTGCCAGGCGCTCTTGAGAGTGGAATAAATAACAAGCATATCCAATCAAATGTTGGGACCTTATAAGTATTTAGAAATTGCAACACATCATCTTTAGTGCTACACAGGGTCGGATTGGTAAGGCAGGCACTCGGGCAATGGCAGAGGGGCCGGTATCAAAGTTCCAGCTTTGGGCTGCTATTTTGACAGCCTGGGGTCCAATTTGGGATGCGTCTGGTGTGTTTAGATGTCACCAGCGGCCCAGTGGGGCCCTGAGTGGGCTTTCTGGAGGCAGATGGGAGTCCATTACCTCCCTTTTATCAACTGGCAAAGGTGTCACTCCCTTTCTCTCGCTGGGCCCGCCAATTAATGTGTGCATACTGAGCGGGGGCAGGGGGCCTGAGCAGGATTGGCCTCACTTGTTCGCAGGTGTTTATAAAACCTCGCTGAAGCAGGGTTTTGAGGAAAGGCAATATGCAAATGTGGGCCACTTTTTCTTAGAGGGCCTGGGCCGATTTCCAATCCCAATCCAATCTTGATGCTATAACATCAACATCTACTGTTCTTTAACATGTAACCTTTGACACTACTAGGTGTGAGAAGTTGGACTGGTATATGCTGTCCACCAGTTAAAGTGGGCACCATGTACCAGTCCAAACAACCCTCATGGTGATTAGGTTACAGATAACCTTTATGAAAGCTATCCTAGTGTTTGCTATGGAGAGCAGCCTTCAGGCTAAGTCTTGAAGGAATGTTAAGCAGCTTGTTTTACTAGATCAGAACCTCCTGAATAATCAAATGTAAGGAGAACCATACAAGTGTCATATTAAATATTGTATTTATTACTAAACACTCTCTACTAACCTCTTTATGAATTTAGAGCACAAGGCACACAATACGTAATCAATAGAACAACAGTAAATTCCACAATACACAGCGGGCTTCAGGGGGAGACCGAACCATATACTAAAAAAATGGTATAACAACAACGACTTCACTAGACACAGTAACTAGAGCACGTAGAATCACTGGGACCCCAAGGAACCACCCAAAGGACTGACACAGGGAGCCCACAGAGAACGGGTGCAGTGTAAGAACACAGATGCGTGTTCCGTACAACTCTATGGGAAAGTCGCGGTTTGGAAAATGACATTTTAAGCACACTTCAGAGAGGACTTCAAGCAAACCCTTTAAAAAATAGACCATTCTAAGGACAGCACCCTGGTGAGTACCAAGGTGCCTGTGTTACCTATCCCAGAGGAGCCTGGTGCATAGGGGTCAAGTGGTGTTGGAAACCCTTGTTGCTTCTAACGGCGTGATGCAAAGAAGTGCTGCTGCCTGGAAGATGAAAAGTGTCCAGTGGAATCCAAGCCTGGAACCGAGGGGAGAAGAACCGGAATGCAGAGGGGACAGAGTCTGGGCCACTTCAGGGTGACCAGGGGCTCAGTAGACGAATGCCCATCAATGTCGGGTGCTTCAGGTGTGAAGATAGGATGCTTGACTCTGCAGCCACGGGGACCAGGAGATGTTGACGATAACCAAAGTCTGGATGTAAGCTGTGCCACGAAGGATGTCGAGTGCTGAGGGGTCAGTGTCTGGATTGAAAACCAATAAGCCTTGGCAAATGCAACGCACATGGGCAGAGGAAACAAGTTACGGTGAGGACCAGCAAGGTCCAGGAGAATCTCCAAGATATGGGCAGTCAGGGCACATCTGGAACAACCAGGGAAGCCCATGCGAAATCAAATTCACCCTCGTAGGGACCCACAGGCCAATGCACCAGGGATCGCAAAAAACCCTCAAGCCGAATCATGAAGTACCAGCCCACAGAGGACTCGTGGAGTGGAGGCCGGAAATCTTTGGTGAAAATACTGCTCGGGTCAAGACTACACGTAGCCCAAAAGCACAGCCTCAGGGATTGCCAAAAAGCCTATTCTGCTGCATAAGTACACAGTGCACAGGGGTTCTGGTTGCACAGTCCCCACAAGGGATACTGGTCTCAGGATTACTGAGCACGTTAACAAATATGAAATAGGATGTAGCAGTTACTCTACCAGGCATCGACAATATACACACCAATAGGATCATTGAGACACAGGCAAGAAGCCCAAAATGGGCAGGAAAGGTATTTGTGTGCATTAGAGCAACATCTGCTATTGAAATCAGAGTGCACACTGCACTCCCTCCTGTTTCTGCCCTGGTACTTGAGTATTTGTACATATATCAAAACGAGAAACAAATGACACAAGAAACAGGCATCCAAATAGTTTGCCCTCGTGTTAGGCCTCCTGCCTCTGCCCAAATATCCCCTCTAATGCATTGACTGTTAATGCCCTAATAGAATAGCTGTCACACTCCAGATAGATTACCACCAACATGTAAATATGGCATATAAACACACTTCATACTTAGCACAAAATGTTCCCACAGCGGTATAATTGGCCCTTGTAGCACAGTTAGTCCACGGTGGGCATTAACGGGGAAGCAAGTTTTATTCAAAAGCATACCAGGGCACTGGGTAACATAAACTGCGACTCCGAGGCATTTAAGGCCATATGTAGGTAGCTGAATACCGGTCGGTAATGGCTGAAATTCGGTAATGGCCGGTATTCAGGCCATCGAGATGTAGGATGTCAAAAAGTAAGGATTCAGTAAATATGAATCGGTAAATACCGATTCATCATTACCAAATTTATATTTACCGAATTGGAATTTACCAAATACATATTTACCGAATCGGTAATTACCGAATTCTAATTTACCGAATCGGTAAATATGAAATGGTAAAACGAGAAAAGCTATGTAGGTAAAATTTTAAATACCGAATTTTATCAACTTCGGTATTTAAAAGTCGGTAAATAACACCAACTGGAAGCAGGTGGTAATCATCCACATGGTTTATAAGCCATCCCAAAATGCAACAGTGTGATCACTATGGCAGCTTTCTACTTCATTGCAAGGCGGCTACGGCTACAGGAAGCAGGAGAGAGGATCTGGAGGCTGGAGGAGCAAGTCTACAGACAGCGGATAACACTCTTCCAACTTACTGAGAGAGATCCATGAGAGGTACAGGCTACACCCCCACACCATCCTGGACTTGATAAGGGACCTGCACCCACTCCTTGAGCACCCAATACCAAGGGCGCACGCCACACCACCACATGTGCAGGTGCTCTGTAGCCTACATCTCCTTGCATCTGGCAGTTACCAGGGGGTGATAGCTGCGGTAGGCCGGGTGTCCCAGAGTTGCCTGTTCCGGTTCTTTAGAAAGTTCCTGGATGCCATGATGCAGAGAATGCACCACTACATCAGCTTCCCAAGCACACAAGCAGAACTGCAATAAACCAAGACAGACTTTTACCAAATGGCACAGTTCCCGCACGTCATAGGCTGCATTGATGGGACACACATTCCAATCTGCCCTCCTGCAGCCACTGAATATATCTACAGAAACAGAAAGTCCACCCTCTCAATAAATGTGTGGGTGATCTACGACGCTGGCAACATAATTAATGACATTGTGGCCAAATTTCCTGGGAGCACCCACGACTCGTACATATTCCAGAACAGTGGGATCTACACATGCCTTGTTGCTGGAGAATTTGGGGAAGGATACCTGCTAGGTAAATCACTGTGACACACCCTGATATATACTGCAGCTGAATGTTTTCTTAGTATGTAACTAATGGCACTCTCTTTCCCACCTAGGTGATAGCGCTTATGCTGTGCGGTCCTTTGTCCTCACCCCCTACCTGAACCCATCAACCTGGAGTGAGAGACGTTACAATGTGGCACACAGATCACCACGCAACGTTGTGGAGCGCACCTTTGGACTATTGAAAAGCTGGTTCCCCTGCCTCCACAAAAGTGGAGGTCCACATCAGTACACACCCATCATCTGCTGTAAAATCATTGCAACCTATGCTATGCTGCACAACCTTTCCACAAAGAGAGATCCAGAAGTTGAAATAACTTATCATGAGAACATTGATGATGGCCTTGAACAGCCAGAGCTCAACGCAGCAGGAGCAGCACCAGCAACAGATGGGAGACTGAGACGGGCAGAGATCACACACAACAAATTTTAAGTAAGTAAGGAGACACGGCCAGGCATTGCAGGTGCATGACGTAGTGTAATAACTGGGCAAATGGCACACCATGCCAGTCAAATTGGCGACAACCTTAGTTGGTAATCACGGGTTACTTCACCCAAATAATGTTCATGAAGGTATGGGCAGCATTAATGTTTGCGTCCAGGCACTACAGTTCTGGATGCCTGCAGCTGGCTTTCCACACTGGCTGTTGATCCAAGGCCCGCAGCATGGCGCCTGCTGCTTCTCCGGGTTTCTGGTACAGGTGTGCTATTGCTGCTCCTTCTGGTGATGTCTTCGCTCTCCCCCACACCTAGAGCACCAGCATTGGCTGACTGGGTGGTCAGCAGCAGTTCCATTGCGGATGTCACCTTCCCCATCCCCCTGGAGACAACTGTGCAGCAGTGCACAAGGACCTCCTGCATTGCCACAGAGCACCTGCATAGCAGGGAAGTGGCCTTTGCCATACGGTTCACCGCCTTGGTGTGCTGCTTCATGTGCTGCCGCTCCCTGTGCCTTCTTGCCCTGTCCTCATCAAGTTTGTTGCAGAGTGCCATCATGGACTGGGACATGTCCCGCATTCCCTCTGCCATTTCCCTCATGCTCTCCACCATGGAGCTGATGCCCCAGTCTATGTTGCCCATGTTTTGATTCAAGTGCTGCATCTGTCTTTGCACTGATTGTATGACCTTCCCCTGCAGGCGATGCACTTTAACCATGGTGGCCTCCAGCCCTCTGAAGACTCCCTCACCCTGCCAAGTTATGCTGCTCTCCCGGACCCTATGGCGTCTTGCACCTGTGTGCACACCCTCAGAGGTGGACTGCAGCCCAGCATTGGTTGCCTCCAGTGTAGCAGTTGTGGTGTCACCCTCCCTTTTCGTCATCAGAGGACATCTCCATGACATGGAGAGGGGGTACATTATGCCTCCTGGGCCTTACCACTACTGATGGATTTGAGGCTGGTGAGGCTGACTGTGCTTGTGAATCCTGCTGTGGTGATTCATTTGTCAGTGGCGATGCTGGCTGTGCTGCTGTGGCTGGCTCCAGTGGTAAACCTGCCTGTGGAGTTGGTGCAGGTGGTGGTTCAGTGCTGTGGCCTGCACTTGTGCGGGCATCCTCAGTCCTACCCTTACGGGGTGCCCTTCCCTCCTTCTCGTGTGCTGTCCTGCGTGATGACTCTCCTGTGGACAGATATGGACATTAGCTCATTGGTGCTGCAGCCCTGTATTTCACTATTAAATTACAATCCTGTCACACTACCTCAATGTCCTCAACTGCTTCTGAATGATGTTTGTGGCATGCCTTGTTGTTTTGTATGATGACTGTCATGATGGGTGTTTCAATGACTACCTCTCCCATGATGCATTGCTGGTGTATCCTAAAACCTGTACTGGAGTGTGAGTCACACAGCCACATTGGGGAAGGGGGACAGGGAAGGGGGGATGATTGCTGGGCATGCTACTTACCTTGTTTTGTTGCAGCTCTGGCTGAGCTGTCGGCATCCCCGATCCCAAACCCACTCTTGGGCTCCAGGATCGACTCCACCAGCTGCTCCAGGTCAGTGAGGGCAAGTGCCCTGCTCCTTCCTCCCCCTGTGACAGTGGCCTATTTCTTCTGTGCTGCCAGCTTCTTTTTGGTAATGATCCTGAGATCATACCAGCGTTTTTCCCAAAAAGCTGGGTGTGGTGTTTGGCCACCTCCTCCACGAGCACCTGAAGCTCACTTGTGCTGAACTTCAGCTTTCTTTTTCTATCACCTCCTTCTCTCTGTGATTCCTGGGATGCCATCCTGCAGTTCTGCTCAGCTCAGTACAGCCAGTGGCTCAGTTGCTCACAGCTCTCCAGAAGGTTCTAATTGTCTGCACCTGCACAGGTGTGGCCACTTCCTGGTTGTGGGGTGGATGCACAGGATTGGTTGGTTCCTCAGTTGCTTGGTTGTGGGGTGGGGTGGATGCGCATGATTGTTTGAATCCTCAACTGCTTGTATTTTGAATCTCCGAATCAGTATTTACCAATTCGGTATTTACCGATTTGGTAAATACCGAATCAGTGAAATTTACAGAATCGGAAAAATTTACAGAATTATTACGATTCGGTAAATGTTACAGATTTTTTTCCTACATCTCATTTACCGATTCCGGAATACCGAATCGGAAAAATTCAGTATTTAGGAGTCGTTAAAATAAAATTTACCTACATAAGAACCAGAAACTACGCTAATATGCCCAGCCGGGCATTTATGAGCATAGGGCACAAGAACATATTTTAACAAGTCATTAACAAATGCTGATGAATCGTACAGTTTGCTTTGCCACTTTGGAAAGGCCATTCCAAGCCTGTGCTTTTGTAGAAACGTATGTAGTATAAAATGACTGTCATGTTTAGGTCTCGCTGAACCAGCGTGCATGCACTGTCTTCGCGGCTTTTAGTAAGGACTTCCAACTCGACCACACACTTGTGCGTTTATTCTTTTATTTGCTCACACACTATTGGCCTTTGCGTGCATCTTTCTAACAAAGACAGCACGCTATGGGCTAAAGGCGGATGTATGTCCTGCCCTCTCTCCCCCCTGGTCTAGGGAGCGCAGGAGCGAGTAGGTGCCCCGCACTGTGACTGTTGCATTCCTTAATTTTTTTGCAGGACGCGCCACTTGCTGGTCTTTTTTATGGCCAGTGTTTGATTGCTATACATTGCTATGTAAGTGTTTTTCCAGCGGCTTTACAGAGAGCTTCTACGTGAATTTAGGATCTAGGGAGCTGGAGGCGAAATTCAATTTTTTCCATATCCAGGCGACACTCCTCTGTTTTAAAGACACGTTTTAAAATGTGTGTCTTGACAAACATTTAAAAATAATAATTATTTGAAAAACCTGGGGCATGGGAGGCTGTGAATTGAAAAGGGTTGTAAGTTTAAAATGAAAAGAGAAGTGGTTGAGAAGGTTGAGGCTAAAGTCTTGCTAACATGCCTGTGGACACCTCTGTATCGCAAGGTTGGGGTGTGACAAAGTGTGCCTGGGAGGGAGTGTGTCTTCTCTTGACTGACCTGATTTTTTTTTTACCTTTTTGTGGAGGAATGGAAACGATTGGGGTGCTGGGAAATTCTCAACATTTCCAGAAAGGAAGTCCCAAGACAGACTTTGCCTTGTTTTTTTTTGTCACCCCGATCTTGCCAGCTTTTGCTCCTTCAGCTGAGGATTAGTCTGGGATTTGCAGTTCTCTGAGACATTGCATCACTCGGTTTCAGGTGCTGCCTGCACTTGTCTTTGCAGGCTGCCGCAAAGACTCACAATAAGTATATTTCTTACCAAAAATATTACCTGGCTCCAACAATGAAGGGAAACGCGCCGTGTGACAGCGTGCTTTTATAATATAAAAATTTTTTCTACCGTTACAGAGATAGACAGTTGAAAATTATTAGGTTACAGGCGTTTACACACACAGATGAATAAAAGTGTGTTTATGTAGACATATCATATGTAAATGTGTGTGGATGTATACATAGAGGTAAGTATGTGCATATATACACACGTAGTATGTATGTATGTCCAATGATGTGTGTTTTCACACATCTATCTTAACGTGTAGATTTGGAAAACGTGCTTTAGGGATTCATTTAGCTGGTTTCATCCAAATTCATCTAAACCATTTTGTCTAGTGGTTTGAGAAAAGAGGCACACTCATTTCAAAGAACAGGCGCTTCAATAATGGATATCATAATGATTAACATTTTTTACAAGGATGGAAGGCTGCGCATTAGGCAGATCTCCGTAGCAGGAACAGCACCCGCTGAGCAGCCTCGTCACACAGGCTATTCTGAGGCCTGCAGCTCGCAATGCCCCTGCCCCATTTACCCCCCTCCCCCGCGTTAGGCCAAGAACAGAGTTGGAGGGGCTTATATGGATGTCGCTCTGCATCAGAGTGAAGACGGGCTGCCACGGTGCGTTAATGCTGGCTGACAAGAGGGTACGTCACTAAACAAACCTCAGGCTTCTTGCAGAGGAGCTGTTGTCTATGGCTGTGGAAATAGCAGAGCCGACTGTTTTTTTCTGGGCTGCCCCGCTAGTCCATACCATGGTCCTAAATAAGGCACCTTTCCTCTGCCAAAAACAGGACGTTCTTTACAAAGAAGCTGCAAAACATTCACAGAAAGGCGGGGTAGGACGGCTAGTGTTGGCCCACTGAACATCAGAACTGGCTCATCTGTAAACCACGTTGCTCCTGCTTGCCACACAACAACACTAATATCAACACTCATGGCTACCTATCCCAGATACACATACTTTTAATACAGGGAACGTGTTGTCTTGTTTTTTGAATAAACAAGCCATGTTTGGTTTATGACATTGGCACTGAAACAGTTACAGGGTCCTAGCTGCCTCGACAAGGTTTGTTCAGAACTGGACATCAAACAAACACACAATAAATCTTCCCCCTTTGATGGAGAGCACGGATTTCTTTTGTGATATTTTTACAAGAGCACCTGCCACCCTTCACATTCTCGTGCCAAGACCGCAGAGCCTAGGAAGAGAGCCTTTTTATGAGGCACCGGTACATTTGAAGAATAGTTGAACTTGGATGTGACGGTAATGTGTAAATATTTTGAGACTGGGCACTTGCCGCCATTGGAAATCCACTGGCAAAATGATGTGGTTTGTTAACCAGGGTGTTTTATTTTATGGATGTGTGCTCTGTCGTCGGTCACTCACATGAAAGACATATCTTAGACATAAGAAATGTATGTGGTCATTGAAAAGGTACATTCCGTACATGCAGACGGAATCTTTAGAAGGAAAAAGTACTACCTTGTTAATTTGAACATTGTTCAAACTTCTTCACCCTCATTCACACATTCTTCCAGTTTAAAGGACTCTTAGCATCTTGTCCGGCCTTTTACTACGCGGTATTCGTACATGCTTTGTTTTTTGTAAAATTTATCAAGGAAACAGCTTCAAAATGGTGACACACAGAATGCTATAGTGCTGTTGACCTGAATCAAGGCTCTTGTCTTTCTATCTATGCATTAAAAATGTGTCCATAAATGTTTTCTGATGCAAGCATGTATTCCTGAATCAGACTGCTTTACCCAGTGTGTAGTAATGTTATAGGCCTTCAATCACTGGTGGCACAGCACCCAGGATAATGTACTGCATGGCTAAACACTTATAAGGTCCCAAAGGCAAGACCTATTGGCTATGCCAATGCTTGTTTCACTGGCAAGTGACTCGCCCCTTATTTCTCCAGGATGAACTAGCATTCCAAAATAAAAGGGGGAGCAAAAAAAGGGAGGCATGGATGATCAAATGAAAATGTGGTTTGAGGGATTTGTATGCAATTTTACCTCTTTCTTCTCCTCAGCCAAGTATGCCGGAAGCGGAGGGCACACACTCACCTGACCTGCCATGTCGGACTATTCCCAGTAATGGGGTGCCTAGAAAATGCATGTCACTACTGGAGCAGAAATAGGGCAGTTTTTGGTGCAGAAGCAAAGGACGGGAGAACTTACAGTTGGGTATTACTAAAAGTAGTAACAAAGTAAACAGATATGCTGGGTCTGCATGTTCTCTGTGTTGTTTATCTATTTATTTTAGGATTCCAACCTGTATTCATGCCTTATTGTAAAGTCTTCTGATGCCCTTGGACCTAGTTAGAAAACTACACAAACAAATAAATAAAATCACTGAAATCCACAATGGGGGAGGAGGCTGCAGAAGAAGCGATAGAAAGCGAGGCTGTTTGGTATTCACATGAGATCAGCTGTCAGAGTGGCTAGGAGTTGTTCATGATTTGGGGAGTGAGGGCTGGGTGAGACCTCACACATCCCGCCTGGCCAGGAAGAAACCAGGAAAGGGAGATTTGTGCAGAGAGAGCAGATAAATGGTCTCTGGTGCCAGGGAAGGGCTGCAGCTGTTCTTTCCAGCTCCCCCTCTCCATCCCTGCCATGGGTGGTGGAGCATGGGGAGGGAGAGTGTCTGCTCTAACTGGCTCAGTGCTGGAGGGTTAGGCATGGGAAGAGTGCTCGGTTCAGCTTGCTCGATCTCTCCATGCTGAGCTGGGAGGAAGGGACAGATGACTGTTGCTGGCTGCGGGGCTTCTATCAATGCAGGGAAGGGAGAACAGGAAGGAAAAGCTACATTTCCAGGCTGAGAAGCAGCGCAGGCTCCTTAAAGAGACAATGTGCAGTGTCTGCTAGACCCACAGCACCGACCTAGAGTGGAAGTAGACGCCCTGTCATATGGAGGGCAGACTTTATGCATTTACACTCACAGTGTCCAGGCAAGCCCCCACTCCTCTATTCTCCACTGACTGATCAGAGAAGCAGGGGGTGGGAGAGACTGGAAGTGAGAGTGATGCGGGGAGCACAGGTGCCACATACGAGCTGGAGTTTACTCTTGTTGTGTACACACACAGCCTGGCCAGGCAGAACAAGGAAAGGGGGATTTTTGGCAAGAGAGCAAGATAAAATAAACAAAAAGACCGGTGTGGGTGCGTGTGCAAGCGCAGAAGATGGGGGCTTGTTGTGTGTGAAAATGTTGCGATACAACAGCAGTGATATCAAAGCGAGCACCCCGCTGTATCCATTCTGTGAGCAGAACCATGGAAAAAAATGAAATTTACAAGCATGTGCGCAAGCAAGTTCCTGAGCAGGGGACAATGGCAGTGCAACCAAAGGGCAAGGCCTGGTGTATCCAGCGCGTGTCCCTGCTCATTGCCGCGCAATACTCCATGTTAGTTAACTTGTGAAAAAAGTGAGACATGCACTGTTAGACCTGTCTGCCTTTGGATAGTCCCTCTTAATTATTTATTTATTTTTGTCCCCTTTTTGCCACTCAAAACCTTAATTTTTTATGTCCACTGGGTTTTCAGGTGTTGACCTAGGGGTTAGGTGCTCTTTGACCTCATAGTCTTTTCTTGAGGCCTAGGGGCCTTTCTGACTGGATTCACAAGACCCACAAAATGGTGGCCAGTAACTGCCACAACTGCCAACTCATAGACTGGACCCAGAGGGTAGAATAGGAACATTCCAGAACCTTCTGGTCCCTTCTGGACCTTCTGAGGTCAGCCTATATAAGGTCAGGATCTAGGCAGCCATTTTGTGTAGTGACTGGTGGTTGCATGGGGTGGAACTGGTGAGGAGAGAGGTGGCTTGAAGAGGAGGATAGCGCACTATAAGGAGACAGATCGACCTGAGGATTGGCTGTTCTCCTGTAATGACCTGACCCCTCTTGTGTTGACCGAACCCTGCCAGGGCAGTCCACAAATAATTTTTCCATAGTTCCCCGTGTAACTCCTGATTCCCTTGGGGGCTCGTGCTTTGGTGCCCTCGTGGAAGCTGTGGACACCTAATTCAGAGTGGATTTCCCAAGTAACTGTGGAACTTGTCTCTCCCTCCGTATTGCCTGAGGAGAGTTAATTCAGCCCATCTGTCTGAGGACTCACCGTGAGTGGGACTCGTGGAGCCATCCGGCGTCCCTGTGGTGCCGAGGCGTCCTTTTCCGGTGGAGGTGCAGCCCGGGTGCTGACGGAGGCGGGACCTGGTTGAGGCTCCGTGCTTCCTGAGGGAAATCCGAGGCGGCACCAGAGGAGGCGGGCCAGTGCTGGAGAAGGGCTGGGCGAAGGCGGAGACTTCCTAACATGAGCAGACGGCAGGGAGGAGCTGCTGGGAGTGCCGCCTGATGCCGCGAAGACTAACGTGGCGGAAGCCGAGGAGAATAGCTGTGGCCGGGCAGGCGAGGTAGAGCGGCTGTGAATATAGCCGACCCTCAGCCTCGGACTGCGGTTCTGTGCCGCGGTGCTACAGTCCTGAAAAAACTGCTTGAGAAATACAGTAAGCTGGGGGGTTCTTGGGTGGAGGGAGGTGAGGAGCGAAGCTGGGACTACATCGGGTCATCAGTCCTGATTGCGATCCTTTAACCAGGCTGCCGGATAGATCCTGTGAAATGAACTGAGACGCTTATATGTCCCTGCCGAAATTGACCTTTTTGGGTTTTTCAGGGTTTCCCTGCTGGTGTTTTATCAAATTGCCATAAACAAGAACCCTGAAGTTAAAGCTGTGACTGGGCTATGTAATTGTGGGCTCGAGTGGAGAAAGTAAGGGGTCCTAGGAGTTTGGTGAGCTTCCAAAGCCAGTTGGTTAATTTGATTCAGTGAAATAGCCATTTGATTGTCTCCAGTCAGAACCCTAGCTGCAGGCACTGGGAGATAAGAGAGCTAGTACCAAAACTGTACCATCATGCTTATAAAGTTCTTGAGACTTTAGGGGTAGTGTGCAGCTCTAACTTCCTGTAGAACCAAAATCTGACAAGTGCTGAAGCTTCTCCTAAGGCAGTGAAATGTATGAGCTGTTTACTTCAAGGAAAGAATAGATTGCACAGTTCCTTCCAATTGAACCAAGAAAAAGGGATATTGTTAATTACCCACGGAGTGTGGCAGGAGATAATAACTGTATGTGGAAATAATACGAGTACTGATATTGAAAACTGTTGGGAACCATAAATCTAACAAAGAGGTTAATAGAAGTCAACCAGTCCTGTTATTTAAAAGTGAAAGAATGGGAATTCTGTACCAGCAAATGCAATGTACTGTGAAGTATTCTTTTTATTGATGCAACCAGACGGATGGTGGAGTTTTTGATGTGAACAGTGTCTCAATTGTCAAATGAAATAGGCAAGAGTATACAGAATTCTTTTATAAAATCGACCCGTATTTTTATAAACTGGTGTAGTGTCCTTATTTTTGAGTGTATGAACGTTATGTTGCTGAAGGGTGTGACGCAAACTTAACACATGTACCTTTGAGATATGCCTGCCTACCTTGTACCAAGCTACCCTATGTAGACTGGTAACCCCAGGTCCAACATGCACCAACTATTAGCCATTTGAAGGCTAAGATTTTTGATTAACACAGACAAAAGCCAAACCAAAGCGATGGGAGAAGCCAAGCCCCACAAAGTACATATAACAGATCATCCTGCAGTGCAAGCTCTGTAGGCTCATTCTAAAAAGGGGTGTAGCAGAGAATGTATATTTTTATTCTTATAGCTGTTAAACGAGTTTAGAAGAGAGAGTTTTCCAACTCTTTAAAATGAATTTGTCACTGGCCAAGGGTGTTGCTTCCATTGGTGCAGCCAGTATAGTGTCACTGGGGCACAGATGCCAAAAGGACCAACTGAACCCTGATTATTACAGTAATATTTTAATTCAAACAGCAGCCAGGGAGCTCATTTCCTTTCCTTGCACTAGGGTCCATGACATAATGGTTACTCTACTACAGGTGGCCCTATGTCTGGCACAACACCTGCTTGCTTGGACTGTGTTTTACTACACAGCAGGTTGGGAGCCTTCAGCCCATAATTTAATGGGAAAAGAGAAGATGCAATGCTCAGCATGCAAAACGCCAAATAGCTTTAGGTGTTACAAACAAACATGGCCACTAGGAGACAAGCACAGGTACATAAACAAAAGTAGCAGACGGGGAGTTCCAGGCCTCCCATTTTACTGCCTCCCCTTGAAACAAAAGTCGTTTGTAAACTCTAGGGTTGCTCAGTTTTTTAGGTCTTACTTCAAAACAGCTCTAGACGTCACACACTTACTCTTGCTGTGACAAAACACACAACAAAATAGACACAGCATATAACCAACACATACAGAAACATACACATACTGAAAGTGGTTTGGGTCCGCGCCTATGCAATTGGCATTCTTGGTCGAACACCTATCAGGATTTGGCCTGCTTGTTTGCCCTTCATGCTTTGGGTCCACCCTATGGCATTTTTGCAGATATTAAATTTTTATCAATTTCATTTCCCATTGGATATTACTCCATAAAGTAGGCAAGTTTCTAAGGACCACCTACTAAGCAGGTAATTCTGACCACTATCGCCCGTCTCCCTAGGAGGAGCTGCATGATTACGACTGCCATAGACCTTCCCCACCTTATCTTTGCTGCTGCTCTTGCCACCATCACCATCACCACCATCACCATGAATGAATCTATAGCACTGCATAACTAGTGCCCAGCACAGTTGTATTGAATTGCCAGAAGTTATATTTTCATACTATTCAGAACCTCATTCCACCTTGGTATAGTTCTGGGCAGCTGTTGATGACCTAGCAGCAGTACCTCCTTCTGCATACACAGCCAAAGTGATGCTTGCATCAGAGGGCACTCCATATTGCACTTGTATGGGGAAGGTCTGTGCACACCTGGGTGGCCATTTGCTTCTTCGAGAGTCCTGCTCCTCCTCAGAGATGAACAAAGTGTGCCGCCATGCAGTCCCACATCTGATGGCAGTTGTGCTGGTTTAACAGATAGGCGAGCAATTGACAATGGGCGATTTATAAGTACATTTTGGCAAATTGAAAGATGGACACCATATTTGAGCAACGGTCCCACTGATGCCCCACACCCAAGATTCTGCTTTCCATTTGTGCCTGGTGACAAATCCACAAAATACTGGCAACCTCCTTTTACCTGCTGTGTTTTATAGCTGACGGAAAAACAGTCAGATTCTAGGATAGTTTCACTGACATTCTAGTCAGGCAGAGTATGGATGCTTTTTGAATCGAAATGAAAATCCGTAGCACTGATATTCCATGTACCTGCTCCCAGATCCTCTACTGCGTCTTTTGTTGGGGGGTGTGTGCTAGAAATTTAGCTTCAAGACTCTATCAGGTAGATTCATCAAGCCGAAATTGGCTCGCAAAGGGCCAGATTCTGATAATCTGGCCCTTTGCGAGCGCTATTTTTGCATTTGGGATTCATCATCCCAAATACAAAAATTGCAATTCTAGAAATCGCTAAATTGCGATTAATTGCATTTAAGGAATCTCAAACTGAGATTCCTAAATGCAATTCATTAACCATTAAAAATTGCGTATTCGCAATCTGGTGCCGATATTTACCGTGAAGTCTAACTCCGTGGTAAATAGCAAACATTTAGAAAAATGCATTTTAGTGCATTTTTTCTAAGTTGTATGTCACACACACACATGTCCTTTGGACATGTGTGTGTGCAACAACAGTGTACATTACCATTTCAGGGGTGCTACAGGGTGTCCTTTGGACACCCTGGCACCCTTGAAATTGCTTCCTTATTTGTGATTCGCTAATTGCAAATCGCAAATAAGGAATGACTCCCCATTCCTTCCTAATGAATGGGAAAGCCATTCCTTATTTGCGATTAGCAATTAGCGAATCGCAAATAAGGAAGCAGTAGAAATCGCATAAAATATTGCGATTTCTACACGTATCCCGTTTTGCGAGTCTTTAATAGCGAATCCTTAAAATTCGCTATTAAGGACTCGCAAAACGTTACTTTGATGAATCTGGGGGGTTGTCCCTTCCCCCTAAACATATTCTATTATGCTTCTCTCATCATTTCCTGTCGCAAACATCTTTGCTTACTGAATTTCTTATAGCTTAAACACTCCTTTCCTCGCTCTTCCTTGCCTTTTGTACATATATTTTCTTGACAAGTTAGCAAGTATATCGTAAACTGGACTAATCAACTCTTTCTATCAGCTGCGATTACTATTAATAAACGTAGCCAATCATTGGAGTCAGATTGGTTTATGTAATAGTTTTACCAGATCAAAATCTACCAAAATGCCCCCACCAGTTACAGATATAGAAATAACAGTACCTTAATGCCTAGAAAGTTACTTCCACTAAACAAGAGGTATGCAGACTGAAGAGAATGTTAGGGAGAAAACAGTGCTTAATGAATGTACATATGTGACAATTGAAAAAAATTCTTATTTTGAGATTTACTGCAAAGTATTTGGGTAGTTGTCCACGTTAAATGATGGTGATTGACTGGAAAACATGCGTTAATTTATTCCACCAGTCAGCAGAAGGGATGTTCAAACATGATGACGTGGATGGTTAACATGATGTGGAAGTGCCACAGGTTAAAGAGGGCCAACATAGGACCACATCTTACGATATGGGTAAGGGAGGAACCAAATTAGTTAATAGCCGGGATGGGTCCTTTTGACGAAATAAGCAGGACTGCCCAAGCGTCCTTTTGGGCCCTTGGAGAATGAAGGCCTATTTTTGGTACCTATAAAACTGGACCTTATGAAAACCTAAGTTTTCTTTTAATGTGTAACTTCATGTAAGGATCACACATTAATGAAACAGGCAATAATGCACTATTTGCACAGGGTACAATAATGTTTGGGATAGTATGCAGCTTGTGAAGTGCCATAAAGTGCACAAAGCCACAATTTAGTTGACAAGATCAAATTGATCAATATGGTTTAAGTTCACGGTCTGTTCACAATTTCCCTATTTTCTTGTCTGGCATGTTGTGTGTTTTTGTGAGCACAAAGAAATGTATAAATTGCATGCACTGATGGCATGTAAGCAGTTTATTAACTATATGTCATGTCTCTGATACCAAAAGAGATTTGCAAAATGTTTTACTAAGTGGGTCAGTGTGTATGAAACGCATGAAACTGGTGAATGAGATTTTTTCAAATTTTTCTGAACACAAATATTATGAGTTCCTGAAGAAAGCCAATTAGCCCTGCGAGGTAGTGGTTTGTTGGGTGAAACATGTTGACCAAGGGATATGGAGGGTACTAGCATCCTCATTTAATGTCCTACCTATTTTTTAATCTTGGCAGGGTGCTCCTAAGAATAAAAGTCTTGGGGACATCTTAGACAATCGTAATTGCAAGATGCCCTAACAACCAAAGATCTCCCTGGGTTTGCGAGGGGAAGCCCGTCCAGATATACTAGGTATGTGGATGAGGACTAAATGATGAAGCATGCCAATCGAAATTTCATTGGGTGAAAGTCCTTTTAAATTCCCATGGGGATTTCCCCAGGAAAGGTAAAGAAGAGGGATAAACAGATTAGATGAGGGATTGATCACTAAACATACACACAATACAAAACACAACATTAAACATCCAGAAGTATAATATAGAGAAAGTTGACTTGGTTAGGAGAGCCCCTAATAGGATTTAGCTCACTATGTTGCTCTTGACATTTAGTGACCATCCCTTGACATTTCACAGACCAACTGTTTGGGATGTGTAAGTTTTCATTTGGTGGAAGGAGCGGGTGCGCTAGTGCTATTTTAGGAAACCCCCATGCTTCTTTTAAAAGACAACAAATGACCCTTTGCGTGGAAAGCTCGAGTCAGCCAATAGGGCCGATTTATAAATTATAACTGAAGCTATCACTTCACTGACAGGTCCATTTTTGAGTGCGTGAGGTATTATGGATGTGTGAGTGAATTAATGGACGAATGAGTCAATAGGCTGATGTGGAGCGTGAGTAAATGAAGCAAGTAAAAGAGTGCATGGATGAGATGTGAGCATGTGTATGTTTGGGTGCATAAGAAAGTGCATGGGTTGAAGTATTAAATCATATACTCATTGATTCATCCTTACATTCACCTAGTCTACTATCTGCAATAAAACACATATAAGCTTGGCAATCAAGTAATAGGAACTTTTAGTTGTAAGCCAGACCATTTTTTTACGACTTGTAAATGTTGAAGCTGCTACAGCTTGCATTAGGGAGAAACTAATGTCATCATCCCAAGGGCATGCAACTGTGGAATCCATTGATTCTTTAAAATTATTGTTTATTGGCTGTGCCAATACATTTTCAATACCATTGTTGTGCTTTGTTTTTCCAGTCACTTTGAATGGACGTACTGTGGTTTTCTCACTACACAATCAAAATTTAATGGCAAGAAATTACAGTGCTCAACATCTCTTAAGAAGAATCAAGCATTGGCCTGATCACCTGAAAGCATGCTATATCTGGAGTGAGATAGATTTTGGATGAAAGGTTCTTCCAGCATTTAAGGTTAACGAATCGGAAAGGTCTTTTACTGCAAATTGTTAAGGAGTAAAGAAGCATGTTGCAGTTTAGATACAAGTTGGTGTGTTATTTCCATATGAATATATAGCAGTTGTGATTGATTTAGACAGTTCCATGTGCTTAATGGCCAGACGCTTGAATATAATACTTTTTTGCAGAGTCTGGTCAGAAGCCTTCTGGGATATGTCGTCCTACTGAACTCCATATCTCTCGCTGTGTCACGGTGTAGCACAGAGACTAATCGGGTCTTCTTATGCTTGGCACTACACTAAGTGGCATCCTTTCTCATGTAAAATACGTTTATAAAGAAATGGATAAAATCAATATAGGAAGGTCCCGACCTCAGGACTGAATTAGTGGTTCAGTATGGCAGGTTGGAGAGTACATGTAGACAGGAGTTGATGAGCCTAAAGAGAGTTTTGAGTGCAATGTTCACCTATTGACAAGAGGAGCTCATGCTGGAGAATCAGCTGCACATGAAGTATATGAGCGAACAAATACTATTGGAGAAGATGCCCATGGGATTGTTAGCGCCCAAGGATTGGTCAAAATCGGGTTTTAAATTAATCAGCCCAAACGTACAACGGCGATCCTAGAAATCCTGTAGCTCTTCATCGTCAGGTCAACAGACCTTTGCCACCATATTGGAAGGGAGATAAAATAAAAGTAAAAGTCATTGATCATCAACTATCAGGCGCTTTTTTATCAGTCAATGATGAGAAGTTGAAGAAGTTTCTAAAAGCTTTTTTTGTCTTTAAAGAGTCACTATACTTTTGTTGTTTTTATTCACATTAGTACAATTACAGAAATATTGAGAAAAGGTTTGATTACTGACAGCATAAATCAACAAAGTGTTCCAAAAAGGAGTCCATATCTATGTAAAGACCCTAACTTACCCTATAGAGAACATATGAAGAGCATCTTCTGGAAAGAACAAGATTTTCGGAGTCTTGAACTTTCCATAATGGGTCCCGGGGGGACTTGGCGAGAGCCGGTGTCCCCCTGGGATAGGCCACTCTGTGGAACGGTCCACGCAACACGATTGGGCCAGCCTGGGAAGAGGGAGGGGCTTGTGGGGCGTGGGGTGGGAGCGGGAGATGGGACGTCACTGGAGAGAGTGAGGGAGCTGTGGCGTCTGTGTTTTTTGTTGTGGAGAGTATTCCTGTCAGCTGTTTCCATTCGCGGTGCGGTTTATTTGTGGAAATACCGGCGGAGGTGTGAAAAGGAATGTCGGCGGACGACATAGCGCGCGAAGCAGTGAGAGCGCTGGTGGCGGTCGGGCGCACAGATTTGCTGCGTCCTGGAGCCACTGTGACTGGTGTTGAGGAGGTGAAGCGCCCAAGGCGTGTAGCGGCAGAAGGGGTGAGTCGCGCTATGGCAGCATGCATGCCAATGTCTAGCCGCCCTACTGAGACTGTTTGTGAGGCTTCAATTTCTTCATTTAAGCCTCGTCGAGCACGCTCCTCAGGAAGGAGTGCTCGAGGTAAAAAAGCTGTGCTGAGGTCGTCATCTGCGCCAGGTGTGCTGAGGGGAGGCCAGGTACTGCTGGCCCCACAGGCAAGGAAGAAAGTTGGAAGGAGAGGTGGAAAAGCCAGCTCTAGTTGGATGTGCAGCCAGCAACAATTAGAGATAAGTGAGGAGGATATGATTACTGTTTATGCCATAGGTGACAGGAGGGCTGTGCAGTCACCTGGAACGTATGTGATGCAGAAAGAAGCAGCATTTTCAGGAGAGATAGCACCAGTGACTTACACTATATGTCCGGATAACAGACGGATTGATTTAGCGCCAGCGGTGTGGGCTGGTGGTTCTGTGGCTGCGCTGGTGGACTATCCCACTGACAGTGAGGAGGATGAAGGGGGTCATGTGGAATCTGCTGGGGATGGAGGTAATGGTCGTGGAGAGCCAGTTTTGACTGAACTCAGTATTCAGACACAGGAGCGTTCAGAGTTACAGGAGGTTTTGCTGCCTCAACCTAGTGGACCCCCGAGGGAGAACATTGAAGTGGATTACATGTAGGAGCAGGACAACATGGATTCTTTTGGTTATGACTTCCAGCCTGAGGGGGGGGGCTTTTTTGGGAAGGGGTGGTGGGGAAAGTTATTTGTGGTCCGGGGGTCACTGTCCGAGTGGGGTTGGTAACTTGGACAGTGAGGTGGGGGCGGTTTTTCCGGAGCCACGGCAACCGCCGCGCCACCACAAGTGGAGTTTGACTCAGACTTGGGGCCACAACAGGGGCAGTGGGTATGGGTTGAGCATGCTGACTTGCCCAGGAAGGTGTTGTCTGGAGTAAATATGGATCAGAGGGCGGGTAAGTTGAAGGCGGTTCCCGGCCGGAGCGGCGGGAACTTGGTAGCGGACTCTGATTATAGGTCTGCCTCTCAGAGTTCTTTTCCATTTACAGAGCAGCAAAATGTGGCTTTGGATAAGTCAAAGCCTACCCGTTGCGGATCTGGTGCGGATTCAGGGTCATCGGCCGGGTGCTCTCAGCAGCGGCCTGTGTGCAATTGGGGCAGATATGATGGAGGTATTGGAGATGGCGCAATGCCAAGCACCAGTTCGGAGTTTCATATGGTGCATGATGACTATGGTGTTGAATATGATGGGTGTGATAAAGAAAATGAGGATAATTCAAGGGATTGGTTGTCACGGGATGCGGACCATGGCTTGAGCGGTCAGGAGTTTGGGGGGTAGGGGACATTTCAAGTCTTCTAATGTGTTTCAGAGAGCTGGAGCGGTCTTCTCTGCAGAACGGGGGCGCGTGGCGGACATCATAAGCGTGATGGTCTAAAAGAATTTCAACAAAGAGCTACACAGCTGCCCTCAGGTAAGACGGACTGGTGGGTGGCGTGGACGCGGCCTTTGGTGAGCGGCTCAAGTGTGGGGCCAGGGGTGGGTGATGCTGAAAGGAATTTCAATGTTCAGCTTGAGGCAAACAAGAGTCCACAGGAAATGCCTGGGTCAACTACGGGGTCACGTGGACAAGGGGATTTGGATGGGGGGCAAGTCTGGTTTCGTCTGTAGTTAGTACTTTGCATTGGGGTTCAAGGGTGTGGTCGGACAAGATTACCCTATATGGGAGTGGCCATGCCCTTGGGCACACACTTGTCGGAAAGGACGAGACAAAAAATTTGGAGCCACGATTATGTGGATGTTTTCCATTTATTGCATAGAGATCTGCAAGCTAGAGAAAGTTCAAAGGAAGAAGAGATGGAGTTGTCACGCCGCCCTAAAGTGCCTAAGACTATAGAGAATTGGACGGCTGCTTTTATAATTTATACTGTGAGCGGTATCCGGAGAGGGCGGTGGCAATGTTTAAATACATTGACATCATTAGGAGGGCACACTTGCAGGTGGGAGGCTATGCCTGGCTTAACTACGACAAAGAGTTTAGGGCCAGAGTGAGTCTTTTTAATGACAAGCCATGGGGGAAGTGGACCAGGAGCTCTGGCTCCAATGGATGTCAGTGCATCAATCTTCAGCGACTATCCATACGGCAAGTAGTCTCCCTATAACATATCGGCCCTTTCTCCAGCGTCCCGCTCCAATGGGGGCGGGTGGAATTTAAAGAGCACAGTTGCCTGCCATGGGAGCGTGTTGGAGCTTCAATATGGGTGTCTGTGTCAGGCAATTCTGCAAATTCAAGCAGAAGTGTGCTCAGTGTGGGGCTAGACATGCCATATTTCAGTTCTCCCCCAATCATCACTATGGGGATCAAGGAAGGGGGCAGAGAGGCAGGGGGGCCCTTCAACCTCTTATCCCAAAAGGCTCCTACCCCAGTTAAGCTTCAGGCCATGTTACGCTGTCTGGAGGACTACCCGGATGGGGGGCAGCGGTTAAGTTGTTCTGGGGTTATAGAGTAGGTTTTCGTATTGGATACCAAGGTCCTTGTGAGCAGCGTTGAGCTGACAATTTGAAATCAGCAAAAGACTTACCTCAAGTGGTGCGAGCCAAGTTAAGTAAGGAGGTGGAACTGGGTAGGATTGCGGGTACTTTTCGTAGGTGTCCCCTGCCCAATTTGATGATCTCGCCTTTGGGGGTTATTCCAAAGAAAACCCAGGGTGAGTTTCAACTCATTCACCATTTGTCTTGGCCAGAGGGCAAGTCAGTTAATGACTTCATTGCAACAGAAGATGCGGCGGTTTCATATGCCTCGGTGGATGATTCTTTGCGTTTGGTTCGCCTGGCGGGAGTGGGTGCGGAGCTGGCAAAAAGTGATATTCAAGCGGCTTTTAGGCTGCTGCCCATCCACCCCTTGGACTTCGAGCTGCTTGGGATGTTTTTTGAGGATGCTTTTTATGTAGATCGTGTATTGCCCATGGGTTGTTCCATCTCTTGTTCTCTTTTTGAGACTTTCAGCACATTCTTGGAATGGTGTGTTGTACGGAGCTCTGGTCATGCAGCAGTTTGTCACTACCTAGATGATTTTTTGTTTATTGGTCAGGCGGGAAGTGCGCAATGCAGCAGGGTGTTGGCTTGTTTTCAAACGATGGCAACGGAATTTGGAGTGCCTTTGGCGCCAGATAAAACGGAGGGACCAGCCACTAAATTGGTCTTTTTGGGCATTGAAATCGATACGGAAGCAATGGTGGCTAGATTGCCTCTGGAGAAGGTACAGGAAATCAGGACCTTTTTGCGGGAAGTTCTTAGTGCAAGGAAGATCGAGCTTAGGCAGGTTCAGCGACTGCTGGGGTTTCTAAATTTTGCCTGTAGAGTAGTGAGGGCAGGAAGAACTTTCTGCAGACGGCTTGCTCTTGCTATGTCGGGTGCTTCCCTGCCACACCACCGCATACGTTTGACTAGAAAATTGAAGGAGGATTTGGTCATTTGGTTGCGTTTTTTGGATGAATTCAATGGGGTGTCAATCAACTTTGTGGAAGATGACACCGTTTGGCAGGTACAGACTTTTTCAGATGCGGCAGGGGTTCAGGGTTTTGGCCTGTTTTGGGAAGGGCGCTGGTGTGCTGAGAGTTGGCCGGAACATTGGATATTACAAGGTCGTAGCATCGCCTTCTTAGAGTTTTTCCTGCTACTGGTGGCACTGCAGGTATGGGGTGAGGAGTTCAAGAACAGAAGTGCACTCTTTCACATTGACAATATGGCAGTGGTAAGCTTGGTCAATGGGCAAAGGGCTAGGGATGTGTGGGTGCTGCAATTGTTACGAGCATTCATGTTGCAAACTCTGAAACTCAACATTGTTTTTAGAGCTAAGCATATACCTGGTGTGAATAATTCAATAGCCGATGCTCTGTCTTGTTGTAATTGGCAGAAGTTTCGATCTCTGGCGCCAAATGCGGACAGCTGCAAGATGGAGATTCCTTTGGACATCTGGGACCTGGGGGAGTGAGGATTGCTGACTTGGTGGAGCACTCCATTGCTAGGTCCACAAGATGAAGCTACTAACAAGCATGGTCTGAATTTCTGATTTATGCTTCTTCGCAAGATCAAGGTGGTGCGGCTGTGTGTGACGAGCAATTCATGTTACGTTTTGTGTTGCATTTGATGGATAAAGGTTTGTCACACACGACGATTACAGGCAAACTTGCTGGCATTTCCTTTTATAGTCAGTTGCTGTTAAGGAAAGAAGTACGGGTGGGTTTTTTGTTACGCAGAATGTTAAAAGGTTTTGGTAGGAGCAAAGTTCATTCCTTGCATTTGCGGGAACCTATTACGTTTGAACTCTTACGGGGCATATTAGATGCTTTACCTAGATTTTGTTACAATGAATGGGAGTTGGTTAGGTGCAGGCTGTGCATGATATGGATGTTCTTTGCTGCTTTCAGGGTTTCGGAATTATTAGGTTTGCAGAACCAGACTGGGATCCAAACGTCTGATGTACAAATTCTAAATGAGTCAGTTTTATGGATCAGGTTACGTCAGTCAAAGACAGACCGAAAAGGGGTTGGTACTTGGACACATCTGGGAGGGAGTGGGGTGTTGGGTTGTTGTCCATTGGAAGAATGGGAGTCATTTTTTCAGTCCCCTGTTTTTCGGGCGGGAGTCATATTTTGTCATGCTGATGGGGGTCTGATATCTTGTTTTCAATTGTTAGCAGTACTGAGAAAAGGTTTATCGTTGGTGGGTAAAAATCCACTGTGCTATAGGACGCAATCTTTTCGAATAGGTGCTGCTACAGAGGCTGCCAGATTGGGGTGGGGGAGGGGGGAAATTCAACGCATTGGGCGGTGGAAATCTGACTGTTGCTATAGATATGTGCGTCAATGAGTATAGTATGTTTTCTCCTTTTCTGCTAGCTCAATTTTGTTTCTTATTGTAGGCCGAGTTTTGTCCTTTCCACGGAAAAAAAGGACATGGATTGTGGGCCACTCTTTGGTGAAGTGGTCGTCAGTGTTCGCTGAACAGCAGATATCTGGAAGGGCCTTGGGTCTGCATGGGAAGGACCATGAGAGACCTTTTCCCATTATTGTCCAAACTGGCTACGGAATGGGGATTTCCAGATCTTTTTATCATCCATCTAGGTGAGAACGACCTGGTCGAACTGTCTGGCCTGTCATTGATACAACAAATGAAACTGGATTTAGTGGTACTAAAAAACAATTGGGTTGGCACAGCGGTAGTCTGGACAGAATTTGTGTATCGGCACCATTGGAGGGGGGCTCGTGAGCATTCGGCTGTGGAGAAAGCTCGCCGGAAGCTGAATAGAGCCATGAAAATATATTGCATGGCAATGGGCATTACTGTCTTAGCTCATGAAAATTTTTCAGGAAAGGAGCTTCAGTTGTTCAGATGGGATGGGGTGCATCTGTCTCAGTTGGGGCAGGCGTATTACCTAATGGAATTATGGGATCTGCTGGTGAAGTTTTGGGGAGTTGAATTATGGTGTTCTAGCAAGGGGATTTGATTTGTTCATTTGTTGGTGAGAGGGGTGGGTGGGTGGGGCAGCAAAATACATTGGTTTTCCTGGGTGGTGTGTTTTTGGGGATAGGATAGTCTAGTGCGGACGTATCCTTTCCCTCTGGGGGTGTAGGGGGGTAGGTGGAAAAGGCAAAGAAAAGGTATTAAGGAAAACAGTGGTTTGGTATTAAACAGTTTTGGAGTTTTGACAAATGATGAAATCGTTGGGGAATTTATGATGCAAAAACCAGTATATAAAAAGGTTGGGCAAAATATCAGAAGGTGTAATTATTTAATAAAATGCAATGGTTGGAGTCTGTCTTTGACTGTCCTAAAATAAAGTGACCTTTTATGCTACTTGAGAAAGATATGTGGAGGTTTCTTATTGCGCGATGGGTCCCAGGGGGACTTGGCGAGAGCCGGTGTCCCCTTGGGATAGGTCACGCTGTGGAACGGTCCATGCGACGTGATTGGGCCAGCCTGGAAAGAGGGAGGGGCTTGTGGGGGGGGAGCGGGAGATGCAACATCACTCGAGAGAGAGAGAGGGAGCTGTGGCGTCAGTGTTTTTTGTCCCACCCACCCGGCCCAATTTTAGGCTCGGTGGGCTTTTTTGTGTAAACTGTTTTTCCCCCTTTTTATATATATGTATAAAAATGAAGGGAAAAAAAAGATGTCACTCTAGGACAGTCTTGACAGTTCTTCAATTGTAATATGTTTTTCTTTTAGGCGTGTTTCTGGGGATAGGATAGTCTAGTGCGGACGTATCCTTTCCCTCTGGGGGTGGGGGGGGGGGTAGGTGGAAAAGGCAAAGAAAAAGTTTTAAGGAAAAAGGTGGTTTTGTATTAAACAGTTTTGACAAATGATGAAATTGTTGGGGAATTTCTGAAGTAAAAACCAGTATATAAAAAGGTTGGGGAAAATATCAGGTGTAATTATTTAATAAAATGCAATGGCTGGAGTCTGTCTTTGACTGTCCTAAAATAAAGTGATCTTTTTATGCTACTTGAGAAAGATGTGTTTACTGTTCTTATTGCGCGGAGGGTTGTTCTGGGATCTCAGCCGGGTTCCCCACAGCTGCAGCAGCAACAGTTAAATAAATCAGAGATAGAGGAATTATCACAGCAGTAGCATTGATCAATGCAGGAAGAAAATCTTCCTGCACAAAGAGTCAGGGAATAGGAGGGTAAATCACTGTCAGTAGTAGCTTTCAGTAATAAGGACAGAATGCCTTAAGCGTCAGGGGTCGTGCAAGGTAAAGGGTTATCTCTCCTTTCCAGCTAGGAACACTTGATTATAACATGAAACACACAAATAATGCAACAAAAATTAGTAGATTGAAGTCATTTTCAGCCAATGGAAACCACTAATCCAATGGTGTTGTCACCATCCATTGCTTCTCCTCCAGATTCCTATGGTAAACATTCATGCCGGTGCAAAGTTTAACTAATGTTGCAATGTTAGAAATATGGGAAAATTTCACATGAGAATCTTCATACCTAAGCTGTTAGCTGCTTTCAATGTCCCGTTGGAAAGATAAAAGGCTAGTCAACTGGAATGCAACAACTCGAATGACTATGTCCTGGTTAAGCATATACATGTTTTTTCTAATTTGGCCTTTATTCTAATAGTCTATTCATTATAAAGCAAAACAGCAAAATTCTTTGTCAAAGCATAGTGAGCTAATATGCTCTGATGAAGCAAAATAACATATTTTTTTAAGTCAGCACATTCTTAAGTAAGCTGCTGGTACCAGGCAAATATTCTAAAGAAATGTCTACTTAGCTGTAAGCAAGAGTGGAAGGAAAAAGTGGTTTGGGCCTAGTTACAGAAAGACATTGAGCATGATAGCCTACTGCATTTTGCACTTCAAGTTTATTTATGCAGGTCTTAACAAAGTTTTAAATGCATTCTAAAGTGAAATTCTAATGTAACTATGCAAGTATAGTTTGTTTCAAAAAAAAATTCTAACATGATGAATCACCTCACAGGTAGGATGGCAGTGGCTTTGGCCAAGAAGCCGTAACAATGCAGCTGCGGAGTGGCTCTTGCACATGCAGAAGATAGGTGATGGTCTGGGCATCGTGGTCAGTGGTGTGGACAGGTTGCACAGTGCAGCAAATCCCTGTGATCTGATGTGATTCGGATGGCCGAAAGGATGGTGACCCACAAACAAGAAAACGTTCTAAATATCACCATGTCCCAATGGAAGTAGGGACAATGAGGCAACAATCCATGGCTCTCAGGTTGGAGATCACATAAGACATGGCCGTCATGTTAAAAGCCACAATAAAAGCAGACACTTCAAACCCCCAAAAAAGTGAAAGGCTGGCTCCTTGAAGAAATATCAAACAAAGATATTTTTGCAATTGATCAGAAATGAAAAAGCTATTGATTTGCTGCTCTAGACTTCCCCAAGGCCAAAGGCCCAGCTGGTGATGCAGAGGCATGCATGAAAATATAGAATTTGTGTTAATCATCCATGACTTGGCACATTGGCCTAGAACCATTTTCGCATGTTCCCTCTTAGCCTGGTGGCTTTTGCAAAGTAGAGGACTTTGAGATGTTGCTTGAGATGTCAGAGCTCACAGAAAGTCTCTCACACTGAGAGTAGGTAGCAAGAACTCTCAGTGTGAAAGAAGTTTGGCAAGTAAAGTAGATCCTGGAAGACACATCTCCTGAGAATAATAGAAGAATTTCAAAAGACCTCAACAGGGCTGGGGCAGTGTAAGACTTGGTATTGAGAATTTGCACGCACAGGTGGGCCACATGAAATACAACAGGAAACCCCGAGATACAGTGACTAGATTGATATCCCAATTGAAGAAAAGGATTGTTTTCCAGTCTTGCTGAGAATCTCTGCTTTGTCACATGGAGTTTGAGATGCAGCTTATCCAAGACATAGTCTTACCTTGAACGCTGCATCGGCCGAATGTGATACATTCTATCATTACGTCTGTGAGGTTTTTCCCCTGTGACGTTCTGCTTTGTCCTTGGACCATCTATATCGACTTAACTATTGTCAAGAGCCACACATTCACTAGAGAGAGAGTAAATATACTCCTACTGGTCCAGGAACAGATGAATCTGCCCTGAGAGCAGGTGTACTCAGGGGCTAGCATCTTGTCAGCTAATTGTTAATGAATTTCTTCTTTACTTGGTGGACAGATACGTTTGCTTTCTTTTTGTCCCCCATACTCCATTCCACTATGAATTTTGGAACAGCTTGCATGCGCTCCCTGATGAAGGTGTAACTCCTATTGTGGTGGTCACCAGGATGTCAATGCTTTATTGAGAAGCCTATGTTAATTTACACAATAAAGGACAAAGCCGTGATTGATCAAGACACTTGAATTATTTTGACTAGTTCTCTCCTGGGTCTGTTCTATTTGAATACATGTAATAATAATGGGCCCAGCCAACATTAAAAAACATACAAAGTATTAATCTGCTCCTAAGTATCCTGCTGCATTTAATAACAGATTTTTATTGTTACCTAACCCAATGGTACTCATTTTATCGACCTCAGATGGATGAAAGGCTGAGTGGACCCGCCGGGATTTGAACCTGTGACCATGAGGTCGAACACAGGCCCCTGCCGTGGATACATTAGTCTTTATATGTGTATTGTGGATACCAAGTAAAACATAGTACAGAGTGTGACAGGTGATAGTTGTGTATGGCCTATGTGATGTGAGATGGAAGTAGGTATGGATGAGTAGTTTTGATTGTAATTTGATTGGGGGACAAAAAGTTGTGTTTTACGCTATCAATTGAGTATTGGTTATTTCGCATATATTGTAAGGATCCATATAGGAAATTCAAATGTATTTGGAGAACTAAATATTTATAAAATCATGTACTAGTTTCTTTATATTATTTTGATGTGTGTGGCTTGGTCGTTTTGGGAGCATTTGTCGCAGACGTTAGCCAGATATTCTGCTTCCAGTCATCAGTGGCAGGGTGATTCCTTTTTGCTTGACTGTTTCAAGACATAGCCTAAACCTCACATTCAGTTTGAGTTAATGGACAACAGTCCGAGGGAGAGCTAACAAAACATAAAAGTAAAAATCAGTGGACTTTTTAATTTGGTTTGAAATTTTAATTGGAGAAAGTTCACTTCACAGTGAGGTCATTTGAAGTAAGATGCAGAATAATGAATGGACATGTGTAATAACAATGAGATCAGTAAATTAAAGAGAAAGCTTTGGAGAGGGAGATGAAGTTGAATGCGGGATGGCCAGTACTCATCAAGCAGAAAGTTAACTAAGAGGCAATGCAAATCTGGATGTAGAAGAGGTGAGACGCTCCAGAATAAGAATACTTCCAACACTTTAACATATCACTGAAAGCTGAAAGTATGGATGAGAGGGGGTGAAGGTCATCTGTGTATCAAAGGCCATCTATCAGAAGGTTTACCCACTAGGTGCTATCTTCAGTATGTTACAATTGAAAATGATGGTGGAGTGAGTATTATGAATTGTGTTTGAGCTTAGGAACAAGAAAGGACAGGATGAACATCGCCTTCTGAAAGGAGAGTTAATAAAGATTCATTTTCACACACTATTGGGAGAGCTCTGTGTTTCCTAATTTGCAGTTATTTTGACACAAAGTTGCACTGAGAGCCTCAGGTGGAAGAAAGGAACCCAAATGATGATGGCATATAATTACAGGTTAACGTCAAAGCAGTCCTTAATCATGTGGTCTCTACACAAAATGGGGGGAAGAGAGAGGGGTTTGGCACAGCCAGTACACGTACTCCCTATACATATTCATAGGTGGGTGTGCAGTTCTGTAGTGCTAGTCCAATAGATCCAGTTTTAGAAATAGGTCCAACTGACGTCATCAAGGGTGTCTGTTATAGAAGTCACAAGCCCTCACCCCAACAAAAGGTGGCAAGCATCATCATTGTCCTGTGATCCTTGTCCAGCAAGTGCTGCAACGCCCGCCAGGACTCTTGAGACCGTTCTTTGCCACAAATCATTTCCCTTACCTTGAAGTCTAGATTTCAAGACACAAACCCTCAGAGATTGAGGGTGTTGATGTTCTCAGTTGGTCCTGTTAGCAAAACTAGATCTATTGGACCATCACTATAGAACCGCTCACCCATTTATGGATATTAATCAGTTTGTGCCTAGTAAGGACAACATTTGAACTTTGCCACAAAGTTATAACTGCCATAAATATTGAAGTAGAACACAATTCTCCGGGTAGTATCACTGAATAATGGTCTCAACTGGCCCACAGTGTGTCTACTACAGCATAGCAATATCTGAAAAATGATCCGATGCAGCCTATCCTTAAACAATATCTTCGAAAACTGGACCAGGGGACATTAAAATAACTATAATTTCCACAAATTGTTCAAGCTTCAAGTAAAATTGTTTTGGATATTGATTTCTCCTTCACAGGGAAATATCCCTTGAACTGCACCACACCATAGTGGGCATGTAATAGAGGAAGACAGTGACGGTGAGATTGGTACGGATGTCAAGCAATCACTGTAGGGTCTCTTTATGTCCCAAAATCTCAACAGATAGCCTTCCAATTTGGTTTGCTAGACAACCTGAAAAAATGCACTGGGAAGTAGTAATCCAAGCAGGTGATCTAGGAGAAAGATAGATGTACGTAGTGCTTGACAGAACTGAAGTTTAAATTCTCTAACCTGAGCCGGAAGGATATCTGCAATAAGCTACACCCCGAGGAGGGGCAAATGAGTGTGTTCCTCATTCTATGACTTGCACAGAAGTCAAACATAAATGGCTTATATCATTTTAAATCAAACTTTAAGATCTAGAGGCAATCATTAGATTAATACCAATAAAAAATCTTGCACTGATAGTGCCTGAGCAAGACACTTGCCTGCGATAGAGGTGACATTGTCATATAGCACACATAGAAAGAAGAAAAAACTAATAAATAAATATATTTCTCCTCATTATGCCCCGCCTGTAAGGGCGTAAGCTTTTGGCGCATTCCCAGGCTCACAAGTCCTTGTAAATCTGTGAATGCATCAAAGTCCATAGGGGTTGTGTGGGAACACATCACCACAATGTCAATGGAACGCCTACTCTGGGAAGAGTGGCGTAACGCAGCAATTTGCACTGCATTGTGCTACTCCAGATTCATGAGGCCTCTCAGAGCCACACAAAGTGGCTTTGTATGGCTTCATACATCTGACTAAGAGATTTGCGTTGTGAATGTACCACATTGAGTGAAGAAAACACGGCACAAACCTCCAATAAAGATGTCCCTTGGTGTTTGGACTTCCTGGTCCCTCAACTTTCCATAGAAGTGCTAAATATATAGCCCCCTCCATTGTTGACCAGAAATGTCATAACGTTTGCTGTTAAGATGTGTTGCAGATTGTCAGCTTTAACAACATTTTTGGCGAAGTAAAATGCCCAAATATGTTTTTTTTATTCTACTACATTGTTTTTAACAGGAGGACAAAATCTGTGATTTGTAATGCAAATTATTCAGATGCAGAACAATATGGTTTAATGGTCCGCAAGGTAAACGCTGTTGATAAATCCTCAGTCTTTGAATTATGTGATTCATATAATCTACATATTGATGATGCCTTTCATGCGTTATATTATGCCACGTAAAAAGTATTTCACAGGTGATGAGCGCTCTTTATTAATGTGATCAATGCTAGTGGCCATAAAACTGCAAACTTTCTGTATGCAAATGTTCCAAAACAGAAACATATGGAAAGCTGATTATTTAGGGATGAGAAATACCTTAAATCATTGATGTGATAGTTGCAATGTCAGGGTTTGGCAAATAGTTGCATTTTTGCGTAACTCTAAAAGTAATAAACTCAAAAACCCAAATATTTCAGTAATATTGCGCAATTTTACTGTACATCATAATGCTAAAATGTGCTGTGTATGAGTCATTTATAGAAATATAAACTTAGGTACTTTCAGGTTGCGTTCGACAGCAACCGTACACACTTTAAGGTGATCACTTGATGATGGCAACTGAGGCACTAAATGTTTGCCTTTAAAAATCCATATGGGGACGATTATTAAAAGACTTGAGGGAAAAGGAAGTAGTGCAACAGGAGTACTTTTTTCGACTAACTCTATAGGAGTGTTCTCTGAATATTCCCATTTTACTCCCCCTTTTCATGTTTTGGGAACTGTTCACAATGGAAGGAAGAAAGAGTACGTGAAAGGGAGAAGAAGAGCGGTGTGGTGCAGATGGGAAATGTTTGTGAATAAATAGGGTGAGGAATTGTGATATGATTGTTATGTTATGATTGTGTATCCTTACGTTGTGGAAAAATGTAAGCTTGTTATTGTTCTTGTGTTCCTTTTTGTTTTTTTACACAATAAAACATTTTGAATTGGACTTGGCTCAACATGGCAATCGAAGCAAGGTCACTGGGCTGCTACAAGCACTGGCCCGTCCCACACCTACCTTCACTTCTATTGTAGGCGCAGTATTGAATGGGTCCGTGAAAGCGGACACCCCCCCCCCCCCACCCCCCTGATGATTGTGGATGACTGGCTCCTGTTCTGTACACATTGACTCAGCATGGGGTGCTGCCTTGGATTTTTCTCTCTCCCTTCTCACAGCCGGGCAACACCTCCCGGCCCGATCCAAGATGGTACCTCCATTGCAGCCAGTGTCTACTTCTCATTGGGCTGGTTCTCCCATCAAGGGTTTGATTTGAGAGAGGCAGTGAACTTGAGGAGGTTGTAAACATGAGGAGTCCTTGACAGAGAGGATACCCGGAAGTGCAGGCCTTTCTCCCCTCCCTCCCTCTATATTTGATGGACCGGCCAACAATCTGACAAGTACTTCTCTCTCTGAGGAAGAATAGCTGGGGCTTCGGGGCCTGGCGAGTTCTGTTATTAGCAGTCTGGAGTGGCTAATGGTATCTTGGCTAATTTGGGAAGGTGGTGAGCATTTGCGCTGGAGGGACTGCCCTAGTGAGGGTTGGCATATGGCTGGGAGGCAAAAGACGGAAGATGGAGGACAGTGTCTGGAACCTGTATAGAAGAAGAAGCCTGGGAGTTTTAAAAAAAAAATAAAAGAAGAAACGGGGAACAAAAAGAAAAACCCCTTGCACTACTGAGACTTGGCGATCAGGGTCGGATGGGGAACCTTTTGGGTAAGTTAGGGATTAACATCTTCCGCTGTACTTCCTATGCAAGATTTCTCTAGTCACCGGAGAGAGAGACTCCACAATACTTTAAAAGGATGGTGGTTAAGTTTAAGTCCAGGAGAGCGCAACCTGTCCATCCTAAGTCCAAAGCAGCGGCAAGAACAAGCTCGGGCTAGGTTGGGAGAAGGAGGGGCAGAGGCCAGATGTAGCTACCAGTGATCACATTAGGAGACCAGAGTTATACTTTTCTAGGGAATGTACTGGAGTGGAAAAGGAAGAATTCGGCATGCCATGCTCTGGGGAATAACACAGCTATTGCCCTCCTATGTGACCGTTCATACTTGCAGCTTTTTGTGAGCAACCCAGAGAAAATGGAGACCCAGGCTGCATTGGTACAGGAGGGACTATCACTCACAAGGGAGGAGGGTTTGGAAGCTTTTAGGAGCCCAAGAGAGGAGGGAGAGTGGTACCTCAGCTCACTGATATGGCTAGCCAAGGGAAGAGGTCTGAAAATGTAGAAAATGTAGTCTTCCTAAGTTCTTACCCAGTCATTGATATTGGGGACAGAACTCACTTGGATGGCACTCCAGTGACCTCATGTTGGGGAAGTATGTACTCACTGAACCCTGCTGATTCAGACAGTTCAGTGGCCTCACTCTCTTTTAGCTGCTCCTGTTAGCAAATGCTCAAATGTATTTTGCTGGAAATTATGAAAGTTAAGAAAACCTAAACTGAGGAAGCACATAATTTAGAGGCATTAACTGACAGAGCTGTGGCCTTAGATAAGACAATTACAACATTCATGGCTGGCCAGCAAGAGATGGAAAATTGTCTGCCACTCCTGGAGGAACAATGAAAAGCTAAGAGTAAAAAATGCGTAGAATGGATTGGCAAATTAGATCTCTTTCAAAGAAATGTGAAGATCAGGAGAAACGGTCTCACAGGTCCCATATACATGTAGTGAGAATCCCTGTGGGCTCAGAGTCAGAGCAGCTGGCTATGGGGAAATAGCTGCCTCACCTGTTAAAAGAGTCAATGTGGTAGGGGATTGCTGTGTTAACCTTTCAGGACTTTTGAGTCGCAAGGGCACACCATGTTCAAGGCACAAATTTAAGGTTTAATTGGGAAGGAACTTTAAAGATTTTTCCACTCCAAGCAAGGCAGATAACGTTATCTCGGTGAGCAAACCCTATTTGGCCAGGATGGGAAGCCAGTCTGTAGAATGATAAGAGCGAGGGTCTATAATAGAGAATTCTGGAAGCTTGTGCTGATATTAGGTGGGCTATCAGGGATGTTGCTTGGCTCTTTTCTGCAGTGCCGATATAGGAAGGTCATTATAGGATATATTAATTTGGCTACGGGGATAACATAACTCCTCCAGGAAGGTTGTAAAACACATGTTCAAATTAGATAGGGTTATTGTTTCCCTAACTTTCTGGTACCAGGAGCTTAGTCCCAATCCAGAGAAGTTATAGTAGTAGGAAGAAATACATGGGTATACCATGCAAGGATTGGCATAGATGTTTGACAATGGGAGCAATACTTCAATTTGAACCATACTTGCTTTAATGGCATTAATTTCGATTGCATTCTTTTGTGGCTGGATTGAATACTTAAGGTTATGGGCTCTAAACCAAATATTTCCATTGGTTCCTGGGAACTGTCCAAAGTGTGGCCATTGACAGGGACTGCCCTGTTGCTTCCTAAAGCCTTTCTAGGCAGGGATATCTTCAAGCTGCTAGCTGCACACCTCAAGAGAATGACCCCCTCTCACTGAGAGCAGCCCTACTGGGCCTGAATGATTCCCGAGTTCATGAAAACAAATAGGTTGCCTTTATTTTAGTGTTAATCACTCGGTCATTCATCATCACCCACTGGAAGTCTACTGTTATTCCAGGTATGAGGAGTGGGTTACAAAAAATGAGCACATTTAGTCAATGGGAAGCATAGTTCCATGCTAGGGTGATAATATGCACCATTTACTACCAGGGACTGGATAGACTTGGCATGTAGGGTGTAGGGGATCAGAGGGTATGCATGACACTTTATTGGTAGGTGGTACCAAGTATTTTGCTGACACAATGGTTATTTGAGTGGCCGAATGAGGGCAGAGGGTTTGTGATAGAAGTTAGAGGATGGGGGTTCCTTTTTTTATCCTGGCAAGGCCAGGGTGTAGGGTATTAGGGAGTGAGGTAGGGTTGATAGAGTTTGTTCTTGTATAGGTGCAGGAGGCTAGTGGGTATGCACTGTCATTTTATTAGTTGGTGGTAACAAGAATGTCACAGAGATATTTGTTCTTTAGGTGGTGGAATGAGGGTAAAGGGTTTGTGTTAGAGGTTAGGTTGTAGGTGGGATGTTTCCCTTTTGCTCCCTGCATTTTCATTTCTTTTGTTTAGGATGGGCAGGGTATGCAGGTGTCGGGAGTGTTGGTAGAATTTCCTAGTTATGGGTCTCATGGGTTAGATATAACATAGTATGTGGTTGTTTCTAAAAAAGATCACGGAGACTGAACACTAAACTGATTAGTTATTCGTGGGAGTGTTACTAAAGAGTAATACATCATTTGTATATACTGACAGAAAGATCAGCGCATCTGTTTATATTTTTTCACCTTTAAAAAAATACATTTTGAATAATGTTGTCACTGATAACAGTCCTAATGTTTTTAGAAATTAAATGTCAGTAGCGTTGGAATCACTGGTGCAATGAAGCACCACTCATGCTGCAGTGGTCCACGCAAGCACTCCTGAGGCTAGTGAACAACTTGTTTTGTGGCAGTCCGTGCTCACCTTGAGAGTGAGACATTGCCTTGTGCTGTGGTGGCTCCTGCACAACTTCTGTGCTGGGCATTCCTGGCCCCTCCTTCCAGCCCCACGTGACTATTGATGCAGTAGTGCAGGCATGCCCCACATAATAGGCTTGGGACGGTCACCTAGGCCACAGCCCAATTTACACTAGGGCAGTTGTCCCTGACCCAGGCGATCTCTGTTGTAGCACCTTTCTAGCTTTGGGTGAGGGCATCTTGGATTCAGAAATCTCTCTTCACAGACAAGAGCGTCAGAGAATTTTGGTAGGCTTTCTATTTTATTGTATGTGTTTTCTGGGTTTCTTTCTTTGACAGTAGCCTTCCTGCTATTATAAGGTGCCTGTGCATTCTACTAAAGTTCCCTAAATATTTTGTTTTCATTGTCCAAATCCAACATGTTAAAGAGACGTACCCTATGCACACACTCAATATTGTTCTAGACGTCGGTCAATGTATACATTCCTAATCGTTGGACAGTCATGCAGAGAAACAGAAGTAGTCAACAGTAATAACAAATGAATATAATGACAAGATAGAATCCTAGTGTCCTCGTTTAATTTTCAAGGCTTAACAACAACCAGCCGACACGTGTTTCATCGCATTACGCAAATCTTCAGGGCTGGAAATAATACAGAAAAAGCTTTTTGTGGACAGTATACATGTACAGTAGGATAGAAAACATCATGATTATCCCGTAACCAGCGTTGAAGACAAGTATCAAGCCATATAGTGTCATAACTAATTCGAGAGTCCTGAGATGGTATGTGGAAGACATCTTTAAGTGCAGTGCATGCGAAGGGAAGATTTCAAACAGCCCGGGATCATGCTATACTATCCATGTCAACATTCATATTGCTAGTTTAGTGATGTCATAACAGCAACTTGTGCTCGAGAGAGGTATCATGCAAGAACGCACACCCGCAGAGTTATAGTCGGCATGTGTGCAGTGATCAATGAGTCTGTGATGAAGTCATAATTCTGTGAAATTCAGCACTCTTATTAGTGACATAAGTGACATGCATGAATATTGTGGTCAGTGAAAAAATAAATACCATCCGACACATACCTCTAGGTGGCTGTGTTTGAGCCAATCGGTCTATATAAATGGCAGAGAAAAAGCAACAAAGAAGAAGGAAAGGGGAAGAAAAAGGGGGAGAAAACAGATACGGGCGAAATTAGTATCTGTGGGTTGGACTTGTCTATAATAGGGAGAGTTAATGTTTTTAAGATGACCATGCTCCCCAAAATATGTACCTCTTTTGCTCTATCCCACTTATGGTGGGGAAGGACGTATTAAATTCCATTGAGGCAGTTTTTCCAAACTTTACCTGGCAGTATGGGAAAACTAGAAGTTCTATGAAATATCTTTCTCTGCCGCTTACTAAGGGGGGGCTGGCGTCCCCTAATATCAGATTTGATCTTTTGTCTTGTCTTTTCAGCCAGATGGCAATACTTTTAGGCTGTGCCTCAAATCTGGATGAGTGTCCGTTTGGGAACGTAAATTCCCCCTCCATCTTTGAATTACTTTTAGGCAGGGAAGCAGTGGGATTGTCATTGCGTAAGACCAACAGACGCTATTATAATAAAAAGCGATATAAGGTATTGGACAGCGTCTGGAGGGTCTGGAACGTCATTCAGCAATCCTTGGCAATCCCGAAGCTTAATTACTCTACTCCCCTCTGGAATTCTAGTATTTTCCCACATATTAGCATTGATAGGTTGTGGAGATCGTGGGCGTGTCAAGGAATTAGAAGATTGGGCGATTTAATGGATGGAAATAATCTGATGAAGTTTGTTGATATTCATCGAAAATTTTCAATCCCAGCTAATCAAGGTTTTAAGTTCTTACAAGTGTACCAAACGCTATAAAGTATTAGGCCACGTATTATCCCAGGAGGTAAAATTAACTTGCTTGAGTATCTGTTGGGAGGGGGTAGTAAAATCAATTTGATATATAAAGTATTAATTTCAACAATGCAAAATGATCTATATAAGGTTGAGGCTGCATGGATCCTGAAATTAGAGGATTCGGATGTGGATTTAGATAAGGCGTTATAATTGGCTGGGAAATTGTTTCGCTCTACAAATCTGAGAGCTCAACATTATAAGATGGTATTTAACTTATACTTTACACCAGCCAAGCTATTTGGGTGGGTTAAGAGGGAAGACGATAAATGTCCAAGGTGCCTCGAAGGGCCTGCTAATCTGGTGCATATGTTGGGAGGAGCTGCTAGTTGTAAAGATCATCCTATCCCCTACACTAATGATTTTAGGAACTGAGGGCAACTTGAGTTTGAATAGGGAAGAGGAATTCAACAGAAGGAGGTACCCCTGATGTCTATACAGGGAAGGGGGTCTATGTATCAGAAAACAAGAAACCCTGTTTAAGCAATGGTAGGCTAAAGTGGCCAAACAAAATAGTACTAAGAGGGGTAGAAGACAGATGAGTAATTATCCTTATGATAATTTACTCATAGTAACCTGTTAAAAAAGGCAGGGACTAAACATTCACACAGCAGTATTAGAAAGTATACTCCACAGATCAATTTTATGTTGGTTTGCAAAAAGGTTAAAACAATTTATTACCTCCCAGTATGGGTTACAGTCTACAACATGATAAAAAAACTTTAAGATTAAAAACCACCAAAGGTGGTAAAGCAATGATTATACAGTGGAACAAAACAGTCGACGCGGCGTTTCGGTGTATTCCTAATTCTTCACACCTTCTTCAGGACTTTTGTAAAAATATTCACTCAATATCTGATTTAATATGGACAAGGCTTAAAATTTCCTTTCCTTTACACTCGGATTGCTTTCAATAGTATGTCATACGCTTCGTATTTAAATGAAGAGAGCCTACATGTACACGGAGGAGCCACCGTCAATATGAAGGAATGGTCATCTTTTTCATAGGATATGTTTCTGTTTATTATTCAGAAAATCTTTGAAGATATTGACCAAGGTACGATAGTTTCGTTTTGCCAATCTTCACCTTCTTGATGTGATGAAGTGGTCTCTGATATCGAATTCGGCCTCCCTGCTCCTCCGTGCGTCAGGACTCCATGAAGATTTCGAAGTAGGAGGAGCAGGGAGGCCGAATTCGATATCAGAGACCACTTCATCACATCAAGAAGGTGAAGATTGGCAAAACGAAACTATCGTACCTTGGTCAATATCTTCAAAGATTTTCTGAATAATAAACAGAAACAGATCCTATGAAAAAGATGACCATTCCTTCATATTGACGGTGGCTCCTCCGTGTACATGTAGGCTCTCTTCATTTAAATACGAAGCGTATGACATACTATTGAAAGCAATCCGAGTGTAAAGGAAAGGAAATTTTAAGCCTTGTCCATATTAAATCAGATATTGAGTGAATATTTTTACAAAAGTCCTGAAGAAGGTGTGAAGAATTAGGAATACACCGAAACGCCGCGTCGACTGTTTTGTTCCACTGTATAATCATTGCTTTACCACCTTTGGTGGTTTTTAATCTTAAAGTTTTTTTATCATGTTGTAGACTGTAACCCATACTGGGAGGTAATAAATTGTTTTAACCTTTTTGCAAACCAACATAAAATTGATCTGTGGAGTATACTTTCTAATACTGCTGTGTGAATGTTTAGTCCCTGCCTTTTTTAACAGGTTACTATGAGTAAATTATCATAAGGATAATTACTCATCTGTCTTCTACCCCTCTTAGTACTATTTTGTTTGGCCACTATAGGGAAGAGGAAGCCATCGTTTTTATCTGTGTGGCGGTCCTCCGGATTTTGCTGTCTGCAGGCTGGAAGGACACTACCGCCCCCTCCTTTCAGATGTGGCTCTCTCTACTCTTGGGGATTCATAACATCGAATCCTCTCTTTATTCCCGAAGAGACAGAGAATGAGACAACTGGGGAAGAACATCTGGGCCCCGCTCAAGGGTTGGACGGATTCTTGATTATAATTGTGCTTATGTTAACTTGCTATGTTTCTCCCTTTATGTATTTGTTCCTTGACTGTGATTATTGTGTGGTAAAACTGTGTATATAGCTTTTAAGCCTTTTTCTAGTAGCGAACCCCAGAATATTGTTTACATCCTCTTGCACTGATTCTATTGTGATAACTAATTTGTGTATATTCTGCAATTTATGTATTGTATTGATCATGGATTGCACCAGGTATTTATTAAAAATATTTAAATAAAAAAAGAAAAATAAGGCAGAAAGGAAAAAGGAAGAAAGAAGAAAATAGAAAGATGGAAAAGAGAATAATTTAATGCAGAACAGCTTCAAATGGACACAATATGTTAGTCTGTAAAATAGCAGCTGTCAGAAAAGCAATACACTCCCAAAAACATTTACAACAATGTTGGCTGGAGCTGAGATCAGATTAAAATGAAATGTAGCTTGTTTTCTCATCAGAAGTGTCGTGCTATCACATCAGGCTTTGTACACAAAGGTAACACAAAAGTAATTTTAATGTAAAAATAAACAACGAAAAGACTGGCACTGAAGGGAACTAGCTTTTGTGTGGGTGTGCTCCTTGTGAAACAGCAAACTACTGTCTCTAAATATAGAGTTTACAAGTGGCTTAAGTGGGCTCCCCCATGCTATATGTTGTAGTGGGTGTGAGCAAAATGTGAATGGAAGAAATGACGTGTCTGAAAGACCCTCCATGCACGTATATCATACATATTTTAGTAAAATCAAAAAGTCTTGGCTAATGCCAGTCCACAAAAAGTAGCAGCATATTTTGTTTCATATGTGTTGTTCCAGCATCTTGGTGTCAGAGGGTGAGAACAATTGAGGTGGGTACTGGTACACATTTTTGGAGAACATCACTTATGTAGGAGTGTAGAGTGGTGCAATAAAGAGGCATAAAAGGGGAAAAAACGTAGCTTTGGTATTTGGCAATCAAAACATTGGGTAGTGCCAAAAACATACTTTTAACAAACTCTTTGGGTCTCTGCATGTATTTATTTACAAAGAAAAGTACTGATTAGCACCTGGTTTTGGGTGGAGACCTTTAGGTGTAATTTCTGTCGGATTCATATGTGCACGATTGACTCGTACACAACCTCCATTGTCGCAGGTTACTTTTCTAATGCAAGATTACAGCAGTGGCACATTCAGCACATAGTACAAATGTCACATACTTTCAAATTTGAAGATGTATCTTTATGTCATGTTGGTGAGCATGGCCTCGCCAACTAGAATAGGAATCATTTGTTAAGCTTTGCATTACTGAGACAACTTGCAGCAGTTGTCACATTTGTCTCTCTTGGAAATTCTTGTCTTGTGCTAAGTGATTGTTATCTTTCCATGGTAAAATATGCTGTAAAATGTATCTTACGTATGGTGCATTTCTTCCTAAATGCCACTTATAAATACATTGGTCTATAATCACTCCCGAGTAATTAGGTAGCAATGACATACATTCAGAGCTGTATGCCGAAAGGGCAGGCACACTAAGATGATATCTCCGCCCGCTGCCCTCATCTCATAGAGGCCTGTAAATGATCTAACTGGCAATTATTCCAAATGATTGCCTAGATCTGACATTGAATGTCACATTGCTTTCCTGTGACTTTTTAATATATCATGCTATACAATTATCAGTGTGTTTAAGTAATCCTTTGTACAATTTGTACTACAGTAAACATCCAGTCGTGTGCTGAAAATTAATGGTTTATTTCTTAATGTGAATTAAAATATGAATATTTTATACAGCTAAATATACAAATTTTGAAATAAAATGACTATATAATGGAATGCGATAGTCCATTACTTCACTGATCATGAGTATAAAATTTAACATAATCAATACACCTACACACAAACACACACAAGAACACATCTGGGACCCCAATGCCCAGAGCTGATTAAATGGTTTGTATTGGCGTTTCCTGGGCAAATACAAAACTTGGGTCTTGGGTCGCCGGGTCTTTGGAGGCTTGGGGAGAGGAGTGCATGCCCCCTCCCCTACAACTCACCATCCATGTGGGCTAATTAGCTGTATATCGTGAGGGTGTGCGAGTTATAATTAATATAGGGCATAAGTTATAGTTACTTGAGAGAACCTTTTCTTTTTAGTGAATTTCTGAGATTTTTTAAATTCGACTTCCTGAATATAAAGTCCCAGTAACCTCCTTTGTGTTTTCCAGTGAATTTCTAGGTGTTTCTCAACGTAAAGTAATATTTAATCACTGCGAGGAGTTAGCCCCCTCTTCAGTCCAATTTCAGCCCTTGGGACCTCATTTCCTAGGGCCCAACCATACTATAAAAGGGGAGGGGGCACTCAGCTCCCCTCTACTGGCCGCAAATTTGCTGGACCTTTCCCTGTGGCCCTGCTAATTAGGCAAATAAAGGGCAGGTGCCCTTGAGCCCATCCAGGCCATCCACTGCATCTTTGTTGGGGGTCACAGGGGGAAGCCTGAATGCTGCTATGGCCCCAGCCAGCTCCCCACCACCAGCTAGAGCCTACATTGCTCCCACTTGCAGGGATCATCTATACATGTTGCTCTCTGCAGGTGAAAGCAATTTTTTCATCTGTTTCCCAGCCTGCTTCAGTTTGGGCAGGTAAAGAGATGATAATTCCACTCCCAGTAGGCAATAACATTTTGTATTCCCCCCATCACTGGGATAGCATCCCCATTGCTATTAATGGCTCCAAGGGAGAGGTGCTGTGCCCCCTCTCACCTTTCAAAGCATGGTCAGGCTCCCGGGATTAATATGGGAGAGAGGCCTCCCCCTTTTTTGGAAAGCTGAGGCCCCAAGGGATGGGATCTGCAGGACTGAAAAGTAATCCTAAGGACCCTGTGCCAATTTGTAGGGAAACAAAAAAATTTCGTAAAGATTTGTCAGACAGCGACAACATTATTGCTGAACTGCTGGACAGAATTATACCAAGCTTAGCAGAAATATAACTCTTGGTCCAGAAAGATTCCTTTTTGTTATTTGGTGTACATCTTTTCAGTAGTTTTTGAGAGATTAAAAGAAATTCAAATTTGCATATCTAGGGATGCAGAACCTCTAAGGATCCAACAATCCCACTGCTTAAATATGATTGAATGCCAACACTTCAACCAGGAAGTGTTGGCAGCCATCTTGGATCTCACTTCATCCAAGCCCCTGACAAAAGAAAAAAAAGAAAAAAGGGCATGGTAGGAATACCCTAACCCCCTAACTGTGGTCCTGGGATCACACTGTGAACCTGCAGGACAAAAAAGCAACAGCATGGGAGTGTAAGTGTCTGAATGGGTTGGTGAATAGTTGTGTGAGTATCTGTATCATTGAGTGAGTGGGAGTGTGTGGCGCTATGCTTGAGTGAGTGGGTGAATGAATATTTGTATGGATTTTTGAATGGGTATGTGAGAGATTGTGTGTGTATGGGTGGGTGTAAGAGATGTTGCTTGGGGTGTGAGTGGGTGTGTGAGTGGTTCTAAGGTATGCAGACAGTCTCCCTCAATCCATTAAGTAAAGGCACACGACCACTGCCTTACGCGTTTCGTTTACACTTCATCAGAGGCTTCTGGGTCGAAAGAGGCATTTGTGGGCCACACCCCTAATTTAATTGATGGGCATTAAGAATGGACTACACCTCCCATAAAACCATACACACAGTCTCATTGGAGCCGCTGAAATTCAGCGGATGATTTGGTTATTTAAATTATGGGTGTGGCCCGCAATTGCCTCTTTCGACCCAGAAGCCTCTGATGAAGTGTAAACGAAACGCGTAAGGCAGTGGTTGTGTGCCTTTACTTAATGGACTGAGGGAGACTGTCTGCATACCTTAACAAAGCTTTATTGGGGAAAAGCTAAGTCGTGTTTGAGTGCTGCTTACATTGGACAGCTGTTTCTATAATCAGTTGGCCTGATCTCCTCGGATTAGAGCATCTTTTATACTTATGCCCTGAAGAAGTCCATTTGTATGGACAAAACGTTTCGGCTGTTCAAAATTATTGAAGTCTTGTTTTTATGCTGTTTGAATAAGAGATGAACTTTGAAGAATAAGCTGTGGACACTGATTGAATATTTTTCCTTGTTTTTGTGGTGCACCTTTGCTTTTTGTTTTTACTGTGATAATCCTGTATTGGATCGCATTGTTGCAGTGGGTGCATTGTCAGTGTGCACACAGTTCTTCAGGTACCCCCAGTAGATAGACATATTAGATTAGGGATTTTATTTTTATATAGCAGTTTCTTTCTCAGTTAGCAGTGGGGTCTTATTGTCTTTTCTGCCAGCCTGGATCACTTGATGATTACTTAAGAAACTGGCTTTGGTGCCATTCAGTGTCACTTGGCATGGTACCTATCTCCAGTTTACACTGCCACTGGGCAGACAACTGGGATATAAAAGAACGCTAGAGGCATCTCCTTTTTACAGGCACATGCCTTTTCTATGCATAGCCATTCTTCCCTGCCGTGTATAGCATGTCCCACTGATAGAGCAGCTATTGTGTGTTAAGTGTCCCTCACACGCGGTGGCAGTGTGCTTCAGGGACACTAATAGGGAGAGGTGATTGTGCTTACTACAGCACACCTGGGTTCACAGCGCTATGCCGGCTTTTAACACTGCCAGGTGTTCTTTGACCTAGTAAATTCCCATGCTTAACATACAATATGCTTTAATATTGTTGTTTCACGTTCCAATGTCAAATTTCCTCATAATAAAATATAAGTTTAGGGATAGTGCATCAGGTGCCTTGTAGGGTTCCACTGTCTAACCTTTTCTTCTCTTTGAGGGTTGTGCCTGTCCTCACACAAAGCTGTCTCTACCTCCCTGTAGTGTGTCTGGAGCTAGGTCAGGGAAAGGCATGGTCTTGTGCACAACAAACACTATCCTTTGACCTTCGCCTACTTAAAGGTATAAACTGGTAGAAGTACTGGAGCTGTGACACCATACCTTCGGAACACTTCTGGACTAAAAGGACATTCTGTCAGGAAGATGAGCTGGATGCTGCAGGAGGAACTGACACTCTGCTGGTTGCTTTGTTGTTGGCCTACTGCTGGCTGCTTCTGCCCTGGGAGTGAAAGGTATGGACTTTGCTTTATAAATCCAGCTTTCCAAGGTCTTCCAAGGGCTTGTGAATGCTTGCCTCCTGTTAAAAAGTCTCCGGGCCATCAAAGACTTGACCTGCAGCCCCTGAACTCCGCTGCTGGGAGTCCTGACAAGCCACATGGTGCCAATTCCAGTTCTGGGCCATTGGATGTAGTTTTGCTGTGAGAACCAACAAAATACAGGCATCGACTCTCAGCACCTGTTTTTCCAACGCTTAACCACTGTGCCGCTGAAGAATCGATGCAGTGCCTGCCATGCAGCTTAAAGATTGCCGCAACCCATGTCCTAAGCATCTTGTCCCTGAATTCAATAGTGCACACTCTGACTCTGATGTAGGCCCTTCTGTGCAGCTGAAGAAATCAATGGATCACCTGCTTCACAACTGGGAATTTGATGCTGCGCCTTTTTTGCTGGTGCTGCATTGACCCAGCGCATCCGGACTTTTGAAGCATTATCCCTTTGCACCAAGTTCTTCATTGATGTTGCCCTGCAGCAAGGAACTAAGGTTGTGTGTCCATAAATCAATGCATCAGTTCCCCTCACAGTAAGGAACTGATGCATCACCTCCCCTGACAGTAAGGAACCAACGCATCACCTCTCATGTTCAACTGATTAATCACCTCCCCAGGCAGTAAGGAACCAATGCATCATCTTGCCTGGGAGTAAGGAACTGATGCATCGCTTTGCTTTTCCAATGCCTCATCTCCTCTACATCTGTTTTGTCTTTGATTTTGACGCATCCCAGGTACTTTGTGATAAAAGAGGCACATCTATAATTTCCTTAGGACTGATTGGAACATTTTAAAATTAATATCTTTACTTGTGTGTGTTAGATATTTGTTGTTTTTGTCTTGTTTTATTAAGATAATTATTAGGTATATTTTTCTAAGCTAGTGTGGTGTCCTTGTGTAATGTTTTCACTGTGTTCCAGTGTGTAGTAACAAATACTTTACTCATTGCCTCTGAGATAAGCCTTACTGCTCGTGCATAGCTGCTAAGGGGATGAGCAGGGGTTATCTTAGCTGTCTAATCCCCTTACCCTTATTAGAGTTAGGGTTCCTACTTGAACAGGGTGCATACCACTGCCACAGTTATACTTATAGTTATACCTATCTTAGGAAATTATAAGTCGTGGCATAAAATTACTTAACGGCACAAGTTATCATTTTTTAAGATGAGTATAACTAAATGCTGAATTTCTATGGTTTTGTATGGACAAAATAAGAATCTAACTATAACTTCCCGTAACCTTTAGATTTTTCAGTAAATATCTATGTTTTTTTAACATCAAGCAATATACAACTACTGTATGTTAATACAACCACTGCAGCGTATGGCATTTGGTCATGTGCATCGGAGTAGGCTGCAGGGCTTGGCTACACCGGCCCTATGGCATGAAACCAAACCCATGCTGCACACAGCCTTTGGCCATGTGTAGCGAGGGTCTTGTGTGTGATTTTTATTTCCACTGTCTTTGGATCTGCGGGTACCCGTGGGAACTTCGGAGGATACATGTCCCTAGATATCTATACATTTCTTTCATTTATAACTACCAAACTACAACAGATTTACAATAAATTACAAAAAGAGATCTTTCTGGGCCAAGATCTAACATTCTGCCAAACATGGTGTAATTTAATTCAGTGGTTTGGGCTAAAACAGCAAAATTTCCATAGAGATTACAGGGTAAAGAAGAATTTTGGGATCCCCTTTTTTCTCTACCCCAGCTTTGTGAACGACCCAGAAACGTTCTATACAGAACCAGATGAAGTAGTGCACCTTCTCTGTAAAATTTCGTAAGGATTTCTCAAAAAGGGCCAAAGTTATTAGACTAAGTGTCTATGGGAAAAGATGGTCCGACTAGAAATACTTGCCAGTGTGTGTGTGTGTATGTATTTATACATATATATATTGCCTGCTGGCGGTCGCCAGTAGGTAGTTATAGTTAGGATTTTTTTCAATGCAAAATCTCAAAATTCTATTTGGAATAACTTTGGCGCCGGTTGACGAATCTGCCTGAAAACTTCCTCAAATTTGCCTCGCGGAGCTCCGGTCCTTCCTTGAAAGTTTCGGGGGGGAATCGTCAAGCGGGGCCGAGATAAAAGGGGGGTCCCAAAACGTGTTTTCCCCATGTTAATTTCCATAGGGCGGTCGAACTCTATTTTAGCCCGAATGGCTGAATGGATTACCACCAAATTTGGAAAAATTGTAGGGACTGGTAGCCCGATGTGCCTTTGCTATGTCTCAAGATATGTGCTCCAGTGGATTTTGAGTAATTTAGGTTCAAAAAAATATATATATCTATGGCAGCGCCCCGGTACGCGCACGGGGAGCGCTCTGGGCACGCCACGCGAGGTGCGCACGGAAAGCCGATTGGCTCTCGGGTGTCTGTAAACATTTGAAACAGTCCGGAGCGGCCGCCATCTTTCGTCTCGGTAGGATCGTGACACAAGAGGTGGCAAAAAAAGGGGGAAATGACCATATGGGGGCAGGGAAGACCCTCCAGGCCCCCTAGGTTTGATGTGGGGGCTATCATGGGGTCCCGCGGGGCAAAAAAAAAAATATATTTTTTTGATTTGCGCGGGGGGAGCGCCCGGTACGCGCACCGGGGAGCGGACTGGGAAGCGGACCATGGGGAAAAAAGAATGACAGAGATTTTAAAAAAGAAGCCTTTTTTTATAAATTGGAGGTCGTTCTAAAAATAACTGTTTTTTTTTACTTCTTTTTGTTGTTTTATTTTTTTTATTGTTTTTTGAACATTTTGTACTTTTTTGGGGTTTTCTGAACAGTTTTATATTTTTTTGGTATTTTTCATGGGGAAAACGAAAAAACAGGGAATTGAAAATGGCTCAACTGGAGCAAAAAAAAAAGAAAAGAAATAATTAGGGTTTATTGGGGCATTTGTGGTTTTCCCCAGCAAGGACGATGAGCTTTACGCTCTGTTCTCCGTAGGAGATGGTCTTCCCAAAATATTTACAGATAATTCGGAAATCTGCAAATCGTGGCTGAAAGCAAGGCATAGTCTCACTTTCCTCTGGTGCCGACGGAGTGGGTTGCTTCCTGTTTGAGGTGGTGCATGTGGATTGGGGAGGGTTACTGGCCAGTTCCCTCATCTCTGCAGCAGAATAATTTATTGGATGCTTGCGCTGCATGTGGCGTATCATTGTGTTGTTTCCAAATGAACATTTCTTGTTCGGGTTTCCCCTGGAAAGTTCCACGCCACAGATTTTGCAAGTCACCTTGGCTGCATTTACTTTTTTCTTCCCCATTGGGATTGAAAAAAACTCCCATATAATGTGTGGTCTTGGCTGGTATGGGGTATTTTGTTCTTCAAGCCATGTTCTCCTCTCCTCTTCCTCCTCCTCCTCCTCTTCCTCCTCTTGTTGACCACCAATGATATCTTGAGGTGGTCCTCTTGGTGGTTGTGGTGGTGGTGGTGGTGCAGATGCACCAGCTGCTGCTGCTACTGAAGCCATTATATTGATCAAAAAGGTACAGAGAGGTACAAACAGGTCTTCCTAAGTCAAAGGACAAAGTCAGAATAAGGAAAAAAGGTGGGGTCTTTCACCCTTTTAAAAAAAAAATATATTGAACCAATGAAAAGTGTTATTTTTAGGTCACATGACCAGGGGCTTCATCATTATGAAACCAAAACTGTTGTGAACCAATGAAAAGTGTTATTTTCAGGTCACATGACCCGATGCGCTTACGCTACGCGCCCCGGGGCGCGCCAAGGGGCGCGTCGCGTAAGCGCGTCGGACGCCTATGTTGCGCGATCGTATTCGCTGGAGTGCTTTCGGGTGCGCTTACGCCGTGCATATCACGCGGACGCGGCTACGCAATACGTCACGATCATGTTTTTGTTCGCGATATTGGCGCTTACGGGACGCTCCCCGGTGCACGCCCCTGGGGGGCTTCATAAAACTAGGCTTTCCGGGGCGATCACCGGGGCGCGCACCGGGAGCGCTCCAATGCAAAAAAAAACAATATACAAAAAAATATTTGGCAAAACTGTAGGGACTGGTAGCCCGATGTGCCTTTGCTATGTCTCAAGATATATGCTCAAGTGCTTTTTGCAAAAATTAACTTTGAAAAAAATATATATTGTGCTACATTGGGCTATATATATGTTAGAGCCCAAATGTAGCCCAAATGTAGCCCAATGTAGCCCAATGTAGCCCAAAGATGGCCACCATAGACAAAAAAAACAAATGTAGCCCAAATATCAGCCAGACCAGATGTAGCCCAATGACAGAATGTACCAGAGTTTTCTAAAGAACAACTAGAGCGCTAACAGTCTTACTTATAAAGTGAGTCTTATAGTTAGGAATTATCATTAAAAAAAAACTTTGAAATTCACTGTAAAAACCATAGATTTCACACCAGTTATAGTTAGGAATTTGCATTTAAAAAACCTAAGAAATTCACTGAAAAAACCATAGGTTTCACACCAGTTACAGTTAGGAATTAGCATTTAAAAAACCTAAGAAATTCACTGAAAAAACCATAGGTTTCACACCAGTTATAGTTAGCTAGAAATTTTACTGGCATAAAACCAATGAAATTCCACGTTATAGTTAGTTGGACTCACTATACCTTGCGCGCCTGCAATGCACTGCTGATGATGTCACATATTACATCACTCATAACATGGTCAGTGACATCACTCATGACATCACTGATGACACCATCCTTGTGACAGAGTGACAGACCTCCTTTCACTGTAAAGTTTCCCTTGAAACACATATTCAAAAATAGAAACTAACATTTTCAAAAAAGTGGAGATACCTATACCAGTTACAACAAATTCAGTAATTCTACCATTTATATACACATCCACTCATTCACCAACAGTTCTATATAGTCATTCATATATATATTCACTCATCATGTGTAGTGATAGACCTATACATCCTGTTACACACCGACAGTCATCCAAAAGTTACTCACACACATATTCACACATGCAAAAAAACTATTGAACATCCATTTATTTGCATATACAGCTATACACACACTACCACTTTACTTCTAAGGAAACTTACACATACTTACTCTCTTAAACAATCACTTATAGAAACACATACTTATTTAAACAGGAACTCTTACAATCTCTCACTCTCACAAATACTCACGTATATATCTCAATACTCAAATATACTAGATTAAAACATATGTCGTTACTGAAAAAGACAATAGTGAGACAGTCGTTTACTCACTAACACACACATATACACACTCATCCATCCATACAGTCCTGTACATATGCTGTCTTCAAAACACATACAAACAGTGAGTCAGTCACCAACCCATTCAGCCACTTATACACAAAGTGAAACACTGATACATACATTTCAATATTTAAAAGTTACTTGCTAATATATGTATTCACTAAGATACACTTAATAAGGCAGTTAACCAATCAATTCTTTTAAAAACAAACATCCATTTACACACTTATTTAACCATTTATTCTTCCATCGTCCTTTACAAATACATATATAAAACATATATATTTTTCAGAAAGACACACTTTCACTGGATGGTGTCATCAGTGATGTCATGAGTGATGTCACTGACCATGTCACGAGTGATGTAATATGTTACATCATCAGCAGTGCATTGCAGGCGCGCAAGTTATAGTGAGTCCAACTAACTATAACGTGGGAATTTCAATGGTTTTATGTCAGTAAAATTTCCAGGTAACTATAACTGGTGTGAAACCTATGGTTTTTTCAGTGAATATATATATATATAAGAAAAACAAGAGAATACCTCCAAATCGAGAAGGAAATGAAAAAAGAACATCTTGAGGAGTAGAAAAACAACTAAATATATGATGTTTTCCACAGTTGAAAATGACAATCTATTAGTTTGAAATTAAGAATAAAAAAATGTTAACAAAAATAAATGAACATAGGGTGGTATAATGTGGTAGAAGGGAGAGATGAAAGATAAGAGAAAGAAAGAATTAAAATATGTAAGACAAGGGAAAGTAAGGATGAAAAAATGTAATAAAGGGTGAGAGGTTGAGACTTGGTCTGCAAAAAATTGATTAAAGCACCTGAAGGACCTTCTACTTTAGAAGCGTTGACACTAATAGGGAGTACCATATGGGACTATATTTTGCACAATGCACTTGGCACTTTCTCCATGTAAATCAATTGTGATTAACCTTAAAAATCTTGGGTGTATAAAGATGATCAAATGTCTTAATAATTTCTATATTGACCAAATTCGGCTCATCTATAGTACTGAAACAAATCTAGATGTTAAAGCCCATATAAACTGTGTACTTTACAGATGTAAAATGATTATTTATTTTTAGTTTCAAAAAACGGTTCCCTTTTTCCTTGCCTTCCCCACCTCCTCTTTCCTTTTACCCTCTTTTAACCCCCTCCCACCCCCAGCCCCTGTTTTTCTTTCCCGGTTCTTCCCAACCCCATTTCCCCCCTCCACTTCCCCTCCCTTCTTTTTCCCCCTCCTCTCCTGTCCCCCTTTCTTTCCTTTCTTCCCTTTCCCTCTTTTTCCTTACAAGCCTTCCGCCCACCCCCTTCTCCTTCCTCCCCGTCCCCTCCTTCCGAGTCAAAATACACAAATGAGATATGTAAAACACTTGCAGCCCTTTAATCATGATTTTAAAGTAGATTGTTAAAGCCTTTTTATTGGCCATAGTACTTTGACATTAGAGTTGCAATTGAAAGAGGAAAAATGGCAACTGCCAAAAGCCAATGTATACAATGTTGAATGGGAATTAAGAGTCTTGTCTATTTTATTAGAAACAAACAAGGAATGAATGCACTTTGTCACTTTAAATAGATGTTTTAGACAGCAGGACTCAATGTCCAGTTGAAGGCATTCGCCGAAACGTGTTGACCTGTCCATACACTCTCGCACCCATCGTGTACTAGAAAATAAAGCACTTTTGAAAGAAGAAAAACACTTGCCGACTCTCTGTGCGGTGGAAACTCTGGATGAAAGGTGGGAAGCTCGAAGATTTTTTCCTGAAGATATATATATATATATATATATATATATATATATATATATATATATATATATATATATATATATATATATATATATATATATATATATATATTCACTGAAAAAAACATAGGTTTCATACCAGTTATAGTTAGGAATTAGCATTTAAAAATCCTATTAAATTCACTGAAAAAACCATATGTTTCACACCAGTTATAGTTAGCTGGAAATTTTACTGACAGAAAACCAATGAAATTCCCACGTTATAGTTAGTTGGACTCACTATAACTTGCACGTGTAATGCACTGCTGATGACATTACATATTACATCATTCATGACATGGTCAGTGACATCACTCATGACACCATCCAGTGAATGTGTGTCTCTCTGAAAAATAAATATGTTTTATATATGTATATGTAAAGGTCGATGGAAAAATACATGTTTAAATAAGTGTCTTAATGGATGTTTTTTTTTAAAAAAAATTGATTGGTTAACTGGCTTATTAAGTGTATCTTAGTGAATACATATGTTAGCGAGTATTGTTTAAATATTTAAATGTTTGTATCAGTGTTTCACTTTGTGTATAAGTGGCTGCATGGGTTGGTGAGTAGCTACATGTGTGTGTATATGTAAATGTAAATGTAGTTGAGCTTATATAGCGCACAGCTACCCACAAAGGGTTTCCCGGCGCTTGCTTAGGGAACCCGTCCTGGTATTCCCCTGTGAGATATCCCCGGCAGGGTATCCACAAGGTGAAAGCCAGGCATCCTGCCGCAAGGGGCCGTTGTGGAGATTAAGCAAGCTATTGCCCAGAGTCACAGAGTGTGAACCCGTGAGTCGAGAAGGCACCGGAGCGAGAATTATCGAGTCCGTGGAATTTTTGAGCCCAAGACCCGCCGAGGTGGGGAATTGAACCCTGGTCCAGGGCCGATCTCAGCTTCTGGGTCTGCCGCCTCTAACCCCTGAGCCACACTTCTCCATATGGGTTATTAGATTTTTTTGTAGTATCAGTATGAGTGTCTGTATGGTTTGGTGGGGGTGTTAATTAGCACATAGATGCATCACTGACTGACTCACTGTTTGTATGTGTTTTGAAGACAGCATATGTGCCAGACTGTATGGGTGAATAAGTGTTACAGTCTGGTAAATTGATTTACAGTCTGGTAAAGTCAAATATATAAATCTTTCAGTGTCTATTCTAGTAGTACTTGATGAACTACAGTTGTGGCAGTCATGCTGCCATTGATAAGAAAGGCTAAAAAGATTATCTACATCTACAGCTTCATCTTCCAAAACACCAAACATATACATTAAAAATTCCTGACAATCCTGCTGAATGTTCTGTGAAAATGTATCTTGACCAGAACACATATCTAAAATATTTCGAATTTCTGTTACACTTTCTATTTTTGTTCTATCACTGCTACATTTCTCAAACACAGAATTCAATAAACAACACAATCTTTGATCCCGATTTTCAACAATCTGTTCTTGTGAAGTTTGAAGAAAAAAAACAACATTAACCACTACATTATCAAAGAAGTTGACACCAGAACTGTTCTCAAACTGAAATCCAACAACATTTTCATCAGAATCCTTTTTCTTTCTGTTTTGAATTACAGTTTCCTCTACTTTTTGTCTTTTTGCTACTACCTCACTGCAATTATCCTCATTTCTTCTTTTTCGGCCTACCACACGTTTTTCAAACAGAGGATATTGAGGCAAATGTGAAGCATACTCTCTTCTTAACCTATTGTATTCTTTAACACAATCTAGATCTGCACAAATCTTTGTCTCATCACACTCAATCAAGTACAATCCTGATAACGTTCTGCTCGTGATAATGCCACATATGCCATACCCTCTTTAAACACAGATCTTCCAATGTTCACCAAAGCACTATCTACACTTAAACCTTGAGATTTATGAATTGTCACCGCATATGCCAAACAAATAGGAAACTGTTTTCGGAGAACATATAAGTCTTTTACAAGCAAAAATCTAGTAGAACAACGACTGATTTGTTGTACTTGCTCAATGCCATCAAATTTTATTTTTTAAAATTCAATTCCATCTCTATTTCTATAGTCCACAAAATCAACAACATAACCCATTGCTCCATTTACCAGACCTCTTTCAACATTTATATTCCTTCTCAAAATGATACGACAATTTAAACACACATTCAGAGTCTTTTCAAAACCAGCTGTTTTAGAAATACTTTTCTCTAATGAATCCAATTTTGTTTTCAAATTTTCTGACAAAACAATTGTTGCACCCATATGCTCTATTTTATCTATTGCTTCCAGTTTCACAATCTCTTCATTTTCTAACTTGATGAAGATGGAACATTCTTGCAGAGTTGGCATCAAACATATCCCAGATTTCTTCTCAGTCATTTTTTTAAAAATATTCTCTGGAAGCATGTTTTCATTTGGATACAAATTTGAAATGTATCGAGCATGTAAAGCTTCTTTTCCAAGCTCACTTACTTTTCCGATTCTTACATCTTGTAGAATATTTTTATAATCTTCATCCTTTGCCTGTCGCATATTTTGAAGCAGTTCAGCATATTTAAAATGTAACCATATATTAACGTTTCCAATGCTTCCAAGGGACTTCCTGGTATCTCCATGCGTAAGCATTTTAAACACTGGTTGTCCTTTTACTGGAGTCAACTGCAGTAGATCTCCAAAAACAATAATGTGTTTTCCTCCAAATAACACATCATACTCTGTTCTAAGAATTTCTTGCATTCTCAAATGCACAAAAGCAAGCATTAGATTTGAGACCATGCTTACTTCATCAATGATAAAAAGTTTCATTTTCTTCAAGACTCTGGAAACTTCAGAACACGCATCACCAGATAGCTTGTTGTAATGCAATTTATTATCATGCTCAACTGGCAGCATCAGTAAACGATGTAGAGTAATCCCTTTAATGTTTTGTGCTGCCAGTCCAGTTGAAGCGGTTACAACACAAGACAGCGGTGATTCAGTCCTTTTCTGCAAATAAGTTGCATTGGCTTTAATCAGAAAACTTTTTCCTGTTCCCGCTTCTCCACTTACGAACAGTCGAACAGGCTTAAATGATGTACATGAGCGCACATTTTTCTCATGTCTGAATCCATGTTCAATCTGTTCTGTAACTTCGTCATATATCTTTTTCTGCTCAACGTTTAGTTGCTTTACCAAATCTTCTAAGTTAACTCCATCCACTTGAGCTTGTTCCGTAGCTCTTTCCACCTCATCCATGGCAGTTGCAGCTTCATTTTGGATAATTGGTCCTCCTAGTGGATCCTGACTCAATGAAGTAGAACTCTGACTGTCTTGAGAACTATCTCTAGCAATCTCTTCAGCAATTGTGGTTTCTTGCTCTATTTCTTCGTTCAACATTTGCAGATAATTTGGAAAAACAGGACATTCTATGGTATCCTTAGTTGCATTAAAAGAGTCTTCATAACAGAGAAAATCTCCAAGTAGTTCCTCTTCTGTACGCCATGGCTTAAAGAGTTGCAAAAGAGCTAAATAGTAAAATTCTCTTTTGTCTGGAGCTTCGCAACTCAATTTTCGATGATTAATCAAATGGCCTTTTCTCTGCTTCACTAGACATCCTTCATACCCAATGACAGCATTTTTTCCATTATTGATATCTTCTGTGATGTTCCTCTTATAACTGTAGTTTTGCAGAACTTCATACAAACAAGTGTTCTCAAGGTGAGTACTTCTATTTGGATAGTATGTATCCAACATATTTGTCTTCAACATATCTGTACTGTTTGGTTCTTTCTCCGCCAAATATTCAATTTCTTGTACAGATTTCAAAACTCGGTTTCGTGTTGCAGCAAGACCTAGACTCACCCAAATGATTGTTCTTGATTTGGCATGGAGACTTACTGATGATAACCGATCAGAACATTCATATGCTCCAATTTCTCGATGCGACAACATCTTTAGACTGAAACTGTATAATTTCTTGCTTAGACTCTTTTCATGTGAAATGTCCTCCCGCATTTTCTTCAGTTCTGTTTTTTCGTTTTTTGTGATGTAAGATGTCACATATTGAGCCACAGCAATAGAGTTGTCAGCAACGAACTGAATATCCATGTTAGCATTCCACATGGACAAAATCACTGGGTTGTAGTCGTTGATGTAATTGGACTCTTCGTTTCTTTTTAAATTATATGTATTTTTGGGTGATTTCCTCGTCACAGTATGTCGTAGAGATGACATCAAATTATTTACTCTTCCCTTAGAAATCACTGGTCGTGGAAATGCAAAACAACATTTTGTGTAGTACTTTTCCTTGTTTTTGAATTTTCCACGACAGTTGCCTTAAACTGTTTTCTTCAGTAGTTTTTGGAACAGGCCATGTTGAATACTCTTCAATGAAACTCATCACTGTTTCATCCGAATCTGATCCAAATTTGGGTGCATCTTTAATCCATAACAACATATGCATATGAGGAGCACCTCTTGCTTGATATTCCTTCCTCCAAAAGAAATCCAAAACCTCTCCAAAGGGAGGATTTATTTTGTTGGTAATAAAAGACATCATAGCTTCAAATCTATGATTAAAATATCTGCAAACATTCACTGGATCTAAAGAACACAGTTCTCCAGGTGTTTTCAATTCTATATTTTGTATGTTTCCATTTGCCTCTCGTAGAAATTGAAGTAAGTCGTCCCATGCATACTCAGCACAGCTAAGAGTGAGGAACCATGTAGGAGTTCCTAAGTTTCTTAGCATACTTGTTTGTTCCACGCTGACATGCCATGAGATTGATTAGCTGAGATTCCAAAATACTGTCTTGCAGATTGACTTTCTCCATAAAGTCCCTTGCTGAAACATTTTGCAGATGAGCTCCACTTTTCAATATATGATTAACTGCATAAGAAAGCCCAGACAAATCACTTTCATACAGTAGCTGAAACAAATATGGAATGCATTGACGAAACCTTGGATCTTCAGCATATAATCTTAAAGTCCAGTATTCAGCTGCAGGAATTTGAACTGGTCGATCGTCATATCGTCCACCTCGACCTGTTGGAAATAACTGTGGAAAACAACGAGCTTCCAAACTTTCTTCTCATACACTAATAGGACTTCCTTTTGCTGCTTTCATTTGAAACAAGTCAATTGCATTCCCCATTACTTCTTTGGAATGCAAAGGATGAACAGTATAATGTTCATATATTTCTTCACTTCTAGACACATCAACTTTTTCAATTTGGCCAACTGAACAATCACTGTCTTCTTCTGTAGCTGTTTCCTCTGCTCCAACACTTACATCTTTATAGTACTCATTGTTTTTGACCAAATACAACGTTGCCTTTTTGACTTTCCTAACATCCACTAAATCTTGCCAGATTTTCTTACTCTTTGTCGGAACCCCATTAACTAGAATAACCAGAGGATCCTCTTCTACTCTTTCTACACCAATTGTATCAATATTTTTCTTGACATATAGAGGCAAATAAACAACTCTTCCCTTTAATCCCCTTTGTAAATCTGTAGGAAGCAATTTTCCTATCTTAGGCTCCATGCGAACAATAGCCTGAAAAGGATGGACACATTGAATCAAAAAAGATTCATAAGTATTTAAATCCATCAATTCAGAAGGAATATCTATCAACTGAAGATTATTATGAACAGCTCTAGCAGGCATTCTATTTTCATTTAAATTTTTAAAACAATAATTACAAATACGCTGATCAAAACTCAAATCAAAAGAATTCTCCACCAACAAATAACTTACAAAATCCTTCCATTCACTATTGTTTTCCATTTCACTTTTTGCATATAAATCAACTAACCTAGTCTGAATCTTATAATGAGTCTGTCGACAACACACACAAGTTAAATTAGGCCTTTCACTTGATTTCACCTTAAACTTGGTAATTTCCTCGTCAAACTTTTCTGTACTTGAAATCTGTACATTGTCTTCCACATAACCATCCATTACTATATCCATTTCTATACTGTCCTCTTTGTTCCCAAAATAACAAAACTCAATTTCTTCACAAATAGTCTTCACATCTACTTCAGATCCATGCAAAAGAGCACTGTTTAACTGTTTAAGCTTGAGTGCTGGACTTTTTGCATAATACAACCTTCTCACTAATTTCCTCACCTTATTATGATGTACTGCTAACATCCTAAAATGATGAAAAACACTCTGACATACTTTTCTAGAAAGACAAGCCAGTGAATGCCCATGCAAACCTGTGTTTTCTCTCACTTTGCAATGATCTAACTCTTGCAAGATCTTCATTTTTTGTTTTAGACTTTTCTTACTATATGTACGTAAGACATTTTGAAGCAAATCAATTGAATCCTGTTGCACACTACAAATACTACTGCACTTCCATGTGCAGACTGGACCCTTAGTACGTTTCCCTAAAACTTCATCACTTAACACCTCTTCTGCATCTCTAGACATAAGTTTCTCTTTTTCCATCACACAACCATCTTTCACCTCATATGCTCGACCACTGGTGTCAACTGCATGCCCCAAATCATTTTCCTGAAAATAACTCTCCTCATTAAAAAATGGCTCAGAACTTGAACTATGCATCCATTCTCCAGAAAATACTTCACAAAAATTAGTCCGATTAATAATTCTTTTCCATCTACTGTTCGATTTGAAAACATGAATTGCCTTAATAAGTATCCTAATTCTATTGATTACTAAAATAAATAATTTTTTCTTAACTTCAAAAGCCTGATCATTAATCTTCTCTACACTTTTCTTTTTCTTGTAAAAAGCAGTTCTCTGTTTACTTTTCTTTTAATTTTTTAGCAAATTTAAAACTACCCTATTGCGAAACATTCGTCTACGAATGTCCCTAAATTGATTTAACCTTCTATTGCTAACCACACTCTTCTCTCCTGCTCCAATAGAGATATTTTTTGAGGGCCTCTCCTTCCTTTTTAGATTTGCTCTCTGCTTCTGGATCTTCACATTACCGTTTACATTTCTTTTTGATCTACATAAATTGTGAAGAAAAGACTTAATTGTCTTACCAGGAGCTTTTCTGGTGTTTTTTGAAGTACTTGTTGTAGAGGATTCCTTTAATTCCTTTGATGATTTTGTTCTTTTACGTATGGTATTTTTTCTACTCCTTTGCCTTGACGGCATTTTTGCTTGCTTTTAAAATGTTGATTTCAATCTGTGGTTCTGAAAAAAATAACACATTAAAGACCACTATTAGCAAACAACAAAATAATGACAAAAAGCAAACGATATAAACACTATTTTGCAGCATATTAAAGTTTATACCACAGCAACTCAGGGCCTTATTTATGAAGGCCTTGCGCCACCAGTGCGTCCCATGTTAAAAGAGACGCACCGGTGCCACAAGGCAATCATAAATAAGGGCCAAATGTAAATACCATTGATTTGCCCCCAAAATCGTTTTTTGAATAACATTTAAGAAACACTGCGCAGAACCTATGTACTACCACTCAATATCACTTTTGAAACCTCACTGTTTCCCAAAATACAAATCCTCTATCTTGCAAATGTTCATAGCAAGCATTATCAAAAAGCAAAAAACAAACCAACAGCAAACAAACTTAGGGCCTTATTTATGAAGGCCTTGCGCCACCAGAGCGTCACTTATTACCCAGGTTTAAAGTAATGCACCGGCAGCACAAGGCAATCATAAATAAAGGCCAAATGAACATACCATTGATTTGCCCCCAAAATCGTTTTTTGAATACCATTTTAGACACAGAGCGAAAATCATATGTACAAGCACTCAATTTCACTACTGAACCCTGACTATTTCACAAAATACGAATCCTCTATCTTGCAAATGTTGATATCAAGCATTATCAAAAAGCAAGACACAAACCAACAACGAAAAAATTCAGGGCCTTATTTATGAAGGCCTTGTGCCACCAGTGCGTCACTTTCTTCCCATGTTAAAAGTGACATACCGGCGCCACAAGACAATCATAAATGGGCCAAATGTAAATACCATTGATTTGCCCCCAAAATCGTTTTTTGAATAACATTTAAGAAACACTGCACAGAACCTATGTACAACCACTCAATATCACTTTTGAAACCTCACTGTTTCCCAAAATACAAATCCTCTATCTTGCAAATGTTCATAGCAAGCATTATGAAAAAGCAAAAAACAAACCAACAGCAAACAAACTCAAGGCCTTATTTATGAAGGCCTTGCGCCACCAGTGCGTCCCATGTTAAAAGAGACGCACCAGTGCCACAAGGCAATCATAAATAAGGACCAAATGTAAATACCATTGATTTGCCCCCAAAAACGTTTTTTGAATAACATTTAAAAAACACAGTGCATATCCTATGTACAACCACTCAATATTACTTTTGAAACCTCACTGTTTCCCAAAATACAAATCCTCTATCTTGAAAATGTTCATAGCAAGCATTATCAAGAAGCAAGACACAAACCAACAGCAAACAAACTCAGGGCCTTATTTATGAAGGCCTTGCGCCACCAGAGCGTCACTTATTTCCCATGTTTAAAATGATGCACCGGCAGCACAAGGCAATCATAAATAAGGCCCAAATGTAAATACCATTGATTTGCCCCCAAAATCGTTTTTTTAATATCATTTTAGAAACACAACACAGGACCTATGTACAAGCATTCAATTTCACTACTGAAATCTCACTGTTTCACAAAATACAAATCCCCTATCTTGCAAATGTTTCCCAAAAACATGCCACAAACCAATAAAAAAGAATCTCAATATGCTTCTAAATCTGAGGTAATGCAAGTGACATCATCCTAAAAGGTTCAAATATATTTATTTAATTAGGCAAACACTATTAATTACTTCTCAAAAATATAAAAGCCATTCTTTTACCCCAAAATCGTTTTTTAAATAATCTTTTACAAACACAGCACAAGTCCTATGTACAAGCAATCAATGTCACTACTGAAACTTCACTATCTGCCTCCAAATATTCTCCATAGAGCAAACAAGTCTCTATTTAAATTAAATGAATCATTACTTACCTTTACAAATGCTTTGGGAGATTGAGAACAGTGTCAGACACACACACCAATTTTTTCTTAGTAGAGCAAAAGGTGTGCACTCAATACACTGAAACCAAGCCTGGCATAGGAAACCTCTAATTCTACACACATATGCCTTATTTCAACCAATCAAAAGTCTTCAGTCACTATTTTCAAACCAACACCCTTCCCCCTCTCAGACCCTTCTATCTGTTACCATAGCAACTCCCCCCTACCTGAACTCTCAGGTTCAAATGTTTATTCTACAATGTTGCAAATTAAGTCAGCAAGGATGTTTGACCTCTCAATACACCAGCTTATCCAGGGCATTATTGCTTTTAGTGGCTTTTTCTTAACCATTCAAATTGCTTCTTTCACACAACACAACCATGCACCCTAACTTTCAGTTTTCTACTATCTGAATCCACCAATCATTGCTTGTGATTCAACAGCAGGGAAACTCCAAAATCTTTTTTGTTGTAAACTCCTACTGTTCCAACTGCCATTTCATTCCCACACTTCATCTGACTGCACCAGAACCTTCTCACATCATGTATTCTGTATGGATTATTGGACAAAGCTACATCCACTGGGCTCAAAGGTATGCAACAAGCAGAAATTATCACAACCTTGATTTATCAAATGTGGAAATCAAGTGGATTGGCCAGAGAGGATTGAGATGTCACCAATTGATACCATTGGTGAAAACCTTTTTGCATCTGCCAAACCCTGACCTCTTAATAGTGCACTGTGGTGGAAATGATTTGGGCACTATGACTGGGGTTGGTCTGGAAATGCTTTTAAAGGACACCTTTGATCAATTGATGACACTTTCTCCACAAACTGCCTTGGTATATTCCAATATATGCCAAAGACAGAAATGGAACTGATCCAACCAATTTTGTCCACAATTTGAGAAAGCACGGAAACATGTGAATAAATCTGTTTCTGCTTACAGAGAGACTATGGAATGGGTTCAATATACAACAACAACTTGCGTTACAACATGCAAGACATCTACAGGGTAGATGGTGTGCACTTCTCAGATGAGGGGAATAGAATATTCCTCCTGAATTTAAGACTGTGCATTGGAACCTACTTGTAGGTACTTAAATCAGCCACAGAACCCAAAAGCTCTTTTCAGGGCTACCCTACCTCTGATCACTCATAATGATTTTCTTTTTCTAACTTTTTTCACTATTTTTCACCAAAGTACGCTCCCCGGTACGCTTCCCAGTGCTCGTACCGGGCGCTCCCCCCGCGAAATTTAAAAAAAAATATATATTTTTGGCCTATATGAGCCTCCTAAGACCCCCTCAGAAAACCTAGAGAGTCAGGAAGTGTCTACCGTGCCCCCTTCTACCCATTCCCAACGTTGTTTGTCCTCCATCTTGTGTCTCGATTCTACCGAAACACAAAATGGAGGACTCCCGTAACGCTGCCGGTGCGCGTACCGGGGCGCGCACCGGTAAGCGCTCCCAAAAAAAAGGTGGGAAAGTAATTTACAGAAAAAACACTGGAGACACTTACACCAAATATAGAATATGCCCAACTACATAGCAGTCCCTACCATTTACCCAAATTTGGTGGTATTCCATTGAGCCATTTGGGCTGTAGCCCTGTCTAAATATCCTGAGGTAAATTACATGACAAAAACACATATGAAACTGTTGGAATTTTCAACCAATTAAAATGTTACTTACATTTTGTACTTTTATGTGCTGACATTTGATTGGTTAAGTACATGAATATATATGAAAAATTAGAGGGAAACACAGCCATTTTGACTAACACTACCTAAGGTACATTTGGAAAAAAGTTTGACAGAAAACCTCAACTAATTTGAAAAAGGTAAGTTGTTAATTTAAAAGGAGAACTACGTTATGCACTTTAAGTTAATTTGGGACAACGTTTTCAGATAGTTATATATTGTGCCTCTGTAAGAGTTAGACATTGAGATAGGCTTGACTATTATAATTATGGATTTAGTTAGGCTTCTCTGGTATAATTATGAATTTACTTAGGCTTCATCACAGGAACTTTTTAATAGTTCTACTTCCTGCCTGAAACCATACACTGCCCAAAAATGACTTCACTGTTAAAAACTCAGAAGTACTTGTCTGAACTTAAACCCAACAATGCCCTATCTCTACTGATATATTTATTTTTTATGCAATTTACAGCAAGAAAATGGAAGGACAACAAAATGAAATTAACATTTCATTTGAAATTAATATGGAAAACAATCCTAAGGAAGACAAAGATGAAATAGACTTTATGGATAACTCTCTGGACCAAGACTTAATTAATTGTGTAGAAGAAATTGAATCATGGAATGAAAAGGAGGACATACCTGATGAATTAATGTTGCAAATTCTTTTAGATTTTGAAAAATCACAACATAAATTTTTATTTAAAAATCAAAAATTGTTTGAGACATTATTCTTTTTTATAAGTAAATTATGAAATAGTACCAAAATAGATATAATATAAAGTGAGACTTAAAATATACTATACAACTTTTTTGTGTTACATAGTAAGTTTGCTCATAGTTACTTCCTTTCTCCCACTATATTATCTCCAATGTGTATTTAACATCTCTTTATCATCTCCTGCCTCCATGTTGTTTCTGCTTTCCTGACAGACTATGGTTTGAATTCCATATACCACAATAACTTCTGTAACAACATGCAAGATATCTACAAAGGAGACGGTGTATAATAAATTTTAGACTCTACATTGATACCTACATGTTGGTAAAAAATCAAAAAAAACAACAAAAAGAACAATTAATAAACATACAATTTTTAAACGTCTGTCATTCTTTTTTCCCCATAGTACGCTTTCCGGTCCGCTCCCCGGTGCGCGTACCAGGCGCTGGGGCCCTTTTAAAGCCCCCACATCAAACCTAGGGGGTCAGGGAGGGTCTACTCTTCCCCCTTACAGTCATTTCCCCCTTTTTTATGCCACCTCTTGTGTCTCGATCCTATAGAGATGGGGAAACAGAAATTCTATGTGGCCAGTGTGTCCCCCCCACTCGCACCCCATCCACGTACCTATGCCCCATGTATGTCCATGTTATCATGTAATTCCCTTCCCGTGCCTGTCATAATAATGCCCCTGCATTTCTGTCTAATGTTAGCATGTCAGTTATTAGGCCTTCCATGAATGAAACGTTAATTCTGCACTGAGGCCTACGTTGCCAATGCATTTACATGGTACACGTTTAAATATCGAGAAGCACACGTTTATGTGGCCCAGCCGAGCCAGGCCCTGAATTCAGGCTCCGAGCCTCTTCTGACTCTGAAAAGCGAAAAGCTGCAGTTTAGGTATGCATCCCTGATCTCTCCCTTACTCCCTGCTCAGCCGAGAGGTACCCGGCCTGGCCTGCCTGCCAAGACGGTATTTTGCCTACAGTTATCTGCTCAGCTCCGAAAAAACACATTCCAGTCTAGTGAAGGGGGTAAACATATTCTGCTTGCAGAGCATAGGGCCTAGCCTTCCTGTCTCCATGCAAGTGATTTACTGAACCCGTTGCCATAGAAGGCCCATGGCCCCACGCAATGCACCAAGAAATATATGCACACACTAGCATTTAGTGATGAACAGCTTTTGCTCGAGAGACCTTTACTTCAGACAATACATCCTCCAAACACAAGATATCAGATAATGACAAAGGTGCAGGTCGTTCTGACATTCCAGACTCCAGACTCCTCTACTAGTGCTAAAGTCAGCTCCCCCCAGCTCTCCCCAGTTACACGTCATTTCTACGTCATGACCAGTTACGCGCACATGTAGGGTAAAGGTTTCTGCTGATCCTGCAGACCTCCTCTATGCATCCACCCACCTATGACACACCTATGACTCGTCAAGTGAACACCCACGTGTACGCCTCCTTACACGCCTTCTTTCACGCCCATGTGTTCTTATCTCTTTCACTTGCTCCGCCTGGAGTGTCCCGCCTTCTCTATTCATTTCCATTGTATGGCTTTACTATATATAATGTGTTACGTGAATAAAACGTTAGATATCCCTTCCTGAACCTTAGTGGTGATGGAACCCGATTCTCCACTGGCTTGAGTCATTGAAATAAAGCCCTTTCGACTCGGACACCACGGACTCTGCCTCTCATTTTTATGAGCCATCCTTATTCTTTATTAATGTATAGAAACTATGTCCGGGTAATTTTATTTACCACATAAATCTGGCGCCCGAATAGGGACCAGTCCCCTTCCCCACGCGCCGGTGATGTAGGTGCAGCCCCCTGACCCCTTCTATAGCCGTGACGGACTTCCAGTGTGCACGTCAGCGGGATTTCCCGCCAACTCCCTCAGGCCCACGGAGGAGACGGAGACTGCGACCAGGCATCCACACGAGGCGGTGAGGATTGCGGACCATCCCGACCAGAGCCCAAGCCGAGAGAGCAAGGTCCGAGGTATCCCGAGGCCCACCTGTTCCGAGGAGCATGCGCAGCAGTAGCCGTACCAGAAGCCGTAGCAGTCCAGTCCAGTATCGAGTTTCCGAGGCCTTCAGTTTTGCTTCCCGGTGAGTACCGTTGTTGGGAACGCATATAGACGGGTTCATTTATTTGAGCTCGGTCAAGACGGGTCTGGGTACACAGATCCGGTAAAGACGTGTCCATTTAGGTGGATGCGGTAAAGACGTGTCTCTTTATGAGACCGGTATGACTGTACTGTTCTAGCAGTGCATCCAGTAAACGAGGTTTATTTTAGGATTTTTAGGATTGTGTTATTCTATGTATAAGTTAGTATCTGTTTCTAATGTTTTAATGTCGTGGTATGAATGATTGTTTACAGTCTATTGTTGTGCTTAGTGTGTTTTCGTTCAAGTTAGTTCAAACATGCCGCTGTTTTCGAAATTACTTCAGATAGGAACCAGGAAAGGGATACTCGAAGAGGCAGTTCCCGTCCCGCCTAGGGACACTCCTGGACATTTTATGTACCACAAGCATGGCCTAGATGCCATACTGTACTTAGATTTATGGGTAGATTACACGAAGGATCTGGAAGAGAAATATAGATGGCCTGTCTCCGGGACATGGGATGCTGATTGCATCATGAGAGTAGAGGAAGCACTGTGGAAAAAGAAAGCTAGACAATCCCAGAAAGATGCCATAGAGTTGTGGCGTAAAGAAGCGCATAGAAGAACAGAGAAAGAAATCCACAAAGCAGAGAGAAGTAGAGAAGCATCAGAAAAAGCCAAAGAAAAGGAGCTAAAAGAAGAAGGTGAACGGGTTAAGGCAGAATAATTAGATAGACAAAGAAATGCCCTTATTAAAGGCATGTATCCCCTCCTCGCCGAGGGCCTACCTAAAGTGACCCCGGAAGTACCCAGTAACTTGCCGCCACCACTGATCCCGACTAAACTCCGCAGTCATAAACAGACCGCAGCGGACATTTTTCTTTCCTCCTATTTAGACGACGCTGCTCCAGAGTATGTAAATGAAGATTTACCTCCTCCCAACCCTATCAATTCTACCAGCCCTACTAATTCTCCTGCCACCCTCCCTACCAATCCTTTTTGCCAACAACCCGTAGTACAAGATCAACCCGTATTACCAGCGGCAGCGCTGGCAGTAAAAGCCGACTCAAGCCAAGGTGACTCAAGTCCAGGAGCATCGGGAGGGGGGCCCTCTGGAGACATACCGCACACCCCACCACCAATAAAACGAACACTACGAGACATAGCACTACAACACACGCCAAAACCAATGACAGTAGCATCCCTTAGACAGTCACTTACCGATTGTATATATGATCCAGTACCGGGTGAGGGCGCAATGCTCATATACTCAATACGTTTAAGACGTGTTGCAGACTATTTGACTACTTTACCGGACATGAGGGAATATTTAGACAGAATATACCATTTCATCAGAACGGGGGAGGGACCAGAAAGTATACATGAGGCCATGGCAAATAGAAAAGTGGAGCTTCAACGCATGCTCTTACAGTTCTTGGTTAATTGTTTGATCAGGGAACGAGACCAGCCAGATAAAGAAGTAACTAAAGGTATGATGAACTGGAGTGACAATATAGCTGTTGGTAAACATGATACACAGAATAGAGTAGAAAGCATGTACAGGAAAATTTGTAAACAAATTCTTGATATACACAAGAAAGAACAGGCCGAGAAACAAGCCGAGAAAGAGGATGATGAAGTCTCAGAGGACGATGATGCAGTAACAGAGGAAATAAATAAAATGAATTACGTAGGTAGGGCAAGACCGTTTGATAGACCCATACGCCTAGATTACAATAAACGTTCCCTCTCTCCAATACCAGAAAGATATTCTCTTGAACACCTATTCCAAGCTACTGAACATGCACTGAAAAAACGAGTAGGGAGTAGCGAACTTAGTACTATGCATGAACAGGAACTAGCCTGGTCAGCAGTCCAATGGGCTGGCAATTCTAACATATATAAGGATGATATAGTAGCGCAAACATTTTTGAGTCTTCCTCCGGAAGAACAGCGTTTAGCTGGTATTTACTTGATTCAACATCTCATCACATTGTACCAGAGTCAGCATTCTGGTCCAGGTCCCTTGTATAAATTACTGGACGATTTACTCCTAGCAAGATGGAGAGGCCTAGGCACCGAATTAATTAACGTTATTCTAGATCAACGACATAAGTACTTGACTTTTCTGACCCCGCACTTGATTCCTGCTCCACACCGAGAAAGAAAGACCTTTTACATAGACATACAGAATCCCCTACGAGAGGTTCATCCCGTTAGAACTGCAGGGGGTGCGCTTCAACGAGTATTCGTTGACGCACCATTGACGAAAATGGAATTATTGGAAATGAAAAAATTACTGCCCTGTCATGATAAAGACCCCGCGGGGTTCCACCGTGAATTAAAAGACATGCTCCGCATGGGGGAGTATACATACGCTGATACGATTAAAATGTTGAAAGTACTGTTACCAGCAGGCATTTATGAAAAACTTAAAGAAAAAGAGTGGGAGGTGGGAGAGAAAAAGATTAACTGGACAGAATTAGAAGACGAAGATAAAACACGAACCCCTGGTACTGGTCTCGGGGACAGAGCTAAAGAATTACCTGAGCTATTGATACAGGTATTGCCGAGATTATTGACTACTAAAAAGGAAGATTGGGATGCTATTTCAGCCTGCAAACTGAAACAAGATGAAGACACTAGTGATTTTTATTCTAGATTCGAAAAATGTTTTCTTATTAATAGTGGCCTGAAGACAAGTAGTGAATCGTACCCACATCTTTTTGTGACCAAATTAGTAGAGAATTCCTTACCACAGATCAAAAATAGAGTACTGAAGGTTGAGAGTACCTGGCAAGCAAATAGCCCTTACCAAATGTTACAAATGTTACAGTACCACCAGAATTGAATTAGAGAAGAACAGGAACATGAAAAGAGACGCATGAAAGACACGAAAATGAAAGTACTAGTTGCTCAATCAGTTCCAGCCGATGGCCAGAAAAAGGGCGCGGCACCTGTCAAAGGGAACTGTAACTACTGTTAACAGCCAGGTCACTATATAAATGAATGTGCTGTCCTGAAACACAATATAGCTACAGGCAAGACGAAAGAAAGACCGCGTCCTCCTAGACAGGATCACATCCCGCAGAACACGCAAACTCCACAGAACGCGCAACAGACAGTAGCTGCACCCCAACCCATTGCTGCCACACAACATGTCACGCAACAAATGTACCAGTATGCACAGTCAGACTACCCAGATTATCAACAGTACTCATGAAACAGCCTAGAGAGGGAGGTTGGCTTCCCCCTTATTGAGGTTCCTGTAGATCAAGAGGGTCCCTATGTGCATAGTCATGTATTGGGGAAAGACAGAAAAATTCTGATTGGCACAGGGGCGAGCAGAACTGCCATCAGTCATGACGAGGTTCCAGGGGCACCCCTCTCAGGCTCACAGAATATTTCCCTGGGATTTTCAGGAAAGCCTATTGTTAACGAAGTGTCAAAGCCAGTTTCCCTAGAAGCTGGTCCATTGTCCCGTACTACAGACTTGTTGCTTACGAAATCATGTCCAGAAAACTTGCTTGGTATAAAGACATTGAAAGAACTAGGAGCAGTGATTTGTTGTTCTCCGGAAGGAGTGAGATTGTTTTTACGTGATTTTAAAGGACATTATGTGTTGAGAGATTTTGACCCCAGACTCCAGAATGTACCACAGCATTTATGGGCGCAAGGTCCGACTGATGTAGGTTGCATGCACATTACGCCATATCGTGTCACACTCAAGCAAGGAGTTGTACTGCCACGAATCCGACAATACAAGTTACCACCTGATGCTGTAGTAGCATTACTGAAAATTGTTGACGAACTCATTGCACAGGGAGTGGTTGTAGAAACTGACTCCAATGTATGTAATTCTCCTATCATTCCGATTCTTAAACGAACTGACCCAAATGCACCACCGGTCTACAGACTAGTGATTGACCTCCGAGAACTGAATAAATGTATAATTCCCCAGTACCCAGTGGTCCCCGACATCTCTTCACTATTGACTGCAATTGATTCTGAAGCGACGTTCTTTACTGTAATTGATCTCAAGAACGCCTCCTTTAGTGTCCCAATCCATCCGGAGAGCCAATACCTCTTCGGATTCTGTTTAAATGGACGAAGCTTCAAATTTACGAGGGCTCCTCAAGGGTTCACAGAGAGTTCTAGTATTTACAGCCAAGCATTGAAAAGACAACTAGACAGTATTCACATGCCTACTGACACTGCACTGCTCCAATACGTTGATGATCTCCTGATCACAGCACGTACAGAACGAGACTGCGAACGTGCATCACTGACAGTACTATACTTCCTGGCGGAAAAGGGGCACAAAGTGTCCCCTTCAAAGCTACAATTCTGTGTCCAGCAAGTTGTGTACCTTGGTCACTTGCTGTCCAAGAGGGGTAGACAGTTGACACCTGACCGCATTCAGTTAATTGCACATCTTCCACAGTCCAAGACACAAAAGGAAGTACGGGCCTTCATTGGCTTCACTTCTTACTGCAGACAATGGATTCCCCAGTACGCATATCTAGCCAAACCACTCATACAGTTGACAACATAGGAGGCAGCGACTTTGACTGTCCTCCCTTGGACTCAGGAACATACACTTGCATTTGATGAATTGAAGAAAGCTCTATGTCAAGCACCTGTTTTAGCAACACCATGTTAGAGCAAACCTTTTTACACTTTTTGTCACTGAACGCGATGGCACAGCATTATCTGTCCTCACACAAGATCAGGCAGGAAAGCACAAGCCTTGTGCTTACTTTTCTAGTACATTGGATCCAGTGGCCCAGGCTCTGCCTGCGTGCCTAAAATCAGTTGCAGCAACAGCTCTAGCAATCATACAAAGCGATTCCATAGTGTTAGGACATCCCCTGACAGTACAGGTTCCACACTCGGTGGAAGTTCTCTTGAACAGGACACAGACACAGCACCTGACTATAGCAAGACTGACAGGATATGAACTGACATTGTTCCAGCCAAACATAGAGATCAGACGTTGCAATACTCTAAATCCTGCTACACTTTTACCCTCGAGCACAGCAGACCCTACACCACATGACTGTGTGGATGTAATTAACACAGTGACGAAGCCAAGACAAGACTTGACAGACATCGCATTACCCGACCCAGACCTGACACTTTATGTGGATGGTTCATGTATGAGAACAAGCACAGGAGAGTTAGTGGTCGCATATGCAGTGACCACCGATACTGAAGTCATAGAAACACAACAAATTGACACCCTGTCTGCCCAAGCAGCAGAGCTCATCGCTCTGACCCAAGCCTGTATACGAGCCAAGAACCTGAAAGTAAACATATACACAGATTCACAGTATACATTCGGAGTCGTTCACGACTTTGGAGTCCTTTGGCAAGAGAGAGGTTTTCTGACCTCCCATGGGGCCAAAATACAGCATGGTCCCCTCATTCAAGCTCTGTTAGATGCAATACACTTGCCTACAGCCATAGACATCATGAAGTGCAAAGCACATACGAAAGTCACTGACACTATTTCCCAGGGTAACGACCTGGCAGATCGAACAGCTAAACTTACAGCCCAGACTCAAACAGATATTCCAACTGACACGACAAAGATAGAAGTACCATCACTGACGAATTGCATGACAGTCAGGGATCCCTCACAAGATGTACTCGACATACAGACAAATGCTACTCCAGACGAAATCAAGAAATGGACTGAACAAGGAGGGGTCCAGACAGATCAGGGATGGATGACAAAAGGCAAAACCACGTGGTTCCTCCCTGACTCCATGGTTCAAGCTATCATTAATACAGCACATAGTCCAGCACATTTAGGAGAAAAAGCCATGTTAGACAGTTTACAGAACATCTGGTTCAACAAACATTTACGTGCAGCAGCGAAACAAAAAGTGCGTACCTGCATGATCTGTTGTCAGTTCAATCCAGGCAAAGGCATTCCAGTGGAACAAGGGGGATTTCATCCTCCTGACCACCCTTTTGAAGTCCTCCAGATGGATTATATTCAGATGGACAGATGTTGAGGATTCAAGTATGTCCTCGTAGTTGTATGTGCCCTATCTAGATGGACAGAAGCGTACCCAGTCCCAGATTACACTGCTGTGACCACTGCCAAGCAATTGGTCCGTGAATTCTTCCCGCGATACGGCTTGCCCCGTGTCGTGTACTCAGATAATGGGCAGCCATTCTCTTCTGAACTGATGAAACAAGTATCTCTTCTGTTAGGGTACCAGTGGAAATTCCATTGCGTACGACACCCAGAGGCAGCTGGTCTCGTAGAGAGACACAATCAGACTCTCAAAACAAGGTTATCGAAGGTCTGTGCAGAAAAAGGCGTGGATTGGATGGTAGCCTTGCCGGTTGCCCTCTTTTACATGCGTATGGTAGCTCATTCCAGAACCGGACTATCCCCGTACGAGGTGGTTTTTGGTAGACCGCCGAATATGTGGGGTACGCCTATACCACGTAAAATAACCGATGTTGACAGTACTATGCTGACAGATTACCTGGCTTCCTTGATGTCTGCACTACTTTCTTGTCGTTCACAGGTTGCAGCTGCCTTCCCGGAAAACACCCAGGTGAAGACTCACGCAATTGTTCCGGGAGACCTGGTGTGTGTTCGTAATTTCGACCGTTCAAGCCCTCTGGAGCCCCGCTGGCGCGCGCCCAAGTTGGTCCTGCTGACGACGAGAACCGACGTCAAGGTCGAAGAGAGAAAAGGATGGCTCCACGCCCATCATCTGAAACGTTTCCATGGATTTGGTTCAGCAAAAGACTCTAAGGACTGTCCCGATAACAGTGACTTTAAACCCCCTTTGCTAGAAAAGACTCCGCAACAGGAATATAGACAAAAGCTACGGTCTAGTAAGTCAGACAGCGTTTAATTGTTTAAGTCCCCCTCGGGTGAAGCGGTTAGACAGGTTCCTGACATGTATAAGATCGTAGACCCAAATAGCCAGAGAGATAGGCATAAAAAGATGAAAGAGAAGTACTGCAAAAACTTACGCAGTAGATGCAAAGTGACTCTGATCATTATGTTTTTTCTAAGTATATCAATTATATGTATAAGCTTGATGCTACATGTTTTCTTTCCTCCTCTTGGTTCACATATACATTCTTCCTTCAATGACACTGTAGAGCACACATTCAGTGACCTGCCACCCCATGAATTATCATATCGATTAGCACTGCGCAACAATACTTTTATTCGGATGTTACATCATTCTCACCAGGCCAGCAATGTTACGAATTGCTGGGTATGCGGCCGACTCCCACCTTATCAGAAAATGAAGGGAGTTCTGCCCCTCTTTCCTTATCCGTTTTCGCACAATGGTTCGTGCGGAGCATGGTTTGCTTTAATGTCATCACTAGACAGTAAGTCCACAGTTTCCCAGGGTGATTGGATATGGGGAGACCTGAATACGGTCATGAATAAGGCATGTTTTCCAGACGAAGACGGTCTTCCCCAAAGGAAAGAAACAGATCTAGAAAATGAAGTGTACGAATTAGGGAATGTTTCCCTCAATCTCATGGTTCTGAACGTCCAGTCCGAGACCAATACAGGTTCACCGTTTATAACAGTCTTACCAGTGAAAGGTGAATTATGCGTTAGGAAAAATGGTTCAGTGCACCTAGGACACAGTGATTGTAATACTGTGGTCGAATTCAATGATAAAGGAAAGTCTACTTTCAAAGCTTCCCGCCATTCCTATTTCATTTGCGCTCAGACAGCTTATGTACGTCTGCCCTTGGACTGGGGTGGAACGTGTTATATTGCATTCCTACTGCCACCTGTTTTTCTAGCCCCATCCCATTATCATCGAGATTCCCAACTTGTACATGTTAGACATAAGAGGGACCTTCCCCCTGTTATCGATTACACTGAGTCAGCGTGGGACCAGTACAAGGATTACATTAAAGGATATTTCTTGTTCGTAGGTCCCGTCCAAAATAGTGAAATAATACGCAGGTTAACAAGAACTCTTGAAGCAGTAGTGAACAAGACTACTTTTGCCTTAGGAAACTTAACCGAAGAGCAGTCTGCTATGAGACTTGTTGTTCTTCAGAACCGCCTTGTTCTTGACATCATCTTGGTCAATAGGGGCGGAGCTTGTAGAGTGATCGGCTCCAGTTGTTGTGTGTTTATTCCTAATAACGCACCATCAGTGTATGCAGCAATAACAAGACTCCATAAGATAGCCCATGAATTGCATCAGGACCCGTGGTCTTGGTCCGGCTGGCTCTGGAGTGTAATAGCAGGATGGGGCTGGACAGTACTGTCATTTCTAGGGATAGTACTGCTCATAGTATTCAGTTGCTGTCTCTGTCTGCAATGTGGCCCAGCGATTTGCGGCTTGTGTGCCACTGCTTGTATTCCCCATCCACGTTCACGTTCCCGTGCACGAATAATAAAAGACGAGCAAATGATGCTATATGAACAAATAGATGGTCTCATGAAAATAGATGTATCCTAAAGGGCGCAGTAGGGGACAAGGAGGGAATGAGGAAACAGAAATTCTATGTGGCCAGTGTGTCCCCCCCACTCGCACCCTATCCAAGTACCTATGCCCCATGTATGTCCATGTTATCATGTAATTCCCTTCCCGTGTCTGTCATAATAATGCCCCTGCATTTCTGTCTAATGTTAGCATGTCAGTTATTAGGCCTTCCATGAATGAAATGTTAATTCTGCACTGAGGCCTACGTTGCCAATGCATTTACATGGTACACGTTTAAATATCGAGAAGGACACGTTTATGTGGCCCAGCCGAGCCAGGCCCTGAATTCAGGCTCCGAGCCTCTTCTGACTCTGAAAAGCGAAAAGCTGCAGTTTAGGTATGCATCCCTGGCCTCTCCCTTACTCCCTGCTCAGCCGAGAGGTGCCCGGCCTGGCCTGCCTGCCAAGACGGTATTTTGCCTACAGTTATCTGCTCAGCTCCGAAAAAACACATTCCAATCTAGTGAAGGAGGTAAACATATTCTGCTTGCAGAGCATAGGGCCTAGCCTTCCTGTCTCCATGCAAGTGATTTACTGAACCCGTTGCCATAGAAGGCCCATGGCCCCACGCAATGCACGAAGAAATATATGCACACACTAGCATTTAGTGATGAACAGCTTTTGCTCGAGAGACCTTTACTTCAGACAATACATCCTCCAAACACAAGATATCAGATAATGACAAAGGTGCAGGTCGTTCTGACATTCCAGACTCCAGACTCCTCTACTAGTGCTAAAGTCAGCTCCCCCCAGCTCTCCCCAGTTACACGTCATTTCTACGTCATGACCAGTTACGCGCACATGTAGGGTAAAGGTTTCTGCTGACCCTGCAGACCTCCTCTATGCATCCACCCACCTATGACACACCTATGACTCGTCAAGTGAACATCCACGTGTACGCCTCCTTACACGCCTTCTTTCACGGCCATGTGTTCTTATCTCTTTCACTTGCTCCGCCTAGAGTGTCCCGCCTTCTCTATTCATTTCAATTGTATGGCTTTACTATATATAATGTGTTACGTGAATAAAATGTTAAATATCCCTTCCTGAACCTTAGTGGTGATGGAACCCGATTCTCCACTGGCTCGAGTCATTGAAATAAAGCCCTTTCGACTCGGACACCACGGACTCTGCCTCTCATTTTTATGAGCTATCCTTATTCTTTATTAATGTATAGAAACTATGTCCGGGTAATTTTATTTACCACAGAGACACAAGATGGCGGCCTCTCCAGACTGTTTCGAATGTTTACAGACACCAGTGAGCCAATCAGCTTTCCATGCGCAAGTCGCGTGGTGCGCCCGGTGCGCACCCCGGTGCGCGTACCGGGGCGCGCCGATAGATATATATATTTTTTTAACCTAAATTACTCAAAATCCACTGGAGCACATATCTTGAGACATAGCAAAGGCACATCGGGCTACCAGTCCCTACAATTTTGCCAAGTTCGATGGAAATCCATTCAGCCGTTTGGGCTAAAAGTGAGGTCGACCGCCCTATGGAAATTAACATGGGGAAAACGCATTTTGGGACCCCCTTTTATCTCAGCCCCCACTTGACAAATCCCCCCAAACTTTCAGGGAAGGACCGGGGCACCGCGAGGCCATTTTGAGGAAATTTTCAGGCAGATTCGTCAACCGGCGCCAAAGTTATTCCAAAGAGAATTTTGAGATTTAACATTGAAATAAAATCCTAACTATAACTACCTACTGGCGACCGATTTTTTCTCTATGGGACTTTTGAAAATTCTATGTCTAATAACTTTGGCGTTTGTGGATGGAATCGGCTGGGGGGGTTTCGGCAAGGGGGGGCCGAGAAAAAAGGGGGGTCCCAAAACGCGTTTTTCCCATTCATTTTTCCATAGGGCGTTTGGCCTCACTTTTAGCTCGAACGGCTGAATGGATTTGCACGAAACTTGGCAAAATTGTAGGGACTGTTAGCCCGATGTGCCTTTGCTAGGTCTCAATATATGTGCTCCAGTGGATTTTGAGAAATTAACGTTTTAAAAAACAGATATATCTGTGACCGCGTCCCGGGTAGCGCTCCGGTTCGCAAACTTTTCGCGTAACGGATCTTTGCGAAGCGAAGCTGATTGGCTCTCCGGTGTCTGTCAACATTCTAAACAATCCGGAACGGCCGCCATCTTGTCTCTCGGTAGGATCGAGAGACAAGAGGAGGAGAAAAACGAAGGGGGAATTTAATGAAAGGGGGCAAGGTAGACCCTTCTTGACCCCCTAGGAATGATGTTGGGGTTATTAAAGGGTCTCGTGGGGCAAATAATTTTTTTTTTATTTTTCGTGGTAGAAGCGCTTCCCGGTTCGCGAACCGGGTCGTGAAACGGGAATTCGCCATTTTGTGTTTCGTTTTAATTAAATTACAAGATGGAGGAAAAGCAATGTGAGAAATGGGTATAAGAGGGTACGGGAGACGTATCCTGACCCCCTATGTTTTCTGAGGGTGGCTGAGGATGCTCATATATGTTGATACATGTCTTCGAGCGGCTGCGCGTGAGCGTTTTATTTTTTTTTGCTGCGTGACGTCTGTTAACGTTCGATTAGAAGGAAATCAGGAAGTGTTGACCGCCATTTTGTGACTGCGAGTAAATATATTGTTAAAAATAATTGTTATAAATTAATCCGTATTGATAAACATTGTCTGCGCCATCTTGCCTTTTTTCCAATGCCACACTTTTGTCGTGCACGGCAGCCATTTTAGATGCCTTGACCAGACCCCCTCTCTGCACGCCGCCGATCCTCAGCATGGCTCCCCACCCTCGCAAGCATCTCCCCCACGCACTGGTTACCCCTGCTCTCTCTCTCATGCATAGGCCATAAACCTCCCCCCATCTGCGCTGCTCTTCCCTAAGAATCACACCCGACACCTCCCTTTCACCCTATTCACTACCGCACCCTCTGACACTCCTCTTCCTCTGTGTCTGATTGTCCAGGCCGGTCCCAGGCTATCACCTAGCCCTGTGGATGTAGTTTATGGCCCCAACTGTAAAGAATCACCCCTCTTCAAAGGAGTTACAGTAGATCAAGGCCCCCACCCCATGAGATCCGTCACACCACACGCGTTCCTACTATCTGATAACGATCCTGTATTGTGATTGAGGAGGGGATTCTCACTGTAAGGGTGTGTGGGACCGAGCCTGAAGCGGAAGATTCCAGGGATGCCTTTTTGTACATCAAAGTATTCACAATTATGTGTCACATTAAAAATATATAGCACTCCAACAAAGTAGTATGATTATAACACTTTAATAACTTATAAATATATACAACGCTCCAACAAAGTAAAGACGTTAACATTTTTTTTTTTAAACAAAGCAACAATGGGCTGCTTTGGTCTGTCTTTTAGTCGGCAAAATCCGTCGGCCTGTGAGGTGGCGTCAGTAGCGGTCCGTTGTGCGAATAGGCCGAAGGCAGCACAACGCGCCGAGATCCGGACGGCACCCAGGTGGTGTCCAGTAAGTTGCCGCACTGGTCTGGCCATCCTACAATGCTGCGCTGAAAAACGGCATGGGGCGCCATCCAGCTGAGTTGCGCCCGCTCTTGCGGCTACAGCGTCTCGCCCACCATCCAGCTGAATTGCGCCCACTCTTGCGGTGCAGCAATAGGCGGCTGCAACAGGACTCTCAAAATGGCGGCCGGCTCTTCGGATTTGGGCCTGGTCCACTAAAATTGCCCTGGGACACCTTGGAACTCTGACGCTTGCCTGCTAGGGTATGGGCCCCATTCCTGAAAGCGTCCCCTCTTTTGACTGATTGTTCTTGTTGCCTATTTCTTCTGTTGTCATTTAACGGAACCTTTTTGGACTGCCGAAAGGGGTTCTGGTCCGACCGCTGGTTGGTGGAGACATTTTGACTATATCTTGGACCTGCCCGGCCTCGCCCAAAATGGCGCCCAACCTTGATATCACGAGATACGTATGCAGTTTTGAAGCACATGGCGGGCGGGGACGAGTACTGATTGAACATTTGGACATCCCTATTGATATTAAGTTCTGATGTGTTATTGATTACTGTACTATTGAAAGTTCGAATTAACGTCACCCATGGTACTTGCCCGCAAATGTATATCCAGATAATTTTATTGTAACTGGCCCTGTCGTACTTTAATTATAAAATGTACGTCCACCGATTCCGCAACTGTTAGACACCTTAGTTCTTGCAACCTAATGGGTCGCCCGTTACGTTCTTCTACAGTGTAAATGTCCCCTCATCATATACGATTCCAGTTTGCTCCGTGGCCGGCCCACGTGGTTATAGGCCCGTATTTGTATACTGATATTTTCACAATAAAGGTTTTTAAAACAAAACATGGTAGTAGTACCTAGATTGGTAAAGTTTTGAATAATAGCCACTGTTTTCGAATCAGTAAAAGGCAAGTGAAATAAAGCAGCCCGATTACATAACAGTTAAAAGGTATAATACGCAGGAACGCAGTAAAGATAAATGGTCAAGGGCTGTTGTGTTTTCCACCCCTGCAACATAAAGTGATCGATAAGAATCTGATATTCATGCCTATCAGCGACTAAGACAGCAGGCCGAGCCTCTTTTGTTCAACGGCTCCCTCATGGGACAAAGAAACGCCCTTTTTCTCGAAATAGGAATATTTTACTTGCAGGACAGTTGTAAATTTTCCGGGAAAATACATTAGCCGTGAAACATTCTTAGTGATAAACTGTAAATGCATCTGGGCCCTTTGCTTTACAAGTCAGAGTGAGAGAAAAAAAGGTGGGGCTTTTATCATTTGGGAAAAAAAATGTTCGAAAGCAATGAAAAGTGTTATTTTTAGGTCATATGATCAAGCCTTCCATCATTAGAAAAACAAAAGTAAAATGAACCAATGAAAAGTTTTATTAACAAGTCACATGACCTGTTATGCTTACGTTACGCGCTGCGCTCCGCGCCCTAGATCGCTTCCGGGAAGCTGCGCCTCGCGCACCGGAGCACTTCCGGGTGCGCTAACGTCATATGACGCATTACGCGACAACGCAGGTCCAGAATATAGTCAAAATGTCTCCACCAACCAGCGGTCGGAACACAACCCCTTTCAGCAGTCCAAAAAGTTCTGTTAAATGACAACAGAAGGGACAGGCAACAAGAACCATCAGTCAAAGAGGGGAGGGCAAGTTCTTCTCTACCGGGTCACGTTGGGGCTCCACCGGAACTGATCGAATTGGTAGTCTACAGTGTTTCTGGATGTTTCAGACTGAAGCTGGCGTCAGCATGAGAGCACCACCATCTTGTGGCTACGTCGTGGCCATTCCGCGAGCAATCTTGGCAGTCGCTCCCCACCGGAAGTCTACGGGAGTCGGGGGTCCCGGTGACTGTTGTAGAATCTTCAAGGCTGAGGGGACTCTTTTGGGAATGGGGCCCATGCTCTAGCAGTCAAGCGTCCGAGTTCCACGGTTGCCCAGAGCCATCTTAGCAGGCCAGGCCCAAGTCTGTGTAGCCGACCGCCATTTCGTGAGCTCCGTAGCAGCCGCCTGTCGCTGTACCGCAAGATCGGGTGCAATTCCGTTGGATGGCGGGTGAGACGTTGTAATAGCAAGAGCAGGCGCAATTCACCTGGCCGAGTGAGGCACTGTGTCGCAAGAGCGGGCGCAAGTCAGCTGGTCGAGTGAAGCGCTGGGGTGTAGCTGAGAAACCTCCACCTGGGGAGGTGGGGGAGGCTCGTTCGCGCCGCCTCTCCCTTCTAGTGCACCCCACGCCATCTCCTGGTGCAGGTATATGTGATGGTCGGACCAGGGCACCACAGGACGTGTCTTCAGGTCAAACGGATTGTGGACAAGGTGTGGAGCAGGCACAATTATCTCAGGGGCCTCCGTCAAGCGGTTCAGGGAGGCACCGCATCACATTGTTTTCCAATGCAGTCAGGTCCACAAACAGCCCCCACTTACTTTGAGAATAGTGAAGCTGCAGCAGGTGCAAATAAGCTTCAGAGAGTGTTACAAGCGCTGCTCGGAACCCTCAACTATGGCACCCAACATCCAGGACTTATGCCATTTGTGCAAGGCAGTGACATCGAAGCATCTCAGGGACCAAGCAACATACCATATCCAGAGTCCTTACCACAACCTCTGCCTTCCTTCTTACCTAGTTATTGTTCTTTCACTCCCACTGCAGGCTTTTAGTCTGTGGATGGAAAACCATGAACCTATACTCACCTATGAAAATCTTACTATTGTTGGTTGATTTTGAGCCACAAACACAAAGGCTTGTTCGGATCGATGTTGCAGCAGGCTGCCATGTAAATAGATATTTAATAAAACGTTTTACCCTGTTACTTGTTGATTTTGAGCCCCAAATACAAAGGCTTGTTTGGATTGATGTTGCAGCAGGCTGCCATGTAAATAGTTATTTAATAAAACGTTTTACCCTGTTACTTTGCTGGTGTGTTGTATATATTTATAATATTTGCATAGGGTTTGTCGTTATATTGGGTGGGGTGGGCGGCGGAGCCGAGCTGTCTTGCAGCCATCATGGTGTTGAGCTCAGTTCCTCTCACTAGTTTCGTATTTCTCATGAGGGGTTGTTCATAATGTTTCTATTTTAGCGAGGTCAAAAAGAGATCCCATTAGTGGCCTACTGATTTTGCTTGATTCCTTTTGTTTTTTTAACGATTTTTCACTATCTGCAAAGACTAAACAGAGTATTGCGACTCTGTGCTTGTTTGTAAATAGAGAATGAACCAAAGAGAACCAATTCCAAAACAATAAATGCTAGGATAACAATCAATCAAATGGAGAGGGAAGCAGGCACGATGGATTACAACGGGGGCAAAGGCCTGCGTTACCTACCCTTCACTATCTGCAAAGAGAGAATACTCCTAAAAGAAAAGAGGAGGGGGGGCAGCGTTCAAAGCACATCAGAGTGCATAAACACGAAAATGTTTTTACCTACCACGTACTTGACATTTTAAAGCTTTTGATATTTGCTATTAAAAAACCATTGAAATTCACTGAAAAAACCATAGGTTATAGACCATATATAGTTAGGAATTAGCATTTACAAAACCTTGAAAATTCACTGAAAAAACCATGGGTTATAGGCCATATATAGTTAGGAATTAGCATTTACAAAACCTTATTTTACTCACACAAAACCATTGAAATTTCATATATAGTTAGTTGCACTAACTATATATCGCGCACCCGCAATCCACTGCTGATCATGTCACATATTACATCATTCATGACATGATCAGTGACATCACTGATGACATCTCAAATGACATCACTGATGACATCACTGATGACATCTCATTTTACATTACTGATGACATCATTCATGTGATAATACGGTGAACCTCTTCAGACTCTAATATAATCTTAGATACACTCAGAGTAAATAGACACTCACAGACTGTCACTCATCCATGGAGTTACTCACACACCTAGTCAGTCATGCAAAGAATCAATCACACTTCCATTTCCTCAGCTATACAGTTATACACACCTTACTTATTAAAACATAAACTAACACATATTTACTCTCTTATACAATCCCTGATACAAGTTCACAATGATCCATACAGCCACTCACAAATTCACTGGCTCTTATGCACAGTTATTTATATATGTCAACTCTCACATGTACTGTGTTTTACATATGTACTTACTTTGACATGTAGCACTGAGATATCCATTCACTCACCAATACACTCAAGCACACAGTCAACCGCCCATACAGCTGTTTCCACATGCGCTTTTGAACCCATACATCTAGTGAATCAACTGCTCACACATCTATGCACAGAGTCATACACCTCCCAGCCACCCACACACACACTCAGTCTCCCATACAAAAACTTGGGCAACCAATCAATAACCCATATACTTAATCATAAAGCTACTGATCAACACATGTAGCAGTTTACAGAACAACAGATATAATGATGCACAAATTAAGACAGTTTAGTCACTAACCCATGCACTCAGTGAGACACATTTAATCACTCACTCATACAGTCAGTCATGCACCTACTAAATCCTTCATCCAGACACTTATACATCCACTAATTCTTCAATATGTAAGACATATTTTGACTTTTCAGAAACATACAGTCACTGGATGTTGTCATCAGTGATGTCATCAGTGATGTCATCAGTGATGTCATCAGTGATGTCACTGATCATGTCATGGATGATGTAATATGTGACATGATCAGCAGTGGATTGCGGGTGCGCGATATATAGTTAGTGCAACTAACTATATATGAAATTTCAATGGTTTTGTGTGAGTAAAATAAGGTTTTGTAAATGCTAATTCCTAACTATATATGGTCTATAACCCATGGTATTTTAATATATATATGTGTGTGTGTGTGTGCGTGTGTGTTTGGGGGGGGTGGCTTTTCCTCTCCTTGTAAATATGGAGGAGTCCCCAGTGCCGTCACCACCTTACAAAAAGTGACGTACTGTGGCGCAGGGGGCTTGTAAATCTGCCCCATAAGTGCTTAGGTATTGGCAGAGTGATACAATAAGAACATAGTGCTGGATGGCTGATTGACGAACTGCATGAGACAGGAGGTATCCTAGGCTGCATGAGTACTACTTCAGTATTTTGTGGATTGTACCAATAGTGTGTATCTGCTTAGAGGTTTTTAGGGATTGTGCACAGAATATTGTACGTGTACTTGTGTTGGTGCCTAGGCCATTCTATAAGAACATCACTAGTAACTAGAATGATGACAGTGCTGCAAACAGAGTGCTCAGTTAATTTATAAGTGTTTAGGTATTGTCTCAATGCCTGAGTCATTCTGCAAGTGCATAGAGAGTGACTGGGTTCCTAGAGTGCTAGTAGTTGACGACAGGATAAGTTTATAAGCACTTATGTTTCAGCAGGGTGATTAGATAAGGACATGCTTCTGTCAGGATGATTGTAGGAGTGGACACAGACTCAAGGTGTGATTCCAGACAAGCATGACTATTACCTGGACTTTTGCAGGACTGACTCATTAGTCTGCAAGGGGTTAAGGGACCGCATACATTGTGCGCATTTGACTGTAAAACTGCTTGTCTCAATGCCTGATTCTCTCTGCAAGTGCATAGACAGTGATTGCATTCCTAGAGTGCTAGTAGTTGACAGCAGGATACGTTTATAAGCACTTATGTTTCAGCAGAGTGATTAGATACGGACCTGCTTCTGGTAGGGTGATTGTAGGAGTGGACAGAGCTGCTTTAGAGCCAGAGAACCAGGTCAGCAGAGCTGCTCTAGAACCAGAGACCCAGGTCTGCAGAGCTGCTCTAGAGCCAGAGACCCAGGTCAGCAGAGCTGCTCTAGAGGTCGAGAACCAGGTCAGCAGAGCTGCTCTAGAGTCAGAGAACCAGGTCAGCAGAGCTGCTTTAGAGGGAGAGAACCAGGTCAACAGAGCTGCTTTAAAACCAGAGAACCAGGTCAGCAGAGCTGCTCTAGAGGCAGAGAACTAGGGCAGCAGAGCTGGTTTAGAGGGAGAGAACCAGGTCAGAAGAGCTGCTCTAGAGCCAGAGAAATCAGGTTAGCAGAGGTGCTTTAGAGGGAGAGAACCAGGTCAGCTGAGCTGCTTTAGAGCCTGAGAGCCAGGTCAGCAGAGCTGCTCTAGAGTCAGAGAACCAGGTTAGCAGAGCTGCTTTAGAGCCATAGAACCAGGTCAGCAGAGCTGCTCTAGAGGCCAAGAACTAGGTCAGCAGAGCTGAATTAGAGGGAGAGAACCAGGTCAGCAGAGCTGCTTTAGAGCCAGAGAACCAGGTCAGCAGAGCTGCTCTAGAGCCAGAGAATCAGGTGACCAGAGCTGCTTCAGAGCCACAGAACCAGGTCAGAAGAGATGCTCTAGAGCCTAAGAACCAGGTCAGCTGAGCTGCTCTAGAGCTGGAGAACCAGGTCAGCAGAGCTGCTGTAGAGCCAGAGAAAACAGGTCAGTAGAGCTGCTTTAGAGCGAGTGAACCTGGTTAGCAGAGCTGCTTTAGAGAGAGAGAACCAGGACAACAGAGCTGCTTTAGCGCCAAGGGACCAGGTCAGCAGAGCTGCTCTAGACCCAGAGGACCAGGTCAGCAGAACTGCTTTAGAGCCATAGAACCGGGTCAGCAGAGCTGCTTTAGAGCCAAAGAACCAGGTCAGAAGAGCCGTTGTAGAGCCAGAGAACCAGGTCAGCAGAGATGCTCTAGAGCCTAAGAACTAGGTCAACAGAGCTGCTGTAGAGCCAGAAAAATCAGGTCAGTAGAGCTGCTTTAGAGGGAGAGAATCAGGTCAGCAGAGCTGCTCTAGAGGGAGAGAACCAGGTCAGCAGAGCTGCTCTAGAGCCAGAGAACCATGTCAGCAGAACTGATTTAGATCAATAGAACCGGGTCAGTAGAGCTGCTTTAGAGCCAGAGAACCAGGTCAGCAGAGATGCTCTAGCTGACACTTACTGACTGACACTGACTGACTGACACTGACTGATTAACACTGACTGACTCTGACTGACTGACACTGACTGACTGACACTGACTGACACTGATTGACTGACACTGACTGACTGACACTGACTGACACTAACTGACTGACACTGACTGACACTGATTGACTGACACTGACTGACACTGATTTACTGACACTGGCTGACTGACTGACACTGACTGACTGACAATGAAACTGACTGACACTGACTGACTGACACAGACTGACACTGACTTTCTACTCTCTACTACAGTTATGTTATCTTATGTTAATTATTTCATTAAGAGTGTCTGTTACCCTTGGGTGTCCTGGCGCTATCTGCTATCCTGGAAAGAGGAGAAATTAAGAAGGAGACTAGAACGACCACGTTTTAAACATTCTCCTAAACAGCAACAAATCAGTACAGTTCCTCAGGTGAAAGGGAAGCTGGTTCCACATCTTTGCAGCACTTACCACAAAGCTTTTCGCACCCCAACAAGATTTTTTACGGGTGAGACACTCACCAATTTTTGAGCTGATGAATGTAGGGGCCTAGACGGTTGATACCATTGCAATTGATCCTGCAAATAGCGTGGTCCCTGGTTTTGAAGTGATTTAAAAACAAGACACATGGATTTAAAATATACTCGTTGCCTTACTGGTAGCCAATGAAGTCTGCGGATTTGATTAGAGATCGGAGAGAATTTTGGTATGCCAGATATCAGCCTAGCAGCGGTATTCTGCAGCATCTGGAGTCTATGCAACATCCTCTCTTGGATGTTTAAATATTGGCTGTTGTAATAGTCCAGTACTACTCTACAACTCACTCTCTACTACTCTCTACTACTCTCTCTCTACTACTCACTCTCTACTACTCACTCTCTACTACTCTCTACTACTCACTCTCTACTTCTCTACTACTCTCTACTCCTCACTCTCTACTACTACTCTTTACTAATATCTCTCTCCTACTCACTTTCTACTACTCTCTACTATTCACTCTCTACTACTCGCTCTCTACTACTCTCTCTCTATTACTCTCTCTCCACAACTCACTCGCTACTACTCTCTACTACTCACTCTATACTACTCACTCTCTACTGCTCTCTACTATTCACTACTACTCTCTACCACTCACACTCTACTACTCTACTACTCGCTCTCTACTACTCTCTACTACTCTCTCTCTACTACTCACTCTCTACTACTCACTCTAGTGCTTCCTTCTACTCTCTACTACTCTCTCTCTACTACTCACTCTCTACAATTCACTCTCTACTTCTCGCTCTCTACTACTTGCTCTCTACTACTCTCTACTACTCACTCTCCACTACTCACTCTCTACTAATCTCTACTACTCACTCTCTACTACTCACTCTCTACCACTCTCTACTATTCTCACTACTACTCACTCTGCAATACGACCATCGCTCAACAAAAGCCTCCAGACAGGGACCGCCCCCGGATCGCCTGAAAATCATGACTTGGAATGTCGCAGGGCTCAGGAGGCTGCTTCTTAATAAAAACGCTGTGACATTCATGGAAGAGGCAGATATCATCTGCATACAAGAATCCTGGCAGCTCCACCCACTCTCATTAAGAGGATACGCAGAATATGGAAAACCTGTAAAAAAGCCTAACATATTCGGAAGACCGTCATGGGGGATATGTGTCTACATAAAGCATTCACTCAACCTGGAATTCGCGGTAATTCCCAATCTGCCGGACAACCTCCAGGCGGGCCTCCTGAAAGGCTGCCGCCTGACAAATGGAAACTTTGCGTTCTTATTAATTAACCTATACTACAATCCACATGGTCCCATATCCAATCTGGCAACGCTGACAACCCACCTTGAGTCCTTAATGCTCCAATACACGGCCTTGGAATGCATCATTCTTGGTGACTTCAATATCCATAACATAGGGATATTAACCACACGACGTCATCAGCATGGGGCCACCATTGCCCTGAATGATCTATTAAAAACGTATAAGATGGCGACAGTGCACTCGGTCCTCCTAAACATCAGCCCAGGGTCTTTTATCGGTCCTACATATAACAACCAAACAGCGATCGACTACATCATCCTAAGTGAAAACCTACAACCTATCATGTCAAACTTCAGAGTTCATCAGCGCAGCGATAGCGACCACGCTGCCGTAACCATCACATTGAATCTCATAGCGGACACTCGCCACAGGCTCGAATACATTGGAGCATCTAACGGCGAAGAACTGATAAAGTTGCCTAGAAGAATCAAATGGGCACAGACCTCAATCACAACTTTTAACAACTGGGCAAACCAGTGGCCAGGCTGGCCACTGAATGATCAGAAAAAGGGCGCAATAGCCACTTGGAATGCCATTACTGGGACCCTTGCTGCGATCCTTCGTGGAACTCAAACAGCACATATAACAGAGACTCCCCACCTACATATGGTCACAAGGCGGAAATCAAAACCAGTGCTAAACAACTGAGCAAGAAACGCAAACTTTTCCGAAAACATGGCACAAGCTCAATGAAGAAACAACTTCAAGAGGCTAGCAAAAGTCACTCTGAGAAGGTCTGGGAGGCAAAACGAGATCACTGCGAAGCACAATGGCTGAAAATCTTTGATTTGCTGCGCCCAGGAAAATCGCAGGAGTTTTGGCACTATATAAGCACCCTGGGACAAGGCACACATCACAAAGAAAACTCCCTTGAGGCTCCCATCTGGGCCACCCATGTAAAAGCCCTTTACATTGAAACATCTAAAGTTGGAGCTGACTTAGACCCAACCACCGAGATGACTGCCCCGCCGGGAAAACTGTTGGTGTCCAAAATTCTAAAAAACATCAGACAAAATGGCGCCCCGGGGCCCAACGGCCTTCCTGGACACTTATTTAAGGCAAACATTGACTTCTAGTCAAAAACCCTGACCAACCTGTACACTGAATGCTGGCTACTGGGGGATGTTCCAGACTCATGGAGAGGCTCGCTCCTACAGCCAACTCACAAAAAGGGCCTCAAATCTGAACCATCAAACTATCGCCTGATCGCCCTTCTGGACATCGAGGGAAAAGCTTACGTCAGTGCCATCTTGAGGGAACTCACAGAATGGACGAACGCGGAAGGTCTCCTCCCATTCTGCCAAACCGGATTTAGACCAGGGTCCGCCACAGTAGATAACATCACTGCACTTTCTTATCTGGTCCACCACGCTCGGACACGCAAAAGCCCCCCCTTATTCGCCTGCTTCATTGACTATTCGGCGGCATTCGACGGGGTAGATCGTGCAATCCTGTGCAGAAAGCTGTCTCAATGGAACATCAATCCATCTTTGTTGAGGGCGATCCAATCCTTGTACCACAAAACGTGGGTAAGAATCAAACTCTCGAGGGACCATGCATCCGCAAAGATCAATACGGACCGAGGTCTAAAACAAGGGTGCGTGCTAGCCCAACTGCTATTCAATGTGTACACAGCGGACATGGAGAGAGCCTTGACTGGGGCAGCATTGCTTATCCCAAAGATCGGCAGGACAAAAATTCACTTTATGCAATACGCCGACGACCTGGTGCTCTTGGACCATACAAGAATTGGGCTACAAAAGGCGCTGACGGCACTCGCCGTATACAACGATAAAAATAAGCTTGTAGCAAATCCATCCAAGTCCAAAGTCATCATCTTTGGAAAGCACCCAAATAAAAAATCATTAAAATGGAGGCTTGGCCACCTTTTGCTGGAAAATCCTCAGCGGAACACTTACTTGGGCATTTGCTTCCAGGAGTCGGGGCTCTCAAGCGCGCACCTAAAGATCATTCAAGTCAAAGGCAAAACTATAACCTACGTCATTTGCAAGCTGCACGCCTCCTTATACAGCCCGTCCACAATGGCCATCCAACGAGTACTCAAAGCAAAATTAATGCCGGCCCTAAACTACGCTCTCCAGGCATTTCCAGGCAAACTGCACAAAAATCTAGAAAAAAATCACTGCAGAGCCTACAAGAGACTATTTAACCTTCCGAAGTGTACCAGAAACACTCTCGTCCGCTTGGAGTTCTCACTCAGCCAGCAATACTTGGAAGAGATGGCCGTCCTAAGCAAATACTACTTTCTAACAACGACGGCTAAGGAGAACACACTTAAGGCCTCGCTGAATTGTATCTTCAGAGAACCAGGGAATCCCTGGTCGGCCACTCTCAAGGCGGCGAAGGACCATCTCAATCTCGCCATAGAGTCCTGGAATCCTGCATATGTCAGCTACACCGCCATCAAACACTCCATCAAAAAACAAGTGCACGCGCGGTCACGAGAACTGGACCTGGAGTCGCTGGCAAAAAAAGACCTTTATGAGTCCTTGTGCTTACCGCACATCCTGCACAATCCCAAACACCATCTGAAGCAGGCCGTGGGCCACGCAGCCCTTCATAAGATCTTAGCCTACAGACTACATCCGCTGCCTCTTAAAGAACTATATGCCTTCGGCACGGTCGGCTCAGGAGTCCGGGAATGTAGGCTCTGCAGGTACAAACGTGAGTCACTGGCTCACCTACTATTCTGCTGCCCGTCCCTGCGCATGGCCCGCAGTCTCTATCTCAGGCCAATTTTAAGACAATCAGGAACCCGCACCGCAAAGGAGGCGACCATCCATCTTTACACCTTGACAACGGTAAAGCACATGGCCTCCTTCGGAAAGTTCACTCACCAGACACGATCCTTGCTGATGGCCCCGGAGGGCCTGCCCTTATAGTGACTTTGCAGACCCATGTCTCAATATAAACCTTACTCATCATAACCCCAGCCCCCAGGGCGTCACAAACTCCCTTGGTTTTAATTTTTGTAATTTTGTAACCTTGTATCTTGTTTTTAATGTAATGGTTTTGAGTAACCAAACAATAAAGAATTCATTCATTCACTACTACTCACTCTCTACTACTAACTCTGTACTACTCACTCCCTACTCTCTACTACTCTCTACTACTCTCTCTACTACTCACTTTCTACTATTCTCTACTACTCTCTACTACTCACTCTCTACTACTCGCTCTCTGCTTCTTGATCTCTACTACTCTCTACTACTAACTCTCCACTACTCAATCTCTACTCCTCACTCTCTACTACTCTCTACTACTCACTCTCTACTACTCTCTATTACTCTCTTTACTACTCACTCTTCACTACTCTCTCTACTACTCACTCTCTACTACTCAATCTCTACTACAATCTCTCTACTACTTGCTCTCTACTACTTGATCTCTAATACTCTCTACTACTCACTCTACTACTCATTCTCTACTACTCTCTACTACTCACTCGCTACTACTCCAGTACTCTCTACTACTCACTCTCTACTACTCACTCTCTACAAATCACTCTCTACTACTCTACTGCTCTCTACTACTCACTCTCTACTTCTCTACTACTCTCTACTACTCACTCTCTACTACTACTCTCTACTACTATCTCTCTACTACTCACCTTCCACTACTCTCTACTATTCACTCTCTACTTCTCACTATCTACTACTCTCTCTCTCTCTCTCTACTACTTACTCTCTAGTACTCACTTGCTACTAATCTCTACTACTCACTCCCTACTACTCACTCTCTACTACTCTCTATTACTCTGTCTCTACTACTCACTGTCTACTACTCACTCTACTACTCTCTACTACTCACATTCTACTACTCTCACTCTACTACTCACTCTCTACTATTTACTCTGTGCTACTCACTGTCTACTACTTGCTCTCTACTACTCACTCTCCACTATTCACTCTCTATTACTCTCTACTACTCACTCTTCACTACTAACTCTCTATTAATCTCTACTACTTTCTCTACTACTCACGCTCTTCTACTCACTATGTACTACTCACTCTCTACTTCTCTACTACTCCCTCTACTACTCACTCTCTACTACTCTCTACTACTCACTCTACTATTCTACTACTCACTCTCTACTACTCACTCTCTACTACTCGCGCTCTACTACTCTACTCCTCCCTCTCCACTACTCACTCTCTACTACTCACTCCCTACTCTCTACTAATCTCTACTACTCTCTCTACTACTCACTCTCTACTACTCTACCTACTATTCTCTCTATTGTTCACTCTCTACTACTCACTCTCTACTACACACTCTCTACTACTTGCTCTCTACTACTCACTCTCTACTACTCTCTACTACTCACTCTACTACTCACTCTCTACTACTCTCTACCACTCACTCTACTACTCACTCTCTACTACTCTCTACTACTCACTCTCTACTACTCCACTACTCTCTACTACTCACTCTCAACTACTCTACTACTCTACTACTCTCTCTATACTACTCACTCTCTACTACTTACTCTCTACTACTCTCTACTACTCACTCTATACTACTCTCTCTCTACTACTCACTCTCTACTACTCTCTACTCCTCACTCGCTACCACTCTCTCTACTACTTTCTACTACTCTCTGCTACTCACTTTCTACTACTCACTCTACTACTTACTCTACTACTCACTCTCTACTACTCACTCTCTACTACTCACTCTCTACTACTCTCTACTACTTTCTCTCTGCTACTCACTCTCTACTACTCACTCTCTACTACTCACTGCTACTCACCCTCTACTAGTAACTCTCTACTACTCTCTACTACTCACTCTCTACTACTCTCTACTACTCACGCTCTACTACTCTCTACTACTCACCCTCTACTACTCTCCACTACTTTCTCTCTGCTACTCACTCTCTACTACTCAATCTACTACCCACTCTCTGTTACTTTCTCTACTACTCTCTACTACTCACTGTCTACTCTCTATTACTCACTCTCTACTCTCTACCTCTCTACCTCTTTCTACCTATCTCTCTACTACTCTCTACCTCTCTACCTCTACACCTCTACCTCTGCACCTCTAGCCTCTCTACCTCTCTCTACACGCACACTTATGCACATATATATGCATATATGTGCATTTATATATATATATATATATATGTATGTGTGTGTGTGTATATATATATATGTATATATACATATATAAACATTTATATAATCTGCATATCTAAATAAATACAAATATAAATGCATGCATACATATACATATATATGCATGTTATGTACATGAACGATTGAAAAACACTGATAAAAGCAAAGCTAAAAAAGCCACCTAATTACAGACAGAATTGCTTTACCTTAAACGAAGGCGAGACATATTGCATTTTGAATGCTTTTTTACTTTGGTTCCATCAAGAGGGCATTCAGATGTGTCACACATTTGACATCCATTCTGAATGTTAGCGCTCTAGTTGCTCTTTAGATCACTGTTGTAAAGCTACTGCTCACCAGGGAAGTCTGCTGCTGGTATTCAAAGTGCATGTTTCAGTCTGCATGTTAGAATTTATTAATGAAATAGAAGAGGATTTGAGAAGTCAAAATGTGCCCTAATTTTTCTTTTTGCAGCAATAATCATAATTTCTAATTGCGTTATGCTCACTGCTTGTTTGTTTAAAGACTACGGTCATAATAAACATACTTTGACTTGACTTGACATAATTTCTATGGGAAATAAAGCCCCTAATTCTGTTCCTTTGCAAATTAAATGTTTTAAGTGTTACCACTTTATTCCAATCAAGATGGCTTCAGGTGTTCCATACTTTTTTCATAAGTAAAACTGTTAGCGCTCTAGTTGTTCTTTAGAACACTCTGGGACGTTCTGTCATTGGGCTATACTTGGGCTACATCTGGGTGATATTTGTGCTGCATTTGTCTCTGGTGGCCATCTTGGGAAACTTATTTTGTTAAGGAAGTTTCCTCATTTACTACAGTCTCCTCAGTAGGAAATACTTTCAGTGTTTTACACTCTAGTTACTCATTAGATCACTGTAGTAAATCTACTGCTCACCAGGGAAGTCTGCTGCTGGTATTGAAAATGTACATATTTCAGTCTGCATGTCAGAATTTTTTTAATGAAATAGAAGAAGATTTGAGAAGTCACTCAAAATGTGCCCTCATTTTTCTTTCTGCAGCACTAATCATACTTTCTGTGGCAAACTGAACCCCCTCATGTTGTTCCTTTTTAAATTAAATGTTTTAAGAGTGACCACTTTATTCTAATCAAGATGGCTTCAGATGTGCTATACTTTTGTCATAATTAAGGCGGTCAGCACTCTAGGTGTTCTTTAGAACACTCTGGGAAGCTGCAGTAGAACACAAAGGAATAAACTGACAGTCTCTGCCCTTGTTGGATATACATCTTTTACTGAGAATGTCAGACTTCATTCTCACATGACTGAAAAAAGATAATGTGAATTTATAAAAAGTATGCTCCCAGTTTAGCTTATAGATCACCTTCCAAACCTCTGTGGGAAAAGCAAGAGAAAATAGTTTTCTCTCAAACATGATTCATGATATCCCAGCAGAAGGCTTTTTCACATGGTAAAATCACCCTAGAACACACCACAATTCCTAAAATAACTAGCATCTTAAAACCTTTTATTAACTGCAATGCTTTTTAATGAGGTGCTATCATCTATATTGGTCCCAAGATGGCTGCCAACACTTCTTGGATGAAGTGCTGACAGCCAATCAGATCTAACTATGAGATGTGTCATTAGGCTCCGCCCAGATATACACATATTTTTACTTTAATATCTAAAAAACTACTGAACATATTTACACCATTTAACCAAAAGGCACGAGTCTGAACCAAGGACTACCTCTTTGCCAAATGTAGTGTAATTCCGTCCAGCAGTTCAGGCTGTAGCCGTGATTAACGGTGCCTATGAAAAATTGCATGGGGAAAACACGTTTTGGAATCCCCTTTTTTCTAGGCCCCTGCTTTATGAATCACCCTGAGACTTTCAGGATAGGAGCGGACATTAGTGGACCACCAGTTATGAAAATTTTGCGAAGATTCATCAACCGGCGCCAAAGTTATTCCAAATAAAATGTTGCAGATTTCCTATGGATTATAGGTCCTAACTATAACTAACTACAACAAAGTTGCATGTAGAAAACGCCGTCACCATGAGAAGAAGTATGCCAACTTTGTTTATTGAAGGAAGCAGCAGCTACAATTTCTAAATTACATTCTTCAACTACATTAAAATATTTATTTTTCTGAAGTACATTTTCTAAAATATACACTCTCATTCACATCACATATAATATAAAGATCAAAAATATAAACTAGTTCCTTGAAACACAATTATGCAAATGCAATAAAAAATAGTAGAAATAATAATCCAAACACTAATTGATCACATCTTCCCAATAGGCTGAATAATGCTTCCAAATCTATTAGCATTGATAATATCCAAAAATAAACTCATTATTCTGTGTTCACATCTTCCCAATAGCCCAGATTATGTTTTCAAAATTTTGGCATAAAAAATATCAGATATGAATTTGGTAATACATAAGGCAACCTACATTTGAATTCCAAATGGGCATCATTGCAATCTGTCCATCTTTATTGCACTTTAAATACACAGTCTAGTGTCCGGGTGTTGTACTAGGTCCATCATGGAATATAATAGCCTCTGCTTTAAAAGGTCTTCCTGAAATTGACACTTGACTTGCCATCATTTTTTTCCCCAATTTTCTTCCATTTATTCTACAACGTTGTAGCATTAAAATGATATATATTCCAAATCTTTCTATATATAATGTTGACAATTTTTCTGATTTTGAATGAGAACATGTCATATCTTGATTGGCTGTTTTAACTAATTTGTTCAAACACTGATTTGCAATCTGGTATTGTCAAATATATGAATCGCTCTGTGTCTATGTGAGTGGTAGAACAAAATAAACACTCTTCACATTTATGATCCCATCTGTAACTTAGCCCAAACAAATTTTCAATTTCTAGTCCTTCATCTTCCAATACTGCAAGTATAAACATAAGAAATTCTTGCGCATCTTGTTGTATATTAACTGTTAATTGCGAAGAACCAGTACATATATCCAAAAGAGGTTGAATGCCAGAAGCAGTATGGATTTTAGTTCTATCAGTTACCAACTTTTAAAAATGTAATTTAATAAAGAACAGAATCTTTTTTTTCAATTTTCCATAATTTCATGTTGATAAAAGACAACATTCACAATTACATTAGCATAGCAGTTGATACCTGAACTATTTTCTAACTGGTATCCTTCAATATCATCAACAGTGTCCATTTTCATTGTCTTTGCACCTTCATGATTCTCTTCAATTGCTTTCTTTTTTGAATCCCAGTACAATGGTTGTCATAATTCCATTTTGGGCACGCTACACGTTTTTCATATACAGGATATTCTTCTAAGTTAGAAGCATACAGTCTTCTTTACCGATTATACTCTCTTACACAATTTGGATCAGCACTAAAGTTTTTCTCATCAAAATCAATCAAATACAAAACAGATGATGTTCTTGTTCTAGACAATGCAACATATGCCATACCATCTTTAAACACTGTACATCCAATAATTACCAAAGCACTGTCTACACTTAAACCTTTTAGTTTTTAGAATAGTCACTGCATATGCTAAAGAAAGAGAAAACTGTTTTCTACGAACATACAAGTCTTTTACAAGCAAAGGACGAACAGCACAACGTCCAATCTGTTTTACCTCTTCCATCTGATTAAATGTAATCTAAAAAAATTCAATTCCATTTCTGTTCTGAAAATTTACATAATCAACAACGTTTCCCATTGCTCCATTTACTAAACCTTTTTCTACATCTAAATGATGCTGTAATATTACCCGACAGTTTACACACACATATAATGTATTTTCTAAACCAGCCGTCTTAGATACAGACTTTTCCAAATAATCCAATTTTGACTGTATTTCTCTGAGAGAAGAATAGTAACTCCTTCATGTTCCTTTTGATCAATGGCTTTCATTTTCATTATTGGTTGTTTCTCCACTTTCAAAAGTTCTTGATTGAATGTAGAACACTCTTGCAGTGTTGGCATTAGACAAACTATAGATTTCTTTTCTCCAATTATTTTGTACATTATTACAGGTGCAATATTTTCATTTGGAAACAAGTTTGTTAGTAGTCGAATTTGTAAAGCTTCTTTACCATGTTTTGTCAAAACACCAATTCTAATGTCTTAAAGAATGTTTCCATAATGCTCATAAATTTGCTTGTCGCTTATTCTTAATAAGTTCTTTATATTAAAAAAGAGACCAAATGTTCACATTTCCAATACTTCCCAAACATTTCTTAGTAGTTTCATGGACAAGTGGATGTATGACGGTACAACGCGTACCGTTACAATGTGTCCCTTTACGACGCAGTTTTAACAACGCAAGTCGTTACAACGACTTGCGTTGGGGGGCGCTGATAGTGAATAGTTTAATTTACTATTCCAACACCAGTCCCCGTGGATAGTAGGGAAGGTGTTGGATAGTAAATTAAACTATCCCCTATCCTAGAGCGCCCTCCAGCGAAAGTCGTTGTAACGACTTTCATTGTTAAAGCTGCATCATAACGGTACCGCGTTGTACCAGTTACGTTGTAAAGGATGTTTCCCTGGACAAGTGCTTTAAAAACTATTGTCCTTTCACAGATCGCCAAATATTATTACATGTTTTCCTCCAAATAAAACATCATAATATGTTTTTTAAATCTGTTGCATTCTTAAATGTATAAAGGCAAGCATCAAGTTTGAGACCATGCTCACTTAATCAATGATCAGAAGTTTCATTTTCTTTAGTACTCTTGAAACTTCATAACAAGCTTCTCCAGATAGCTTGTGGTATTCCAACTTATTTTCATGTTCAACTGGTAGCATGAGTAATTGAAGTAATATAATCTCTTTAATGTTATGTGCTGCTTACCCAGTTGGAGCGGTTACAATACAAGATAAATGTGATTCAGTGGTTTTGTGAAGATAACTGGTGAAAACTTTAATTAAGAAATGTTTTCCTGTTCCAGATTGACACTTATGTACATTCGAATAGGGTTTAAATGATTTGCATTGGCATACTTTTTTTTCAAGCAGCAAACCATGTAGTATTTGTTGTGTCACTTGCTCATATTCTTCTTCCAAATTTCCCAACTCAATAATATCCTGTTGTGCTTGTTGCATTGCCTTTTCTACTTCATTTATTGCTATTGCTGTTTCATTTTTAATAATTGGTTTTCCTAGTGGATCTTGTCTTAGTGAAGCAGAACTGTGACTATCTTGAGAACTGTCTCTAGCTATTCCAGCTGCAATAGCAGTTTCTTGTCCAATCTCTTCATTTAACATTTGTAGATAAGTAGGGAAAATTGTGCATAGAATGTTTTCTTTATATTCATTAAAAGAATCTTCATAGCTGTCAAAATCTCCAAGTAATTCCATTTCAATACGACAAGGCTTGAACTGTTACAAAAGTGGTAAATAGAAAAATTCCCTTTTATCTGAGTATCACAACTGAGTTTCCTGTGATTAATAGGATTTCCTTTGGTATGTTTTACCAAACATCCATCACATCTAATTACTGCATATTTTTCTACATTTATATTTTCTGTCACATTTCTTCTAACGCTGTAATATTGCAGGACTTCATAGAGACATATGTTTTCCAGATGTGGACTTATTTTAGGAAAGTACATATCCAACATATTTGTTTTAACAATATCTGTACTTTCCAGTTCATTCAATGCTAAGTATTCAATTTCTTGTACAGATTTCATTACTTGATTTCATGTTACAGCAAGACCTAATCTTACCCAAATGATTACTCTTGACTTTGAATATAAACTTGTAGAGGTCAACCGATCCGAGCATTCGTATGATCCAATCTCTCAATAGAAAAGCATCTTCAAACTAAAGTTGTACAATTTGTTACTAATAGTCTTCTCTTGTGAAATTTCTTCCCATATTTGTTTCAACTCTGTCTTTTCTGATTTGGTAATATATGATGTAACATAGCAAACAACAGCAATCAAATTATCTGCAACATACTGGATATCCATATTTGCATGTCCATATCATCAAAGTCACTGGATTTTAGTCATTAATATACTTTGAATCTTCACTTCTTTTTATGTTGTAAGTATACTTCAGAGATTTCCGGGTTATAGTATGCCTCACTGCTGACATGAAACTGTTGACTTTTCCTTTCAAAATTACTGGACGTGAGAATCCAAAATGACATTTTGTATAAAATGTTTTCTTTGACTTGTATTTCCGTCAACAGTATTTCCTACATCGATAACTTGAAACCGTAAAACTTGATGTCTTAAGCTATTTTCTCCTCCTGTTTTTGGAATAGCACATGTACCATAGACTTCAATGAAAGACAAAACAGTTTCATCAGAATCAGTTCCAAATTTAGATGCATCCTTGATCAATAAAAGCATGTGAATATGAGGAACACCTCTGGCTTGCCTATGGCTTGGTACTCCTTTCTCCAAAAGAAATCAATAACATCTCCAAGAGGTGGATTTTCATTGCAGATCATATCTTGAAACTTATAATTAAAATATCTGCACACATTTACAGGAAACAAGCAACACAGTTCTCCACCTGTCTTTGCTTCTTGTAGAAATCCAAGCAAATCATCCCTGGCTATTCAGAACAGCTAAGCGTATCAAACCATGTAGGGGTTCCAGAGTTCCTTAACATACATTTAAGTTCTCTATGACGATGATACCAATACTCATTGGTACAGCGTTTACATGCCATCAAATTATTTAACTGAGATTCTAAATGATTGGTTCTTGTTGAACTTTGTCCAAAAGTTCCTTTGCAGAAAGATGTGTCAGATGAAGCCCTGCTTTTAATTTGTGGTTCACTGCATATGAAAGTCCAGACAAGTCACTTTCAAACAGAAGATGGAATTAATATGGAGCACACTGACGAAATCTTGGATCTTTTATATACAATCTTGTTAAACTGTATTCTGAAGCTGGAATCTGTACTGGTCTTTCATCATATGGTCCACCTTTTCCAGTGGGAAAGAGCTGTGGAAAAGAATGAGCTTCTAAACTTCTTCCCAACCCCTCATGGGAGTTCCCTTTACTTTCTTTATTTAGAATAATTCAATAGTTTTTCCAATCACTTCTTTTGAATGTAAAGGATGTATACTATAATGTTCATAAATTTCTTCGCTCCTGTAGTTGTCCACTTTTTTGATTTGGCGAGTTGGAATTTCTCTATCATCTACTAAAGATATTTCTTATTCTTCCATGTATACATTTTTATAATTAATATTGTTTTATATGAGATATAACGTAGCCTTTTGAATGTTGGTGACATCTACTAACCTTTGCCATATTTTCTGACTCTTTGTTGGTACACCATTAACTAGAATAACTACAGGTTCAGTTTCCTTTCTCTCTGCACCAAGTTTCAATATTGCTCTTAAAATCTAAAGGTAAACTCACAACTCTTTGTTTTAAACCTCTTTGTAAATCTGTGGAGGCAGCTTACCTGTTTTAGGCTCCATACGAACTATAGCCTGAAACGAGTGCACAGATTGAATTAGAACAGACTCATAAGGATTTAAATCCACCACTTCCAGAGGAATAGCTACCAACTCTAGGTTATTATGTACAGCTCTAGCTGGCATTTTTTCTCTTCTAAATTTCTGTCACAATATTTACAAATACGTTGATCACAACCCAACTCAAAACGACCTTCCACCAACAAATAAGCACAAAATTGCTCCCACTTCTCATTGTTTTTCTTTTCACTTTTTAAATACACATCAACATTCCTAGTTTTTAGTGAGTACGTCAACAAAAAATACAAACATAGTTTGGTTTTTCACAACAAATCACCTTAACTTTTTCATTTATTTTAAAAACTTCTCAGTAGTACTATCTTCCACCTCTTCTTCAACACCTACACTTATCAAACTCTCACTTTATCTACACTCTTCTTCAGTACTAAAGAAACAAAACTGTATATCATCACAATTTATTTTTACATCCGATACTGAACCATGCAAAAAAGCAATGTTTATTTCACTTATAGATAATGCAGGACTTTTTACATAGTACAATCTTCCTCATTTCTTAGTGATGTACTGCTAACATTCTCAAATGATGAAAAGTATTTGAACACACTTTTCTGGAAAGACAAGTCAGAGAATGACCCTGCAAGACAGTATTTTTTCTCACTTTACAAGGATCTAGTCCTTGCAACATCTTAGTCTTCTGTTTAACACATTTTTTTTACTATACTCTTGTAAGAAATGTTGTAAAATATCAATAGATTCCTGTTGTATACTACAAATACTACTACGATGCCACCTATACACTGGAGCTTGTGAACATATCCCTTGAACTTCTTCAGCTATTACTTCTTCCACATTTCTCGCAACCATCTTTACTTTTTCAATTTTCAATTGGGCAACAGTTTTAAGCCTCAAAAGAACGACCACTGGTATCAACTGCGTGAATTAACGTATTTTGTTGAAAAAAGCTTTCTTCAATAAAAAAGGGTTCTGAACTAGAAGTGTGCTTCCATTCACCTAATTTGTTTTTACAAAAGTTAGTTCTACTAACCAGTCTTTTTCTTTTACTTTTCTCCTTCATAAAATGCATTGTTTTATTCAATGTTTTCATTCTCTTCAAAACCAATATAAACAATCTTCTTTACAATTAACCCTTTAAGTGCCGCGAACGTCCAACGGTCGTCGCGTGCACTACCTCGCTAGTGCTGCGCACGACCGTTGGAGGTCCGAATCCCGTTAGCGCGATCGAACGTCCGCACTGGGGCGGAATGTTCGACGCGCTAAACGGGTTAAAAGCGCTTTCTACTACACTTTCAATCTGTTATTTTTTCTTGTAAAATGCAGATTTTTAAAATATTTTTTGCAATCTTCCAATAAATTCAGGAATTACCTATACAGTCATGCAATCAACCAGGTACCTTTTTAAATCATCAACATATCTAAAAGAAATATAAATACAATATATCTGGAATATTGTGAAATCTAGAAACTGAGACAAGTAATAGATCTGCTTAAGTGAATGCATAACTCCATGCGTAGTGCTTTGGTGATTGGATGACTCCAAAGGTAGTCACTGCGTAATTCCAGCAGAAGATGGACAGTGACTGGCTAATTCCATAAGTGCACACTTAAACATTGAGTGCATGGAAAACCCCATCCCCAGGGGCATGGCCAGCCTGGCTTTGTTTTTTTTTAGCTGGAGGGCCATATGGCACCCTCCTGGGCAACTCATGGCCCCGGTGACCCCATCCCCTGGGGACTGGCCTTATGTTGAGGACCACAGGGGCATCCACACCTCAAAACTTCACAAACTACACTTCAGTTTTCAAACAGACACTGAAAATTATGCTGTATATATGAAATATACCTTTCCACACATCATACAAATTACTATAATAAATAACATCTCTACAAACATCTCAAACCTCACTTACAAGCTGCTTCATTACCCTTTTACAACTAATTATAAGGTTACATTGACCCAAATACAAAGCAGAAACCCTTCACATGTCTTTACTAAAAGTCTTACCATATTCCTAAACCATGCATGAATATGTCTATAACATAACACTATCCAAACCTTAAAATTTTACAGAACAAACTTCCAATTTAAAGCAAACACCAAACAATATGTAGCAAATTTCACCTGTACCTCTCTAGAAACTTTTAAAAAGAAGCCTAATCAATAACACCTTATGTCAACATATTTTAAACAACACTATTATGCTGCATCTTAACCATTTCACTACTACTCTTACTCTTCAGCCTACCACATAAAAAGCAACAACACCTCTTTTTTATACATCTTCCATCTTTAAATATATAAGACATATGAAAATACATATACAAACAGAGACATACTTGAGGCAGAAGTCCATACACACCTTACAACTTGACACACTCCACCTCCAATTTTAAGCTAACACCTAAAAATATGCAGCACTCTAATAATCTACATATCCACAGACTAAAACAAACTACCATAATGAGTAATCCATCTTCCAATATGCACATCTATTTAAAATGTCATTAAAGTACAATAATACAAAAAGCAATACACATCCCTACATTTAAGAACACATTTTAAACATCACAGTTCATCAATAATTTTTAAAGATTAAAAATAAATCTAACATATAATACACTTCATGCATGTATAACTCACCTTCCAAATGTAAATGTAAATGTAATTTGCACTTGTATAGCGCCTATCACCCAGGGGTCTCTAAGCGCTGTACGAATACCGCTGTGGAACCCTTCCTGGCCTGTTCCTGGAAAGTGTCTACTCCTGGGCATCCCCAAGGTGAAGCCAGGCATCCTAGCATTGTTACGGCTGGTGTGGAGATTAAGCAAGCTATTGCCCAGAGTTGCAGAGTGGAACCCATAATTAGAGTAGGCACTGAGGCGAGAATTATCGGGTCCAAGGACATTGAGCCCAAGACCCTGCCGCGACGGGGATTGAACCCTGATCCCGGGCCAGACCTCTGCCTCAGGGTCTGCTGCTCTAATTGGTGAGCCACACTTCTCCACCAATTGATATGTGGAATCTCCAATATCCCAAACTCATAAAAGATTTTCTTATACACACAATTAATGTAATGCACCACTTCTAAAGATAATACTGACTTGTGAAATTATATTTTATTAGCATTTCACCTATATAAAAATTACAATTTCACATTTTAAGTCCACAGTTAAGATCCAACCCTTCTCCCATTCTGTTTAATGCATGTTTCCATAGTAACAGTTCATGGAACATTCAACTCAAAAGACAGGTCACAAGTTTACCTTATTTTGAAATCCAGCACACAAGGTTACAAATGCAAATAACAGGTGTTGTTGATGTTTGCAAATATCTCCTTATCCTATGTATTGTACCTTTCAAACATTTTCTACTAACCAATAAGGTGCCTGCTTTTTGAAGAAAGTAACATGCACTCTATTTTGAGTGTACAATCTTCTTAAACAGCCAATCAATTCTCTACTTTTTTAAAAACTCTATTTTGTCCACCATTTTAGATTCCTCTCCTTCTACCAACTGACTACCTCAGCTACAGACATGTTATCATTACTTCCAGACATCCCTTCAAGGTGCTTACAGTATGGATTGTTGGACACAGCTATGTTTTCTGGTGCAAAAGGTATGCTGAACACAGAAGTATTGGCAAAGACCTAGCTTTGCAAAATGTGGATATTAAATGGATTGCACAGAGAGGATTAAAGTGGCACCAATTTATGCCTTTGGTTAAAATATTTTTGCATCTCCAACCCCCTGACCTCATGATTATGCACTGTGGTGGCAATGACCCAGGCACGTTGACTGGGGAGGTCTGGAAATGCTAATGAAGGACACCTTCACACAATTAATGTTGATTTTTCCTTAAACTGTCTTTGTATACTCTAATATATGCCAAAGACAGAAATGGAAGTGGTCAAATCAATTCAGGCCAAAGATTGAGAAAGCTAGAAAAAATGCCAATAATTCTATATATATAAATATATATTCAAACACAAAGTTGTCCCCAGAAGGAGAGCCCACAGCAAGAATTAAGTTTTCAGCGTTTCAATGGTGTAAGCTGCAAGCCTCTCTGTAAAAATGAATCATATATGCAGCTCAATAAACCTGTTTGACCTGTTCCCCTCCAGGTTCCTGCTTCGTCTTTTCAGAGGAAGTTTTTATGGCATATTTTCCTGTGCAAGCCAGAGGCACAGGTCAGAAACCTCTGCAACGCTAAAGGGTTACGGCGAAACACTGGCAAAACGCTTCACAGCACTGATTCTTTTCCGAAGAGGGAATCAGCCGGAACCTGCCACATTTCCAGAGGGTCTCGAGCAGTGAGGTATTGTACCTCTTCTTGGACATGGTGCCTTGCATTTTTGCCCCTGCTTAATTGACTCTTTGGTGAAGGGGCTGTTGCAGTGCGGAGGGGACTCGATGACGGGCCGTTTGAGCAGAGAACAGTAAAGGTGGCCATCACGCCCTGCTAACATCGAGTTCCGCAGTATGAATTGCCATTCAACAATCCACACATTTTTGCCGGCCCGAGGTGTTTCAACGTAAAGCATCCTGGGAGTTGTAGTGATGGATTTTGCGAGGACTTACAACAGGTGTGCTACACTGCTAAGGAGAGGAGCGGACCCATGCTAGCTATTTTAGCAAGCAGGAAATAACTCACACTGATGGCTGTATCCGGTGTTGGGCGCTGAGGAAGGCGGAAATGCCAAAATGCATTCGCCGCAACTGGATCTGTTGGCAGCTCAATAAACCAGTTTGACCTGTTCCCCTCCAGGTTCCTGCTTCGTCTTTTCAGAGGAAGTTTTTGTGGCATATTTTCCTGTGCAAGCCAGAGGCACAGGTCAGAAACCTCTGCAACGCTAAAGTGTTACGGCGAAACACTGGCAAAACGCTTCACAGCACTGATTCTTTTCCGAAGAGGGAATCAGCCGGAACCCGCCACGTTTCCAGAGGGTCTCGAGCAGTGAGGTATTGTACCTCTTCTTGGACATGGTGCCTTGCATTTTTGCCCCTGCTTAATTGACTCTTTGGTGAAGGGGCTGTTGCAGTGCAGAGGGGACTCGATGATGGGCCGTTTGAGCAGAGAACAGTAAAGGTGGCCATCACGCCCTGCTAACATCGAGTTCCGCAGTATGAATTGCCATTCAACAATCCACACATTTTTGCCGGCCCGAGGTGTTTCAACGTAAAACATCCTGGGAGTTGTAGTGCTGGATTTTGCGAGGACTTACAACAGGTGTGCTACACTGCTAAAGGGAGGAGCGGACCGATGCTAGCTATTTTAACAAGCAGGAAAGAACTCACACTGATGACTGTATCCGGTGTTGGGCGCTGAGGAAGGCCGCAACTGGATCTGTTTGCAGCTAAATAAACCTGTTTGACCTGTTCCCCTCCAGGTTCCTGCTTCGTCTTTTCAGAGGAAGTTTTTGTGGCATATATATATATATATATATATATCCAACAGAGTTGCCTGTCTAAAGGAGCAGCCTCTTGACAAGATGTTCCATTACCAACATTTTTTTATTGAAGGGTTGCAACGAAGAAACCAGCAGCCATGTCACCACAATTGTAAGTTCAGCCTGACGCGTTTCGTGGTCTCTCCACTTTCTCAAAGGCCAAGGAACTGAAAGGCAGCAGAACAGCAGTTTTCGAGCACCACACCTGATAACGAGCCTCCGCCTCAAAAGGGGCGTGGCCACGCATGTGGCCTCATGGTCTTTATAGTGCCCAGTGTTACTGCAGTGAGATGCTGTGCATTTGCCCCAATTTTCGTTCAATAAAATCACCTCAGTGGGCGGTGGGACACAGCTTGAGTCTCCGCTGATATAATCTTCCCTCAAAAAGCGGCTCTTGTCCCATTTCGCAACGGCGTTTTACTGTCGTACCTGGAATGCTGTGAACAGCACAAGGGCTCTCTCCGCGGCACAGGCAGGCCGCCATAAATCCAACAGAGTTGCCTGTCTAAAGGAGCAGCCTCTTGACAAGATGCTCCATTACCAACATTTCTTTATTGAAGGGTTGCAACGAAAAAACCAGCAGCCATGTCACCACAATTGTAAGTTCAGCCTGACGCGTTTCGTGGTCTCTCCACTTTCTCAAAGGCCAAGGAACTGAAAGGCAGCAGCACAGTAGTTTTCGAGCACCACACCTGATAACGAGCCTCCGCCTCAAAAGGGGCGTGGCCACGCATGTGGCCTCATGGTCTTTGTAGTGCCCAGTGTTACTGCAGTGAGATGCTGTGCATTTGCCCCAATGTTCGTTCAATAAAATCACCTCAGTGGGCGGTGGGACACAGCTTGAGTCTCCGCTGATATAATCTTCCCTCAAAAAGCGGCTCTTGTCCCATTTCGCAACGGCGTTTTACTGTCGTAGCTGGAATGCTGTGAACAGCACAAGGGCTCTCTCCGCGGCACAGGCAGGCCCCATAAATCCAACAGAGTTGCCCGTCTAAAGGAGCAGCCTCTTGACAAGATGCTCCATTACCAACATTTCTTTATTGAAGGGTTGCAACGAAGAAACCAGCAGCCATGTCACCACAATTGTAAGTTCAGCCTGACGCGTTTCGTGGTCTCTCCACTTTCTCAAAGGCCAAGGAACTGAAAGGCAGCAGCACAGCAGTTTTCGAGCACCACACCTGATAACGAGCCTCCGCCTCAAAAGGGGCGTGGCCACGCATGTGGCCTCATGGTCTTTGTAGTGCCCAGTGTTACTGCAGTGAGATGCTGTGCATTTGCCCCAATTTTCGTTCAATAAAATCACCTCAGTGGGCGGTGGGACACAGCTTGAGTCTTCGCTGATATAATCTTCCCTCAAAAAGCGGCTCTTGTCCCATTTCGCAACGGCGTTTTACTGTCGTACCTGGAATGCTGTGAACAGCACAAGGGCTCTCTCCGCGGCACAGGCAGGCCGCCATAAATCCAACAGAGTTGCCTGTCTAAAGGAGCAGCCTCTTGACAAGCTGTTCCATTACTAGCATTTCTTTATTGAAGTGTTGCAACGAAGAAATCAGCAGCCATGTCACCACAATTGTAAGTTCAGCCTGACGCGTTTCGTCGTCTCTCCACTTTCTCAAAGGCCAAGGAACTGAAAGGCAGCAGCACAGCAGTTTTCGAGCACCACACCTGATAACGAGCCTCCGCCTCAAATATATATATCAAGGTGTATTGAAAAATGAGTTGGTTTTATAAGTGCCTGAATGGATGGTTTAGTAGGTGTGTGACTTACTGTATAAGTGAGGGATTAAAGGTGACTTACTGAATGCATGGGTTAGTGACTAAACTGTGTGTATGTCTGTATCAGTCTGTCACGTTTGTGTGTAAACTGCTGCATAGGTTGGTTAGTAGTTACAAGAGTGAGTATATGGGTTATTGATTGGTTGTATTAGTATCTGTATGGGTGCCTGAGTGTCTTTGTGGATAGGTGGGGGGTATGTGACTGTGCAAAGATGTTGGAGTTGGTGATTTACTGGGTGTATGCGTTTAAGAGTGCATCTGTGAAGGGCGTTATGGGTCGTGAGTATGTGTATGGGCATGTGGTGAATGAATGGATGTCTCAGTGGTAAATGTGCGAGTAACTACATATGTGAAAGGCAGTATATGTGAGTGTTGGAGTATATAAATGACGGTATGTGAGAGTGAGTGATTGTGAGAGTGGCTGTAAGTATGAGCGTGTGCTTGTATCAGTGATTGTATAAGAGAGTAAGTATGTTTTAGTATCTGTATGAATAAGTGAGGTGGTGTGTGTATAACTTAATAGGTGAGTAAATGGGAGTGTGATTGATTCTTTGCTTGACTGACTAGGTGTGTGAGTAACTCTATGGAAGAGTGGCGGTATGTGAGTGGCTGTATAGGTGTATGAGTGCAAATGATAGTGCTGTATTGATTAGTGACTGTATGTATGAGTGACTGTAAGGGTGAATGCATAGATGTGTGTAGACCTAGGAATCATTGAGTGGATATGTTGTAACTGGTATTGGTGTGTCTATGGTTTCGAAAATGATAGTCTGTATTTTAGAGTTGGTGCATCAAAGGTTATATTAGGATGTAAGGAGGTGCATCAGATTATCATGTGGGTGATGTAATCAGTGATGTAATTTGAGATGTCATCAGTGATGTCATCAGTGATGTCACTGACCATGTCATGAATGATGTAATATGTGATATCATCAGCAGTGCATTGTGGGGCCACAAGTTATGTTTAGCTCAATTAACTATAACGGTCGAATTTCTCTGGTTTTGTATATGTGAAATGTACAACTAACTATAACGACCCTGAAACCTGTGATTTTTTCGGTGAATTTCTAAGGTTTTTTAAATGCTAATTTCTAACTATAACGTCCCTGAAACATATGTTTTTTTCAGTGAATTTCAAAGGTTTTTTAAATGCTAATTTATACCTATAACGTCTCTGAAACCTATCTTTTCTTTCCAGTGGAGTTCTAAGGTTTTTTAAATGCTAGTTTCTAACTATGCCTACAGAGGTAGGACATGTGAGGAAAGAGGAAGAAAGGTGCAGAAAAGAAGCCAGAGAAATGAAGAAAGACGCAATAGAAGTCCAGAAAGACAAAGAAAGGTGCAGAAAGAAGCAAGAGCTATGCAGAAAGAACCAATGGAGGTGCAGAAAGAGGCCTTGTTGCAAAGTCATCCTGTGCCCCCAACTTTCTACTGACTGGTACTGGTTCTAACTGACTCTGACTAATCAGACCCTGGGCCAGTGCTATGCTGAAAGACTTATAATACAGTGAAAACACCTAAATACACTAGGGTACACTATGGGTTGAGGTTTCCCTGTGATTGGCATGACCCCCCCTGTAAGGCCCTAGTACATAATAGGGCAGGGGATTAAAACTACCTCTAAGTCAGAGGTCTCAAAAGAAGCAATAGCAGTACAGAAAGAACCAACATAGATGCAGAAAGAGGCAAGAGGGGTGCAGAAAGATTAGAGATGTTGGACTTTGGCCTTTTGGCAGGTTCACCCCTAAACTTTTTGCTTTCAAAGTTGACCTGGTGTTAGTTGTTTTTGGCTTCTGCGCACTTTTACATTGTGTCCCAGTGTAAAGTGCGTGCGTACTCTGAGTGGGTGTGGTGAGATTGGCCTGCCCTCCCATAGGAATGCATGGGGAAAATGTGTGTCCATGGTAGTTCCTGATGTGTGGGGAGTGCAGGGGCGAGTTTGGTATGTGCGAACTCGTGAGATTAAATGCTGCTCGATGGTGTGTGCATATTTAATGTGTGTGGTGTAGAAGTGCCTCTTCTAGAAGTTGGCATGTCTGTGTGCAGTGAATGTGGATTGCTTGTCTGGGTTGTGAGTGACAGAAGCTGGCTGGTGTGCTTGGCTCTAGGAGTCAGGATGGGTCTGCCCGGTGGTGAATGGAGAGATCTGCATGTTGTTGGGAGGGAGGAGTACACCTGGGACCTGAATAGGACTGGGCCTTCCCTCCACAATGCTGGCTCCGCCCCCTGTGGTGCGTCTGATGTCCCTAGCCTGTCCTGTGAATAGGGAGAGGGGCTGAGCAAAACAAAGTGCTCAAGAACCAGTTGTAACTGGTTCTCCCCCTGCCCTGCAGCCTGAGACAAAGGGAAAATGTGTATAAATAGGGGCTATGACCCCTTGTAAAGTGTTCACTCTTATCCTAACTTGAGGGGGGCCTGCTGCTGCTACTGGGCACCAAGAGGACCGCCACTGGGGCTGCCTCCCTGCTGGAGGCCGCCCCCTACATTCTACAGGACTTCCCCTGGACTTGAGGCTTTGGGCTTTCTGGTGCCTTGGGGTCACTTTAGTTTTGGGAGCACTTTGTTCTTCATTAGTGCTGGCAGCTTGTTGGACTTGAGCGGGTGCCCACCCCGCTGCTGTGTGGCCCGAGGGTACCCCTGGTGTGGGGACCCCCTCCCTGCATACAGAGGGGAGGCAGGAGCCTACCCCACTAATATATTTACTTTACGCGAAGGCAGGAGCCTACCCCGCACTTCAGTGAGGAAAAAGCAGCCTCAGGATTTATGGTGCAAGCGGGTGCCCACCTCGCGTTCTTACAGCCTCTGGCCCATTTTTTTGATAGCAGGTGCCTACCCCACATTTGTGTGCATCAAAAACGGGAGCTTATCCTGTATTTCAGCCGCCACAGTTAGCCCAGAGGGCCGTCGCTCTGCCTGTAGTGACCCGGAAGCAAAACCCGGCAGGCCTTGACTGTGGGCGGGGCCGGAGGGTCCATGGAAGTCAACGCCGGCTAGAGCGGGGCTCCCATGTTCTACTTACTGCGTGGGGGAGCCACTGAGCGGACTCACCAGAGTGCGAGACGCTCTACTGATTGGGCGTGATTTCTGTGCAAGGAGCCCCAGAGTGGGGCCCGCCTACTGGTGCACGTCCTTCCTGTTCTTGGGAGGCATATTGTTTCAGAGCCTCTGGGTTCCAACCTTGAGCCGAGTGGGGCTCACCAGCCAGTGGTGCCCACGCCGATTTTCCCAGCTGCCCCGTATGACAGTGGACTGCTGCAACATTCCTTTTGGGGCATTTGAGTCCCAGAGGAGGGTCCAGAAGGCTCGCTGGTGCCCATACGCAGTTCCACAGCTGCCCAGCAATTAGTGGGCAGCTGCAACATTTAGGCTGTGCACATCTTGGTAACTCTACAGCTGCCCAGCAAGTAGTGGTACAAAAGGGGGTGGTGATGGACGTCCATCACCACCCCCTTTTGTACCACTTTTGGCCGCCATAAGTGTGGCAGGGTATGCTCAGACGTGAGTACCTTGCTCACTTTGCCACTGGATTCAAGCAAGCCAGGCTGAAGAAGGCTGGAATGCCAGAAACCGGTCCTCGGAAGCTTGTTTCCGGTCCAGGGAAGACATGGCTTGGCAGTTCGGGCTGGACTGTTCCCATGAGGCACAGGGTCAGACTGATTTGCATATAGCCATGTCTGAACTAGGGTGGCAGAGTGGGCTAAAGAACGGTGATGGATTAAACCCAGATCTTTTGACTGGGTGTGAGTGTTTGATTGATTCAGATGCTTCGTCCATCACCACCCCCTTTTGTACAGCAAGTAGTGGGCAGCTGCCATGTTTAGGCCCCTGTTGCACACTCTTCTTTTACTGCCTGCGCAGCTTGCCCTGACTATTTGGACATAGGGCATTGTCCCTGGGAGAGGCCAGTTGGCCAGGGGTCAGTACCTTTGTGATTTTTGTACAATATGATTACCTACTATGTTTGTGATGACAAATTGCCTAATGTGATTTATACGTAATGTGCAATGCCTTTATGCCTGTGATACCTCTAAATGTGTTTTCATGCTTAGGAGGTTGTTTTGCCTAGTACAGTTTATACTAGTGAGTATAGGTTTACCTGCATGATCTACACCTAATGTGATTAGTACTGCGTAGTGTGTACCTACCTTTTACCAGTGGTTACTGGTTGTGTTCTACAATTGTTATTTTGTGCTACAGTCGTTCTAAGTGCTATTTCTACTAAGTGCTGATTCTGACAGTGGCCCATGTGGCCCTGTCATGTGTATATAATCCCCTGTAAATACTGCCCAGTGCCAGTTTGCACAGTATATCTGTGTGATTATGTTCTAATGTGTTTATGGTATTACAAAGGCTATTTTTATACATAACCTTGTGTGGAGTTCCTTTTTGTGGTGTGCCTACTGTGTCACTGCTGGGTGTGTGTGTTGTGCAAATGCTTTACGCATTGCCTCCGGGATAAGCTGCTCATGCCAAGCTACCAAGGGGGTGAGCAGGGGTTATCTTTGGTGTGTAACTCCCTTGCCCTGACTAGAGTGGTGGTTTCTGGCGGGCTTTGGTGCAAGCCTTAGCCAACCAGAAATCCCATTTCTAACAAGAGAGAAGTGCAGAAAGAAGCAAAAGAGGCCAGGATAGAGCCTTGAGGAGTACAGAAAGAGGCAAGAGCTGTGCAGAAAGAACCAAGAGAATTGCAGAAAGATGCAAGAGATGTGCAGAAAGATGCAAGTGAGGTGCAGAAGAAGGCAAACGAACTGCAGAAAGAGGCAAGAGAGTTGCAGAAGCAGGCAAAAGGGGTGCAGAAAGAGGGAACAGGTCTGCAGACAGAAGCAATAGAGGTGCAGAAAGAGGGAAGAAGGATACAGAAAGAGGCCAGGGGGATGCAGAAAATTGCAACAGAGGTGCAGAACGAAGCAGGAGCAGTGCGGAAATAGCCACCAGAGGTACAGAAAGAGGCAAGAGGGGTACAAAAAGAGACAGTGCTGAGCTTCAAGTCAATTTACAAGTAGCCCTATGTGTGCAGAAAGAGGCAACAGAGGTGCAGAAAGAAGCAAGAGAAGTGCAGAAAGAAACAAGAGGGGTACAGAAAGAGGTAGGAGGGGTGAAAAAAGAAGGACGAGAAGTGCAGAAAGAAGCAACAGAGGTGTAGAAAGAGGGAAAAGGGTGCAGAAAGAGGCAAGAGGGGTACAGAAAGGAGGATGAGAAGTGCAAAAAGAGGCAACAGAGGTGCTGAAAGAGTTGCGAAGGGTGGATAAAGAGGCAAGGGAAGTCCGGATAGACGTAACAGAGGTAGAGAAAGAAGCAAGAGAGGTGCATATACAGGCAGAATAGGTGCAGAAAGAGGGAACAGGGTACAGAAAGAGGCAAGAGGGGTGCAGAAAGAGGGAATAGGGGTGCATAAAGAGGCAAGAAGGGTGCTGAAAAAAGCAAGTATAGTGCACAAAGATGCAATAGAGGTGCAAAAAGACGCAAGAGAGGAGCAAAAACAGGCAAGAGAGGTACAGAAAGAGTAAAGAGAATTGCTGAAAGAAGCAACATATGTGTAGAAAGACGCAAGAGAAATGCAGAAAGAGGCAATAGAAGTCCAGAAAGACAAAAAAAGGTGCAGAAAGAAGCCAGAGGTATGCAGAAAGAACCAATAGAGGTACAGAAAGAGGCATTGTTGCAAAGTCATCCTGTGCTCCTAACTTTCTACTGACTGGTACTGGGGCTAACTGACTCTGACTATACTGAAAGACACTTAGAATACAGTGGAAACACCTACATACACTAGGGTACACTATGGGTCTGGGTTTCCCTGTGATTGACATGACCTCTCCTGTAAGGCCATAGTACATAATAGCGCAGGGGGTTAAAACTACCTCTAAGTCAGAGGTCCCAATATGTGATATAATGCAGGAATGTACTGTATGACATACTATAACAGTCACGAATAAAGAGTTAAAAAAAAAGTCAGAGGTCCCAAAAGAAGCAAGAGCAGTGCAGAAAGAACCAACATAGATGCAGAAAGAGGCAAGAGGGTTGCAGAAAGATGAGAGAGAAGTACAGAAATAAGCAAAAGAGGCAAAACAAGAGCCTTGAGGGGTATAGAAAGTGGCAAGAGCTGTGCAGAAAGAACCAAGAGAAGTGCAGAAAGAGGCAAGAGATGTGCAGAAAGATGCAAGAGATATGCAGAAAAAGGGCAGAAGCCTGCTGAAGGAAGCAAGAGAAGTGCAGAAACAGGCAAGTGAGGTGCAGAAGGAGGCAAAAGAACTACAGAAAGAGGCAAGACAGTTGCAGAAGCAGGCAAAAGGGGTGCAGAAAGAGGGAATGTGTCTGCAGACAGTAGTAAGAGAGGTGCAGAAAGAAGGAAGAGGGGTACAGAAAGAGGCAAGGGGGATGCAGAAAATTGCAACATAGATGCAGAACGAACCAAGAGCAGTGCAGAAAGAACCAACAGAGGTACAGAAAGAGGCAAGAGGGGAACATGAAGAGGCACTGCTTAGCCTGAGGTCAGTTTAAAAGTAGCCCTGTGGGTGCAGGAAGAGGCAACAGATGTCTAGTAAGAAGCAAGAGAAGTGCAGAAAGAAGCAAGAGGGATACAGAAAGAGGTAGGAGGGGTGAAAAAAGAAGGAAGAGAAGTGCAGAAAGAAGCAACAGAGGTACACAAAGAGGGGAAAAGGGTACAGATAGAGGCAAGAGGGGTACAGAAATAAGCAAGTGAGGTACAGAAAGAAGGACAAGAAGTGCAAAAAGAAGTAACAGAGGTGCTGAAAGAGTCACGAAGGGTGCAGGAAGAGGCAAGAGAAGTGCAGAAAGAAGCAAGAGAGATTGAGAAAGAAGCAAGAGAGATGCAGAAACAGGCAGAATAGTTGCAGAAAGAGGGAACAGGGTGCAGAAAGAGGCAAGGAGGTGCAGAAAGAGGCACAAGGGATGCAGAAAGGAGCAAGTGAGGTGCCCAAATAAGCAACAGAGGTGCAGAAAGACACAAGAGAGGAACATAAATAAACAAGAGAAGTACAGAAAGAGGCAAGAGAATTGCTGAAAGAAGCAACATAGGTGTGGAAAAAACAAGATAAGTGCAGAAAGAGGCAAGTGCAGTGCAGAAAGAGGCAAGAGAGGTGCAGAAAATGGCAAGAGAACTGCAGAAAGAGGCAAGGGGGATGCAAAAAATGGAAGACGGGTGCAGAAAGAAGCAAGCGGTACGGAAAGAAGCAAGAGAATTGCAGAAAGAGAGGTGGAGAAATACGAAGAGGGGTGCAGAAAGACGCATGAGGGGTACAGAAATTTACAAACGAGGTTCAGAAAGAAGCAAGAGCAGTGAAGAAAGAACCAACAGACATGCAAAAAGAGGCAAGAGGGGTCCAGAAATAGATAGGATAGCTGCACAAATAGGCAAGAGGGGTATATAAAGAGACAGGAGGGGTGTAGAAAGAAGGAAGAAACGTGCAGAAAGAAACAACAGAGGTGCAGAAGGAGGAAACAGGGGTGCAGCAAGAGAGAAGAGGGGTGCCGAAAGAAGCAAATGAAGTGCAGTAAGAAATAACAGAGGTGCAGAAGGAGGCAATAGGGTTAGAGAAAGAGGCAAAGAAGGGCAGAAACAAGCACAAGAGATTCAGAAAGAGGCTAGAGGGGTGAAGAAAGAGGCAAGAGAGGTACAGAAAGAGGCAAGAGGTACAGAAAGAGAGAAGAAGGGTGTAGAAATAGACAAGTGGTGTGCAGAAAGAAGCAAGAGGTGTGCAGAAAGAACCAACTGGTACAGAAAGAAGCAAGAGCAGTGCAGAAAGAACAAAAAAGGTACAGAAAGAGGTAAGAGAGGTGTTGAATGAGAGAAGATTGGTGTAGAAAGAGGGCAGAGAGGTATAGATAGAGGGAAGAAGGGTACAGAAAGAGGCAGGAGAGGTGCAGAAAGAGGGTACATATGTGTAGAAAGAGCGAAGAAGGGTTGTATAAAGAGGCAAGAGGGATACAGAAAGCAGCAACAGAAGTGCAGAAAGAAGCAAGAGAAATGCATAAAGAAGCAACCGAAGTGCAAAAAGAAGCAAGATTGATACAGAAAGAGGAAGAGAAGTAGAAAAAAAAGCAACAGAGTTGCAGAGGGAAGCAATAGAATTGCAGAAAGAGGCAACAAAGGTGCAGAAAGAACCAAGATAGGGGCAGGAAAAGGGAAGAAGTGTGCAGAAAAAATCAAGAGAGGTGCAGGAAGAGGCAAGAGGGGTGTAAAAAGAGGTAAGAGCATTGCAGAAAGAACCAAAAGATATGCAGAAAATGGCAAACGAGGTGTAGAAAGAGGCAAGAGATGTGCAGAAAAAGGGAAGAAGTTTGCAGAAAGAAGCAAGAGAAGTGCAAAAAGTGGCAAGTGAGGTACAGAAGGAGGCAAGAGAGGTGCAGAAAGAGTGAGGTCAAGTGCAGAAAGAGACAACAGGGGTGCAGAAAGAAGCAAGACAGGTGCAGAAAGAAACATGGGAAGTGCAGAATGAAGCAACAGTGGTGCAGAAGGAGGCAAGTGTACTGCACAAAGAGGCAAGAGAATTGTAGAACAAGATGAAAGAAGTGGAGAAAGAGAGAAAAGGTGTGCAGTCAGAGGCAAGAGAAATGCAGAAAGAAGCATGATCAGTGCAAAAGAAGCAATGGAGGACCAGAAAGAGGCAAGAGGGGTGCAGAAAGATGAGAGAGAAGTGCAGAAAGAAGCAAAAGAGGGGCAGAAAGAGCCAAGAGGGGTACAGAAAGAGGCAAGAGCAGTGCAGAAAGAACCAAGAGATGTGCAGAAAGAGGCAAGAGATGTGCAGAAAGATGAAAGAGATATGCAGAAAAAGGGACGAAGGCTGCAGAAAGAAGCAAGAGAAGTGCAGAAGCAGTCAAGTGAGGTGCAGAAGGAGCCAAGAGAACTGCAGAAAGAGGCAAGAGAGTCGCAGAAACAGGCAAAAGGGGTGCAGAAAGAGGGAATGTGTCTGCAGACAGATGCAAGAGAGGTGCTGAAAGAGGGAAGAGGGGTACAGAAAGAGGCAAGAGGGATGCAGAAAATTGCAACAGAGGTGCAGAACGAACTAAAGAGCAGTGCAGAAAGAACCAACAGAGGTACAGAAAGAGGCAAGAGGGGTACAATAAGGCACCGCTTAGCCTGAGGTCAGTTTAAAAGTAGCAGAAACGGATGCAAGAGGTGGAGAAAGATGGAACAGGGGTGCAGACAGAGGCAAGAGAATTGCAGAAAGAGGGAAGAGGGTGAAGAAAGAGGCAAGAGAAATGCTGAAAGAAGCATGAGCAGTGCAGAAAGAAGCAACAGAGGTGCATAAAGCAGCAAGAAGGATGCACAAAGATGAGGGAGAAGTGAAGAAAGAAGCAAAAGAGGTACAGAAAGAGCCTAGAGGGGTACAAAAAGAGGCAATAGCAGTGCAGAAAGAACCAAGAGATGTGCAGAAAGAGGCAAGAGATGTGCAGAAAGATGCAAGAGATGTGCACAAAAGGGAAGAAGGCTGCAAAAAGAAGCACGTGAAGTGTAGAAACAGGCAAGTGAGGTGTAGAAGGAGGCAAAAGGGTTGTAGAAAGAGGCAACAGAGTTGCCCAAACAGGCAAAAGGGGTGCAGAAAGAGGTAACAGTCTGCAGACAGAAGCAAGAGAGGTACAGAAAGAGGGAAGAGAGGTACAGAAAGAGGCAAGAGACATGCAGAAAATTTCAACAGAGATGCAGAACAGAGCAAGAGCAGTGCAGAAAGAACCAACAGGGAGCAGAAAGAAGCAAGAGGGGGACATGAAGAAGCACTGCTGAGCCTGAAGTCAGTTTAAAAGTAGCCCTGTGTGTGCAGAAAATGGAAACAGAGGTATAGAAGAAGCAAGAGAAGTGTAGAAAGAAGCAATCGGTGTACAGAAAGAGGTAGAAGGGGTGAAAAAAGGAAGAGAAGTGCATAAAGAAGGAACAGAGGTGAGGAGAGGGGAGAAAAGGTATGCAGAAAGAGGTAAGAGGGGTAGAGAAAGTAGCAAGTGAGGTACAGAAAGAAGGGCGAGAAGTGCAGAAAGAAGCAACAGAGGTGCTGAAAGAGGCGTGAAGGGTGCCGAAATAGTCAAGAGAAGTCAGAAAGAAGTAAGAGCAGTGCAGAAAAAGGTAACAAAAGTGCAGAAAGAAGCAACAGTGGGGCAGAAAGAGACAAGAGAGGTGCAGAAAGTGGGAAAAGGGATGCACAAGAAGGAAGAAGAATGCAGAAAGATGCAAGAGAGGTGCAGAAAGAAACAAGAGCAGTGCAGAAAGAGAGAAGAAGAATGCAGAAAGGGACAACAGGAGTGCAGAAAGAAGCAAGAGAGGTGCAGAAAGAGGCAAAAGAAGTGCAGAAAGAAGAAGCAGAGGTTCAGAAGGAGGCACGAAAACTGTAGAAATAGGCAAGAAAGTTACAGAAACAGGCAACAGAGGTGCAGAAAGAGGGAACAGGGTTGCAGACAGAGGCAAGAGAGGTGTAGAAAGTGGGAAAGAAGCAGCAGAGGTGCAGACGGAGGCAAGAAAACTACAGAAAAAGGCAAGAAAGTTGCAGAAACAGGCAGCAGAGGTGCAGAAAGAGAGAACAGGGTTGCAGACAGAGGCAAGAGAGGTGTAGAAAGTGGGAAGAAGGATGCAAAAATAGGCAATAGAGGTGCAGAAAGAGACACAAGAAGTACAGGGCAGAAGGAGGCAAGAGAAGTGCTGAAAGAGGGAAGAGGGTTACAGAAACATGCAAAAAAAAGGAACTTAAAGAAGCAAGAGCAGCAGTGCAAAAGAGCCAACAGAAGTGCAGAAAGAGGCATGAGGGGTGCAGAAAGAGACAAGAGAAGAGCAGAACGAAGTAACTTAGGTGCACAAAGAGACAGGAGGGGTGCAGAAAGAGGGAAGAGGCAAGAGACATGCAGAACATTTCAACAGAGATGCAGAACAAAGCAAGAGCAGTGCAAAAAGAACCAACAGAGGGCAGAAAGAAGCAAGAGGGGGACATGAAGAAGCACTGCTGATCTGAGGTTAGTTTAAAAGTAGCCCTGGGTGTGCAGAAAAAGGTAACAGAGGTATAGAAGAAGCAAGAGAAGTGTAGAAAGAAGCAATCAGTGTACAGAGAGAGGAAGAAGGGGTGAAAAAAAGGAAGATAAGTGCATAAAATAGGAACAGAGGTGCAGAGAGGGGGGAAAAGGGAAGCAGAAAGAGGCAAGAGGGGTACAGAAAGTAGCAAGTGAGGTACAGAAAGAAGGGCAAGAAGTACAGAAAGAAGTAACAGAGGTGCTGAAAGAGGCGTGAAGGGTGCTGGAATAGGCAAGAGAAGTCAGAAAGAAGTAAGAGCAGTGCAGAAAGAGGTAACACAAGTGCAGAAAGAAGCAACCGTGGTGCAGAAAGAGGCAAAAGAGGTGCAGAAATTGGGAATAGGGATGCACAAAAAGGAGGAAGAATGCAATAAGAAGCAAGAGAGGTACAGAAAGAAACAAGAGCAGTGCAGAAAGAGAGAAGAAGAATGCAGAAAGGGACAACAGGAGTGCAGAAAGAAGAAAGAGAGGTGCAGAAAGAGGCAAAAGAAGTGCAGAAAGAAGAAGCAGAGGTTCAGAAGGAGGCACGAAAACTGTAGAAATAGGCAAGAAAGTTACAGAAACAGGAAACAGAGGTACAGAAAGAAGCAAGAGCCGTGCAAAAGAACCAACAGAAATGCAGAAAGAGGCATGAGGGTTGCAGCAATAGAGAAGAGAAGTGCAGAAAGAAGTAACAGAGGTGCACAAATAGACAAGAGGGGTGTAGAAAGAGGCAACAGAGGTGTAGAAAGTGGGAAGAGGGATGGAAAAAGAGGGGAAGGGTGCAGAAAGAAGCAAAAGTGGTACAGAAAGAGAGAAGACAACTGCAGAAAGAGACAACAGGAGTACAGAAAGAAGCAAGAGAGGTGCAGAAAGAGGCAAAAGAAGTGCAAAAAGAAGCAGCAGAGGTGCAGAAGGAGGCAAGAAAACAGCAGAAAAAGGCAAGAAAGTTGCAGAAATAGGCAACAGAGGTGCAGAAAGAGGGAACAGGGTTGCAGACAGAGGCAAGAGAGGTGTAGAAAGTGGGAAGAAGGATGCAGAAATAAGCAATAGAGGTGCAGAAAGAGACACAAGAAATACAGAAAGAAGCAACAGAAGGGCAGAAGGAGGCAAGAGAAGTGCTGAAAGAGGGAAGAGGGTTACAGAAACATTCAAATTAGGTACTTAAAGAAGCAAGAGCAGCAGTTTAAAAGAACCAACAGAAGTGCAGATAGAGGCATGAGGGGTGCAGAAAGAGACAAGAGAAGAGCAGAGCGAAGTAACTTAGGTGCACAAAGAGACAGGAGGGGTACAGAAAGAGGCAAGAGACATGCAGAACATTTCAACAGAGGTGCAGAACAAAACAAGAGCAGTGCAGAAAGAACCAACAGAGGGCAGAAAGAAGCAAGAGGGGGACATGAAGAAGCACTGCTGAGCCTGAGGTCAGTTTAAAAGTAGCCCTGGGTGTGCAGAAACTGGTAACAGAGATATAGAATAAGCAAGAGAAGTGTAGATAGAAGCAATCGGTGTACAGAAAGAGGATTAAGGGGTGAAAAAAAGGAAGAGAAGTGCATAAAGTAGGAACAGAGGTACAGAGAGGGGGGAAAGGGATGCAGAAAGAGGCAAGAGGTGTAGAGAAAGTAGCAAGTGAGGTACAGAAAGAAGAGCAAGAAGTGCAGAAAGAAGCAACAGAGGTGCTGAAAGAGGCGTGAAGGGTGCTGAAATAGGCAAGAGACGTCGGAAAGAAGTAAGAGCAGTGCAGAAAGAGGTGACAAAAGTGCAGAAAGAAGCAACCGTGGTGCAGAAAGAGGCAAAAGAGGTGCAGAAAGTGGGAAGAGGGATGCACAAAGAGGAGGAAGAATGCAATAAGAAGCAAGAGAGGTGAAGAAAGAAACAAGAGCAGTGCAGAAAGAGAGAAGAAAAATGCAGAAATGGACAACAGGAGTGCAGAAAGAAGCAAGAGAGGTGCAGAAAGAGGCAAAAGAAGTGCAGAAAGAAGAAGCAGAGGTTCAGAAGGAGGCACGAAAACTGTAGAAATAGGCAAGAAAGTTACAGAAACAGGCAACAGAGGTACAGAAAGAAGCAAGAGCCGTGCAAAAGAACAAACAGAAATGCAGAAAGAGGCATGAGGGTTGCAGCAATGGAGAAGTGAAGTGCAGAAAGAAGTAACAGAGAGGCACAAATAGACAAGAGGGGTGTAGAAAGAGGCAAGAGAGGTGTAGAAAGTGGGAAGAGGGATGGAAAAAGGGGGGAAGGTTGCAGAAAGAAGCAAAAGTGGTACAGAAAGAGAGAAGACGGCTACAGAAAGAGACAACAGGAGTGCAGAAAGAAGCAAGAGAGGTGCAGAAAGAGGCAAAAGAAGTGCAGAAAGAAGCAGCAGAGGTGCAGAAGGAGGCAAGAAAACAGTAGAAAAAGGCAAGAAAGTTGCAGAAATATTCAACAGAGGTGCAGAAAGAGGGAACAGGGTTGCAGACAGAGGCAAGAGAGGTGTAGAAAGTGGGAAGAAGGATGCAGAAATAAGCAATAGAGGTGCAGAAAGAGACACAAGAAATACAGAAAGAAGCAACAGAAGGGCAGAAGGAGGCAAGAGAAGTGCTGAAAGAGGGAAGAGGGTTACAGAAACATGCAAATTAGGTACTTAAAGAAGCAAGAGCAGCAGTTTAAAAGAACCAACAGAAGTGCAGATAGAGGCATGAGGGGTGCAGAAAGAGACAAGAGAAGAGCAGAGCGAAGTAACTTAGGTGCACAAAGAGACAGGAGGGGTACAGAAAGAGGCAAGAGACATGCAGAACATTTCAACAGAGGTGCAGAACAAAACAAGAGCAGTGCAGAAAGAACCAACAGAGGGCAGAAAGAAGCAAGAGGGGGACATGAAGAAGCACTGCTGAGCCTGAGGTCAGTTTAAAAGTAGTCCTGGGTGTGCAGAAACTGGTAACAGAGATATAGAAGAAGCAAGAGAAGTGTATATAGAAGCAATCTGTGTACAGAAAGAGGAGGAAGGGGTAAAAAAAGGAAGAGAAGTGCATAAAGTAGGAACAGAGGTACAGAGAGGGGGGAAAGGGATGCAGAAAGAGGCAAGAGGTGTAGAGAAAGTAGCAAGTGAGGTACATAAAGAAGGGCAAGAAGTGCAGAAAGAAGTAAGAGCAGTGCAGAAAGAGGTGACAAAAGTGCAGAAAGAAGCAACCATGGTGCAGAAAGAGGCAAAAGAGGTGCAGAAAGTAGGAAGAGGGATGCACAAAGAGGAGGAAGAATGCAATAAGAAGCAAGAGAGGTAAAGAAAGAAACAAGAGCAGTGCAGAAAGAGAGAAGAAGAATGCAGAAATGGATAACAGGAGTGCAGAAAGAAGCAAGAGAGGTGCAGAAAGAGGCAAAAGAAGTGCAGAAAGAAGAAGCAGAGGTTCAGAAGGAGGCCTGAAAACTGTAGAAATAGGCAAGAAAGTTACAGAAACAGGCAACAGAGGTACAGAAAGAAGCAAGAGCAGTGCAAAAGAAACAACACAAATGCAGAAAGAGGCATGAGGGTTGCAGCAATAGGCAAGAAAAAGTGCAGAAAGAAGTAACAGAGGTGCACAAAGAGACGAGAGGGGTGCAGAAAGAGGCAAGAGAGGTATAGAAAGTGGGAAGAGGAATGGAAAAAGGGGGAAGGGTGCAGAAAGAAGCAAAAGTGGTACAGAAAGAGAGAAGACAACTGCATAAAGAGACAACAGGAGTGCAGAAAGAAGCAAGAGAGGTGCAGAAAGAGGCAAAAGAAGTGCAGAAAGAAGCAACAGAGGTGCAGAAGGAGGCAAGAAAACTGCAGAAAAAGGCAAGAAAGTTGCAGAAACAGGCAACAGAGGTGCAGAAAGAGGAAACAGGGTTGCAGACAGAGGCAAGAGAGTTGTAGAAAGTGGGAAGGAGGATGCAAAAATATCTAAGAGAGGTGCAGAAAGAGACACAAGAAGTACAGAAGGAAGCAACAGAAGGGCAGAAGGAGGCAAGAGAAGTGCTGAAAGAGGGAAGAGGGTTACAGAAACATGCAAAAGAGGTACTTAAAGAAGCAAGAGCAGCAGTGCAAAAGAACCAACAGAAGTGCAGATAGAGGCATGTGGGGTGCAGAAAGAGACAAGAGAAGAGCAGAGCGAAGTAACTTAGGTGCACAAAGAGACAGGAGGGGTACAGAAAGAGGGAAGAAAGGTATAGAAAGAGGCAAGAGAGTTGCACAAAGAGGGAAGAAGGGTGCTGAAAGAGGCAAGAGGGGTGTAGAAAAAAGCAACTGAAGTTCAGAAAGTAGCAACAGAGGTGCAGAAAGAAGCAACAGACGTGCAGAAAGAGGCAAGAGGAGTGCAGAAAGGGGCAACAGTGGTGCAGAAAGAGGTAACATAATTGCATAAAAAAGCAAAAGAGGTGCAGAACGTGGGAAGAGGGATGCAAAGAAAGGAGGAGGGGTGCAGAAAGAAACAAGAGAGGTACAGAAAGAAGCAAGAGAAGTGCAGAAGGAAGCAAGAGCGGTGCAGAAAGACAGAAGAAGAGTGCAGAAAGAGGAAATAGAAGTGCAGAAAGAAGCAACAGTGGTGCAGAAATAGGCAAGATAATTGCAGAAAGAGGCAAGAGAAGTGTAGAAAGTGGGAAGAAGAATGCAAAAAAAGGAGGAAGGGTGCAGAAAGAAGCAAGAGAGGTACGGAAAGAAGCAAGAGAAGTGCAGAGAGAAGCAAGAGCAGTACAGAAAGAGAGAAGAAGAGTACAGAAAGAGACAACAGGAGTGCAGAAAGATCACAAGAGGTGCAGAAAGAGGCAAAAGAAGTGCTGAAAGAAGCAGCAGAGGAGGTAAGAAAAATGCATAAATAGGCAAGAAAGTTGCAGAAACAGAAAACAGAGGTGCAGAAAGAGGGAACCGGGGTGCAGACAGAGGCAAGAGAGGTGCAGAAAGTAGGAAGAGGGATGCAGAAATAGGCAAGAGAGGTCCAGAAAGAGACACGAGAAGTACAGAAAGAAGGAACAGAGGTGCAGAAAGAGGCAAGAGAAGTTCCGAAAGTGGGAAGAGAGTTACAGAAACAGGCAAAAGAGGTACATACAGAAGCAAGAGCAGTGCAAAAGAACAACAGAAGTGCAGAAAGAGGCATGAGGGGTGCAGAAAGAGACAAGAGAAGTACAGAAAGAAGTAACAAAGGTGCACAAAGAGACAAGAAGGGTGCAGAAAGAGGGAATAGCAGTATGGAAAGAGGCAAGAGAGTTGCATACAGAGGGAAGAAGGGTGCAGAAAGAGGCAAGAGGGGTGTGGAAAAAAATAAAAAATGGTACAGGAAGAAACAAGATAAGTGCAGAAAGAAGCAAAAGTGGTGCAGAAAGAGGCAAGAGAGGTTCAGAAAGAGGCAGGAGAGGTGCAGAAAGAGGGAACAGGTGTGCAGAAAGAGTCAAAAGATGTGCAGAAAGAGGGAAGAAGGTTGCAGAAAGTGGTAAGATGGGTACAGAAAGAAGCAAGAGGGGTACATAAAGAAGCAAGTGAGGTGCAAAAAGAGGCAAAAGAGATGAAGAAAGAGGCAAGAAAGGCACAGAAAGAAGCAAGAGTGGCTTGCACACCATTTGTATCAATTTAATACCCACATTTAGCAATAAGTAACATAAGATCATTCTAGGTTTGGAAAGGGTCTTCCACCACGCTGTAACACTTGTTGCTGCATTTTTGGTAACATTTGCACCGTTTGAGCTAGAAACAAGGTTTTTTTGTTCAAATCTGCAGATTATGCAGCAAAGGATGGATTATGCGGCAAATGCAGACAATGTATATGTAGGCGGGAGGGGAATGCGGGTAGCGGAAGGATACACCACACACGTTTTATATAGGGATTTTGGGGATTTTATTCTTTTATGAGACAACGTTTTTTGGCTCTTCCATTTCTCCACCCCATAAGCATAATGAAATAAAGTTTTTTGTATCAGTGGCAGAAAAAAACGAATTGGAAGACTGGCTGTGTGAAGGGTTCTTCTTGGTCGTCCTCCCGGTTCTCCTCAGAGCTTGGTCCTTATCAGGTCCTTGCTATCAAGTCTTCCCTGGGCACTCAGAGGTCAAAGGGGGGAAAAACAAGTGATAAACAGAAAGCCAGTTTTAGTGTTAAAATTCTATGCTTTGTACACTATGTGCCACCACCACCAGACGCACTGTGGGGAAGGGACAAGGTGCGCAGTGAGGGTTTGGCCAAGTGACAGAATAAGCAAAAATAGAGTGTCTTATGGCCCGGCACCTCCCCACCATTCCCACCAAAATGCTCCCCGGTACTCACCTTGTGCTATGGGCCATGGCGTAGGGACCCGGGACATCCTCCCTCTTCTCTGGGCCACGCGGTTCACTTGCAGTATCCATTTCTTTAACGTTCTCTGTTCTGTCGTCTCTATCTCTCTCTCTCTCTCTTAGGGTCTTCAGTCACCCCGCCTCCTTCTCCTCATTCCTCCATTACCGCTGGCTCTGTGTCAGATGCCTTTTCTCCTTCCACCATCGGACACCCCTCCTTCCGGATCCCACTCGCTTTGTTGGTTGGTTGCCGATGACGTCATGGGCACTTCTGTGTTCTTCGCCCGTGCCGCTAGACCGCTGAACGATTCCAGAGATGGGTGTGTGTTCTGCCCAACTTCCTCCCACTTCTGGTTGTCGGATTGTCGGATTCCTCACTCATCCCCCCCTTTGGAATTGCCATTGGGGCCATTCAGAAGACGGGTGTCGAGGTAGGTAATCCCCACCAATTTTTCTTGCCCCCGGGTTGTGGATGGTCTAAAAAGAGAAGGGTTGTAAAGCAATAAACCATCTTAGGACACAGGGGTGTGTGTCTTTGTTATTTTCAAGCCATGTCAGGGGAGCGTGATCAGTGAGGACAATGAACCTCCATCCAAGTAGGTAATATTGCAGGGCCTCTATGGCCTCTTTAATGGCTGGACATTCTTTTTCAATTGTTGAATAGTTTGCCTCATGTGCAAAGAGCTTCCTGCTGATATACAGTACTGGTTTTAGGTCATAACTATGGTCAGTCAGGTATAGCACGGCACCCAGACCGAGGCCTAAGGCATCGGTTTAGAGAACAAATGTGTGATTGAATCAGGACAGTGTAACACTGGGGCTGGACAGATGGCATGTTTTAGGGTATTAAATCTGGTCTTGTGTTCTGGTGTCCAGGTGTGTATGCGGGATAACTGGTTGTTTTTCAGGAGGTCAGTTTGGGGACTGGCTAGGGAAGAAAAATTAGGTATGATCCTACGATAGTAGTCTATGGACCCTAGAAATGAACAGACGTCTCGTTTGGTTGTGGGTCTGGGGAGTGCGCTGATAGTGTCACGATTTGCTCCCTGTGCTCTCCTACCCACCTCCAGGGGGCCACATAGTGGGACTTTCTGGTCTTCTAATAAGCTTCCAGACCCTCCACTGCATGCTTTTCCTGCCTTCCTGCCATTTGGACACTTATTGGGAATTTGACATCCATTCCCAATCCATGCCGGGTTTTGTGAAAGCCAGCCTGCTTATACTTTATGCCAACCTGCTCATGTTTGGAACTCCATTACCCAGAATTCCCTGCTCACTGCTTTGTCTCCATCCCTGCAAGTCAAGAATGGGTGGAGGAATTCAGCTCATCTGTGGCTGGCTGCTTCTAGCCTGCTCACACCTGCCACATGTGATTACTGTGAGCTCTTATAAGCCCCAGCTCCCTTCAGGCCAAGGTTGGTCATTGTAGCTGGTTACCGGTGAGACCTATCCTTGTTTCCAGTGCTCCTTGAGCTTTTGCTATCCCTGTTTCCTGAGCTTTAGTTATGCCTTGTTCCTGACCTGCTGCTGTTTTCCTTGTTCCTAAATTAACACTGCCTGCAGTGCTACCTTGACTTCTGAGCCTTAGCATTACTTGTTCCTGAACTACAGCAGTTTCCCTTCTCATGAATTAGCTCTGCTTGCAGTGCTACCTTGTTTCCTGAGTTCCTGAGCTATAACTATTCCTTGTACCTGAATTAACACTGCCTGAAGTGCTCTTGTTTCCTGAGTTCCTGAGCTATAGTTATTCTTTGTTCCTGGGCTTCAGCTAGTTCTTGTTCCTGAATTGCACTGCTTGCAGTTCTCTCTTGACTCCTTGTTTCCTGAGCTGTCGCTATGTCCTGTTTCTTGAACTAGCATTGCCTGTAGTGTTACCTTGTCTCCTGAGCTAAATTAATGTTCCTGTTCATGAACCATGACTGCCTGCATTGCTACCTTGTCTCCTGAGCTAAAGTAATTTCCCTGTTTCCTGAACTAGCACTGCTGCAGTGCTACCTTGACTCCTGAAGCTTTGGTAGTTCCCTGTTCCTGAACTGGCACTGTCTGCAGTGCTGCCTTGACTCCTGAGCCTTTGCTCACTTCTTGTTCCTGCCCCAGAACTGCCTTCTAGGCTACTTTGTTTTCTTGATTCCTTAACCTGCACTATTCTAGTATACCCTTGCAGCCTCCCCTTCTGTATATCCCGTTCCAGTTCCTGCTTTTCTTCCCATTTCCTTGGTTCCAGTTCTAGTTTGCTGTCTTTCTATTCTGCTGTCTTACTTCTGGTACCTTGTATGTTTGTTACCTGCTTTCTGCCACATGTGCCCTGTGATTTCCTTCCTTTCCTGTTAAGCACTCCTCCTTGCTAGCTCCTTGTCTATTGTGCTTGTGTTTAGTTCTACCCCCTTGCTGTTACTGCCTTGCGTGTTCCTGTTTGATTGCCAGGATCCGTTGGCAAAGTTGACTACCTAGGTGGTGTTTCTTGTTCACTGTGAGTATTGTCTTTGATTTACATTTATAACTTCACCCTAGGTATAAGCTCCACAGACCCTGCCTTTGCATGCATATCCTACATGTGGGTATTTGCAGTCAGTATCTGTAACAGCAATTGTGGGTAAGAAACTTACTGAGCTTCAGTCTTACCACGTGGAGCTCCTGAGTGCTTTACCCCACCCCCCCCTTTAGGGTTAATGTTGTTTCATATATATGACTTGCACATTCATCCTGGGTGTAGGTATTCTGAATGCTAAATTGCGTTGTGAGTGCCCGTCCTTTCTGAGTCTTACCCATCTAGTTCTCTTCTACAGGCTTCCCCTTTGGATCCCTCTTTCCCCTCTGACTTCCTGTATGATCCTGGGCAGCGCTGTACTCCTCTTCCTGTGTAAGCTTTCCTACCCAGTGCCCAGTCCTTGCCCAAGTCCCTGACTGTGTCCCCCACATTGTCCCAGACAGTCCCTGACAGATAGCCTCTACTTTGTCTAAATGGGGAAATATCTGTCCTTCCTTGATAGCATAACCCAAGTACTGGATAGTGTTGGCTCCTGTAGCCAGGTCCTCTCGTCCCTTTTGGTATTGTCCAAATACTCCATAAACTTAGGATGGTCTGTCCCTATCATGCCTGCTTCTGGTAATGTGGGTATCACCCATACTCTTCGTAACTGGGGATCATGGTCTACTTCTAAAAGGACCTCCACTACCGGGTAAGCTTTGGTTTCCCCATGTACACAGGTTACCCTCACTTGCTCTGTGTTGTTTAGCTGGGGAGGAAAACCAAAGAGCTGTCCACTACCTTCACGTGGCACCCGGTATTTAGCAGGGTTTGTTATCTCTTCACATTGAGCAGGATTTATTTTCTATATTGATGAGGGCTCTTCCCTGTTACATATATATGGCTTCTGGAGTACCCAACCTCCATTAATTCAACTGCTAGGGCCCGGTGAGGACACTGTCTGGCTATATGCCCCCATTCAGCACAATTGTAGCACTGTGGCCCCTGCCCACTGGGACCAGGGAGCAGGCAGGTAGGCCTGGGGTCTTGGCAGGGAGGTGGCTGGGACTTGTGATCGGGTTTAGGAGTGCCTTTCTGGATTGGGTTGAACTGGGGCTGTGCTATCCCAGCCCTAAAACCAGGCGACCCATGATAGGCACAAGCAATTTCTACTGCTGACGCAGAGGAGAGGGTGGGATGTTACTTCACCAATGAGTGTGTACTGGGGGGTAGGGCCTCTAAGAACTGTTCCAAATTAATGTTCTCTTCTACTTTGTCTACTGATGAAGTATGAGGGGTCAACCATCTATTGCCTAGGTCTTTGATCCAATAATACAGGTCACAGGGGCTGTCTCCCATTCCCCATTTTACCTTTCGAAACCGACTTGTGTAATGTTCTTGATCGCATCCCAATCTCTTGAGGATGGCCTTTTTCACGTCCTCGTAGGCTGTGGTACCCGCAGGATTTGCTGCTTAGTAAGCAGCTTGTAACTCGCTGGATAGGAGTGGGGCAATGTACTGACTCCACCTTTGTTGGGGCCAGGCTGCTGTAGTCGCCACACTTTCGAAGTTCAGAAAAAAATTATCCGGATCATCCCCTTCTTGGTATTTTTGAAGGACCGTGCTGGGGACATTAGGGTGAACTCAGGTGCTTACAATGGCGTCCATGAAGCGCAAGATTGTTGTGTTCTGCACTTGCTGGTTAGTAGCGATCAGGTCAGCCTGGTTTCTAAGGGCCCTTTGCAGGGCTTCCAGGTCCATCTGTGCTGTCTAGATCTGCTGTTCCAGGAGGTATCACTGTTGTAGGTGTCGCTGCCCTCAGCTAGCTGGGACACAACATGCTCGACAGGCATGGGTTGTGTCATGGTGCGACACACAGGTATAGGTGGGAAATCCCACTTCTGACACCACTTTGTAGTTGGGAGGGGGACGCGGGTAGCAGAAGGATACACCACACGCGTATAGTATAGGGATTTTGGGGATTTTATTCTTTTATGAGACAATGGCTTTTTGTCTCTTCTATTTCTCCATCCCATAAGGTCCGTACTGTCCTTTAAACAAAATGAAATAATGGTATTTACATTAGGGGCAGAACAAACTAATTGGATGAGGGACTGTACGAAGGGTTCTTCTGGATCGTCCTCCAAGTGCTCCTCAGGGCTTAGTCCTTATCAGGTCATTGCTATTTAGTCTTCCCTGGGCACTCAGAGGTGAAAGGGGGGAAAAACAAGTGATAAACAGAAAGCCCGTTTTAATGTTAAAATTTTATGCTTTGTACACTATGTGCCACCACCACCAGACGCACTGTGCGGAAGGGACAAGGTGCGCAGTGAGGGTTCGGCCAAGTGACAGAATAAGCAAAAACACAGTGTCTTATGGCCCCACTCCTCCCCATCATCCCCACCAAAATGCTCCCCTAATGGTACTTTCCTTGTGCAACGACCCATGCTCTGGGCCGTGGCCAGAGCATGGATAGAGATGAGGAAGTATAAAGTCGCTTTGAAAGATGCCAAAAGGAACTTTTTCAGCGATAGGATCGAGAGGGCAAGTAACTCACCAGGGGAATCTTTCAAAATTTTTAAAGAACTCCTGAAGGCTCCGGTCCCCCCAGTTGTGCACGACAATCCTCAAGAAAAATGTGAAGAACTAGCTGACTTTTTTCATTCGAAAATAGAGAAGATCTTGTCCTCGTTGCCTGCGACCGCTCAGATCCCGGAGATGGACCCTAGCCCAGTAATATGCCCCGCTGAGCTGTCCTCTTTCGGCCCTTTTTCGGAGGAGGAGGTTATAAAAGTCCTGAAAGGGATGAAGAATGGGTCTCCTAGTGACCCGGTGCCTATGAAATTTCTCAAACTTGTGGCAAATACTTTGTCCACTCCGCTTACAGACCTCATTAACCTTTCACTCTCCCAGGTCACTGTGCCTCAGAGATGGAAAAATGCAGTTGTCAAAGCATTATTGAAAAAAACAGGATTAGACTCTTCAAATCTGGCCAATTTCAGGCCTATCTCACTTCTGCCCGACTTCTCAAAAGTCACAGAAAAAATGGTTAACCGCCAGCTCTCTTATCATCTAGAGTCCCACCACCTGCTGGGAGACTCCCAGACGGGCTTTCGCCCTGGTCAGGGGACAGACACAGCCTTATTGGCAGTGGTGGAGGAAGCAAGGAGCATTCTTGATTCAGGGGGGTCAGTGGCAGTGATCCTCCTGGACTTGAATGCTGCCTTCGACACCGTAAGTCACCAGGTGCTCCTCCAACGTCTGTCAGGGGTGGGTGTGACAGGGATGGCCTTGAAAGGGCTTAAATCCTTCCTCTCCAACCGTTTCTATCAAGTCTGGGAAGGGGCAGATCAGTCGACCTTGTTCCCTTTTCGATGTGGAGTCCCTCAGGGCTCATCTTTGAGCCCTACCTTATTTAATATTTACATGACTCCTCTTGAAAGAGTGGTCTCTCCCTCAGGAGTGAGGATCATCAGCTATGCTGATGATACTCAGCTTGTGGTAGGCCTCACCCAGCTGGTGGAACAACCCGAAGTCCTTCATGACTGCCTCGCTAATGTCCATCGTTGGATGTCCCATTCTGCCCTTAAGCTCAACGGAGAGAAAACCGAGCTGATGCTGATGGGCAAATTCAGTCCCACACTCATTACTAGTTGCTGGCCTCGGTCTCTGGGTGACCCGCCATCTCCCAAGAAGGAGATCAGGACCCTGGGAGTTTGGTTGGAGGAAGATCTGTCCTTTAGGACCCACGCCAGGAAGACCGCGGGAGTGTGTTTTAGTCTGTTGCGGTCAGCTCGCAGGGTTATACCACTGCTCCCTAACCCATCTAGGAAGCTCTTGATCCGTGGTTTAATCTTGTCAAGGCTTGACTACGGGAATGCGCTGTTTCTCGGTGCTCCCGAAGCGACGTTTAAAACCCTTCAACAGGTGCAGAATGCAGCCGCTAGAGTGCTGATGGATGTCCCGAGAAGACACTCAGCTGCCCCAGCCCTGAAAACGCTTCACTGGCTCCCCGTTAAGGAGCGGGTGAAATTCAAAGCGTTATGCACAGCCCATAAGATCTTGCATGGCAAGGGCCCCTCTATCCTGTCCACTATGGCACGCCCCTACAAGCCCACACGCCCACTGCGTTCGGACCAAAGACATCTTCTACAGTCAGCTAGAGTAAAAAGAGCTCGCTCTGGGGGCCGGCGTTTTTCAGTGCAAGTGGCGGCACTGTGGAACTCCTTGCCCTTTAAGGTTCGTTCAGAGCCCAATATCTTGAACTTTAGGAAACTCTTGAAGACCCATCTGTTTCCGGTGTAGTGACTGAGTTGAGCTTTCCTTCTTGTGTCTACAGCGCCGGGTTGCCCCTGGGTAACTGAGCACGGTATAAATTTTATATAATAATAATAATAATAGTAGGGAGCCTGGGCATCCGCCCTTTTCTCTGGGCCACCCGGTTCATTTGCAGTATCCATTACTTTCACGTTCCCTGTTCTGTTGTCTCTCCCTCTCTAGGGGGCTTCAGTCACTCCGCCTCCTTCTCATTCCTCCATTACCGCTGCCTCTCTGTCAGATGTCTCCGCTCCGCTCCTTCCACCATCAGTCTCCCCTCCTTCCGTATCCCACTCGCTTTGCTGGTCGGTTGCCAATGACATCATGGGCCCTTCCGTGTTCTTCACCCATGCCGCTAGACTGCTGAACGATTCCAGAGATCGGTGTGTGTTGTGCACGACTTCCTCCCACTTCTGGTATGTCGAATCGTTGGATTCCTTACAGTATAATTGTGAAAAAGTCAGGGCAGTCAAACAGTCAAATAATTCCAGTGGCCCTGCTCATACCTCTGACTAGGTCCAGAAGTGCTCCTCAGTGATTCCTTCTTTTTTTGTCTCATTCAGTTTATAGTTTATCTTCTATGGAAACGAGGAAGACTAAACCCTGAGGTTACCACTCCACAAAACAGACTGCCATACTTTACAATCACTCTCCATAACGGGAAACATCCTTTACAACGTAACTGGCACAACGTGGTGCCGTCACAACGCAGCTTTAACAACGAAAGTCATTACAACGACTTTCGCTGGAGGGTGCTCTAGGATAGGGGATAGTTTAATTTACTATCCAACACCTTCCCTACTATACACGGGGACTGGTGTTGGAATAGTAAATTAAACTATTCACTATCAGGCCCCCCCAACGCAAGTCGTTGTAACGACTTGTGTTGTTAAAACTGCGTCGTAAAGGGACGCGTTGTAATGGTACGAGTTGTACCGTCATACATCCCTACATAACACATAACCCCACTCTACATAATTCCTATACACTAAATACCACATACTTTCTATCCACATAATTTCACTGCACAACATATCACATAATTCCACTACACACAACCTACATCCACTCCACTCCCAAAAACTTTAGTTACATACTTTTTTACATTGCAAATTCTTCTTTAACTAGTGGTCACATTTGCTGGGAAGTGGAGAAAGCAGGCTGGGCCTCCAACCAGCGCTCAGGAATTCTGCTGCGTATGACTTACAGAAGGTACCAGGAGGGCTTCTTGACCCCCAAAATCCCTCAAAAGAAAAGTGAACTTCATCCCCCGCCCTGTAGTGTGCCTGGAGGTGCGTTTGAGAAGTGGTGGAGAAAGATGGGCATGGCCTCAGTAAGCCTCTTAGCAATCCCACTGTGTGGGAAATACTGCAGGTATCAAGAGGGGTAGTTGTCCCCCAAGGACATCCTTGGGGCCCAACTACCCCTCCTATTACCTACAGTAAATCCCACACAGCAGCATTGGTAAGTTCTCATAGCAGGCCATACCCCCTTTGCCCACCATTTGGCAAAGGTGCTCCCTGGTGCACTCTTCGGTGGGGATTAAAGTCCCCTTCGCTGCTTCGGGTCCTTAGGGGCCAACTAGCCTACCTGACGTCTCCAGTAAGCCCCAGATAGTGGGATTGCTGGAGACAGGCCATGCCGCCTTTCTACATCACTCTGCAAAATGCACCTCCTGGAACACTCTTGGTTGGGGGATGAAGTCCCCTTGCCTCCTGAGGGTCCCTGGGGGCCAACAGGCCCTCTTCAATCTCTAGTAAGCCACATACAGCTGGTTTGTTGAGAGTGGTCCAAAGCCTCGCCCCATTTTTACACCCCTCTGCAAACGCGCCTCCTGGCGTACTTCTGCTCGGGGGATGAAGTCCACTTTAGTTCTGAGGTCCTCTAGAAACAAGAGGACCTCATCGCCCAACCAGCAGTTGCCCAAGAGGTGCGTTTCCAGAGTGGTGTAAAAAGGGGCGTGGCCTCAGAACGCCTCTCAGCAATCCCACTGTGTGGTGATTATTGGAGGTACCTAGTGGGCTAGTTGGCCCCTAAGGACCCTTAAGGATCTAGGGGACTTAATCCCCAAACACAGAATGCACCAAAAGGTGCATTTGCAGTATGGTGCAGGGAATGGGCGGGGCCTCCGGTGAGATGCCAGCTTAGTTTTCCATTTCTTTTGTTAGAAGGGGGGCTGTGTGGCCCTGGGGACCCCATCCCCAAGGGCCTATGACATTTTATGTGACGTTTTCTTTAAAAACAAAACATTTACAGGAAGGGGGCCGTGTGGCCCCACTCCTGAGGCCGATTATGGCCCCGGAAACTCTATCCCCGGGCGCCGCCATTCTGTTTTTTTTACATAATTAAATAAAAGAACTGGGTGGCTGAGTGGCCCCCTGCGGGCCACTTCTGGTCCTTCCCTGGGGCTGGGCCTCACGTTGGGGACTGCGGGGAGCCACCTAGTCCGCCAGGGGTTACTTTCTAAAGAAGCGTGGAAGACCACACATGTGTTTGTTTTATATTTTTGCTGCTGATTCACAGCTTCATCGCGATTTTGCAGCAAAAATCTTTTGAAAAAATACTTTTTTGCCCTGGCGCATTCCCAAGGGATACCCAGGACCAGGGCTAGAGGACTAGGGTATTCCAACACTGCCCCTTTTCTTTTAAAAAAACAACTTTTTTGGGGGGGACTCAGCTGAGTCAGAGTCCCAAGATGGCTCGCAACACTTCCTGGGTGAAATGTTAGCAGCCAATCCAATATCAGCATGGGACTGTCAGATCCTCAGAGAATCTGCATCCCAATAAATACAAATTTGGATATTTTTTAATAACCCTAAAACTACTAGACGGATTTACACAACATAACAAAAAACACTCTTTCTGGACCAAGAGCTAGCTTTGTGCCAAATATTGTGCATTTTGTCTGTAGTCGTGTTCAAAATCCTTTTGGGAATTAACATGTGAAACACACTTTTCTGACCCTACCTTTTTCACGGTCCCCGCTTGACAGCTCGCCTCAAAACTTTCCCAGCACAACTAGAATTGTAGACACAGCTTTTTTGGAAAATTTCATGAAGATTCATCAGCCAGAGATATAGGCAAGTCAAAAATATGTGTTTCCTAATGAAACATGATCCTAACTTTAACTACCTACTGGCGATATCTATCTATCTACGTATCTATCTATATTCACGGCAAAAAACAAAGGTTACAGTGGCGTTATGGTTAGGTTCTGATTTTACACACACCAAACCATAGGAATTCAGCAGTTATAGTGATCTCAAGTAACTATAACTCGTGCCCTATGGTAACTCTAACACTCACTCATACCGTAAACAGTTTTCTCATCAATATTTTCACTGTAAAAGTTGCAGTGGTATTATTGATGATGTCATAGAAGATGTCATGAGTGATGTAACATGTGGGAAAATTAGCAGTGCATGGCAAAGGTGTGAGTTATATTTACTTTAGGGCACAGGTTATAGTAATTTGGGATAACTTTATCTATAAATGCTGAATTTTTATGGTTTTGTGTGTGTAGAATCTGAACCTAGTTATAACGTACCTGTAACCTTTGAATTTCTAAGGTTTTTCCTCAAAGAAATTCTAACTATAACGTCTCGGTAACCAGTGATTTTCTATGGTTTTTAATGCCATTTCATAATTTTAATGTCCCTGCAACCTGGATGTGTAAGTGGTTGTGTGGGTATGTATGTTGCACACTTGCCTTCAGTGAATTTTGCAATATGTTTTATAGTTCTGGGCAGTTGAGGCATTTGGACTTATTCAGTAATGTGGGTCTACAAAAACAACAGCTGTTGGCATTTTCAATCAAAGTGCTCACCTATGATAAGGCTAATTTCCACGACACTTCAAATTGTTGCTGCATTGTAATACAATAAAGAATTCTCAATTCCAAGCAGTGCTTCTGTGAAGGCAATACGGCGAGATACTCCATTCTCGAGTTTGGCTAAAGCTTAGTATAAACTTCCAAAGTTTCTTCCTGCTGTTTTCGATGCAATAAAAGAACCAAGCGGCACTACAGGGCTCAATTAATAGTTTATTTCACCATTCGTGCAGTATTTACAGGGGTAGTCTTCGCGTTTTGTTTTTAGCCTACGACAGGACCTTTTATCTATCTATCTATCTATCTATCTATCTATCTATCTATCTATCTATCTATCTATCTATCTATCTATCTATCTATCTATCTATCTGTTCTATCTATGAGTGTGTGTTTGTGTGGGTCTTTGTGTGTGTGTTCACGCTCGTGTGTGTGTGTGTGGCTTATTCTGAGATTTATGTTGTGTTATGTTCTGGCATGTTATGTCATGTAAGATGCATTGTATAGCACATCATTATTCTCCATTGCGCTGTGCTATTTTGGATTGTGTTGCCATTATTTTGTGTCCTGCTATGCTTGTTATCTGATGATGAATAAAGGTTGACAGTGAGAAAAAACTACTTTGCACACCATTTGTAGTTCCACATATTTTTCTGAGACGAGTAAATATTTCATTGAGTCTCCCTTAGTTTCATTAGGTGTCGTAAAATACTAAGTGACAGATTTGCTAACATTTGACACAGCGCAAAGCAGCAAGACAACTTGCTGTGCTGTTTCAAATGATGAGGACAGGAATGCGCCATATCTACTACTAAGATCTGATACAGTCCTTCTCTCTTACTCTGCTGGTGCGCTATCTGCGGCCTTGTGCCAAATCAGGCACCCTTCTACCATGGTGGAAGGGTACCTGCTCTGCAGGCAGGATTGTTTTTGTGCAGGAAGGGACACTTTGCAGATTTTCCTTTTTCCTAAGTATGTTACACAATGCAACAAACTTAGAAAAAGGAAACAGCGATGAGAAACAAAGATATTTCTCCTTGTTGCACCTCTCTCTATGGAAGGTGTAAAATCTTTACACCAAAAAGCCTGGGTGTATGTGGGGGAACACCCACTCTCCACCTATGCAACACCATCTCGGTGCAGAGTACCACAAGGCAACAACTTCTCTCCTTTGCTTTACTCTGGACTTAGCAAGTCACGCAAGGCAGCATTGCGTGGCTTGGTAAATCTGACTTAAGGAATGCATTGCCCTTGTGTCACCATGAGGTTACGCAATCCTTTTGGAAATCTAGCCCATAATAAGTGTTAAATAATTATGTATTCCTCTTACTTAACACTAAGTAAGATAAACAGTGTACACACCTTACCTATACAGCAATACTGAACATTACCAAATTCTCAATATCACAATGAAATTGGGCATTTTCCCAAAATCTAATCCCCATTTCAGTCCATTTTTAAGAAGTATAATTCCTATATAATATTATTAATATAATATTCATAATGACAAATTCACATAAATGAAGGGAATCACAAATCAATAAACCACGGAACTGTTCTCTAAAGGCTACTCCAGTTCATGGTACTTTCTCAGTCAGCTGCAATAACAATAGAGCCTTGGAGTGCCCCCTCTCTGCTAATTATTTATTATGCTGGTGTCTCACACAGCGCGGTCTGTCAGTGTAGTGGCAGACTGAATCACTTAAGAACCTAATGGAACTCTAATGGTATTACCATTGTTTAGATAATTCATCCTTTCTCACTGCTATTATTCATTTTTTCCGTTTCCCCTACAATTTTCCCTCTGCACATTAGTCTTATTCATCGCACTAATTGAAGTTTTTCAATATAAGTTAATGATGTTGCGCACTCTCTCAAATCCATCTTTATATTTGCATTTTTCAAAACAAAAAGATTAATTACTGGCCGTTTAGCCACCGTGCTGTGCTGAGCTTCCACTCCACAGTGCACCATTGTTGTCATTAAAGGACATTCCGCCTGGAGTTTAAGAATTTTATTTACTATAGTTTTCAAGCTGTCTTTGCCTAGCAGATATAACTCCTTTCTGTCCACCAACAGTAGGACTGAAACTGATACTCTTGGAAAAGGATGCCTACATTTTGAATGAACTCCCACTCCTCAAGACCAGCACATTTGCCATGCTCTACAAATGCATGATTGATTGATTGAATGTAAAATAATTTATACACATATATACATATAGCTATATAAATAATAGATATATTTATAGATGTACATATAGTGATAGATATATAGATGTACATATATTTATATATATATACACCGTACTTAATTTGGTTAGTCTGTAAAAGAATGAGTGCTGGTCCCCTAGTCTCTGCTCAGAAGCCCGCAGCCGGCACTATTAAATGTCAGTCCGCCGACTACCAAAACTGCAAAGTTTGGAATCCACCTCATGCCTCTTTAATCATCTTTCAGACTTTCCCTGCCACTTTAACTTACTCTTGCAGATTCCTGATTTTCACCCTATTGAGGGTTTTCCCATCTTTCTCTTACTCATTCATTTCACTTTGTGTTTTTTCAATCTTTTGAGCATGGGAAATGTCCCATGAGAACAAATAAGTGGTGATCCCCAAATATGAGTGTTTATAGGCCGGGCACTAAACAAATACAAAATAAAGGAACTGTTGGACTTGGCCCTTTTTGCAGGGTCATCCCTGAACTTTTTTGCCTTCCTCCTAGCCTTTTTTTCTGACATGGTGTTGGTGGTTTTAGTACTCTGGACACTTTAGATGCTTACCGGAAAAACAATGTGCTGGGTACGAATTAAACGTGCACCTGGTGTAAGTAAGTGCATCCATACATAAAAGCATATAGAGAGATCCAATCTGGATATTGGACTTTTATGCTCTCAATCTGTATTGACACAGAAATAAGTTTGTCTGAAATGTTAAAGAAAATAAATGGTAGTTTGTGTAGAAGCGGTGAATTAATAATGGCAAACAGAAAGGGAGTATGGTTGACGCATACCATAATAGACAGAATTTCTAGTAGATGAAGAGACCCCAGTTGTGTGCAGCCCCCACACGTGAAGATGAAGAACCGCACAAGTCAGCCCCCGCTTGTGTAATGACAAAGGGCCGGTACTTGTTGCAGTGAGATTAAATAGTGATGCGAAGCCCGCCAAAAGGCAGAAAGTCACAGCAGGTCTCATTAGGGATTGTCGTCAGTCCCAGCGATCCCATTATCATCAATCCACTGATTGCTGATATCCTTGAAATTCGCTGTCTGAAAGGGGCACCAATAAATGTTGTGTTGTGATAGTATGCACAATGGAATATGAAAAAATAAGAAATGAATAATAAAAGAAACGTGTAACCCTTGGTACTGAAGCTCCAAAATTAGGAAAGAAGAATGTTTTCTTTTTTTATCACTAATTCGCGTCAGTATATCCATTCAGCATTCTATGCTGTGGAGATGTGCTGACCGTAGATTGATGTGTGTTGGGTGTTGCCCGGAGGAGGGCTCGGTGTAAGATTGTAAGGGGCAGTGGTTGATCTTGAATTGCCTGTGCCAACACATAGCTATTTCTATGCTGCTGGCTGATAGAGATTTACAAAAGGGGGTGGTGATGAACAGAGTGTCTGAATTGAGCAGACCACTCTTACCCAGTCCAAAGATCAGGGCTTGATCCATCACCGTTATTTGTCTCACTGCCCCATCCCAGCTCAGAACCTGGCTATATGCAAATCAGTCTGTCCCTGGCCCAGTGCATCATGGGAACAGGGCAGACTAAACTACCAAGCCAATTCTTTACCAGAAAGGAGACAAGCTACCGGGGACCGGTTTCTGGCATTTCAGCCTCTTCGGCCCGGCTTGCTTGAATCCTGATGGAGCAGTGAGAAAGGGACTCATGTCTGAGTATACCCTGCCACACCTATAGTGGCCAAAATCGATTTACAAAAGGGGGTGGTGATGAACAGAGTGTCTGAATTGAGCAGACCACTCTTACCCCGTCCAAAGATCAGGGCTTGATCCATCACCGTTATTTATCTCACTGCCCCATCCCAGCTCAGAACCTGGCTATATGCAAATCAGTCTGTCCCTGGCCCAGTGCATCATGGGAACAGGGCAGACTAAACTACCAAGCCAATTCTTTACCAGAAAGGAGACAAGCTACCGGGGACCGGTTTCTGGCATTTCAGCCTCTTCGGCCCGGCTTGCTTGAATCCTGATGGAGCAGTGAGAAAGGGACTCATGTCTGAGTATACCCTGCCACACCTATAGTGGCCAAAATCGATTTACAAAAGGGGGTGGTGATGAACAGAGTGTCTGAATTGAGCAGACCACTCTTACCCAGTCCAAAGATCAGGGCTTGATCCATCACCGTTATTTATCTCACTGCCCCATCCCAGCTCAGAACCTGGCTATATGCAAATCAGTCTGTCCCTGGCCCAGTGCATCATGGGAACAGGGCAGACTAAACTACCAAGCCAATTCTTTACCAGAAAGGAGACAAGCTACCGGGGACCGGTTTCTGGCATTTCAGCCTCTTCGGCCCGGCTTGCTTGAATCCTGATGGAGCAGTGAGAAAGGGACTCATGTCTGAGTATACCCTGCCACACCTATAGTGGCCAAAATCGATTTACAAAAGGGGGTGGTGATGAACAGAGTGTCTGAATTGAGCAGACCACTCTTACCCAGTCCAAAGATCAGGGCTTGATCCATCACCGTTATTTATCTCACTGCCCCATCCCAGCTCAGAACCTGGCTATATGCAAATCAGTCTGTCCCTGGCCCAGTGCATCATGGGAACAGGGCAGACTAAACTACCAAGCCAATTCTTTACCAGAAAGGAGACAAGCTACCGGGGACCGGTTTCTGGCATTTCAGCCTCTTCGGCCCGGCTTGCTTGAATCCTGATGGAGCAGTGAGAAAGGGACTCATGTCTGAGTATACCCTGCCACACCTATAGTGGCCAAAATCGATTTACAAAAGGGGGTGGTGATGAACAGAGTGTCTGAATTGAGGAGACCACTGGCTGATAGAGAGGCATAGGGTAAATCATTTTCAAGGGGATGAAGCATCTGGGACATGATGGGTGAATTGTGCACCATGGCAGAGGAGATGGCCTGGTAATTGGGAATTTCGGGGGCAAGTAGTATAACAATAGTAGTATCAATCAAAGTAACCATAATTCTCTGAAGAAGTCGGCACATAACTAAGGGAAAAAAAACACCCAGACATTTGATGATCAAGGTAAGATGAGGATATCACAGCAAAGTGCAGCTCTTTCTCATCAGGGTACACCAAAGTCATGCTTTATCGGTAGCAGTGGTTCTTCAGGTGGTCGATGTGACCACAAACCCACGCCATTCCGCTGCTGTGATTAATCCTTGGGGAATGGAGTAAGTCCTTTCCATCCATTGGCATTCCAGCCTTTGCAGACTTTTTGTCAGATCCCCTCCTCTCTCCGGGATTACTATTTAATCTCACGGCAACGAGTGCCGGCCCCTTGTCATTACACAAGTGGAGGCTGACTCGTGCGGTTCTTCATCTTCACACGTGGTGGCTGCACACAACTGGGGTCTCTTCATCTACTAGAAGTTCTGTCTATTACGGTATGAGTCAACCATACTCCCTTCCTGTTTGCCATTATTAATTCATCACTTCTGCACAAACTGCAATTTATTTTCCTTAACATTTCAGACAAATGGATCTCTTTGTAAATACAGACTGGGAGCATAAACGTCCAGTATCCGGAGAGGATCTCTTTATATACTTTGATCTATGGATGCACCTCACCTACAGCAGGTGCAAGTTTTACTCACACCCAGCACATTGTTTTGCCGTTAATCCTCTGAACCCTGTGTTCTCTTTGCCTTGCAACACCCTGTGAATTCTCCAAACTTATGCTTTTCCTCATTTCCCCAGAGACCCACAACTTCACAAGCCCTGTTGTGTATCTTTACTCCCTGGACTATGTTTCCCTGAAAACCCTACTGCATTGGTTCACAGTTCATTGCTTTTATGAATCAATGAATGAATACTCATTTCTATAGCGCGTCTAAACCTAAGGTGGTTCTCTTCCATCCGAATAGGGTCCAGCAGGTTGTTCCAAAGTTTATCTGCTTGGACAGAAAAACGCCTGCCGCCCATACGGGTTCTCCTTATTCGTGGGACTGCCAGAAAGTTCTTGCTACTAGATCTCAGGGTCCTATTGGTTTGGTAGGGGCAGAACAGTGGTTGAATTAGACCAGGACCTGTATTGGTCAAGGCTTTATGAACAATGGTCATAGCCTTAAATTCGTTCCTTTGTTGTATTGGTAACCAGTGGAGTTGTCGGAGTGCTGGTTTGGCGGACATTCTACGTGGTATCTTTAGGAGCATCCGGGCAGCACAGTTCTGTACCGTTTGAAGGACCCTGAGTGTCCCTAGTGGTGCTCCCAGGTATACTGCATTAGCATAGTCCAGGCGTGTTAGAATCAGGGCCTGGACTAATATCCGTCTTGCTTCGAACGGAAGCAGTTCAATGATTTTTCTCAAAGATCCCATCAAGGCAAAACAGGTCGCTGCAACCTTCTGCCCTTGTGCCAAGAAGTTGAGAGCTGGATCTAACCACACCCCTAAGCTTTTAATTTTCTTTTTGGGAGAAGAGGGGTGACCCAAGGTGGTAGGCCACCATCCGTCTACCGTGGATGGAGCATCATGCCCCAACATCATGATCTCCGTCTTTGTTCCATTGAGTTTCAGGAAAGAGGCATCCATCCACTCACAAACCTTGCTAAGGCAAGAGGAAAGTTTATCATAAGATGACATCTGATCAGAAAGGGTCATGATGAGCTGCGTATCGTCAGCATACGTCACTAGTTGCACTCCCCAGGGTAACACCACCTCAGCCAAAGGCCTCATATAGATATTAAATAATGTAGGGCTGAGGGATGAACCCTGGGGAACGCCACAGTGAAGATGCGCAGGAGGAGAAGAGATGTCATCCTCAAACACAGAGAAAGTACGGTCAGAGAGAAAGGATTGCAGCCATTTCAATGCGGTCCCAGTGACACCCACATCACCCATCCTTTGAATCAGAATAGAGTGATTAACGGTGTCAAAGGCCGCGCTGAGGTCTAATAATAATATGGCTGCACAACTAGACTCATCTACAATCCTTCTTGCTTCCTCAATGACTCCCACCAGATCCGTTTCGGTTACTTGTTTGCATCTGAAACCGGTCTGGGTTGAATGCAGTAAATTCTGGGTTTCTAGATGGGTGGAAAGCAGAGAATTGACATACTTCTCAGTCAGTTTACTAATTGTGGGCAGCAAGGAGATAGGGCGGTAGTTAGCCCAGTCGTCAGGATTGAGGTTGGGCTTTTTCAGTAAAGCTTTTACTCTAGCATGTTTCCAGTGGAGGGGGACCACCCCAGCTGCGAGTGAGGTATTGATCACCTCCTTAATCACCGGGGCCACAGCATCGGAGACCAGGTTGAGCATGGTGGGGGGTGCAACATCAACTGGTGAACCTGATTTCAGGTTGCCCAGTAGTGATTGAACCTCAGTGCAGTCGAGTCCTAGTCTGTCAGCCCTCCCCCTCACTGGGGTAAGTTCTTTTTCCTTTCAGTCCTCCTTGCTACAAGAGTCAATACGGATCTGTTTTCTTCCCTTTTTAACTCTTTCCTTTATTTTGTATTTGATTATTGCCCGGCTGGGTACCATGTGATAACCCCTTTTATATCCTCAGTTCCTTGTGGTGCACAAATTTCACACTGACAGCAATTCACTTTCTCAGGTACCAGTCCAGCACATTAATTGGTTCTAAAAGCTTCCAAGCTTGTCTTCACCACCAAATTAATGTGAATATGTTTTATTCTCTTTGAGATGTCCCTACATCAATCGGTCCTGAAAAGACCCCTCATTTCTATAGGGGTCGAAACGCCGTCAACAGAACTTAAAAGCGAACCATTCGCCAGTCCCTACCACTAAAATTTTGAGGCTGTGTTTATTGTATATTATTTTCTATTGTCATTTTAGTTTATCTATCTATGTCACAATATGTCACAATTTTGTTAGGTTCCATGTTCACTGGGGACCCTGTACATTGTTTTCTGAATATATATGTGGTGCTCTAGATAAAAAAATGAGAAGATTACAAACAAAGTGAGTGATATATGGTTTTTTATTCACCGTTGGACACCTCTATAACCCTTTTTATTGCTATTTGGCTTATATCTTTATCGTTGTTAACTAATGAGAGTCTGAGGCACCCAATGCCATGTCTCATCCTGGACATGAGAATGGAGACTCCAGTCGCTGCACAATGCACTCATAGCCGCCCTGTATTAGCGAGCACCGGCTTCTGTACTGTCTGACCAGCTACTGTCTTTTTCTGCCCTGAAAACTGAGGCACACACGGTTGTCCGATGTAGAGAGCCCAATTTCACAGAATATCACAGAAAAATAAATGTTATTTGAACAATATAATATTTGAACAATATAACCTTGTGCTAACTTATTGATCCATCAAGAAATATGAAACATTTGATATCTGTTTAATACATATTTAAAATGTACTTATAAATATATATAGGAGGAGGATCACTACCTTGATCCTTGCTATCATTAAAACCATTATTTTGATTGTACTGAAGTTTGCTGTATGTCTATAGAGGAAGGATGTGTGGGGTTTGAATGGCATGTATGCAGGATGATTGTTATGGTGGGGGGTAGCGTTTGAATTTCTTTAGAGGGAGAGTGTACTTTCATTGGTTATTTAACTGTTCAGTCTGTCAGACATTGTTTATATGTGTGCTCATTTGGAATGATTTATATGAAACATTGAAGATTTTGAATTAAAATGATATTTATTATCTTATGTTAAATGATTTGAGTATTATGGTGTGTATGTTCTGATTAATGTGGCTCAATCATTATTTTGAGTATTTTCAATTTATGGCTAGATATTCTGCCTAGTCACACAGGCAGGTTGGTCCGTGTTAAGTGTGTGGTCATGGGGAAACTATCCTGCCTTTTCAATTACCACTTGTGCCACATGCGGAACCTTTTTGTAAAACATAAACCTGCTAACAAATAAAAGTAACGTTTTTTGTATCTAATACATTAAGGGCCGTATTATGTATTGTGATTGTTGGCGCCCAACGCAACCTTGCACAATGTGCCCTATTATATTGTATGTGCTGCCCCCAGGGCAGCCTTGAACTCTCGCTGCCTTTCATGTGAAAACACTGAGCACTGCTCCGTGTTTTCATAGTGCAGGCGGCACTCACCTGCACTTTAAGAGGGGGGTAGAGATCCTTTTGCAGGCGGGTGAAGTCAGTGACTGCACTTGCCTATAAGGGGATGTCTGGAGGGGATATGGGACCCCCTTTGTCCCCTACAGAGGGCTGCTGTCAGAAGTCGCACTGACAGTGCACCACCTTTTAAATGGCGGACTGTCAGTGCGCCTCCTGAAGGCTTCTTTGACTCAGCAACTGCGTCTGTAATATGGCATGGGCACATAGTCAAAGGAATGCCCTCATTTGCATAGGGCACACCCATATACAAATGAGGGAACACCCTCCGAAGGTAGTGCTGGCGCATTATATACGCCAGCGCTATCTGTGTTATAGAAGGGGATGCACAAGCGTCTGTGTCCCCTTCTGTCATACCAAAGTGCCCCGGGCGCACAAAGCAGGCCAACTTATGTAATATGGCCCTTGAAGACCAAACAAATTAGTTCAACCTGCCCACGTAAATATGCAAGGGTGTCTCCAGGTATAAGTTTAAAATGTATTAGTAAAGTGTTTATTTAATTAAAATCATCACACCTAAAAGTTAAGTATGTCTCCGCTATTCATGTTACAGAAGATGCTTTAAGAAACACAGAGGAGAGGGGGCATGTTGTATGCAGGCCATATAAAAGTAGCCTTTCTCCGTATGCTAATCCCGACGTGCTTATTTGGTACCTGTACAAATACATCAACCTTTTCTTTTTTAAAGATACTCCTATAAACAAAAAGAATAGCCTTAGGAGGAACATTCACACTTATTCGGGGCATCACAGAATAGAAGTATACTTTAGATTTCATTGTGCAAAATTAGAACATATCTTAGTAGGAGATAAAAAAAGTTATTAGGAATATGTTCATATTAAATATACCTGAAATACTGCACAGTTACAAGGGACTGTGTTGTTTTGTATCCATTTCTCTGTGCAATTACCACTAGCCTTCTGATGATGGCAGCGGCGAATAATTTGGCACGTCCTGAGGTTCCTTTACCATGGCTCTTGTGGCAAAATTCATTTCTCATAGTATTTTTTTCGCTTTGTTTGTAAGAACGGAAATCTGCACTTATCAAGTTAGGTAAATTTTTCTACTTTAGTTGGAATCTGAAAGAGCTTGTTTTTTAAAATCTCAACCGACATTGCATTTTATGTTCTAACCATTTGCATGAAGGGTACTATGCATATAGAAGACGCAACCCACTGCTGACTGAAGGATCTGTTCAGAGAGGGATCACATTGTCTCCTCCTTGCTATCGGATGCAGAGCTGATGTGCGGAACAGCTGCTGTTGCCCTGCGGAATTGCTCATCAGACTGTCACACCACTCAAATCGTGCCGAGTTTTAATGAACCTTGTGTTTTATATTCAGGTTGCACTAAACTTTTGAATTACTTGTTTCCAGAAGTTATTGTGCAGATAGCTGAACTAAAGTAGCATATCAGTCAAATCAAAATGTTTCCACGTGTAATAGCAGGCGTGCTGCAGAATACAAAGATAAGGAAAAGGGTGACAACAAATAGCATTTCAATAGGCTGTTGCTCGGCATTTCTGATGACCTTGTCATACCCACTTGTAGTGTGTAAGGATAGAAATGCTGAAACTCCTTTGGTTCCCACTGTGATGTAAGTGTTGGAGGGATGAAATGAAGACAGGCTTAGAATCTTGAGTTCTGACTTACACACAGCAGAATAAAGCTGTGTACTACTACTCTCCACGTGAGGCTTGTTAGTTTGCGAGTACCAGGGCTGGTAGGATGCTACAACTATCAACCAGATGGAGGATATGAAGCGTGTACACTGAAAGCTCTCTTTCAGAGAGTTATTGCAACGTGTGCCACAGTCAAAGTGCAGAATCGACACTGGCACTGGTGGAGTCTAGGTAAAATGCCAGCCTGTGTAAAAGCTTGGATATAAAGAAAGCAACATTGAAAATCTACATATCTGGGGGCCAAGAACTGAAATGAAATGGCTGCAAATAAAAAGTACTGAGCCAATCACGCAAATTAATGGCATATGCTAAATGGAGTAAGAACGCTAAAGGAGGATGCAACCAATTTACAAAAACAGTGCATAACAATAGTTCAGTACAGATTAAACTGAAATACATCTGCTGCACATCAGAGATTAACAGGAGTTTGTGAAGAAACATTTAAGCACAAAGCTGACAAAATATCATAACTTTATCAGCTTTCATGGAATATTAGTATATAAGGTTCAGCCACTTACTGAAACCATGAATAATTTGCTGTGAAGTGACCCCAGGATAGTGTTAAGGGGTTGAACTTGTGAAGCTGTTACCCAGAAGAAGCAGGTCAACCCCATCACTACCACACAGGGAGACAGAACAACTTAACAGACCACCATCAAGTATAGACCTCAAATGGAGAGCCAAGACAAGGTCAAAGCTTCAAAGGTCATTCAAGCTGACCCCGAAACCAACACATCACAAGACCCTATAGAAGCTCTGCCTAATCAAGTTCCATAAGAAGCGCCTGAGAGACAACTACTGTCCAACAATGTATATGTAGCTGCTACATTCTTGAAACCACCATCTGCAGTTGATACTGGAAAGAACACATTATTGCCAATAGATGGACTGCATGGATAGAGTCTTTTAAAGATTTCATAGATGCAATAGATGAAACATATCATAAAAAGATCATAAAGTATAGGAAGAACATGGCGAGTGCTGGAGTGAAAGAAGACATGAAAAAGATACCACAAGAAGGTGAAGTGATGTATGATCAAATCAAAACAGCCTTGAATGTCAAATCTAATCCAATGCCAAATGTGGAATAGGAAAGATGCATAATCAGTCAAGTAAGGAGTTTGTTGAGAGACTTAATGTTCTGGTGAAGTACTGTAGATTCAATGAGTTTAACAATGAGTAAGCTACCTGCCTCAGAGTAATCAATGGATGTCTTTCACATTCATTTCGACAATGAATGCTGAAGGAAACTCCATGTTTAGAACAAGTCCTCTGGGCTGCTCGTGCTGAAGAAGGTGCTGATCGTCAAATGACTAACCTGGAGGCAAGAGGCACCCAAAGTGCGTCAGTCATGAACATGAAGAGTAAGCCAAAGTATAAGGATGAGGCACGCAAAGTGATGTCTCCACAGAAGAAGAACATGTGTTACAGATATGACCTGTGATTTCCACATGAAGGTAAATGTCCTACAGTCAGACAAATTTGCATCAGCTGTGGCAAAGGAAATCCTTTCATGATGACCTTAAAGGTGAAGAGAAAAGTAAGTGCATCATAGCGTGAAGATAAAATGGCCGGCTAAACTCTACCTCAGCAATGTATGATATGCTCACACAAGGGCAAGCGGTCACACCAACTAAGGCAAATTGACACCAAACCAAGTTGATCATCATCTAAATCATCAACAAATTATTCCTTAGTATCAGTTTCTAGTAAAGAGACAACGGCAATTATGCAATGTTGATGTTTGCTTCAGAAAGGTGTGCACATGTGGGACTAGTCGGATGTGAGATAAAATTGACACAAAAAGGCTCTAAAACATTCAAACTTTTTCCAAAGATCACTCTCAAGATAAATTGGTTTTCAATACCATTCAGAATTGTATATTGGATTTATATGGCGCTTATCACCCAGGGGTCTCTAAGCGCTTGCCTTGGGAACCCATCCTTGCTTTTCCCTGTGAGATAGCCCCTACAGGGCATCCCCAAGGTGAAAGCCAGGCATCCTGCCGCGGGAGGCCATTGTGGAGATTAAGCAAGCTTAATGCCCAGAGTTGCAGAGTGTGAACCCATGATTAGGTCAGGCACCGAAGCGAGAATTATCGAGTCCGTGGACATTTGAGCTCAAGACCCTGCCGCGTCGGGAATTGAACCCTGGTCTGACCTCTGCTTCAAGGTCTGCATGCTCTAACCAGTGAGCCACACTTCTCCACAATTGGCAGTGGTGCATCCATAAATATAATGCCTGAGGAGAAGTTTCAAGAGATATCTCTTTTACCTCAACTTACGAATTCAAAGACTAAAGTATGCACATGGGCTGCCTCAATGCCGTTAAAGAGTCAAGGTTTATTTGTAGCATTGATGAAAATAAGAAATCGGTGGTACAAGAACCTATTCATGTACTACAAGGAACAGCCTCAAGTGCCCGCTTGCTGGGTTTTAACACTGCTGCTGATATATATATCAGTTAACTACAATATGATTGCCCATCATGAATTTATTAGTCAATTCCCTTCATTATTTCACAGGTTAGGAAAGCTCAAAACAATTAAAACAAAGTTACATACAAATGAGAATTTTTGTCCTGCTGGTAAACATTCTTTAACAAAGTCAGTACCCCACATGCGATGGTACCACATGTTACTCTACCACACAAGTCGTTATAACAACTTGCTGTAGGGGGCGAGAATTTGGACTGGTGTTGGATTTCTAATTCCAACACCTTCCCTACTGTTAAGCAGACTGGAGCTGGAATAGTGAATTGTACTATTTCAAAGTCCAGCGCCCCTAAAGCAAGTCAATGTAACGACTTGCGTACTAAAGTAATGCATGGCAACGTTTCAGGCGGGGTACTGACTGCATTGTAAATGGTACATATAAGAGGGGGGTCCCCGTAGGAAGGAATTGTGTATTGTATATAACAAACACAGCAAATTACTAAAATCATCAAGCAAAAATTATGTAAACGGAAATCAGATTGGCATATGTTATTTAATGACCAATGCTTTATGATTAGTATCTACAATCAAAACATCAAGTGGATTAAAGGCCCCAAAGGGGGGAGAGGGGAGAAAGGGAGGGGTAGTGCTCAAGGAAGTGTCGAGAGGTTATAACATAGTGTAAGGAAGTAACAATACAAATTGGCAAAGGTTATCCAAAGATAATCTGAATACAAACGTCCCAAATCAGGACTACAAATTCAAGAACAAATATGAACATAGCAATTCCACGGTCACAACTAATTATTAGTAAATTCAAGAGTGTGCCGGAAAGACAAATTGCAGAAAGAACTGTCGACGTTTCGACCCCTATCTATAGGCCAAATGGAGTCCTTTTACGGGGTCTTCATCAGGACATCAAAGTGGGGAAGAAAGGTGGGGCCATTCATGGTTGGATACCCCAAAGAGGGGTTCGATACATGTGCGGAGGAACCACGCTGAACGTCGTGGTAGGTCTGGAGATGATACAACTAAACGCACCAGTAATAATTAGAGGTGCTTAATTTGACCGCTCACAACTCAGATGAGGCTATACATAGTATGGTTTCAAAAGGACAGTCAATTCGGAAAAATGTTAAACTTGCGAAGGTTCATGGGCTCGCAAGTTCAAAAGCGGCAGTTTACAATACGGCGTCTGTCCGTAGAGACTGGAAAATGTTGTGCAGCGTAATATACCAGTCACTTAGTCTGCGAGAAAATAAGGTGGCTCCGGCATCAATGATGCCTGCTACTTGAGTATCGAACGCAAACTCCGTTCGGTGAAGTAGGTCCGGTATTTTAATTTACAAACTACGGCACCAACCCTGCCTGCTGCTGGACACACGAACGCCAACTCCGCAGTCGTAGCTCAGACTGCGGAGTTGGCGTTCGTGTGTCCAGCAGCAGGCAGGGTTGGTGCCGTAGTTTGTAAATTAAAATACCGGACCTACTTCACCGAACGGAGTTTGCGTTCGATACTCAAGTAGCAGGCATCATTGATGCCGGAGCCACCTTATTTTCTCGCAGACTAAGTGACTGGTATATTACGCTGCACAACATTTTCCAGTCTCTACGGACAGACGCCGTATTGTAAACTGCCGCTTTTGAACTTGCGAGCCCATGAACCTTCGCAAGTTTAACATTTTTCCGAATTGACTGTCCTTTTGAAACCATACTATGTATAGCCTCATCTGAGTTGTGAGCGGTCAAATTAAGCACCTCTAATTATTACTGGTGCGTTTAGTTGTATCATCTCCAGACCTACCACGACGTTCAGCGTGGTTCCTCCGCACATGTATCGAACCCCTCTTTGGGGTATCCAACCATGAATGGCCCCACCTTTCTTCCCCACTTTGATGTCCTGATGAAGACCCCGTAAAAGGACTCCATTTGGCCTATAGATAGGGGTCGAAACGTCGACAGTTCTTTCTGCAATTTGTCTTTCCGGCACACTCTTGAATTTACTAATAATTAGTTGTGACCGTGGAATTGCTATGTTCATATTTGTTCTTGAATTTGTAGTCCTGATTTGGGACGTTTGTATTCAGATTATCTTTGGATAACCTTTGCCAATTTGTATTGTTACTTCCTTACACTATGTTATAACCTCTCGACACTTCCTTGAGCACTACCCCTCCCTTTCTCCCCTCTCCCCCCTTTGGGGCCTTTAATCCACTTGATGTTTTGATTGTAGATACTAATCATAAAGCATTGGTCATTAAATAACATATGCCAATCTGATTTCCGTTTACATATTTTTTGCTGGATGATTTTTGTAATTTGCTGTGTTTGTTATATACAATACACAATTCCTTCCTACGGGGACCCCCCTCTTATATGTATCATATAGCGCCCAGGTCCCCGAGACTGCATGGGTTAACCCCTCTTTTTGTAACGCGAATGCATTGTAAATGGTGCGCGGGGTAAATGTCTATGGGGCTCCATCATACAACTGTTCTATTGCACAAAGGCACATGCAAGAGGTTGTTGAAAAGAAATGAAGTCATTGTTTAAACATGACATTATTGAACTCTCCACTTGTCCAAAACCATGGTTGTCACCGATTGTAGTAGTGCCTAAAAGAGACCATGAAGGAGCTGTACGCATAGGTGTTGACATGCATCAGGCCAACAAGGCAATTAAGCAAGAGAGGCATCCTGGTCCATACATTGTTGATATGATAACTCAACTGAATGCTGCGAAGTTCTTGTCTTCACTCAACTTAAAAGGATATCACCATTTGGAGTTTGAAGAAATATCCAGGGCCTTTAACATAACATATGCATTTTTAAAGTACACTGTCACCCCAGGGTATCTTGGCGCTAAATAACAGATGTTTATTGTTACCTGCAGTATTGTACAATATATTAGGTTTTACATCTTCTTTAACCCTGTATTTATTATGTGTATGTTTGAGTAGCTCCATGGTTATAGAACCTGGGGCTAGGAGTCTTGAGTGGACTACTGTCAGTTGTACCTCACACAGCCTGCTGGATGGATGGGACCTTTTGTACTGCAATAAACTTATTCTGGATATTCAACAATTGGAGCAACTTTATCTTTATTTAACTTGAATTTTACACTGGCGATGAGCTGTGGAGTCAACCCATGTAACAGGAATTTTTCAAACCACTTCAAACTTCACATAAATTAAAAAAAATATTTTTCTCATCATTTTGGGCATTGAACATTGTTTGAGCATCCGTCACACATACCTCACTCTATTTTCTTAGGGTTGGTAGGTCTCGGTGTGAGCTCAATCTCTAAGGGCAACCATTGCACATCTCACCTATTTGATTGGGAGATTTGGGTGCAGACTCCTTTGTTAAATAAATGTTGCCTTCTCTGTATACCTCATTCTTTCTGATTGAGAGGTTCCACACAAGAAATTTCCTACAAGTGGTTTTGAAGCTGGCTAGTAGAGAAATATTTGTGGATTGTTGTTTAACCGGAATTTGAAGCTACACAGATTATTTCTTTAAATAAATATCTAGGCTAGTCGGATGTTTGTGGTTGCAACTGCATTACGACTACAATGGCTGCAGTGACTGGTTTGAACATTATTGATGTATTTTTCTGCATTTAAACATGCAAGTCACCTCCGTCAGACGTGGAGTATTTCTCAACGTTTGTATGACTGCTTTGCGGAGATCGAGTAAGCAGTCTCTGCCATAATACGGATTGGTCTTCAACTATCAATGAGTTTGTTTATATTCAAGCCTCCTCCACATTTTAAAAATTGCATCAAAGCTTACCAACAACAGTGATCTTCATCGCCGCCTCCTTTTTTCTTGCTGGTATGACGTTTGCATCTCCTGGACATGTCACCTTGCTTCCTTCGATTACTATACAAAGAGACAATTTACCTTGCTTTTGTTACTTTTATTTGCATAACTTTACTTTTCTTCTAGTTTGTCGAATTTAAAATTTTTCATTGCGTCCAGACAAACACTACTTATTTAAACCAATGTTATAGAACTTTTTCGAAGTTGCATTCTTTAGCCATTTGTAATGTGGGTATATACCTACTACCTTGCTGTATACTTCTTTTAGAAAACAGTTTTTGTTTCTGTACTGATTTGTTCTTACATGGTCCCATTTTTCCTTCATGTCAATTGCTAAGACATAACAGTCCATCTTTATCTTCTGTGTGTGTGATTATGCAAAACGTTGCAACTCTTCCCTTGTTCCTAGCTTCTTCTGGTGATACATCTATTAGGCGGCAAAAGTGGAAAAAGGTGAAAGATATGCCAAAGTGTGCATCACAGACCTCAGTGTTGAAAGGAGAATGGCTCTTTTCCTTCAATGTCTTGGCTCTGAAGGACAAGAAGTCTTTGATCATTTGGCCGATATTGATGATCAGAGTTTGAATGAATATGAGTTGTGCATCTTAGAACTTGACAAACACTACTTGCCCAATGTCAGTATTATTCTTGAACGTTACCATTTTGGTAGGAGGAAACAAAATGATGGTGAAATCCATAGAAAATGCAGTCACCGCTCACAGGAAGCTAGCATCCTCGTGCACATTTGGGGTTTTATTAGATGAGAGAATAAGGGATCAGTTTATGTTGGGTGCAATGTTGAGAAGGTTAGAAGTGATTTAAGGCAGAAAGATGACCCTTCTCTTGATGAGGTTATTCCAATTGCTAAACAAATTGAACATTCATTGAAATGTGTAGACATCATTTCTAAACCTGATAACAAAGAAAACACTGTACATTCTGTAAAAAGTAATGTGAAGGAAAAAAGTATGAAAAAGGGTACTTTTATGAGGTCACAAGCTTTTCAAACTGTTACAGATGTGGGAGTGAAAGTCATTTGGCTAAAAAGTGCCCAGGACTTAAGTCGAAATATTAAATTTGTGAAAAAATAGGACATTTTAATACTGTTTGCATGGCAAAGAAAAACAGAGGGAAAGTTCTTGCCATTGCAGGAGACAGTGACAGTAATAGTGATAGTTAGTCTGAGTTTTACTGTGGGCAAATTGTGTCACAAGTTTCGAACAATCGCAAGAAAGTTCCTTTGGATGATATATGTGTTGATGGGGAGTCTACGAGAGTACTTTTGATTCAGGTGTTAAAATCACCATTATATCTAAACAATTTTATGTGAGTAAACTGGAAAATTCTGTGAAGCTGCTCAAAGCTGACATCAAACCCTGTGAGTATGGCGGAGAACCCATAAAACTGTTGGGTTACTTTTCAGGGCTAATAGAGTACAAAGGTAGTTATGTGTCAGGTAAAATTTATGTTTCAAACAAAAGTGACAGCATTTTGAGGTGGTTTCACCAGAGGGACCTTGGTGTGATGTTGGACCCGAATAGTGACCCCCCTATTATCTTAAAGGAAGATTATCAAGTTAATAATGTTTCTGCACATTACAGTGAAAATGATTACACTACATCCCTCAAGAGAGACTTTCCTAATGTTTTTAGGGATGAGTTAGGTCGTTTGCTTTTGCATAAGATAAAATTGGTTGCTGGAGCCATACCTGTAGCTGGCAAAGTGTGTGGAGTGCCGATATCTGTAAGAGATGAGATAAAAGGTGAATTAGAGAAACTTAAGGCTGATGGAATAATTGAGGATGTGTAAGGTACCCAGTGGTTGGCGCCGGTAGTGGCCGCTCGCAAATCCAATGGAAGCCTTCATTTATGCATCGATTTGAGAGAACTTAACAAGCAGGTCATTGTGGATAAGTATCCACTTCCAAAAATTTCCGACATGCTGATGATTTTACAGGGTGCCAAAGTTTTTCCACTGTGGACTTAAAGTCTGCGTACCATCAGATAAAATTGGATGATGAATCAAAAGACTTGACTGCATTTATTACACCCTATGGCACCTACAGGTTTATAAGATTGCCCTTTGGCTTAGTGTCAGCAGCGTCAGTGTTTTAGAGAGCGTTGGAGAGAGTTTTGAAAGGTGTCTTAGGAGTAAAATTATACCAGGATGATGTACTCATCTATGGAAAGAATGAGAAAGAACATGATGCTAGACTCAGGGAGGTTCTCGAGAAAATTCAGATTTTCAACCTTACCGTAAGGATAGACAAATGCAAGTTCAAGAGGTCTTCAATAGATTACCTTGACCACACCATTACAGGGCAAGGTGTTGAACCCAAAGCTGAATTAGTCGACACCATACAAAACTTAGCATCTCCCGCCAACAAAGAAGAGCTTATGAAGTTTCTCAGCAAGGCGGAATATTATAGTACGTTTTTAAAGAACTTTGCAGAGAAGTGTGTTAACATGTGTAAACTCTTGTGCAAAGGTGTTGATTTCATCTGGTCTGATGTTTGTGAAACTGAACTTAAAGTGGTGAAGGACATGCTTAAAAGAACTCTCAAGTTGAAGAGTTTTGATCCCTCAAAAACATCAGTTCTTGTCACTGATGCCAGCATGAAAGGTCTGGGACCTGTGTTATAACAAAGAGATGGTGACACTGAGAATCTATTTCTGTTTCTGTCACAAGTCCTTAGAGGGGCTGAACTGCGGTATTCTGTTATTGAGAAAAGGGCCCTCGCTGTGCACTGGGCCATAAGGAAACTTAAGAACCTGTTGTGGGGGTTGAAATTTGTAGTGCTGATCGGTCACAAGCCCTTATGTCAGGTTTTTAATAAGAACGGAATTGATGCGATATCAGGCAGGATTTCTAAGTGGGTGGTAGCACTTCAGGGATACAATTTTAAAGTTGAATACATACCGGGAGCTAAGAACAGTGTTGCCGATACGCAGTCAAGGTTGGGGACATATAGTGATTGTGATTCCAATCCTGATGAAGACAATCTTAATGAATGAGTGTGTACCATTGAGAGTGTTAGCATGAAGAAAAGCAGATGGCGTGATGACTGTGCTTCTGACAAAGTGTTTTGAGCTGACTTCTTTGCTCATAAATGGATGGAATAATAAAGTGAAGGGAGATTGCGCAAAGTATTGGCAGGTAAAGGAGGAATTGTCTGAATGTGAAGGTCTTATTTTTGAGGTACCAGGTTGGTTCCCCCTATTACTTTACGTCAAGAGCTCTTAGAGTAAGCCCACAAAGGACATCAAGGGATGTCTAAGACGAAAGAGAGACTCAGACTTAAATATTGATGGCCCGGGATCGACTTGCAAGTCAAATGACTTGTGAGAGAATGTGTACCTTGTTTTATGAGTGAAAAGTGTCATAAACCAAGAGTACGACCCATGGTCATTAGGGAGTCTACTAAAGGGCCATGGGAAGAGTTAGCTTTTGACATTTTGGGGCCTATTCATGGGAATGGTTGTGAAAGTTACGTCTTTGTATTAATTGATTTGTATTCCAGATGGCCAGAAATTAAAATTATCAAGTGTATTGATACCAAACAAGTCATTGTGTTTCTCAGGGAGGTTTTTGGTAGAGAAGGTTTACCTGGAGTCATCCTAACAGACAATGGAACTCAATTGGTATCAAATGCAATGGAAGAAGTGTTCTATCAAACATAAACGTGCTCCCTATATTATCCCGAGACAAATGGTATGGTGGAACGCTTCAACCGTGTTTTGAAAGAGACCATTGACTTGGCAAAGCAAAATTGTATTGACTGGAAAGAGGAAATTATCAAAAAAAGTGGAGGTTTACAGGATGTCTCCTCATGCCATTACTGAACGCATTCCGTTTGAGTTGCTCAAGGGAAGTGTGCCAAAAGGTTATTTGCACCTTTTTGGGTCAATGAAACTGACTCCAAAGGGGTTTGTCTGGCTCTGGTGGCAACTGGAAGCTCAAGGAGTGTGAAAAGAAAAATGCACGTAAGATGACCTATGACCGTAGAAAGGCTGTGAAAATCACTCCTGTTAAAGTGGGTGATATTGTTATGATCAGAGCTCCTTTTGTAGGAAAGCTTCCAATTTGTTTCAAAAACCTCATAGTGTGGTCAAGGTATTACCTAATGCCATTAAAACTGAAGATCAATGTATCGAGAATCTAAATAAAGTAGTTGTCATCATGAACAGTAAGATAATGGTCAATGAGGATGAAGGTAAGCTTTTGAACTCATCATCCTCACGTTCCATTAGGTCAGTTCCTGGTAAGAAATGTAAAAACGTGAGTAACCTAAGAGAGAAAAGGATTACTAGACAACCTTTTAGGTTTAAAGACTATCAAATGGAATAATCTTTTTGACCAATGTTCCACAGGTTTTTAAACTACTGTCAATTGTACCTGACACAGCCTGCTGGATGGATGGGACCTTTTGTACTGCAATAAATCTGGATATTCAACAATTGGAGCAACTTTATCTTTATTTAACTTGAATTTTACATTACGCAATTCAATGGTGCTCATTTTTTCAACCTCAAAAGGATGAAAGGCTGAGTGAACATGCTGGGATTAGAACCTGTGAACATGAGGTCAAACATAGGTCCCCACAGAGGATGCATTAGCTCACTAAGCAACCAGACCCGCCCTATATTACAATCTTTTCTACATATATTGGTCTGTTTCGCTACAAGCAATTGAGTTTTGGTGTATCATCTGCTGCAGAATTTTCCCAAGACGTCATTCGACATATCATACAACATGTAGTAAATGCATTTAACTTTAGCGATGATATATTAGTTTTCGGAGCCACACAGAAAGAGCTAGACAGAGCTCTTACTCAAGTATGTTTTTTGCTGAATGATGAAGGTTTAACTCTAAACGCTGACAGATGTGAATTCCACAAGAAATATTGAAATATTTTTGCCATGCATTTTCCGGCTTTGCTACAATCAGTGCACTGTTACGAGAATTAACAAAAAAGAGTCTTTTGATTGGTCATGTGAATGCAAGAAGAGCTTCTAAAAAATCAAACAACCTATTGAGGATGCCAATGAAATGGCTGCCTTTGATACCAAACTTCATACATAGGTTGTAGTTGATGCTTGCCCTACCAGTTTAGGCACAATCCTGGCACAACACAGCAGACAGTCGAATGGTTGGAGACATATAGCGGCATAAGCCAGGAAAAGCCTGTCACACACATGCTTACTCGCAACCTAAGAAAGAAAGTTTGGCAGTGGTCTGGGCTTGTGAATATTTCTGTTAGAAATTAGATTACTGGTTGCCTGAAGTATGCACCCAGGCTAGGCAGGAACCACCACTCTTGTCAGGGTATGCTAGATACACACTAAAATATAAGTAGCTGGCAAAGAGCACTTAGGCTTATCTAAAGAGGTAATGTGTAAAGTATTTGTGCAAGACACACACATACACAGTAACACAATGAGTGCACCTCAAAAATACTCCACATAGGTTTAGAAAATTATATGATTATATTCTGAATAAAACAAGACCAAAATGACAAAAATCAAATGTATAGAAGTTAAGATATTGAATTTTAAAGGAATAAATGCAGTAAAGCGCTTAGAAGCAAGTAGGGCTAAAAAGTTTACTTTAGGTCATGCTGGACTGGGAAAAGTCAAAGTTTGGTCTGACAGCAATGGAGTGCCGTCCGGCTACAGGACCCACACAGGCCCCAGTGAACAAATTACCTCTTCTGGTCGCAGATAACAAGATGTATCAATCTTCTTCACACAGTGACAGCAAGGCAACAGTTCCAAAGACGGAAGCTGGAGCTGAGAGGCTTTGAGCCATGTGCCGAACATGCAGTCAGGGGATGTATCAATCTCACCAAGCTGCAGTGATGGTGATACACTGTCATATGCATTTATCTCTTGAGACCAGGTGCTGGTTTGGAGGAGAAGCACCGATTTTTCTCCTGAAATCAGGTTGATGTGCCAGTTCTGCTACACGCAGATAGGAGAGGCATTGATGTCTATTTTGCAAGTATCTTGGCCACTACCAGTGAGAAAGGCACAGGCCCATGGGTAGAGACTTTGATATCCCTGAGTCTCATGCAACAGGAGGCAAGCCAACTAGCCCTTGGACAGCTCTTAGATTGAAGGCAGAGTCGAGCTCTCCTTCAGCAGAGTAAGAGAGCAGCAGGCAGGCATGGCAACAAACAGAAAAGTAGGCCTTCTAGGTCAGCACTCCAGTTGTGTCCTTTAAGCAGCACAGCAGTTTGTCAATCAGTGCTTGAGTTACAAGCCCAGTATTGACTGTTTTAGGGTGTCAGAGGTCCAGTACTTATACCCAAAAGTGCCTTAGATGTGGGGGTGAATTCAAAGCAGTTCTCTGATGTGCACAAGTATTCCTTTGAAGCGGGTAATGCCTACCAGCCTATCTGTGAGGGGTAATCAGCCCTTTGTGAGGGGACTGGACATTGCCTAGTCAAGTGAAGTGTTAGCCCCTCCCTTCCATTCAGCCCAAACAAGGCCATCAGAATGCAGATTTACGTAGATGGGTACTTAGGCTCACCAATCCTTCCTCTGTTGTGGTTGCCTAGAAGGAATGCACAAGTGTAGCTGTCACTCACCCCAGACACGTGTTGGAGTCAGGCTGTCAGGCACACAGAGCAGTAAGTGCAGAGAAATTTCCACTTTCCAAAAGTCAAGGAGAACACAACATGTCAAAACTGACATACTTTTTGCAAATCAAATGTTGTGCTTTGCGGTTGATGACCAGGGAACGAGCTATGAAAATATTGTTTTGACTTCTTCCCTGTTCATAAAAATCATCTCTCAAAGGCACTCTTTTGTTATGGTTCAAAGCCAACGTGTTTCGAACCCCACACACCTTAAGGAGTACTCATCAGGGCTCAGAACTGTGAAACACTACAAAACAAATAAGCAACCTATTTGTCACTCATAACTTCAAAGGGTGTAGGATGATTTGAATGCTTCTCTCAAATGTTCCCCCTTTGAAATTACCTCAATGGTCATGCAAACAAATTCCAAAACGAACTTTCATGTTATGTAGAGACATTTTCCATATGGTGTTATTCTGAAGAAAAAAGAAATCAAAAGGACAAATATAAGCATGACAAGTTCCTTAGAAAACTCATGGTGCTAACTGAACTCACAAGAAAACACAAGAAAACTCACTTGAATTAAGCTACCAAAATTGTGTTGCAAGGAGACCATCATTCTTGTTGAAATGTCAATCTGAAGGTAAAACATAGGGATGACCCCAGCGTATGTAAAAATAATAGCTGAATTCATGAACTCTAAACAACACTTCCTTGCAACACGATTTTGGTTGCTTAATTCAAGTGAGTTTTCTTGTGCTCTAATCATCCTACACTCTTTTGATTAATACGCGACAAATAACTTATTTATTTGTTTGGTAGTGTTTCACAGGTCATAGCTCAATCTCATTTTGGTAAAAATATATCTTTTTGCACCTTATGGTTATTGCTCAGTAGGCAGGATCCTTTGAATGGCAAAAAGACATTACAGCTCTGGTTGGGTATAAGTGTTGTATGTTGTTTGTATTGATGTTTTTGTTTTTAGTTCAGTTTGCTATATAATTTGCTAATTTTGATATTGATGTATCAATATTTGTTGTGGGTTGTTGTTATTTGAAATGTTGTCTATTTATGTATGTAATGTAAATGTATGTTTATTTGTGGGGTCAGTATTTGCGATTGTTGTTTAATGTTATGTTTTGTTATGTTATGTAGAACACACAGCTACTCTGCCGAGTATCCCGGAGCTGAGACAAAAAGCTACAGATGCCAGAGAGGAAGACATCCTACCTAGAGTGCCTCACCATTATCCTGCTTCTTGGACCATCCAGGTTTTCAATTGGCTGAGAACGGGGGTGACCAGACCTCTTGATATCTGGCCTCCAAAAAGGAGGAGAACCACTTCAGCACCGTGCCTTTGAGCCCACACTCCCACAACCTCTGCAGGAGGTGGTCTTGGGTGTTAGAACCGGCTGTCTCTAGTTGGCAGAGGTATGCACTTCTGACAAATAGGGACACACCTTTTCTAGTCAGGGCAAGGGGATCACACCCTTTGATAACCCCTGCTCACCCCCTTGGTAGCTTGGCAGAGCAGACAGGCTTATCTCAGAGGCTGTGTGTTAAGCATTTATGACTACATACAGTAATAAAGTGAATACACTACAAATGGACACAACACAGTAGTATTATAAAAATAAGGATTTTTATATAAGGCTCAGCACAAGACCAAATAACGACAAAAATATACCTCAATCTTAATAAATACTCTTGGAAGGAAAAATAATAGTTCAAGTGTAGTTTCTTCTTAGCACAAAAGTCTTTAGTATCAAAAGCAACTCTTCTTCTTTAAAACACAGTTCTTGGCAACAATGTAACCCACACGGGAGTCACACGACGTCGAGGCAAAGTTAATCCAAAGGGTTCGGCGTCGACCGCGAGGAGCGCTACGTCGAGCCCGGAGTCGCACAGACCCCCACAACACAATACCTTGGAAAAGTGAAGCACACGATGATCAGCGGCGTCGAGATGTCCGGCGTCGCGTCTCCAGCGTCGATCCGGCCTCGGAGTCTGGGCGACCTGCAGCGGCGTCGACAGATGTGAGGCAGGAGCAGCGCTCACGAGGTGAAGCAGGATACGGCGTCATCGTCGATGTCGATGATGATGGTGCAAGAGTGAGCAGCGCTCACGGCGTCGAGAGGGCTCGAAGTCGATGCGATCAGCAGCGGTGCAGACACGGGGTCACTTGGAGCTGGAGCCGAACTCGCTACTCACTGGCGTTGCTGCTGGCGTTGATCGGGCCCGGCGGCCGGCGTCGAGGAAGCGGGACACTGGAGCCGTTACTCACGATGTCGAGCTGGATTTGGTGACGTCCGTCGGCGTCGAGATTGCTGGTTTCTTTCAGAGGTGCTGGATTCTCAAGTTCCAGCAACAAGCACTTTTAGCAGATGAAGTCATTTAGCCCTGTGACTTCAACAGGAGGCTGGCACTCTTCCAGCCCTTGGAGATTTTCTTTAGCAAAGTCTGAGAGTACACACAGAGTTCCTCTCTCCTGGTTCCTTGGCAAAAATAAAGAAGCAACTGCAGGATTCCCCCAACAAACAGCACACTGGCAGAAGGGGTAGGCAAGTCCTTGGATCAGCAGGCTTCTTGTCCTTGGTTCAGGTTTCCTTGTCAGAAGTGATCTAAAGTCTTGGTTCAGGGGTCCTTCTCTTATACCCCTTTTTGGCTTTGATCCCTTTGTCCATGCAGGGGAATTTCCCAACATCCTGGGTTTGTTGTGGGTGTAGCCAGGCAGAGGCACCTGGCCTATTCACTGTGCAGGGCTGGGTCCTCAGACACCCAGCAGGAGGTGGAGCCAGCATTGTCACTGGCAGGAGCAGAGCTATCGGCCTCCTGGTAGGAGGTGGGGCCAGGATCGTCCATGGCAGGCACAGAGCCATCAGTCGCCTGGCAGGAGGTGGAGCCAGCATTGTATCAGGCAGGGCAGGCTATCAGGAACTACTCTCCCTCTACTTTCAATGCAAATGTCCCACTCATCCCACACTGACTCATTCAGACCTCTGGAGCCACCCAGCTCCTGTCACACACACACCAAACCAGCAGAAACCAGAAATAGTTAGACAAGGAAATAGACACTTTCTAAAAGTGCTATTTCCAAACCCAGAGTCCAGAAACCATCCACACAAACGGATACGTTATTAAACCCCGAGTTCAGGGATACCAAACTCGACATTGCACCATGCTCCCCGAGCCAGCTAGGATTATAGCATTAATAATCCTGGCAGCCCATTCTAACTAATGGAGAGCAGGTTACCTTACAATAGTGAAAAACGAATATGGCTGTAATTCACTATTAGGACATGCCAACTTGGTCAGGCTTGACCTACCTTATACTTACAATGCACCCTGCCCGTGGGCCTACCATAGGGGTGACTAACATGAAGTTAAGGGAAGGTTTAGGGACTGGCAAGTAGGTGTACTTGCGCGTGACAGTACCAGACTGCACGTAGGTCTAGCAATGGCAGACCTTCAGACATACTTTTACTAGGCCGCTCTTGTGGGTGGCACAACATGTGCTGCAAGCCCACGAGCAGCATTTGTATTTACAAGCCCTGGCACTCCTGGTGCACTAGACTAGGGACTGATAGTAAACCAAATAAGCCAAACATGAAATTCAATCAATACAGCAATTTTTCATAGGGAGCACTTGCACTGTGGCGCTGATCAGCAGTGGCACAGTGCCCAAAGCGTTATACCAGCAAAAACATCGTAAACAGAGGAGGCAAACAGAAAAAAATGGAGGAGAGACTCAAGCCAATGATTTCAGGTCTAACACGTGTCCCCTCCAGCTGAAATCTGGGGAGAACTACCCTTGACCGAGGGAGTCCTCATCACTAAGGCGGAAGAATCTGGACAGACCATCAGCATTGGCGTGATCTGTACCAGGGCGGTGTTCCACCGTAAAGTCCATCCCCTGTAGGGAAATGGACCACCTCAACAGTTTTGGATTCTCACCCCTCATCTGCATCAACCATCTGAGGGGCCTGTGGTCTGTCTGAACCCGGAAGTGAGTCCCAAACAGGTAGGGTCTTAGCTTCTTCAGTGCCCAGACCACAGCCAATGCTTCTCGCTCTATCGCACTCCACCTCTGTTCCCTGGGAAGTAACCTCCTGCTGATGAAGGCTACAGGCAAGTCTCTGCCCTCTTCATTCACCTGAGCTAGAACAGCCCCCACGCCATGCTCTGAAGCGTCCGTCTGGACAACAAATTCTTTAGAAAAGTCGGGTGCCTGGAGTATAGGTGCTGTGCACATTGCAGTTTTCAGGGTGTCAAAGGCCGTTTGACAGGTGTCAGTCCAGATCACATTTCGTGGCTGCTTCCTGGAAGTCAGCGAAGTCAAGGGGTGCACAATATTACCATAATCCTTGACAAACCTCCTGTAGTAACCCGTGAGACCTGAGTTTGGGTTTTGGGCGGTGCCCAAGCCAGGATGGTATCTATCTTGGGTTGCAGGGGGGCCACCTTGCCGCTCCCTACTTGGTGCCCCAAGTACACCACACAACCCTGCCCAATCTGGCACTTACTGGCTTTGATTGTGAGGCCTGCTCTGCGCAGGGCCAACAAAACTTCCTGGAGGTGGCGCAAGTGTTCCTCCCAGCTGGCGCTGAACACTGCGATGTCGTCCAGGTAGGCGGCACTGAAATCCTCCAGTCCAGCCAAGACCTGGTTGACCAACCTCTGGAAGGTGGCAGGGGCATTCTTCATCCCAAAGGGCATCACCCGGAACTGGTAGAGCCCATCTGGTGTGGAGAATGCTGACCTCTCTTTTGCCCCATCAGTTAAGGCGATCTGCCAGTACCCAGACGTTAGATCAAACGTGCTAAGGTACCGTGCAGCTCCCAACCGATCTATGAGCTCATCAGCTCTGGGGATGGGGTGCGCATCAGTCTTGGTGACTGAATTGAGTCCTCGGTAATCCACACAGAACCGAAGTTCTGGTGAAGCACCAGGCGCTGCAGCCTTCGGGACCAAGACCACTGGGCTGGCCCAAGGACTGCTAGAGGACTCAACCACCCCTAAGGCAAACATTTTGGAGACCTCCTCCTTAATGTATGCTCTGACCTTGTCAGCCACCCTGTAAGCCTTGTGCTTGACAGGAGTGCTGTCCCCGGTGTCCACGTCATGGACACACCAGTGAGTGACACCCGGGATCAAGGAGAACAGATCAGGGAATTGCTCCAACAGGTGGCGACAATCTTGCTGCTGCTCAAGGGTCAGTGTGTCAGAGAGGACAACACCATCCACTGACCCATCTTGCTCTTTTGCATACAGGAGGTCAGGAAGAGGCTCACTCTCCTCCTCCATTCCAGCATCTGTAGCTAGGAGCATGCCCACTTCAGACCTTTCTAAGTGGGGCTTCAAACGGTTGACATGCAGGACCCTCAAGGGGTTCCTGGGAGATTTCAAGTCCACCAAGTAGGTGACATCGTTCTTCTTCTCCACAACCTTAAACGGTCCAGTCCACCTGTCCTTGAGCGCACAAGGTTCCACAGGGGACATGACCCAAACTTCTTGACCAGGCTGAAGTTCGACCAGAGTGGCATTCCGGTCGTACCACCGCTTCATCTCTTCCAGGCTGGCCTCCAGATTTGCCTGAGCAAGATCTCTGAAGCGCCGAGTCTGGTTCCTAAAGGCCAGCATGTAACTGTATACATCCTGGGGAGGTTTCCTGGGAGATTGCTCCCAGCCTTCTTTGACCAGACTCAAAGGTCCTCTTACTGGGTGACCATACAAAAGCTCAAAGGGGCTGAACCCTAGAGACTTCTGCGGCACCTCTCGGTAAGCAAACAGCAGGCATGGCAAGAGGACGTCCCATTTACGCCTCATTGGTTCTTCAAGACCCATGATCATGCCTTTAAAGGTCCGGTTGAATCTCTCAACCAGTCCATTACCTTGAGGGTGGTAAGGAGTGGTGAACTTGTAGGTTACCCCACACTCCTTCCACAGAGACTTCATATAGTTGGCAAAGAAGTTGGTGCGCCGGTCTGACACCACCTCTCTGGGGAACCCCATGCGGGAGAAAACACCCATCAGTGCCCGTCCCACCACGGGGGCCATCACTGTTCGGAGAGGGATGGCTTCCGGGTACCGTGTGGCATGGTCCACCAAGACCAGGATGAACCTGTTGCCCAGGGCTGTCTTGGGGTCTTGGGGCCCAACAATGTCAATCCCCACCCGGTCAAAGGGGGTACTGACAACCGGAAAAGGTTGGAGGGGAGCCTTCTGCTTCCTACCGCTTTTCCCACTTGCCTGGCAAGTGTGACAGGTTTTACAATGGATGTCTACATCCCTTCTCATCTGAGGCCAATAAAAATGGGTGACAAGCCTGTCATAGGTCTTGTCCTGCCCCAGATGTCCAGCTAACGGAACGTCATGAGCCAAACCCAGTAGGAAGGCTCTAAAGTGCTGGGGTACCACCAGCACACAGGCTGACCCAGGCTCAGCAGCCTTAGGCTCGCTATACAGGAGGTCGTTCTCCCAGTAAACAAAATGTGACCCTGACTGATCACCTGAGGTTTGGGCTGAGGCCTGCTGCCTCATACCCACAAGAGAAGGGCACACTTTCTGTTCTGCAACAAATTCCTCCATGGAGGGACCACCCTCCTGCTGCCAGTGGGTCAGCTCGGGCAGGTCTCCCAGTTAAGCCACTTGTTCCCCTGTGGGCTCCAGGGTATCCCCCTCAGGGTCTACCTCCTCCTGGACCACGGGAACTATGGGGGCCGGTTTCCCGCGCCTCCTGCCTCTTCTCTTCACAGCTGGGTCTTGGGCCATACTTTCAGGCTCCGGGACCCCATCAACACCCTTACTTGCTGTCATGGATCGAGTGGTTGCACACACCCACTCTGGCACACCCAAGATTCTCAAATGTGTCTCCCTCTCCACCTTAGCCCAAGGGGAGTCTTCCAAATCATTGCCCAGGAGCCAATCCACAGGCATGGCGGGCCTCACAGCAACCTGAAGAGTACCTGAAACTCCCCCCCATTCAAAGGAAACTTGAACTACCTCACACTCTTTCTGGGAGTTGTCAGCAGCTATCACGGGGTAGAATGCGTGGGGAACCACCTGCTCTCTGGACACCAAGTGACACTTGACAGCTGTCACACTCGCTCCGGTGTCTCTGAGGGCTTCCACTCTATGGCCATTAATGGTCACCCACTGCCTATATTTATTAGTGTTACTAGGCAGAGGGGGTGGAGGGACCATTTCCATGTCTCCTAGCGAGACCAGGGACATCTCTGCGGGACCCATCCCACCAGGGGCAACCATCTCCTCCCCTCCTAAGGCTACACTCGCCAACTGACGGGGGGTGCACGTGGTGGTGCACTAGAGTCCCTCATGGGACACTGGGGATCATAAAAACGATGTCCCACCTGCTTACAAACATAGCAGGTCATTGGGCCCCTATGAACAGGTTTACCTGTCGGGCCCCTGGCTTCTTTACAGGGGGAGGCTGGGAACCCTTCCCTTGGTTCCCTTGGGGATTACTTTGGGGCCCTTTCTGGGACTCCTTTTGTTTACCCTTGTCCCCCCACTCTTCTGCTGGGGACCCTGCCCACCTTTGGCTGAGTCTCCCACTGGACCCTTGTGGACCCTGGTACTAACCCAGCGGTCCGCCTCCTCAGCAAGTTTTCTAGGGTTAGATATCTTGCTATCAATAAGGTGCTGGCGCAGCTCTGGAAAACAGTTATTAGACAAATGCTCCCAAGCAAACAAATCATAAAGAGCTTCATAACTTTCCACTTTGCTGCCCTTTACCCAACCATCCATGGCTCTGCAAAAAAATGACACATATTCAACCCACGTCGTACCAGGCAATTTTTTACATTCTCTAAAGGCCTGTCTGTGCTTTTCTGGGGTTAGACCATACCTTAACATTAAAGCATCTTTCATATGAGCATAAGACGTCCTATCCTCAACAGGCATGTCTAACAGGGTATCTCTTCCCTCATTCACAAAGCGACCCCACAACCCCGCTCCCCAATCCTTCTCAGGGACCCGGTGGGCCAACAATGCTAACTCATATGCTTTAAACCATTGGCCAATATCTTCATTCTTATGATAATCTTTTATCACATCTTTAGGAAAATAAAATCTACTTTCTGCAGGCACAGATGGGATGCTGCCACCAGAAGGATTCAAGTCTAACTCTTTAGCTTTGAGCTCTAGCTCCCTCAACCTTGTATCACGCTCCAAAGCTAACTTTTCTCTCTCAAATTCCAACCTTTTGATCTCCAAATCAGCTTCTCTCCTACCTCTTGCATTTTCTAACTCCAACTGCCCATTTATCTTTAGTTTTGTCATTTCCATGTTGTATGCACGCTCCTTCTCCCTTTCTTCTCTTTCTTCAGGGGAAAGACCTTTCGAGGAAACACTGCTACCGGGAGAGGACACAGGCCCATTCACTGGCACCTCCTCATCCCCTTCCCCTGGCGGTACCACCACCGCATCAGAGGGATCTCTGGACTCTAACCAGGCCTCCAAGGCTTTGAGAACTTCCCCTTTGGTTTTGCAGCCTTTAGTAGGAACTTTCAAATGCTGGCAATGATAATCCAATTGCCTTCTGCTGTAATCTTTGATGTTACTTCTATCAAATTCCTCCACAACAACAACAGGGGTAGTGACTCCGGCGTCACTCATGGTCAAAACTGGCAGGGTTCAAAAAATAAATCAGGCTTCAGAAAAGCGGAGAACAAAAATAAAATCCTACCAACATAGATTGTGGCTGCGCTATGGTCTGCTTTCACTACGTAGCGCACACTAATCACTGCACATGGGTCATAAATGCAAGGTTCAAATCCTCACCGCTGTGTCCAATGTTAGAACCGACTGTCTCTAGTTGGCAGAGGTATGCACTTCTGACAAATAGGGACACACCTTTTCTAGTCAGGGCAAGGGGATCACACCCTTTGATAACCCCTGCTCACCCCCTTGGTTGCTTGGCAGAGCAGACAGGCTTATCTCAGAGGCTGTGTGTTAAGCATTTATGACCACATACAGTAATAAAGTGAATACACTACAAATGGACACGACACAGTAGTATTATAAAAATAAGGATTTTTATATAAGGCTTAGCACAAGACCAAATAACGACAAAAATATACCTCAATCTTGATAAATACTCTTGGAAGGAAAAATAATACTTCAAGTGTAGTTTCTTCTTAGCACAAAAGTCTTTAGTATCAAAAGCAACTCTTCTTCTTTAAAACACAGTTCTTGGCAACAATGTAACCCACACGGGAGTCACACGACGTCGAGGCAAAGTTAATCCAAAGGGTTCGGCGTCGACCGCGAGGAGCGCTACGTCGAGCCCGGAGTCGCACAGACCCCCACAACACAGTACCTTGGAAAAGTGAAGCACACGATGATCAGCGGCGTCGAGATGTCCGGCGTCGCGTCTCCGGCGTCGATCCGGCCTCGGAGTCTGGGCGAGCTGCAGCGGCGTCGACAGATGTCAGGCAGGAGCAGCGCTCACGAGGTGAATCAGGATACGGCGTCGTCGTCGATGTCGATGATGATGTTGCAAGAGTGAGCAGCGCTCACGGCGTCGAGAGGGCTCGAAGTCGATGCGATCAGCAGCGGTGCAGACACGGGGTCACTTGGAGCTGGAGCCAAACTCGCTACTCACTGGCGTTGCTGCTGGCGTCGATCGGGCCCGGCGGCCGGCATCGAGGAAGCGGGACACTGGAGCCGTTACTCACGATGTCGAGCTGGATTCGGCGACGTCCTTCGGCGTCGAGATTGCTGGTTTCTTTCAGAGGTGCTGGATTCTCAAGTTCCAGCAACAAGCACTTTTAGCAGATGAAGTCATTTAGCCCTGTGAATTCAACAGGAGGCTGGCACTCTTCCAGCCCTTGGAGATTTTCTTTAGCAAAGTCTGAGAGTACACACACAGTTCCTCTCTCCTTGTTCCTTGGCAAAAATAAAGAAGCAACTGCAGGATTCCCCCAACAAACAGCACACTGGCAGAAGGGGTAGGCAAGTCCTTGGATCAGCAGGCTTCTTGTCCTTGGTTCAGGTTTCCTTGTCAGAAGTGATCTAAAGTCTTGGTTCAGGGGTCCTTCTCTTATACCCCTTTTTGGCTTTGATCCCTTTGTCCATGCAGGGGAATTTCCCAAAATCCTGGGTTTGTTGTGGCTGTAGCCAGGCAGAGGCACCTAGCCTATTCACTGTGCAGGGCTGGGTCCTCAGACACCCAGCAGGAGGTGGAGCCAGCATTGTCACTGGCAGGAGCAGAGCTATCGGCCTCCTGGTAGGAGGTGGGGCCAGGATCGTCCATGGCAGGCACAGAGCCATCAGTCGCCTGGCAGGAGGTGAAGCCAGCATTGTATCAGGCAGGGCAGGCTATCAGGAACTACTCTCCCCCTACTCTCAATGCAAATGTCCCACTCATCCCACACTGACTCATTCAGACCTCTGGAGCCACCCAGCTCCTGTCACACACACACCAAACCAGCAGAAACCAGAAATAGTTAGACAAGGAAATAGACACTTTCTAAAAGTGCTATTTCCAAACCCAGAGTCCAAAAACAATCCACACAAACGGATGGGTTATTAAACCCCGAGTTCAGGGATACCAAACTCGATATTGCACTATGCTCCCCGAGCCAGCTAGGATTATAGCATTAATAATCCTGGCAGCCCATTCTAACTAATGGAGAGCAGGTTACCTTACAATAGTGAAAAACGAATATGGCTGTAATTCACTATTAGGACATGCCGACTTGGTCAGGCTTGTCCTACCTTATACTTACAATGCACCCTGCCCGTTGGCCTACCATAGGGGTGACTAACATGAAGTTAAGGGAAGGTTTAGGGACTGGCAAGTAGGTGTACTTGCGCAGTCAGTGTGACAGTACCAGACTGCACGTAGGTCTAGCAATGGCAGACCTTCAGACATACTTTTACTAGGCCGCTCTTGTGGGTGGCACAACATGTGCTGCAAGCCCACGAGCAGCATTTGTATTTACAAGCCCTGGCACTCCTGGTGCACTAGACTAGGGACTGATAGTAAACCAAATAAGCCAAACATGGAATTCAATCAATATAGCAATTTTTCATAGAGAGCACTTGCACTGTGGCACTGATCAGCAGTGGCACAGTGCCCAAAGCGTTATACCAGCAAAAACATCGTAAAGAGGAGGCAAACAGAAAAAAATGGAGGAGAGACTCAAGCCAATGATGTCAGGTCTAACATTGGGGCATAATGTTTGCATTATATTTGTCATTTGATGATGAAGAAAACAGTGATTGCAATATTTATTGTGGGCAGCCACAGAGCTAAACATTTGGTTTCTTTTTTAAAAAAAAGTTTTTTATTGAGTGAGAAGACAGAGCTTACACAAAGACAGTTCAAGCTCTTTCAAGAGAACTCACACACATTTCTGAACTGTTTTTAACCCCAGGGACGTTACAACCCGTCACCCCCACCCCAACCACCAATAAAAAACACATTGCCTGATGAGGTTTTCAAACCTACACTCTTAGACACCTTTATCAAAAATCTTTCTCTTGTCTGATTTGGTAATTCCTTAACAAAATCTCTTTCTTTTCACAGTTCAAATATTCTTAATACATTATATGACAGCCTTTACTGCATTTTCCCACATTGTCAAATCTTAAAGAGACATTTTATAATCATACCTGCTATTATCTCTATTGTAAGCCCATCATACTTAGTCGTAGCAGGATTCCTAGAATAAGTGAGTATTCTAACTTTACCTCGATGTCTCTTTGCAGTTGTACTTCACTATAGACTTCCCTCTTAAATGTTCTTTTCTTGATATTACTTGCGTATGTATAGATTGGATTAAACATTACACTCCATGCCTTTATATACATCATCTACAAAGTTATAATCCAAAAATGCATATTTTATTCAACATCAGGTAAAAAAAATCAAAATGAAGAGACAGCACTACATAAAACTCCATTATATACTAACATCCTATACTACCCTTCCTCTTACTCTACAGTGCGGGTGCTTATATTTCATCTTATTAAATTCATTCTTATCAGTCCCCCATATTTGCGCAATAGCAGCTTGATTTAATAAAGTACAACGTTCCATGTTCGGAGTACAAGTGTGCAAATGCGCAAAGAAGGAAAAAGAAAGAAAGAAGATTTTTTACCCAGCATTGATTGTAGCAGCCTTATTGTTAAAGTGCATTATTTAAATAAGAATACATATCTAAGTTTGTGATAAGCTTAATGTGGTTCTCAGCCATGATTTCACTTATTCCCTTCACCCTCTATTCCATATTCCATTACCTTCAAAAAAGAATTTCAAGTACATCCATAGATCAGTTTATAGCATCCAGGTTGGTGCAATAATACATAAGGTGCGTATACAGTCTCTATAGATTCGTACCATCATAATACTTAATCCGAAAACAAAGAGGGACCTATTCCTCCACCTGCTCCCTCCAAGTAGAGAAATGTTTCCAGATTTTCCCTCCTCTCTTTATAGCTTTATTACCCCGCTGGTCGTATATGGCTTTCTTGAGGCTACAGGTTTTCAATACCCAAACTAACCACTGGTGAAAGGTCAGTGGGTTAGGGTCTATCCATGATGATGCTATGACTAATTCGATAAACTGCCATAGCTATATATATCAAGGCTACACCAACTCCTAGACACAAATTATGCATTCCGAGCATTATTACCTGAAGGGTAATTTCCACCTGTGTTTTTAGCTTTTCCTGCAGGAAAAGCTCTATTTCTCGAATGAGCGGGGAGAGTTCCCTGCATGTGGCGAACATATGCATCGAATCTGCTTTATATAGAGCACACCTTGGACAATAAGTGCCTTTCCCCTCTCCCCATTTGGAGATCGGATATGGCGTATAGTACAGTTCCACTGGTCTGGTTAGGGAAACACCTACCTGTAGGATGAGCACACTCTTTCTCAAGGCTTCTTGTTTTTGATTCACTTAGACCCCTGAAGAAGGGTCCTCAGTTCGACCCGAAAATGCATTGGGTGATGATACATGTATATTCACGACCTAGTCATTGGATGAACGAAAATATGATTTCTTGAAGAAGAATACATTTAATTTCTAAACTATTTCAACAAAAAGACTATACAGAAATGTATTACGTACTTGAGTTTAGGAAGAGGTTAAGTTCCTTGAGAAAGAGTGTACTCATCCTACAGGTTGGGTGTTTTCCTAACAAGACCAGTGGTTACATATACAATAAGGCACTGTGACTCAGTGCAATGGATGGTGCATCACTAAAGAAACAGTGCTTAAACCGTGGAATTTTGAAAGTTTGAAAGTGTGTATGGAGCACCATTAAAATTATTTTGATTCATTGTATAGTACAGTTCAAAACATGTTTTATAAAATTGTGCCTGAAGATTGGCTGGTAATAACATCTCTAGTGAATTAAGATATGCTTCCTGAAAATCACCATCTGTTATTCCCAATGACTCTTGCCAATTTACTGAACATTTTCCCAGATCATCATTCATAAGAGTGTTTAAAAATACATACATACATTTGTCCAATCTTCAGGACTTCAGATTGTTTTAGTTTCTCCACTAGTTCACAACTTTCATATTTCTCCATCCCTCCTGCCTTTTTAACAAGAAATCCGTCCTCTGTAGGTATTTAAAAAAATCCCTTTTTGATAGTGCACATTCCTCTATTATTACCTCAAATGGTTTTAACCCTTCAGATGCAAATAGGCATCCAACCTTTGTAATTCCGAAGTTTATCTAGTTCTGAAAGTACTGCTCCTCTAAAATCTCGAGCAGCTCCACATTCTGCACAAATGGTGCATAATAATTTACTTTTGCTGGCCCTACCAACCGTCGCACTGCTGACCAAACCCTAAAAGCTGCAAGGAGAGTCTTAAAGTGCACTCTTTTGTAATATCCGAAATTCACCTGGCGCCATCGACACCCTCTTACATAGGCTAAAACTTTTTCTGTGGGGCCAGTATCAAACAGAGGGGGAATATTCGGTGCATGTTCCAGATGTTTCAGGAAGGGATCGATATAGATGGCCACAGTAATGGTAAACAGGGGCACCTCTGCCTTGTATTATTTTAAAAGTCTCGTTAGACCCCCATTAACTAGCACTCTTGCCTCTGGATCTCTATACAAGGCTTTTACTTCTCGAATAAACTGCTTGCCAATTCCTTTCTAAGACAAAGTAGCCTACAAGAATAGCCAGGAGACCCTATCAAACGCCTTTTCGGCATCCAGGAAAATTGCTGCCATAAGGTCTCCTGCAACTTGTTTCCTATCAAAAAGTGTAATGATTTCCCGGACATGCTCAATAGTACTTATACCGGGGAGAAACCGATGATAATTGTGTGAAACAATATTATGGATCACCAATGCCAAGCGAGAGGCCAACACTTTAGAGTAAATCTTCACATCCCCAATAATAAGGGTGATTGGTAGGTAGGACCCTAGCTCATCCTTAGGTTTATTTTTTTTAGGAAAAAATACGATCTTTGCCATCCCCCAGGAGGCTGGTGGATCAGCCCCCTCTATATTTTGTACAAACAAAGCCATCATAGCGTCCCTTAGCTGCTCATAGAAGACCTTGTAAAATTTGATGGGTATCAGATCTGGCCCCATCACCTTTCCCTTTGGTAGATCAGCAAGAGTAGTTACCATTTCCTCCCATTCTAACGGTTGATTTAACTGATCCCTTTTTTCTCCTGTCAAGAGAGCCTAATATTATAGAGTTAAATATTGCTCTATCTGTTCTGCCCTCAGTATGCCCTCTCCTGGTTTTCTGTATAAAGGGTCCTGTAAAAGGCACAGAAGGCAGTTCGAATTTCCCCAGTGTTCGTTCTCAATCCCTCAATAGGAACTTTAAATGCCTTAATTTCATTCCTGGCAACTTCCTGCCTTGTTCTTACCGCAAAAAAGTGCCCCACCCTTTCACTGCATTCATACATCTCTTCGGGGTAGGTTGTAGCCCTATCCACTGCTTTTTTTTTAGCAATTTCTCCCCTATTAAAGTTTAACTTTTTGCCAACCCTAGACTGGCAGTTTCTATATCTCCCTTCTGCTGTATAACCTTAACTAAATTACATTCGGCTTGAATCAACCCATTTTGCCAATTCTGTAATTCAACTTTCTCAATTTTATTTTTCCACCATGCAAATTGCATTGTTTCTCTCGTACCCCGGCTTTTAATGTATCCCATACTATGTTCAGGGTGATCGACCCTAGAATCTTCTCGAAAAACTCCAGAATACCCTTTTCTCATATGCTCTAGGTAGATCTTATCCACGAATTATTATTCGCTCTTTCAAACGTCCATGATGAACATGGTTTTGCCTGATCCACCCAGCCCTGTATCTCCAGCACTAGTGGGCTGTGGTCTAAAAGATATCTAGTAGCTTTTTCAATTGTACTTTTCTGTCTGATCGCATAGGAAACAAAAAAATAGTCCAGCCTCACATGTTTCCTATAGGGCGTGGAATAATATGTATACCCATGGTCCTGCGGTCTTTGTTCAACCCAGATATCACACAACCCATGCTCCTGGCACATATTACACAGAGCCTGATAGACTTTAGGCTTTTTGTCAGTGTATGGTTTGCCCAATTTCCAGTCACTAGGGAGATTAATATTAAAATCACCTCACACCACTACAGGTAGTTCCCAGTGCACCAATTCATTTGAGACCCACCCCAGTAAGGCAGGGTCATCAATATTGCTCCTATAAAGGGAGTATAACGTAAATTTGGGTTAGTCGGGTGCACTACAACTGGCTATGACCCATCGCCCAGCTGTGTCTACCTATACTGTTAAGAACCGGATATTTTTTATTAAGGACTAAAATTGCAACCCCCTGATTACGTGCGCCCTGTGATGTTGCTCCTACAACACTATACCCAAAATGTTTTAACAAATCTTTTTGACTTCCTTCCACATGGTTCTCTTGAAGAAAAACAATATCAGCTTGTAGTAATCTCAACCTTTGGGAAACCATTTGTTTTTTCTTGCTATCATTCAAACCACAGATATTTATTGATCCAATCCTTGGATTATTTATGTATATATATTAATATCTCTGAACCATACAGTAGGAATTTGTTTGTTTCATTTTCTCCCTAGCGGTGTCCTTGTGTGTCCTCCCTAACCCAATTGCCCATCCTCCATCAATCTTATGTCCACCCCGTCCCTCCCCCCTTCCTCCCCCTGTCTCACCCATCCCCGTGCACTTCTCCCCAATCCCGCCTAAAAAACCTAGGCAATCAGGCGGAGCCTGAATGATGTGCGTTTTATGAACTGCCCCGCCATCCCCCCTGTGTTAGAAATACAAAACTAAGAAAACATCAAGCAGCTTTTCATTTCTCCTTTCAGCCATAACCTCAGAAACCTACTGGCCTACCATCTTTGTGCTCTCCACACCTTTTCCTGCCTTAATTATCTCATTTAGGTACCCCTGGGCCGGAATTTCTGCAGCAAACACTCAAGTGGTACCCCTGTATTTTACTATAAGTCTGGCCGGGTTCTGTAAGAACCTCTCAGCCCCTGTTTTCTGAAAAGGTGTTATCAATTGTCTGAGCCTCCACCGTCGTTCCACCGTCGCATGGGCAAAGTCTGGTTTAGTGAAGAAGGAGAACCCATTATTTGTCTTTGGGGAATTAGGTCGAGCTTGATCATACACCAGTTGGCCAACAAACACTAAAAAAGCCCTTGGTCGATCTTGGGGCTGCTTCTGCATCATTAGGGGTACTCGATGGGCTTGTTATCTCGTTGTTCCAATCCAATTGGACTTGATCCGGAAAGGTATTCTTCAGCAAGTTCACTATATGTAGCCTCAGGTTGCTGCCCTCCACCCCCTCTGGAACCCTCAAAAATCGCGGGTTGTTCCTCCGCTGTCATTTTTTTTGCTCCTCAAGCTTGAGCATGACATTGGGTAAAGTTCCATTATGTCCTACGGTGTGTTCCTTCCCCTCCGAAGACGTCCATCGTGTTTCCACCATTGTCAGCCTTTCCGTAAAGTCCCCACATTTTTTATTTATTTTCCTAATTCCGGCTTGTACTCTTTTATTAGCAATTCTGGCCCTGTGACCATCTGCCCTTACTTCCTCCTGCATTTGTTGAATTGAACTTAGTATTGTAGATAGTGAAGGCTCAGCCATCTCATTTGCACCCTCCATCACCTCTTCGGCCTGTAATGTTCGCATATCTGAATAGTCCCACTTGAGTTGTCTCCCCACTTGCCATCTCTGGCCTTCTTTCCTTCTATGATCTCCTCAGTTCTTTTTCCTCTGAGTTGCTTGTAGGTGGTCCCCTGATGTTAAGTCATCTGTTTCCAGGTCCCCTTCACTACTATTTGAGGAAATGTCATCTTTTACAGAGGTATCAGATTCATCAGTGAGAGAGAAAAATGTATCCCCTATCCCATCGGGTGAAAATTCCTCTCTGTTCTGGTACCCCACTCTCGCCGCGCCTCTTTTTACCAAATTTTCTTTTACGCCCAGCTCACTTGCGGGCTTTTGTGGCAGAATTTCACTCTTTGGGGTGGCTGTTTCCTCTTCATTTTTATTCATTAAATTTGTGCCATCCTGGTGGTCATTTACTCTCTCTGCATTGCCGGCAGCAACTACACATTCCTCTGGGCCGAGGGGTGGACTCTCCATGGATAGATTAATTCTTATCAGGCCTGTTTCTTCTGAGCCCACCTCCCCACAATTCGCGCTCTCTGCCCCAGACAGTCAGAGTAACAGTTTGCTCCTTACTTGTAATCTCTGGTGCAGGCTGATTACCAAACATTGCGGTGAGAGTGGGCTGTGCCTGGTCATCCTCTGTCCGCTGACCTAGTTTCCCCAGCATTTTCTTCATTCCTTGATCTTACTTGACTTCTCTACCCGTCACGGTCTGTTGCTTGGTTTTGCTGATGCTTCCGCTCCTGTTTACCTCGTTCGTACTAGGGAATGCCGCGGGAGCAGGGCCGCCCCTGGTAGAGCCACCAACTCCCACGTGAGCCTTAACAGCTTTTCGACTCCTTGCGGCTTCCTCTGAGTCCGTTGAGATAACCCAACCCTTTCACAGCACATACATGTCTCTGTTATGAGGAAATATAGATTTTATGGTCAAGAAATGTTCCCTAACGTGTACCCCACCGTCTCCATGTACGAGCTTAAAGTGCATGTAACTTCCCTCCTGTGCCAGCTATGAAGACGCAAATACATTTGCGTTCAACGTTAACATGTCCTCTTCCAGATCCACCATGAATGGGTCAGATATTCAGTTCCTAAATATGCCTTGCCACCGTCTTTGTATGGTACACTTTCTGTATTTCTGGCTCTGTGCGAGCTAGGCCCTGTTTTCTGTCATCAAGCCTCTTTTAAAAGTCATCTCTGCCTCCTGAAACTGCAACGTGGGATGCCCCCCCCGTGAACTCTGTCCTACTCCCTGCGAGGCGAGCGGAGCCTGGCTCGGCCTGCTTGCCTGCCAAAGACAGTATTTTACCTTCACCTTATCAGTATAGCCAAGCTTAGCTTCCCGAAAACACATTCCAGTCCAGCAGAATAGATAAACAATCCCTCAGCTGCAGAGCAAAGGGCCCGGCCTCTCTGTCTCCATGCAAGTAATTCATGTCTTCGTTACCATGGTAGGCCCATGGCCCCCTCGCTTTACCCACAGACACGTAGGCGCATATACACGCACTCATAGTCAGTATAGGATAGCCTCTGCCCAAGAGACCTTTCTGTCAAGATTCCGGAAACCTCAGGATCAGGGTGATGCCGAAAGGGGTCCACCTCCTGATTTCCCCACACTCTGACTGTACAAATAACACAGAGCGTAGAGGTAATCAAGCGAGGGATAAATCAGGGAAGGTAAGGAAGGGGTCTGGAACGGATGGGATAGCTGAAATGACAAGAAGGAGATAATTAGCACACCAATTCTGACTACTCTCATTCAAGTCTCGCTAGTGGAACAATACATACCAGTTAAATCAGGAGGAGGACCTCTTTTCTCTAACCTTAGATACTTCTCTAGACCAGAGGGCTCCCTATAAGAAAACCACTTGTTATTATGTATTCCAATACTTTCAGCAAAGCATTCAAAAAGACCACACCTTCACCACACATACCATATACTGCTTCCTTTGAGTAGAGAATAGATTTCTCCAGTAACCCAGTTATTATAGTTTATGGTGCTGCAGCAGTTCCACAACAATGAAGATCAGAAATCCATGATATCCTCTGATACTACACTTTCAATTCATCCAAGGACAAAGATATAGTTCGATTTAATGTTCCTAGCTGGGCCCAACTATATATGGAACACTAACAAAAAAGAGAACAAAAATGCTGCTTCCTCATCCGAGGCTTACCAGTCTTCCCTTCGTTATAATAGTTCTGAAATGTGGTTGCACGAATTATTATGTCCTCAGCAACCTGAACAAACACAGCTTCAGCTGCCTTCACCTCGCGGCAGCCGCTCGCGGTAAAAACAATGCACCGTAAGTACTTCCCAGAGCGGACACGCTCTGTAATTCACAAGTCCCAAGCGAAAGTGCCCATAGCCACGAGCACCTTGAAACCGGGAATCTTCCCTCGCGGCAGCCGCTCGCGATCGGGAATATCTCCTTTAAACTCAGGAAGCCTTTATCTTTCTCCACCGCGTTTCACCAACCCGGCATCTTCCTGTAACTGACAAGATTGTCTTTCTACGCGGCAGCCGCTCGCGGACAGAAAGCAGGATAAGGGAAAGCCTTCCCTCGCGTTTCTCGTTTGGCAACACTTGAGAAACTTGCCATGCAGAAACTGCAACAAAAGTATCAAATCCAAGACTTTGATTCTGGAAACAAACAGCTCTCAACACAGGGAACACGACCACACTCGTTTTCCAGATTCCAAGGAGTAATCATTTACAGCGCCATCTAGTGGTCATCACCATTATATAGCCTCTGTTCCCTTTCAGACTTATGGGATTTGTAGTCCTGTAGGCGCAGTACTCGAATCCTGACAGTATGCCCTCCTCAACGGCGCCTTCTAGCACCAGGTTTCCCAGGATTCTGGGCATAAAATCGTCGAACCGCAAGAGGGGCATGTACTTCAGTACAGGGTTCCCAGGAGTCATCCTCCGAGTCGTATCCTTTCCATGATATTAAATACCACAGCTTCCCTCTTTGGTATTTAGAGTCCAAGATACGACGCACCTCATATTCCAACTGGCCATCTCTCATCACTGGAGGGACCGCTTGACGTCTCCCAGTTCTCGCGGGTTTCAACAGACTGCAATGAAAAACCGGATGGATTCGTAAGGATGCTGGCAACTTCAGTTTGTAGGCCACAGGATTCACTACCCGCAGCACTTCATAAGGTCCAATGAACCTAGGATGGAAGATACTGCGGTAGCGGAAACGAATGTTTTTGGTCGACAGCCACACCTTATCCCCCACTTGGTATTCAGGACCCTTCTGACGACGACGATCTTCCCACTTCTTATACGAAGTTTTCGCCCTTTCCAAATGCATCTGTACCCGTCTATGGATCTTCAGCAAAGCCTTCATCCTGGCAGCAACAGTGGGATGGTTGTGCACTTCGCTAGGGATAGTTACTGGCAAGATGTTAGCATGATAACCTGTGTTGGCCCGAAAAGGAGATTCCCCCGTAGAACTATGCCAAGCGTTGTTGTAGGACAGTTCGGCTAACCATAATAAAGAGACCCAGGAATCCTTAGCCTCTTCGGCGTAGCATCTCAAATATTTCTTAAGCGTTTGATTAAGTCTCTCGGTTTGGCCATCCGACTGGGGGTGAAAGCTCGTAGACAATGCATCCGTTACTTGTAGCGCCTTACACCAAGTATGCCAGAACCTGGCGACAAACTGCGGCCCACGATCCGAAATGATGACTGTAGGTATTCCATGCAACCGCACCACTTCCGTCATCAACAACTGCGCGGTTTGGGCCGCCGTCGGAAGATTGCGACAGGGAATAAAGTGTCCCATCTTGGTCAGGCTATCCACCACTACCAGAATGGCATCGCAACCCTTATCCATTGGTAGTCCCAGCACGAAATCCATGCTTATCGTTTGCCAAGGTCTAGAGGGGGTAGGAAGAGGCATCAACAACCCCTTACTCCTGGTTTGTTCACTTTTAGCTCTTGCACAGATTTCACACTGCTCAATCCAAGACTTTACATCCGTCATCATTCCTTCCCACCAGAATTGTCTTTGTATCGCCTGTAGTGTTTTTGTGTGTCCCGGATGACCTGCCACCATGGCGTTATGACACCAGTTGAAGGCCATCAGACGTAATTCATGCGTGGGAAGAAACAGCGCATTATTTCGCATTGGTAATCCATGTTTCAGTGTTCGATGTTTTTCTTTACCCGCCCAAACCTGCCACTGTGCTGCGGAACGTTGTTTACGTACTGCTTCCAGGAACATCTCAACAGTAGTGGCACACACCACTCTTTCCGGAGGCAGAATCGACAATTGTTCTCCCTTTGATGATGCTCCGGGATCCAATTGGCGGGACAAAGAGTCTGCCTTTCGATTGTCAGCCCCAGGGCGAAAGGTAATAGTGAAGTCATATTCTGCGAAGAATAACATCCAACGCATTTGGCGTTGCGACAGGTGCCTAGCAGTCTTCATAAATTGCAGATTGCGGTGATCAGAGAACACCGTAACAGGATGTTGACCCCCCCACAAATAAGGCCTCCACTCCTCAAAGGCCCTTTTTACTGCCAACAGTTCTTTTTCTGCCACTGTGTAGTTCACCTCTGCAGGATTCAGCTTTCTGGACAAAAAGGCGACTGGGTGCAGTTGACCTGTGGTTTTATCTCTTTGTGAGAGTACCGCTCCAATGGCAATGTCCGAGGCATCAGCTTCTACAACGAAGGGAACATCAGATTGAGGATGTCTCAAGATAGGGGCAGAACAGAAAGCCTTTTTCATCTGCTCAAAGGCCTCTCCGGCCTCCAAAGTCCAGCAGAAGGTAACACCCTTTCTTAGCAACCGGGTTACTGGAGAGGCTAGCTGTGAAAAATGAGCTATAAATCTCCGATAATAATTGGAGAAGCCTAGGAAGCACTGTACATCCTTCACACTCCTAGGAACAGGCCATTCTTGTACTGCCTTCACTTTTCTATCCGCCATCCTAAACCCCTGAGGATTCAAGTCACCCCCAAAAACTCCACTTCAGTCACTCCAAACTCACACTTACTTAATTTACAGTATAAGCAGTGTTCCTGTAACTTCTGGAGGATCAAAACAACCTGACCTACATGCTGAGCTGGATCATCGGAATAAATCAGGATATCATCAATATAGATGACAACAAAACGGTCAATGTATTCCTTCATGATGTCGTTCAGGAAAAACTGAAACGCAGCAGGGGCGTTGCAGAGCCCGAACGGCATCACCAGATACTCAAATAGACCAAAGCGCGTTTTGAACGCCGTCTTCCACTCATCACCGGCCTGAATCCGCACCAGATGATACACCTCGCGAAGGTCCAACCGGGTGTAGATGTTGGCCTCCTTCACCTGGTCTAACAGAACGGGGATGAGCGGAAGAGGGTAACGATTTTTAATCGTGATCTTATTCAGCTGTCTAAAGTCTATGCAAGCGCGCAGCTCACCGTTGGCCTTAGAAATGAAGAAAAGAGGCGAGGCCGCTGGGGAACGTGATGGTCTTATGAACCCCAACGAACACAGATGTTCTAAATACTCTTTCAAATATTTTGTCTCAGAATCAGACAACGCATAGACTCTACACGTAGGGATCTTGGAACCTTCCACCAAATCTATTCGACAGTCATAGTCGCGATGAGGTGGAAGCTTCTCAGCCTCCACTTTGCTGAACACTGCTCGATACTGTTGGTATTCTTCGGGCAGAGTCACCTCTTTCTCGGCCGCAGTGGCTACTCGATAACTCTGGGCCAAAGATAGAGTATGTGATCCCTCATTGTCCTGCAAACATTCGGATACACAAAACTCAGAAGTGAACTGGATAGTTTTCAACTTCCAATCCATCAAAGGATTGTGTTTCCACAACCACGGCATCCCTAGGATGATTTCATATTGCGGAGCCTCAATCATGTTTAGTACAATGGATTCCACATGATCCCAGGGATGTCCACAAAGGGTCAGTTCTAAGGCTTCAGTATGTTCTACAATAGGACCTGACTTAAGAGGGGTGCCATCCACCGCCAACACCAACTCAGGTAATTGAATGGGAACTTTCTTTAACCCAAGCTTCTGCACCAAGCCATAGTCTATGAAGTTTCCCGTAGCCCCAGAGTCCACCATTGTTTTCACAGATACCCTTTGCTGTCCTGACCCCAGATACATGGGCAAGATAACATGAGACACAGCTTCCATTCTATCCACCACTCCCAAGGACGGTATTCTCCATTCCGTAGGAGGAGGAGGACCACTCTCCGCCCCTTCGTCTGCCTCCTGTAAAGCATAGGTATTTTCTGCCACTACCGCAACCATCTTTTTGGCAGGAAAAAACAAGCCCCGTTTTTGGGGTTTAGCCGGACATTCTCTCACATAGTGCCCCTTTTTGCCACAATACATACACAAACCCAGGGCACGTCTGTTCTCTCTTTCTGCCTTGGTTAATGGGGGACGAACAGCCCCTACTTCCATAGCCTCAGGACCTGAATCCTTCTTATGGGTAACACTCTCCACCTCATACCCACTCCAAGTGTGCCCACCTCTTTTTCGCTCACCTCCCCTCTCAGAAAGGCGGTGATCCAAACGCAGGGTCAGATTGATCAACGCTAAGCAACTCGTGGGCTGGGGGTCGATCTGGGCCAGGACGTCTTTCATATCTTCATTCAACCCCTGGTAGTACAGTGCCATTCTTTTCTCTTCCGGCCAAGCTGTTTCCCCCACCAATCTATTAAAGGTTGTCATATAGGTTATTAAATCCTTTCTCCCTTGACGTAACCCCAACAAATCACGATCTGCACTAAGGGTGGTAGCCCTTCTGTCAAACACCCTCTCAAACTCCATACGGAATGCATTCCAGTCAGTTAACAAAGGGTCGTCTTTGCGCACCAAAGGAACCGCCCAATTCGCGGCCTCCCCTGTCATGTACGATATCGCGAAAGCCACCCTGGAATGGTTGGTAGGGAAGGAAGCCGGCCTACATGAAAAATGCAAAGTAATCTGCGTCAGGAATGTCTGAATCTTAAGAGGGTCCCCTGCATATCTCTCTGGACTAGCCAATGGTATCGGCGGGGGCACCGTGACCTGTATTTGGGGTACTCCTGCAGAAGCATCAAAAGGGTTTCTGGCCTGCCTATCAAACCTTTCCTTCAGAGCAGTAGTTTCTGCACGAGAATTCACCAGCTCCTGCTGAACTATAACCAATGCCTGCATGACTTCTTCGAGTGTGGTCATCTTTCAGCACACCCTGACCGGGAGGTTCACTATTTTCTTGGGTAAATGATTCTGTCAAGATTCCGGAAACCTCAGGATCAGGGTGATGCCGAAAGGGGTCCACCTCCTGATTTCCCCACACTCTGACTGTACAAATAACACAGAGCGTAGAGGTAATCAAGCGAGGGATAAATCAGGGAAGGTAAGGAAGGGGTCTGGAACGGATGGGATAGCTGAAATGACAAGAAGGAGATAATTAGCACACCAATTCTGACTACTCTCATTCAAGTCTCGCTAGTGGAACAATACATACCAGTTAAATCAGGAGGAGGACCTCTTTTCTCTAACCTTAGATACTTCTCTAGACCAGAGGGCTCCCTATAAGAAAACCACTTGTTATTATGTATTCCAATACTTTCAGAAAAGCATTCAAAAAGACCACAGCTTCACCACACATACCATATACTGCTTCCTTTGAGTAGAGAATAGATTTCTCCAGTAACCCAGTTATTATAGTTTATGGTGCTGCAGCAGTTCCACAACAATGAAGATCAGAAATCCATGATATCCTCTGATACTACACTTTCAATTCATCCAAGGACAAAGATATAGTTCGATTTAATGTTCCTAGCTGGGCCCAACTATATATGGAACACTAACAAAAAAGAGAACAAAAATGCTGCTTCCTCATCCGAGGCTTACCAGTCTTCCCTTCGTTATAATAGTTCTGAAATGTGGTTGCACGAATTATTATGTCCTCAGCAACCTGAACAAACACAGCTTCAGCTGCCTTCACCTCGCGGCAGCCGCTCGCGGTAAAAACAATGCACCGTAAGTACTTCCCAGAGCGGACACGCTCTGTAATTCACAAGTCCCAAGCGAAAGTGCCCATAGCCACGAGCACCTTGAAACCGGGAATCTTCCCTCGCGGCAGCCGCTCGCGATCGGGAATATCTCCTTTAAACTCAGGAAGCCTTTATCTTTCTCCACCGCGTTTCACCAACCCGGCATCTTCCTGTAACTGACAACATTGTCTTTCTACGCGGCAGCCGCTCGCGGACAGAAAGCAGGATAAGGGAAAGCCTTCCCTCGCGTTTCTCGTTTGGCAACACTTGAGAAACTTGCCATGCAGAAACTGCAACAAAAGTATCAAATCCAAGACTTTGATTCTGGAAACAAACAGCTCTCAACACAGGGAACACGACCACACTCGTTTTCCAGATTCCAAGGAGTAATCATTTACAGCGCCATCTAGTGGTCATCACCATTATATAGCCTCTGTTCCCTTTCAGACTTATGGGATTTGTAGTCCTGTAGGCGCAGTACTCGAATCCTGACACTTTCCTTCCAGATAATATTGTCCCCAAACATCAGATATCAGATATGATATAGGAACGAGTTGATCTGACATGCCAGACTTCTGTCTCTTTCCTCTAGTGTAAATGTCAAGTCCCCTGCACCCTCCAGTTTCACGTCAGTCACACGTCATGCAGCTGCGCGCGCATCCAGACCTTAGATTCCTGCTGACACTGCAAGATTCTGCTATGTACCCACCCACTTGTGACACACTCATATGACGTTTCCAGAACACACCTCTGTATACGCCTAGTTCACGCCTTCTGATTACGTATTGCTAACACGTGTGTATTCTTATCTCGTTTCTCTCAGCTGTTACGCCTTCTGCATTGACTTCCATTCTGTACATCATGTATATAAGTTATGTATTGTCAATAAAATATGCTCTATCCCTTCCTGGACCCCTGTGGTGCCAGGAATCCGATATCCGGTTCTAGAACCATTCCTTTAAGGAATAAAACCCCTAAGAACTCTAACACCACGGACTCTGCGTCTTTCTTTCCGATTGAGTTATTTTATAAAGTACTTACCTGCATAGAAATTAGGACGGTAATTAGATATTTACCAAATTAATTTGGCGCCCGAACAGGGACCCCTCCCCCACCTCACGCGCCGGTAGGTGCGTTGCAGCCTTGGCCCCCTGCCACAGTCGAGAAGGACAAGTTACGCGTACCCGCAGGATTTCCTGTATCTCCCTCAGGCCTACGGAGGTGACGGAGACTGCGATCAGCACCCAGACGAGGCGGTGAGGAGTGCGGAGGATCCCGACCAGAGCCTAGCCGAAAGAAGCAAGGTCCGAGGTGTCAAGAGGCCCACCAGTTCCGAAGTATTCACGTGTCGAGTCGAGTCGAGTCCAGTCCGGTCCAGTCCAGTCGAGTTTCCGAGGCCTTCTGTTTCCGTGCTTCCCGGTGAGTACCGTTGCTGGGGACGCATCTAGACGGGTGCATTATTATGTATCTGGTAAAGACGGGTTTGGGTACACAAACACGGTCTGCACTGTTTTAGACAGTGTATCTGTGCTGTTTAGCAGTACATCCAGTATTAAAGTTCCTGCACTGTTCTTGGCAGTGTATCTGTGCTGTTTAGCAGCACATCTAGCATTAAGGGTAGATCATATGTGTTAAAAAGTTTTATGTGATTAATGTCGTGGTATGAGTGACTGTTTGATGTACATTACTGTGTTTTTGTATAAATAGCTGTGTTCAAGAGTAAGTAACAGGTACCGAGTATCCAGAATCAAGTAACAAGATGCCGTTTTTCAATAAATTAAGACAGATAGGAACTAGGAAAGGGATATTAGAAGAAGAAATTCCTGTCCCACCTAGGGACACTCCTGGAAATTTCATGTACCACAAGCATGGCTTAGATGCCATACTGTATCTAGATTTATGGGCTGATTATACCAAGCACTTAGAAGAGAGACACAGGTGGCCTGTTACAGGAACATGGGATGCCGAGTGCATCATGAGAGTAGAGGAAGCGCTATGGAAAAAGAAAGCCAGACAATCCCAGAAAGATGCCATAGAATTGTGGCATAAAGAATCGCATAAACGTACAGAAAAAGCATTCCGAAAAGCAGAGAAACATAGAGAAGAGTCAGACGAGGTCCGAGAAAACGAATTAGTTGCTGAAGGTATCCGAGTAAAAGCAGAACAAGTAGACCGTATACGAAATACTCTTGCAAATGGCATGTATCTAGTGGCCGAGGGCTCGCCTGAAGCCACTTCAGAAATACCAAAAGACCTGCCGCCACCATTGGTTCCAATTAAAGTAAATCACAAGACCACCAAAGATATATTCCTTTCTTCCTATCTAAACGATGTAGCTCCCGGTTATACAAATCCACGTGCCCACGTACCGCCTACTGACGGTGACGGTAGTGGCAACCTACCCCAAGACAATGCCCAGTCCGTACCGCAACAGAGTTCACCCGTTCGACAACCTGGGCCACCTATTCCCCCACCACTTCCTGCTCCTACCACGAATCCACTGAATCCGTTTGGGCCCGATCCTGGTAAAAGACAAGCTCAGATACACGTACAGACTCCGCAGACAACACATGCTCAAGCCTCCGCTTCAGGAGGTGCGACAGCAGATTTCCAGACCCCGCCACAAACACACAGATTAAACCTTAGGGATATCATGAAACAACGTACACCCCAAACACCAAGTTACGACATGCTTAAGGAACCCCTTCCAATTTGCAGATACGATCCAGTACCCGGTAAAGACGATAGAATGTTGTTAGCATCACTACGCTTACGAAAAATTACAGATTACTTAGTGCTATTTCCAGGAATGGCTGAATACCTAGACAGAATATATCATTTTGTCCAGACTGGGGAAGATCCCGACAGTATTAAAGAGGCCCTGGCTCATCAGAAAGTTGACACTCAAGGTTGTATATTGCGCTTCTTCATAAATTGTTTAATCAGAGAACGAGACAGGCCTGGAGTAGATAAGGACGAGATAGACGCCCTAAACAAGTGGGGTCAGAATATAGCCGATGGAAACCATGATAAACTGAATAGTATAGCAAGCATGTACAAGAAAATCAGGAAAGCAGTAATAGAAATACATGAAAGAAAGGAACAAGAAAAGGAAGGAGATAGCGAGAAGGATGGCTCCTCCGAGGAGGACCAACCAGAAGAATCCGAACAACAACCTAAAGAAATAATAGCATATGTAGGTAAGGGAAATTACCTTAAGAAAGGCATTCGTCCAGAAAGCAAGAGAGTTTTTCTCTCTGGCATGAAAGCGAGTTCTCCTGAACATCTGTTCCAAGATACCGATAAAAGACTTCAAGAACGAATGGGGTACCATGTACTCAATTCTATGGATGAACAAGAACTAGCCCGGTCAGCAGTACAATGGGCTGACAATCCTAGCACATATAATGATGATACAGTAGCACAGACATTTTTGAATCTCCCCCCAGACGAGCAGAAGTTAGCTGGTGTGTACATGATTCAGCATCTTCTTACACTGTACAGAAATCAGCGTTCTGATCCAGGTCCCCTACCTGATACATTAGAAGCACTACTTATGAATAGATGGAGAGGCCTAAGTACCAAGTTAATTCAAATAATTCTAGAACAACGACATAGATATAACGCTTTCTTAGGCCCACAATATGTTCCAGCTCCGCCCCTAGAAAGAAAAATGTTTCATTTTGACAGGCAGAATCCTTTACGAGAAGTACACCCAGTTATGAATGCCGATAATACCCTAAGACGTGTGTTTGTATACACACCTTTAACTAAGTTGGAATTGTTAGAAATGAAGAAACTAGTACCCTGTCACGATAAAGACCCTGCAGGTTTTCACCGAGAAATTAAGGACATGTTACTCATGGGAGATTACACGTATACAGATATTATGAAATTGTTAAAAGTATTGTTGCCCACAGGCATTTACGAGAAACTCAAAGAAAAGGAATGGGAGGTGGGAGATAAAAAGATAATTTGGACTGAAATAGAGGACGAGGAAAAATCTCGTACCCCAGGGCTAGGCCTTGGGGACAAAGCTAAAGCATTACCAGGTTTAATAGTACAAGTTTTGCCAAGATTATTGACAACTAAAAAGGAAGACTGGGACGCGATCTCAGCCTGTAAACAGAAACACGATGAAGATACTAGTGACTTCTATTCAAGATTCGAGAAATGTTTCATTATTAATAGTGGCCTGAAACCAGGTAGCGAGTCATACCCGCACCTCTTTGTAACAAAGTTAGTCGAGAATTCCCTGACACCAGTTAAGAATCGTGTATATAAAGTTGAAAGTACATGGCAAGCAAATACGCCATCCCAGATGTTACAAATGTTACAATACCACCAGAACAGAATCAGGGAAGAACAAGATCATGAACAGAGACGTATGAAAGACACCAAAATGAAAATGCTAGTAGCTCAGTCGGTCCCAGCCGACGGTCAGAAAAAGGGTGCGACCCAGACAAGTAATTCAGCGGCTCCCGTTAAAGGGACATGCAATTATTGTAAACAACCAGGCCACTACGTACATGAATGTGCAGTCCTGAAACACAATATAGCAACAGGTAAAACTAAAGAAAGACCGCGTCAGCCTAGACAAGACCAGGTCCAGCAACAGACCTCACAGAATATACAGCCTACGCATGCTCCACCACATACAGTACAGACCGTAGCAGTATCACAGCCACAGCCTATTGCCGCGACACAGCAAGTTTCACAACAGATGTACCAGTATGCCCAATCTGATTACCCCGATTATCAGCGATATACATGAAACAGCCTAGAGAGGGAGGTTGGCTTGCCTCTTATTGAGATTCCTGTAGATCAAGAGGGTCCTTACGTACATAGTCAAGTATTAGGAAAAGACAGAAAGTTTTTGATTGACACAGGGGCAAGTCGCACAACAATCAGTCACAATGAAGTTCCAGGGGCACCCCTCTCAGGCTCACAGAATGTTTCCCTTGGTTTTTCAGGACAGCCTATTGTAAATGAAGTATCGAAACCTGTCCCCCTAGCAGTAGGTCCATTATCACGTGTTACAGACCTGTTACTCACGAAATCATGTCCAGAAAACTTGTTAGGTATCAAGACATTGAAGGCTCTAGGAGCTGTGATATGTTGTTCTCCGGAAGGAGTTAGACTCTTTCTACGTGACTTTAAGGGTCACTATGTACTACGAGAGTTTGATGTCAGATTGAAAAATGTACCGAAACACCTATGGGCACAAGGCCCAACTGATGTAGGTTGTATGCACATTACACCATACCGTGTTACACTCAAACCAGGAGTTGTGTTACCCCGAATCCGACAATACAAATTACCACCTGATGCTGTAGTGGCTTTACTGGAAATCATTGAAGAGCTCATTGCCCAAGGAGTGGTCGTAGAAACCGACTCCAATATCTGTAATTCTCCTATCATTCCGATTCTTAAACGTACTGATCCCAATGCACCGCCTGTATATCGGCTGGTGATTGATTTACGAGAGCTGAATAAATGCATTGTACCGCAGTATCCTGTGGTTCCCGACATATCATCCTTATTGACTGCCATTGATTCAGAAGCGACGTTCTTTACTGTAATTGACCTCAAGAACGCCTTCTTCAGTGTGCCCATTGATCCAGAGAGCCAATACCTCTTCGGATTCAGTTTAAATGGTCGAAGCTTCAAATTTTCGCGCGCACCTCAAGGATTCACAGAAAGCCCCGGCATCTATAGCCAAGCACTGAAAAGACAACTTGACAGTATCCAAATGCCAGTTAACACGTCCTTACTCCAGTACGTCGATGATCTGCTGATCACCGCACGAAGTGAACCCGAATGTGAACAAGCATCGCTGACAGTTTTACATTTTCTGGCTGACAAGGGACACAAGGTGTCTCCTTCGAAGCTACAATTCTGTGTTCAGCAAGTGGTGTACCTTGGGCACTTGCTGTCCAAGTGGGGAAGACAACTCACATCTGATCGCATTCAGTTAATTGCACAGTTACCACAACCCAAGACACAAAAGGAAGTGCGGGCCTTTATAGGCCTCACCTCGTACTGCAGACAATGGATTCCTCAGTATGCATTTCTAGCTAAACCACTGATACAGTTGACAACACAGGAGGCAGCGACTTCGACTGCCCTCCCTTGGACTCAGGAACATACACAGGCTTTTGAGGCATTAAAGAAAGCTTTATGTAAAGCACCAGTTTTAGCGACACCATGTTACAGCAAACCTTTTACACTTTTTGTTACAGAACGTGATGGTACAGCATTGTCTGTTCTCACGCAAGATCAAGCAGGTTCACATAAGCCTTGCGCTTATTTTTCAAGTACATTAGATCCAGTGGCCCAGGCTCTGCCTGCGTGCTTAAAATCAGTTGCAGCGACAGCCCTAGCAATCAGACAAAGCGATTCAATAGTGTTAGGACACCAATTAACAGTACAAGTTCCACATTCTGTAGAAGTCCTTCTAAACCGAACACAGACTCAACACCTGACTATAGCGCGATTGACAGGTTATGAATTGACGCTATTCCAGCCACACATAGAAATCAGACGCTGTAACATTCTCAATCCTGCAACATTGTTACCCTCGGTTATGCCAGATTCAGCCCCGCATGATTGTATAGAGATCATTAATGCAGTAACAAAGCCCCGACGAGACTTAACAGACGTTCCATTGACAAATCCAGACCTGACACTTTATGTGGATGGTTCATGTATGAGAACAAGCACAAGAGAATTAGTGGCCGCGTATGCCGTGACCACTGAAACGGAAATCAAAGAAACACATCGCATCGACACACTGTCTGCTCAAGCAGCAGAGCTTATCGCTCTGACCCGAGCCTGTACACTAGCAAAGAACAGAAATGTCAACATATACACAGATTCACGTTATGCTTTCGGAGTCGTGCACGACTTCGGAGTGTTATGGCAAGAACGAGGTTTCTTGACCTCTCACGGTGCCAAGATCCAACATGGTCCGCTCATTCAAGCACTACTAGAAGCAATACATTTGCCTTCAGGCATATCCATCATGAAGTGTAAAGCACATACTAAAGTTACAGATTCTATTTCCCAGGGTAACGACCTGGCAGACCAAACAGCAAAACATACAGCATTAACTCACACACAGACAACTGATGTGACAAAGACAATAGTACCGACACATTGTATGACAGTCAGGGATCCCACACTAGATGTAATCGACATTCAGACACATGCGACTCCAGACGAAATCAAGAAATGGATGGAACTAGGAGGGGTCCAGACAGACCAGGGATGGATGACGAAGGGAAAATCTACATGGTTTCTCCCCGACTCTATGGTTCAAGTCATAATAAATACAGCACATAGTCCAGCGCACCTGGGAGAAAAAGCCATGCTAGACAGTTTACAGAATCTCTGGTACAACAAACATTTACGAGCAGCAGCAAAACAGAAAGTGCGTACTTGCATGATCTGTTGTCAGTTCAATCCAGGTAAAAGCGTCCCTGTAGAGCAAGGTGGATTTCATCCTCCCGATCACCCTTTTGAAGTCCTCCAGATGGATTATATCCAGATGGAACGTTGTCGAGGATTCAAGTACGTCCTCGTAGTTGTTTGTGCACTTTCCCGTTGGACAGAAGCATACCCAGTCTCAGATTACACTGCCCCGACCACTGCCAAGCAGCTGGTTCGAGAATTCTTCCCACGGTACGGCTTGCCTCGTATCGTGTACTCAGATAACGGACAGCCATTCTCATCCGAGCTTATGAAGCAGGTTTCACTCCTGCTAGGATACCAGTGGAAGTTCCATTGCGTCCGACATCCGGAGGCCGCTGGCCTCGTAGAAAGGCACAATCAGACACTGAAAACTCGTCTTGCCAAAATATGTAAAGAGAAAGGGGTCGACTGGATAGTCGCCCTGCCAGTTGCGTTGTTCTACATGAGAATGGTCCCACATTCGAGATCAGGACTAGCCCCGTATGAGGTGGTCTTTGGCCGACCACCAAATATGTGGGGACGCCCATGCCTAAGAAAATAACCGATGTCGATTGTAATATGCTGACAGATTACCTTGCCTCCTTGATGTCTGCACTCCAATCATGTCGTTCACAGGTTGCCGCAGCCTTTCCCGACAACACTGATGTAAAGCCACACGATGTCCGCCCCGGTGATACTGTACTGATCCGCAACTTCGACAGGAGGAGCCCGCTGGAGCCCCGCTGGCAGGAGCCGAAGCTCGTCCTTCTAACCACGAGGACCGCCATCAAGGTTGAAGGCCGAAAAGGGTGGATACATACGAGTCACATTAAGAAATGTAATGAACTGGTACCAAAGACTGACTCGTCCACCCCCTCAAAGGACTGCCCAAATTCTAGTGACTCTAAACTCCCCTTGAGAGAGAAAACTCCGCAAGAAGAGTATCGATTAAAGTTGCGGTCTAGCAAGTCAGACAGGTTAATTGTTTAAGTCCTCCCCTAGGTGAATCGGTTAAATCGTTTCTGACATGTATCCCCTAGACCCCAATAGAGAGAGAGATAGAGAGAAACAGATCAAGAAGCAACGATATTGCAAATCGCTCAAAAGTTACTGTATTGTTACCTTATGGATTATGTTTTCCTTAAGTCTCATGATTATTGTTACAAGTGTAATCCTACATATCTACTTTCCTATTGCTACACGTGCACATTCTTCTTTTAATAACACTACCGAGCATTCTTTTAGTGAGTTACCCCCTCAAGAATTGTCATACAGACTTGCGCTGCGCAACAATACATTCATCCGTATGTTACACCATTCCCAACAGATCAGCAATGCTACCAATTGTTGGATATGTGGCCGACTCCCTCCTTATCAGAATTACAAGGGAGTTCTGCCCCTTTTTCCGTACCCGTTCACACATAATGGATCATGTGGCGCATGGTTCAGTTTAATTAATTCCTTAGATTCCGATTCTGTAATCTACCAAGGCAACTGGGTATGGGGAAACCTGAACGTAGTTCTGCATAAAGTATGTTATCCTGACAAGGAGGGCCAAAAGGACAGGGACTGATCTAGAAAATGAAGTATATGGATTAGGAAATTTTACACTTAACCTCATGATTCTGAATGTTGAATCCGAAACCAAGCCAGACTTGCCCACTATGTCAGTACTACCAGTCAAAGGTGAATTATGTGTCAGAAAGAGTGGTTCCGTACACCTGGGTCATAGTAAATGTACAACTGTGGTCGAATTTAGTGATAAGGGCAAGTCCACATTCCAAGCTACACGTCATTCCTATTTTATATGTGGTCAGACAGCATACATACGTTTGCCACTAGATTGGGATGGTACCTGTTACATTGGATTCTTACTACCACCTGTTTTCCTAGCTCCACCTGATTATCATAGAAATTCCCGTCTAGTTCACAGACCCAAAAGAGATCTCCCAATTGTCGACTATACTGAGACAGCATGGGAAAAGTACACAGATTTCAATAAAGGTCTCTTTCCCTATCTAGGAGCCGTTTTTAATAGTAAGTCTATCCGTCACTTGACCAGAACTCTCGAAGCAGTAGTGAGAGAGACTACCTCCGCCCTAGGTAACTTGACTGAGGAACAGTCTGCTATGAGACTTGTCGTTCTTCAAAATCGTCTTGTTATTGACGTCATACTCGCCGACCGAGGAGGAGCCTGTAAGGTCCTCGGGTCAGCTTGTTGTGTTTTCATTCCTGATAATGCTCCGTCCGTATATAAGGCTATTACCCGTCTCCATAAGATAGCTAGTCAGATACATCAGAATCCATGCACTTGGACTTGGTCCGGTTGGCTTTGGACTACTATTTCAGCTTGGGGATGGAAAATACTGTCACTCCTTGGAACAATACTGCTTATAGTATTCAGTTGCTGTCTATGTTTACAATGTGGGCCAGCGATTTGCGGCTTGTGCGCCACATCCTGTACTCCCCATTCAAGTCAACGTCCCAAGTCCCGTTTGAAACAGGATGAGCAGATGATGTTAACTACACAGATAAGTGGATTAATGAAGATTGATGTATCATGAAGGGTCCGTAGGGAACAAGGAGGGAATGAGGAAATATAGATTTTATGGTCAAGAAATGTTCCCTAACGTGTACCCCACCGTCTCCATGTACGAGCTTAAAGTGCATGTAACTTCCCTCCTGTGCCAGCTATGAAGACGCAAATACATTTGCGTTCAACGTTAACATGTCCTCTTCCAGATCCACCATGAATGGGTCGGATATTCCTTGCCACCGTCTTTGGATGGTACACTTTCTGTATTTCTGGCTCTGTGCGAGCTAGGCCCTGTTTTCTGTCATCAAGCCTCTTTTAAAAGTCATCTCTGCCTCCTGAAACTGCAACGTGGGATGCCCCCCCCGTGAACTCTGTCCTACTCCCTGCGAGGCGAGCGGAGCCTGGCTCGGCCTGCTTGCCTGCCAAAGACAGTATTTTACCTTCACCTTATCAGTATAGCCAAGCTTAGCTTCCCGAAAACACATTCCAGTCCAGCAGAATAGATAAACAATCCCTCAGCTGCAGAGCAAAGGGGCCGGCCTCTCTGTCTCCATGCAAGTAATTCATGTCTTCGTTACCATGGTAGGCCCATGGCCCCCTCGCTTTACCCACAGACACGTAGGCGCATATACACGCACTCATAGTCAGTATAGGATAGCCTCTGCCCAAGAGACCTTTCCTTCCAGATAATATTGTCCCCAAACATCAGATATCAGATATGATATAGGAACGAGTTGATCTGACATGCCAGACTTCTGTCTCTTTCCTCTAGTGTAAATGTCAAGTCCCCTGCACCCTCCAGTTTCACGTCAGTCACACGTCATGCAGCTGCGCGCGCATCCAGACCTTAGATTCCTGCTGACACTGCAAGATTCTGCTATGTACCCACCCACTTGTGACACACTCATATGACGTTTCCAGAACACACCTCTGTATACGCCTAGTTCACGCCTTCTGATTACGTATTGCTAAGTTATGTATTTCAAAAAAATATGCTCTATCCCTTCCTGGACCCCTGTGGTGCCAGGAATCCAATATCCGGTTCTAGAACCATTCCTTTAAGGAATAAAACCCCTAAGAACTCTAACACCACAGACTCTGCGTCTTTCTTTCCGATTGAGTTATTTTATAAAGTACTTACCTGCATAGAAATTAGGACGGTAATTAGATATTTACCACAGTTAGCTGAAATTCAATCACGAGCAGCCGGAGAAGGACGTCCACGGTCTCACATGCTAACTCCAACCTTCAGGCAACCGTCCGCTGACCGATACACCGATCCATTCAGTGAGGATAGCGGGAGCGGAGCAGCTAACACATGCCATCTTGCCTCTAAACATTTGGTTTCTCAGAAAGTTATTAGTATTGCCATTTTGTTTTCTTCACACCTTGCAAAGTGGCCTAGCCTTGCTGATGTATATGTAGACCCAACCCCTTCTTGATTTTTTTTATTCACTTTATAAATGTGGCATTTCTAAAATAGTATTGTTAAATCTAATGTTACAGTTGAAGAAAAGGTATCATTACCATTCCAAAGATATGAAATATGATGCAGCTACTCCTTTCTAATAAGGAATTACAGTTTTAAAGTACTTTAAGGAATTTGCAATGCTAGCCTATGAGAGGAGTAGGCTTCACAGTAGTGAAACAAAACTGTTGTTGTTTGTCACTACCAGGAAATGCAAAACTTAAATGTACATGTCCTATTGTTCACTTACACAGCACTCTGCCCTTAGCGATATCTAGGGCCTGCCTCGGGCCCTGCTGTGGCAGGCACCAGATAGGTTTGAAAGGCTACTTCTGTGGGTGGCACAATCAGTGCTGCATACCCACTAGTAACATTTAATGTACAGGCCCTAGGTATATGGTATGCCCCTTTTGCAAAGGACTTACAAGTAAATAAATTATTCCAAACAGGTGTAAACCAATTCTACCATGCTTAGAAAAGTACATGCTCTTTAGCACTGATCAGCAGTGGTAAAATGACCAGAATCCTAAATCCATCAAAAAGAAGGTCAGAAAAAAAAGAGGAGGAAGTCAAAATGTGTGGGGTAAGCCTTTAGAGCAGGCCACTTTCCAAGAATTGCCACATGTTCTGGTACAGAAAGCCTTTCACAGTAGTGACTGATCATCAAGCACTGTTGACGATATTTGGCAATCCCAAAGCCAAAACGCTACCTCGAATTGAACGTTGGGGATTGACTTTGCAAGAATACAAATATACAATTCTCCATTGTCCAGGAAAAGATCAGAACCCTACGTATTATTTTTCAAGAGTGCCATTGCAGTGTCCTGGTACCTCACCTTACAACGGAGGCTTACATCAATTTTATTGTGAAAATTGTGAAATTGAGCACACCAGATGCGATGTCTTTAGAACAAATTGTCACTGCCATAAGCCAAGATAGTGATCTATTAAAATTAAAAGGGATTATTTCCCATCACTTGTGGGACTAGTACTCTAGACCTCTCCCTAATGATGGTGAGTACTTAAAGTTCATAAGAGATGAACTCTCAGTGACTCAAGTAGGCTTCATTCTGCAAGATACACAAATTGTGATTTCAGAGAGTCTATGACAGCAAGTGATTAAAGTCGCTTATGGGGCATATTGAAGACTAGTTGACCCCATCAGAGCTCTCTGTGACTGACTTTTGTTAGCATATCTTGATGACAGGGTCAAAAACAGGCAAACTGGCTTTCATCTAAAGTCATTCAGCACCCTTTGAATAGGTCAGAATAGCCACACCACGCGTGTGAGAGAATTGGTATTTGTTTATTTGGTCCTCTTGATAATGGGCATCATATTCTAGTCATTGCTGATGAATAATTCAATTTTCCATTGGAGTAGACCTTTTATCCACTATACATGAAAAGGTTATTCAAAAGTTAGATGGCATCTTTGTGACATTTGGTGTACCTGCTAACTTGACGTCTGACAACAGACTATCATTTAATAGTTGAGAATTTGAAGACTTTCCAGATCATCTCAATATAAAGCATCAAAAAGCACTCCTCTTTGGCCCCAGGTGAATGGTCTGGTCGAACGGTTCACAAGGACTCTAAAGAAAGCTGTTCAGTGTGCTACATTTGAGAAGCTCAACCTCAAAGGTGTTTTGAACACTACTCTTCGACCTTACTGTTCGACCCCTCACTCAATGACAGAGGACAGCCCAGCAACTCTCATGTTTGGAAGAGCCCTGATGACCAAGCTACCCCAATTGAACAACATCAGAACCAAGAATAAGGGAGACATTCATACTATGGATTTTGGTCACAAACAGAAGATGAAAATATATGCTAACAGATGACATCATGTGAAAGACGTAATCTTTAGAAGGAGATCGAGTGCTTGTTAAACAACAGAGAAAAAGAAAGGCTGATGCTCCTTTTGAGGCTGAACCATTTACCTTCACTAACATCAAAGGCACATGGTGACTGCTCAGTGTCCTGAGAAGTCTCTTACGAGAGAGTCCTCTCACTTTCAACATGTGGCCCATCAGTCCCCAAACATCGATGTCAATGTAGAAACCGTGGATGACTCAGTGTCTGCTTAGGATTCCACCTCACCTGTGCAGATCACTGACACTTCGGCTGCCAGTTCCTGTTTCCAGTGAACTGATCAGGTTGTGTGATTCAGGCACTGCAACAATTTAGTTGTTTATCTATTTTGACAAATTTATAATTTTTCATTTAACAAAGTAGGAGATGTAGTGTCTTGTAAATGAAGAAACGCTGGAATTCTTTTGTTTCCCATTGTGCACCTTAGGCCTGTGGCAGGAGGAGCTGAAGACTAGCTTAGAATGAGTTGTGCCTTACACACAGCAGAGTAAGATGTGTCGAACTACTCTTTGTGTGTTGCTTGGTTAATGGTGAGTACAGGTAAGGGCCTGGTAGGACTGTTCACCACTGAGACCCATTTATGACCCTGATGTTGCAGTAAGAGGCATAACACAGCAAGCAGGAGCACATACTGTCCTACAGTCTACCAATACGTATAGCGCAAGAATATCAAGTTCTTCACTTTGACCTACAAAAATAACAACTGCAGGATATTTATCACTCCAGTATCATGAAGGTAAGCATACATAGGTCAGTATAGATTTAATGTCCTTCATTCCACATGTACATAGGTTAAAGATACACACATAACAAACATCATAACAATAGACCACTGTAGCATATCCTGGAAATTGTAAAATCAGATTAGTGCAAGTATTTTTCAAGTTTTATATGGAGTAAACTTGATCCATAGGTATTTGAGCCCTTTACATGAGCACCAGTTACATTATCCAAGAGCACAATCATTTGTATTTTTAGGCACAGGGAGGTTAAGAGATTTGCAGAGAATAAGATGCTGTTGAGCCTGCCCAACACTGAGACTTTAATCGAGTTCTCCAGTTCCAAAGTCGGCAGCTCAGGCCGTTCTATCATGTCTGCAGACATTGGTTTGTGAAAGAGTTTGTTGTGTCCTGCAAATAAAGAACGCTGGAACTCTTTTGGTTCTCACTGTACGCCAAAGGCTTGTGACGTAAGCAATGGAGGGATGAGTTTAAGGCAGGCTTAGAGTGTGAAATTTTGACATACACACAGAGGAAAAAAAGAGGTCACTCAATCAATCAGAAGATGTTGTATAGTGCGGCTGATCGCCCAGGTCTTGAGCTGCTTCCTGAAGTCCTTTTGGGAAGGGGCAGAGCGTGTGGAGGGAGAGATCCTTCCAGGACCTGGGAGGGAGGTAGGAGAAGGAACGTCCTCCACTTCAGTTGAGGTGAATGCATGGGGATGTGGGCCAAAGCGAGGGGGAGGATCTGAGTATCCTAGTCAGCCGATGGAATGTTAGGCGGTCATTGATGTAGGTGGCTCCAGACTTGTGGAGGGATTTATAGGCATGAGTGAGGAGCTTCAATAGGTCTAGAGGTGGTTTCAGGAGTTTTTGGTGGTTCCGGTGTAGAGTGTGTTACCGTAGTTGAGTCGGCTGGCGATGAGGGTCTGAGTGACTGACTTCCTGGAAGAGAGGGGCATCCATCGGAAGATCTTGTGGAGCATTTGAACGATGAGGAAGCAGGAGGAGAAGACGCAGTAATATTTTGCTTCATGATCAGATGGGATTCTAATATGATACAGAGGTTGCATGCTTGGCTGGTGGGGGTGGGAGAGGGGTTGAGTGTGGTGGGCCACCATGTATCGTCCGATTGAGAGGGATTATTTTCGAAGATGATCACCTCTGCATTATCTCAATTGAGCTTGGGGCAGATGGTTTTCATCCTGTTGGCGATTTTTGTGATGATGTGTTGGAAGTTGGCACTTGTGGAGCTGGTGTCTTCTGTGTGGGATAGGACAAGCTAGTTGTCGTTGTCGTAGGAGATGATGTTCAGTCCATGGATCATGACTGCCAGAGGTGTCATGTAAGTGTTGAAGCGGGTGGGGCTGAGGCAGGATCCTTAGGGTACGCCGCAAAAAATGTCTTTGGGTGCGGAGGACAAGGCTGGTAATTAGATCCTATGGGTGTGACCAGAGAGGAAGGAAGAGATCCAGTTGAGTGCGCAATCAAAGAGATGTAAAACGTACTATCTGCGCGTGACATGGTTATCGGTGAATACCTTGGCTGGTAAGATTCTACAACTGGTGCAGAGACAGTGGATACAAAGCCTGTACAATGAAAGTGCTCCACCAGAGAGTTTACTGTGGTCAAGCAAAATGCTTGTGTGTACCACGTGTGCTGCAGTCGAAGTGCAGAATTGATGCTGGCACTGGTGGGGTCTCAGCACAACACCAGCCTGTTTAAAACGCTTGACGATAAAGAATGCAGCACTGAAATTCTACATGTTGGTTGCAAGAAAGTGAATGAAATGGCCTCAAATAAAAGGTACTGAGACATTATTTAAATTAATGCCATCCATCATACGGAGTAAGAGCTCTAAAAGTGGATGAAACCAGGTTATGAAAGTAGCGCACAGCAATAGTTCTCTACAAGTCAAATTGAAATTTGTGTTCTATAAAGCATAGATTAATCACGTGTTTGTGATGAAACATTTAAGTACTGTTCGACCTGGTACCATTAGTGTGAGTCTCCCTTCCACTTTTCACTGTTGTCTCCACTGTGTTTGATATGTTTTTGCTGGTTTCGATGCTTTGGGCACCGTGCCACTGCTATTCAGTGCGACAGTGCAAGTGCTCCCTAGTGTAAATTGTTGTAATGGATTAGTGACTCTATGATTAGCTTATTTGATTTACTTTTCAGACCCTAGTACAGTGCACCATCTGTGCCCTGGGCCTGTAGATCAAATGCTGCTAGTGGGCTTGATTGTGCCACTCACAGATGCAGATTGTAAAATGTGTCTCAGGCCTGCCATTGCAGAACATGTGTGCAGTCTAGTACATTTACTATCATCTTCGAACTAAGCTATTTTTATCATCTAAAAGTCATTTTTCTAATACTGTATTGTGGATTTTTGTCGTTTTGGTTTTGTGTTAAGTCTATCTAAAGAATACTTATTTTTATAAAACCTGTGTGGTGTCCATCTGCAGTGTTTTCACTGTATTACTGTATGTGTTCACAAATGCTTTACACACTGCCTCTGAGATAAGCCTTCCTGCTCGTGGAAAAACATACCACCGGGTTGAGAAGCGATTCTTTAGGAGTGTAGCCCCCTTATCCTGGCTAGAAGCAAGGGTCCCTATTTGTACAAAGGTGCACACCATTGCCAACTAGTGACCCTCAGTTCTAACAAGTACAAAGCCAACCAAATATATTAATGTCATCTGTTTTCATGGACTAGTAGTGTAGAAGATTTGTCTACTTATGTAAGTGACCAAAGAGAGTATCTGTAACACAGAGTGCTGCAGGGTGGCCTTAGAAAGAGGTTCAGGGTTTGTGCTAGCAGAGTTGTCCCTGAACGAAGCAATCAACCCCCAAAACTGCTGTGTAGGGGTGCAACTCCCTAGATTGCATCAAGCAAAAAGCTCTGATTGAGAGCCAGGGCGAAATACAAGCTCCAAAAACTCAATAAGGCTGATCCCAAAGCTAACCTGTTGCAAGGCACAAGAGAAGCTCTGCCTGAGGATCTATTTACTCATGAATATCAGAGATACCTCAATTAAACATGGATTGTCGTGTTGTACTTCTTGGATACAGGGATTTCTTCACAAGTATGCCTATACACTGTCAGCTCTTCCCTCACAGGGTGCCCGGCTGGGCCCCATGCGAGTACCTCTCCTTTATTTTCACGTCTCTGTGGTGCACACCTCTTTGACTTTGACAGTGGATTCTTAAACCCAGGCGTCCCTCTGTTTTAGGTCCTGAAGAGACCCCCTATTGGTGGGATCGAAACGTAGTCGACAAAATCCAAAAGCGAACCACTTCTCAGCCTCTACTATTGTACTAGAAGGTTGTTATTAATCATTGATTTTTTATAAATATTTAGAAACCAATTTGTATGTCTCAGTTGTCTCCATTGTTTTTGTAGGTTCTATGTTCACTTGGGACCCCATGCACTTGCTTCAATCAATTTAAAAGTGTATTTGCATACATATTAACATTTAGCAGTGTCCTATTGTATATGGTTGTTGTGTCCCTCTCTGACATATCTTTACACATTGTATTGCCATTGTGCTATAGATTACTATATATAATATACGTTGTCCACAGGAACCATTGTTCCTTGTTACACAATAGATACCCTGGTGCCATGTGAGTAAGGTGGCCTTTGTTTCCTCAATTGCAAGTTCCATTTGAGGCACCCGAGACCAATACTGTCAACAAATGTATATACGGCTGCTGCATTCTTAAAACTACCATCTGCATTTGATGCTTCAAACAAAACATAATATTGGGAAAAGATGGACTGCATGGATAGAGACTTTTGAAGATTTCAGAGACGCAATACATGAAAAAGATGACAATAAGATTTTAACGCATCTGATGAACATGGCTGACGAAGGAGTGAAAGAAGCCATGAAAAAGATACCACAAGAAGGTGAAGTGACACAATCAAATCAAAGCATCCTTGAATGTCACGTTTATTCCAGCACCAAATGTGGATAATGAAAAATACCTATTCAGTCAAGAACGACAGAGACCAGGTGACACCATCGATGAGTTTGTTGAGAGACTGGAGTCTCTGATGATGCACTGTAATTCACATAATGATGAGGAGACTACCCACCGCAATGTAATTGATGAATGTCTATCAGATTCCTTTTGACAAAGACTGCTGAAAGAAACTCTAAGCTTAGAACAAGTTCCCATTGCTGCTTGCACTGAAAATCATACTGATTGTCAAGTGACTGACATGGAGTGTGGAGGCGCCCAGTGTGCTTCAGTCATGAGCATGAAAAGTAAGATAAAGTACAAGGCTGAGGGACACAAGGCGATGGCTCAGCCGAAAAAGAAATCGTGTAACAGATGTGGACTGCTATTTCCACACAGAGGTAAATGTCCCACCATTGGACATATATATGCATAGTCTGTGGTAAAGCAAACCATTTTGTAATTACTTGCAACACAAAGAGAAAAGTAAATGGATCACAGCATGAAGACAAAATTGCAGACCAAACGCTACCTTAGGGACTTGCCCCCACAAGGTCAAGCAGTCACATCAGCTGCAGCAAACCGACACCACCATAAATCGATCATCATCTAAATCGTCAACAAAGAGTTCCTCACTATCAGTTCCCAGTGAAAGTGACAATTTCAATTGTGCTATTTCAATTATTACTTCAAAAAAGCATGCAAATGTGGGACTAGTTGAATGTGAGGAAAAATTCAAAGTGATGAAAAATCAACATGAAAAAGCACCATAAATATTCAAACATTGTCCAACGATCACTCTAAAGATAAATGGGTGTTCAATATCATTCATAATTGACAGTGGAGCATTAATAAATACCATGCCTGAGGAGAAGTGTCAAGAATTATGTCTGTTAACACAACTTACAAAGGCAAAGACTAAAAATCCAGGGACATCTTTTCTATACATATTGGTCAGTTTTGCTATAATCAATTGAGTTTTGGTGGATCCTCTGCTGCAGAACTTTCGCAAGACATCACTTGACATATCATACAGCCTATAGTAAATGCATTTAACTACAGTGGTTTTCAGAACCACACAGAAAGTGGATAATAAAGCTCTCATGGAAGTATGTAATTTTCTGAACAATGCAGGCTTAACTGTGAATGCTGACAAATTTTAAATCTACAAAAAAAGCTTGAAATTGTTTGGCCATGTCTTTTATAATGGAGGTATGTTAGATTATGCTTGGTGATGCACTTTAATGTCATGTATTTTACCATTCGCTACGCCATTTTAAGTTTCTTTGGCGCCATTTTCTTTGCTGTTCGAAACTAATCCTGTTTGATTCCGAGAAATGCTCCTTGCTATGTTACGTTCCTTCAACAAAGAATTATCTCTGCCAGTGCATAGCTTTCCATTGGCAAAGGTCCTCTCACACCTGTCTGGCAGTTTGATCGCAGCCCAGGGAGGAACGGCCTTGAAAGTGTTTTGAGCTGTGCAAGATATGAGAGTAGAAGCCTTTTTTTTCTCTTTACGCTGTTCACCCACTTCTGTTGCGAAAATTCCACTGTGGACATGTTATTAGTTGACCATGCAATGCATATAATGTATCTTTATGCTTACAGTTCCTCAGTTCCCTCTGTAGCAGTATCTTGAGACTGTGCAGATGGGGACGGCTCTGAGAATATACAATAAATGATTATTGGTCTATATTTTCCACTGTTTCTCTGACTCTTCATTCAGCATGGAATGCTAAGAGATGGTAAGTGGTGCTCCGGGGGGCCCTAATCGGGTCACTTCCTTCAGGTATGAAACCTGACTCAGCTAAAGTGCAAACACTGACTACTGCAAATTCCCCAGAGGACATTTCTATGTTTTGATCATTTCTTGAAATGGCCAGTTACTGTTCTAGATACATATGAGACAATGCTATGGCCAGTGCACCGTTAGAAGAACTGTCAAATGAGAATGGTCTTTTCATTGGTCACGCATATGTGAGAAAAGCTTCCAAAAAATAAAGCAAGCTATTGGGAGTGCCACTGAAATGTCCAACTTTCACACCAAACTTCATAAAGAGATTGCAAGTGATGTTAGTCCTGTGGGGTTAGGCGTACACCTGCACAACACAACGGACAGACAAATGCCCGGACACATATTGTGCCATACACCAGTTAGAGTTTTTCACAAATGGAAAATGCTTACGCACAAACCAGAGAATGAAAGTTGGTCTGGGTTCTGTACTTTTAAATATTTCAATGTGTTCTAGTACGGAACGCCTTTCACAGTATTGACCGGTCATAAAGCACTGTTGATGATATTTAGCAATCCCAAAGCAAAAAAGCCTCCTCAAATTGATAATTGGGGTTTGAGGTTACAAGAATAAAACTATACAATTCTTCATTGCCCAGGGATAGATCAGAATCCCGTTGATTAGTTTTCAAGAGTGCCATTGCAATGTCCTGGTATCCCATGTAAGAAAGTGGAGTCCTACATCAATTTTATTGTGAAATCGAGCAAAACAGCGGACATGTTTGTAAAACGAATTGTAACTGCCACGAGCCGAGATAGTGATGTGTTAAACTTAAATGACATTGTTGCTCATCAAATGTGGTACCAGCACTCTAGACCTCTCACTAGTGACAGTGAGTATTTGAAGTTTAAAAATTTGAGAGATGAACTGTCAGTAACTTCCAAAGGCCTTATTCTGCAAGGTACATGAATTTTTATTCCTGAGAGTCTACGACAGCAAGGGTTCAACGACACCCATGAGGGACTTCGAGGAATAGTTGCCACCAAGCTAGCTCTCCTAGACTGGGTCTGGTTTTCCTTATCTCAATGAAAGGGTCAACAAAGAATCAAAGACTTGTCATATATGCGAAGGGAAGGGATCACCCTGCCTCTCATCTCAGCACAGTTCACCCCATTGCATTCTGATTAATACTGTGAGCTTACTTCAAATCAGCTGTAGTTCTTCACTAATGCTGATTCAGGTAGTGCTGTTATTTCTAGACATGTGTTTCTGGGTTTATCCCTTGACTAGTAGGGAGCAGAAGTAATAGAGAGCAGAAAAAAGTTGTTTGAGGTTGCTGAACTGCTGCCCAAGTCTTCACATGTCACAGTACTACTCCACAGGCACACAGGTGCATTCCAGGTGAGCTCATCAGCCGGTTGGCTCAAGTGTGCTCTCCCTGACCATATGTTGATGAAAGGGTCAAAAAAAGAATTAAAGACTTGTCATATTTGCAACTTTGTTTCATCCCAAGCTATTCAGCACCCTTTGAACATGTCAGAATTGTCACATCATGCTTGGGGGAGACCTCCTGTTGATTTCTTTGGACCTCTTGAGAATGGACTTCATCTTCTAGTCATTGTTGATGAATACTCCCAGTTTCCATTGGTAGAAGATCTTTCATCTGCTACACATAAAAATATTATTCAAAGATTAGATGGCACCTTTGCAACATGAGCTGTAACTGCATTCTTAAAATCTGACAACAGCCCACCTTTTAATAGTCAAGAATTCAAAGACTTTATGAATTACCTCAATATAAATCATCAAAAAAGCACTCTTCTTTGGCCCCAAGACAATGGCCTGCTAGAATGGTTATTGATTACTCTAAAGAAAGCTGTTCAGTGTGCTGCAGTGGAGAAGCACAACCTTAAAGTTGTTTTAAACGCTACTCTTCGAGCTTACTGTTCAACCCCTCACTTAAGGACAGGGGAAAGCCCTGTGACTCTCATGCTTGGAAGAGCCATAGCAACCAAGCTGCCCCAATGGACCAACCTCAGATACAAGACTGAGGAAGACATTCTTATTTTGGACATTAATCACAAACAGAAAAAGGAAATATATGCTGACAAATGATTTCATTTGAAATATGTCACTTTTTTTATTCAAACGTTTTTTATTAGGTTTTTAAAAACAAAGCAAGACAAAACAAAGGAAGAGAAAACAATTGCAATAAAAAATTATAAGAAGATACATAATGTTCAGAAAACATGTGCAAAGTCCGATGACCATCTATAGATTCTTACATGAAAAAGAAACAAAATGTAAAACAAAACCAATATAGAATATACAAAGCACTGCAATAATAATGCAAAATAGAAAAATACAAAGAAGCCATAAGGAAGTTATAGAGTGGTTCAGTGAAGAACCTCTTGCCGTCCAATACTACGGTAAGCTTCTAAGGGTAAAGGATAGGGAGATTAAGGCCATAGAATAACACACTTACAAATAACAAACATGTGTAGGTGCTTGACTGGTCCATTGTTGATGAAAATAAAGATACAAACTGGGCACACAGATTATGGGAGTGTGATAACAGAGAGTTAATCCAAAGTCCAAAACCAGGAGACCACACCTGCCCAGAGCACGAGGAAGGGGTTAGGCCATGATCTATGAGGGTTCAGGGAGGTTTTTCATAGAGAAGGAAGTGTCCAAAGATGACCATACCCTGCTATTCTGGCATTTCCAAAGGGAATTCTGAACATGAGATATTGTCTGCACCGCTTAAGAAAGAGATCCAGTTGAGCAAGGCCTTAAAGGAGGAGGCGGCTGTGTTTTTTCCAGTTGGCTAATATTGACTTACATGGCGATTTCAGTAATATGTCCACTACGAGTCTATCATTCTGTGTTTGGATTTGAGGATCTTGAAAACCTTGAATTAGTGATAGAAATTCCTTGTTAATATGGACCCCACGGATAGTGTAGATAAAGTCAAACACACTGTTCCAAAAGGAGGTGACCTTACTAAAGTAAAATGGAACATGACAGAGGTCCCCGGTAGCAGCTTTACAGTTCCAACATCAAGTATTATCTTTAAGAGGCATTTTGTGGCGCCTCGATGGAGTCCAAAAGGATCTATGCAGAGGCCAATAGTTTGTTTGGGAGAGTGCAGGAGAGATCTTGTGGGATACGACTGATTTCCAAATAAGTTTCCAGTTATACCGGGGACGGTTCCATGGCTATGACAGTTTTCATGGAGGATGTGGATTTAGGTAATAAAAGGTGATCAAACTTAGAGGCTCGGTGGCCTGATTTTTTAAAGGCCATTATTGTCTTGATGATGGAGGGATCTTTATCAGGGAGTTTAACTTGGAGAGGCTTGCTTTGAGTTTAATATAGAAATAAAAGTCCTTGTCTGAAAGGCTGTATTGATGTTTAAATTCTCTGAAGGAGAGAGGGGCATCCAAGGAGCCCAGTTCTCTTGGGAAGTGGATGCCTTTCGACGACCACAATTTCCAAAATGTGGTTTTCCCTTTGATTTTAATATTTGTGTTGTTCCATAGTGCTATCATGGTAGAATGAACAAGAGGGATCTCTAGGATTTTATCTATTTTTGTCAGATCTCTTTTTGTATTGGAGATGATGTCTTTTCCGGAGATAAGGGGTAATATGTTACTAGATAAAAGTGCAAGAGGGTGAAGTGCACCGAGTAATTATTTTTTGGCTAATAGCCAGGAGGGTGTTTAATCAGGGAGTGGGAAATGCCAAAGACAGCCTTGTCTGGCTAGGAAGGTGGTATGGTACTTTTTCAAATCGGACAGGTTAATGTGCCTAGGTGGACTGGTAAAGGTAATTTCTTGAAAGATATTATTGCACGGTTATTTTGCCAGAACAATTTTATACTTTGTCCAGCTTCATGAAGGAATTACTCTGAGAGAACAAGGGGTAGCATGCTAATCAGATAGTTGACAACTGGTGTGTTCATCAGTTTTATGATCTCAATATGACCCCACTAAGTGATACATTTGGGATTCCAACTCTCCAACAGTACTTCAATTTTATTTAGTGTTAGTTTTTCATTGTGGCAGAGTGATTCTAATAAGTTTGCATTGATTTCAAGACCTAGATGTAGTGCGGCTGCCAAGCTAGTGTGAATTTGAACGGATCACTAGTACAAAGGTTGTTCAGACCCATTATTTAAGACTTGCATTTAGAAGTTTATATTTGGACGCACAGGCATGATCTTCTATTGATTTTAGTAAGGCCGGGATGGAGTGAGATGCATCTTCAATCATCTGCATATGCGGCCACTTTTATTTTCATGTTATTGCAAAAAACTCCAGCTATATATGGTTTAGCCTTGATCCTGAGAAGTAACGGTTCTAGTGTCAAAATGAATAGTGATGGAGAAAGTGGGCAACCCTGTCAGGTAACCCTCTCTAGATTAAAGGCTGAGGATAAGAGGCAATCCGAACATACTCTAGCTGAGGGGGCAAAATATAAGACCATGAATTTTCTCATAAAAGTGTCACCAAGGTTATATTTAGGGGTGGGTGGAATTTGCGTAGTCGTGCTCCGCAAAGCTCCACAAAATGGTAAAATATCTCCGTGAGCATGCAAAAGTTCAGCGAACACGCGGAATTGATTTTTCCCCCCGTTCGCAATGCTTTTTCTATTCACGAACGCTATTTGCATGCTTGGGGAGAAATATCTGGCGAACATGCAAAAATATCCGTAAAGACGCGGATAGCGGAATTCTTGGCATTTCCACATTCTCAGCGGAACGCAAAATAACCCAAATTCTGCAAATTCCATGAGAGGAAAGGAATTTACCGACCAGGCCTAGTTATATTACAACAGGGTCTCTAAAAAAAAGACCAAGAGACCCTGTTGAAGGCCTTCTCAGCATCAAGGGTGATGGCTACAGTGTCTGAAAATTTGACTTTTGCTTCCTCAATGATGTGACAAATAAGGTGGGTGTTATCGCTTGAGAGTCTATTTTTCATAAAGCCCACCTGATAATGATTAATTAAAGACAGCAAGAACACAGCACACAGTATTTTGGCATAGATGTTTGCGTCTAAGTTTATTTATGAAATCGGTCCATACTTTTTCAATAGCAAAGGGTCCTTGCCCTCTTTTGGGATAACCACGATAGTGTCCTCGCTGGTTGAGCCGGTAATGAAGTCTGTGTCTGATTAGTGGCTTGGATGGTGTGGTGCATGACAGCCTAATTGTGCACCTCCGCCTCCGTGGTCCTTCACAGCGGGCTGTATTACCTAAATGATGGGTCCCGAAGTCAGCCGATCCGGTCTCCGACTCTGTAACTCCTGCAGAGCCATTCCATGAACAAGGACCTGCACTCACAATATTTTTGAAGTACTTTTATCCATTCTTAACTGCCACAGATACTCGTTTCCCAAAGCGCTCACTGTACAACACCCCCCAGAGAACTCTGCGCTCTACCTACTTATCATTTTTTCACTGAGTTATGTTGCAGGACTGTGCCTTCTTCTTGCATGACTTTCAGGGGCTGCTCCATTTTCTTTTTTCGGCTTGCCTGACCTGAAAATGGCGGCTGGTTCTGAATAAAAATTAAATTGGTTCAGCTACAAAGGGCTTACATGAAGAGCAGCTGCCCCTCTATGCCCTTTGGATAATATTCTCCCTAACAAGGAGTCAATCTACTATTCTGGTCTGAAGTGGGTGATGTTGATGTACTGAAGCCTCATAGCACCCGGTCTGACCCTAAAATGGTGTACACAGCAAGGTGATTTGATTTGAGCTCTTGGCCCACTCAGACCTACTAGTTCCTGCTTGTCTCCCTTGACTGACCCTATCAGGGCTCTGCTGTTCCACCAGTTTGCCACAATAATCTAACTCATCTGCTGTGTGCTGCTTGTACTAGAGGGATACCAAAGGGGATGATGGACGGAACGTTTGAGCAAATCAAACATTCACCCCCAGTCAACTGATGTGGGTCTAATCCATCATCATTCTTTAGCTCACTACACCACCCCAGACATTGCTCAAACGCTCCGTCTATCATCCCCTTTGGTATCGATTTGTTTGCCCTATGTTGGCAGGGTATGCCCAGAGGTGGGTCCCTTGCTCACTTTGCCACTGGATTCAAAATAGCCCGGCTGATGAGGGTTATGTACCCGAAACCGGTCCCAGGATGCTTGCTTCTGGTCCAGGGAAGACATGGCTTGGCAGTTCGGGCTGGATTGTTCGCATGAGGCACATGGTCAGACTGATTTGCATATGGCCTTGTCTGAACTGGAGTGGTAGAGTGAGCTAAAGAAAGATGATGGATTAAACCCAGATCAGTTGACTGGGGGGGAGTGTTTGATTTGCTCAAACGCTCCTTTCATCATCCCCTTTGATATCACTTTGTTCGCCCTAACTTGGCTGGGTATGCTCAGACGTGGGTCCCTTGCTCACTTTGCCACTGGATTCAAGGTAGCCTGGCTGATGAGGGTTATGAACCCGAAACCGGTTTCAGGATGCTTGTTTCCGGTCCCGGGAAGACATGGCTTGGCAGTTCGTGCTGGACTGTTCCCATGAGGCACAGGGTCAGACTGATTTGCATATGGCCCTGTCTGAACTGGGGTGGTGGAGTGAGCTAAAGAATGATGATGGATTAAACCCAGATCAGTTGACTGGGGGTGAGTTTTTGATTTGCTCAAACGCTCCGTCCATCATCCCCTTTGGTATCGCTTGTACTAGAGGGTGCGCAATATCTTTAATCCCAACCCTATATATAACACAGGCTCTCTCTAAAACTGGCCTTTACCCAGCACCACCCCACCAGCCTTCCCACTGTGAAAACTATGGCAGATTAAGAGCCTAAGCCGAACAACAAACGCATCAAACCTGAACCACTGTTGCCTGACTCTCCGGTTAAGGGGAAGTCTGAGTTCAATAATACCATGGACATGATCCATAAAAAATTATTGGAGGTGCACAACCTTGTCAATTCTACCAAAATCAACACTGATTTGAGGCAACTGGAACTGTCCGTAATCAGATCGGACATAACTAGCATCAATGCTAAAACATCAGAGGCAGAATCTCGCATCAGCACCCTGGAAGACAACTCCACTGCCAGAACCAGAGTCATAAACAACTTGCTGTCCAAATCTAAATCCCTTGAAAGAAATGTTTCTGATCTGGAGCACATGAATTGCAGAGGTAACCTGTGCATCTTTAACTTGCCGGAAGGTTCAGAGAACTGAGTAGACTCTTGTATTGGCTTCTTGGAGAAGTAGATCCCGCAAACAACAGGAATCTCTTTTAAAAGGAGTTTGAACTGGAGTGTTGTAATGGCAGAGTTTTTGGCTTTATTTAGCAGTGATATAGATCATTAGTCTTGCTCGCATCTAGTATAGGTATTCTTAGCCTGTGTTGGCCCTTTTAAGCCCTTTTTCCAGACCTAGAAGAGGATAGCTGCTTGATATACTTTTATTCTTGACTTTAACCTGTCTATTGCCTATTGGCTTTGACATACTAGACACATTGGTATGGTTTATGTAGGTATTCTGACAGAGCTAAGGAGCATTTCACCCCTTTCAGGCCTACAGGCCTAAAGCTAGAGAGACTCCATCTTGATGGAAGCAGGGAGGCTTTTCAGGGCAAAGGCGAAGTTTATAGTTAAGGCTGTTTTTCACTTGGAGAGAACCGGTCTGGGCCAGCCCTTATCGGTAGGCTGTATTATTCTCTGTGTAGAAGACACAACAAAAGGCCGGCCGGCTGGGTGTGTGTCCTTGATGCGAGGTGATGCAGAGACCTGGTAAGCGGCGGGCTGATGGATGGAACTTTCCATGAGGAAACAGCATTCTATATTTGTGAAGTGCAGAGGCGGAGTCAGTCAGTCAAGCAGAGGGGAGTCGAGGAGGGAGTCAAGCAGAGGGCAGTCGAGGAGAGAGTCCAGCAGAGAGTCCAGCAGTGGAGTGGAGTTGGCAGAGAGAGAGAGAGGGTTCAATCTGGAGAAGAGCTGAGTTGAATAGTGAGCTGGAACTGAAGGAAGCAGTCAGAAGCAGTTGCTTATCAGGAGGAGGTGTGAATAGCTGGAGTCTGAAGTAATGCCTTTTAGAAGAGATAGAGGAGAGCTCGTGGACTAACCTATGGAAGCAGATGGAGTTAATTGGACATTGGCGCAGAGACAGAGTGAATAAGCTAGTGGAATGAACGGTGATCAGAGCGGCAGGAACCATTAAGATTGAAGACGGAAGGTAGAGACAGTTCGTGTGGGGGAGAGGAGTCCAGAGACAGAGTGATCAGCGCAGAGGTGTACCCAAGAGTGCAGGAGAGAGAGAGTCTGAGATGACCCAAGGCACAGACGAGAGAGGAACCCAGATGACAGCTAGAACAAGACTACACACTAATAAGGTGAAGGCGTTCCTGTTATATTAATTTACTTTACACTTGCATCTTAATCTTATCTTTATTCCCTGGGCTTTTGCATTGCTAATCTTTTCCCTTTCAGCGGAGTGTTCCTGTTATGTGTAATCCTTCTCTTTCAAGCGGTGTGTTCTACCTATAGCCTTTGTTAGATTTGTATAAATGTTTATATTGCTATAATAAACAATCCCCAGTTTATAATAAACTGGTGTGTAGCCCCTATTCTTGTTCACTGAAGGTAAATGTAGCTCCTAGGTGAATGCTAGGCACGTGAATGGATGAGTAATCCCAATCAGGTAAGTGGTGATCACATAAATAGGGAGTGAGTGAACCTTTGATGCCAAGAGCAGAGAGTACATTATATAATTTGGAACTATATTCAAAGTCATTATTGTAGTTTCATCCCGAGTAGACAGCTGAGATAATATCCCAATATATATATATATATGTATAGGTGTTCATAGGAATGTGGTCGTCGTTGATATGCGGCGTTAATGAGAGCGTCGGGGAGGATACCGACGTGTAAATCCACCAGATTGTGGCTTGAATAAGTGAGAACGTCAGGAAGGACACTGACGCGTAGTTTCGCAGGATCGCGAACAATTTGGAAAAGAGAGCATTGGGTTCTGCAGGCCCGTGTGTAGACGCACCAGATTGTGTGTCAGATCTGCCCTAGGGTAGAACGGTCTGGGTCAGGGTGGCCGCGAGACCAACTGATGTGAATAAGTGTGGTGTAGGGTATGGATATCCCTAGTAATCAGTGAGTATTCTTAGTATCCCTATAGATTTAGTGGTGTTTTTAATAATATGAGCTTGTATATTGCGAGTTCCCCATCCTCAGGTTGTTACCAGGTGCCTGGATAGAGGAGTCCTGAGGACGGAAGGTGAGTACGTTCTGGCTGGGTTGGAGGGGCCCCTGGGGGCTGATCCCACCTACTCAGAAAATCCAGCCATTACAAGTGTGCACACTGTGTTCTCTCCTTCAAGTCTACAAACAAAAGTCAAAATCGTTAGATTGTCTGCTGTCCACGAAGATATCAACACACAGAAATAATTCTCAGCTATGTCAGCAGGAACAACCATATTCTATGGAATGGTCAAAAAATCTTCATCAGGCAAGATTATTCCAAACTTACGATGGAGACCAGAACAGGCTTCCTAGCTATGCAGCCTAGACTAAAAAAACTCCAACATATAGTTCTCGCTCATTGTTCCTGCTAAATTCAAAATTCTGGTGGATGGAAGACACCATATTTTCAGTGACCACGGAGACCTACACATTCTCCTAAATGAATGTGAAGGTGGAGGTTCTGTAATGGACACACATCCAGCTCTGTTCACACAGCACCCCTGACCAGTCCAAGTACTGGTTGACCTCATCCATATCCTTTTGTTCTTGTGAGGTTATTTATTTGACTCTGGGTTCTTGCTTAGTACACTACAGAGCTTTGCTCTGTGCCTTGTTCCGCTTATCTGTGTCACCCATTGTATTCTGCGTAGGCTTGTTAGTCATCATGGAACAATTACAGTTCTTGGTTGTGTACTATTTCGCTCTTTGTGCGCTAATGCATGTTAACAATTGTACTCTCATTGTGCTCATTAGCCATACTTATCTGTTTTAGTCATGCAGAGTTTTTATCCCACAATACTGGTTTACTATACATCTTTACAACAATCACAGCACGACATGTAGATCTGGTATTCATGCTCTATACTAGACTTTTACCTACATCCTCTCGTAGAGCCTTGGAGAAGTCTGTGAAATAATTCTTAACGTTGGATCCTTTTTGTTATGACAAATATAACAGCTCTGTTGTACAACATAGGGCTAGCTCCGCAATTCTGTTGCCAGCCTCACAGACATGTTTTGGGGTGGATGGGGGGGAGTAGCACGATTGGGTTTGGGGTTATTTTTTATTATAATTTGCCTTTGTATTTGTGTGAAGCCAACAAGGCAGGGAAAACTTTGGCTTATTACCTGAAACACAAACAGAATTGTAAGCATATTAACTCACTCAAAGACAAGAATAATATTCCTCACTCCAACCCTGATAAAATAATTGAGATTCCTAAGGATTTCTACATATTTCTTTGCAAAGAAGACTCTGTTTTCCCGACAGAAGAATGTACATCTTACCTTGAGGAGTCAGCCCTCCCATCCATCTCAGACCAGGACAAACTATTACTGAGCACACCAATATCGTTGGAGGAGGTAAATAGTGCTATTGCCTCACTTAAACTTACCAAAGCTCCAGGCCCAGATGGTTTCAATGCCAATTTCTATAAATCATTCACCCCCGCATTTTTGCCCACTCTCCTTGCGGTGATCCAGCATTTCTGAAATATGTCACCATTACAAGAGGAGATCAAGTTGCTTTTAAGACAACCCAGAAAAAGACATGCTGATGCTCCTTTTGAGGGTGAACTATTTCCCATCACTAACACTAATGGGCACATGGTGACTGCCCAACTTCCTGGGAAGCCCCTTAATAAATATTTCTCTCATTTTCTACATGTGTCACTCAGCAAACATTGCTGTCAATGTAGAGACTGGGCCCCAACTATTGAGGACTCTGTGTCTGCTGATTATTCCACCTCACCTGTGCAGATCACTAACACTTCGACTGCCAGTTTCCAGTGACCCGATCATTATGTGTGATTCAGGTGCCACAACGATTAGTTAAATAATTATAATTGCCTGTGTAGCTATGTTCATTTGTGTGTTTATTAATGTATTTAGTCATGTATTCATTTATTTATGTATCTTTTTTCAAAAAGTTGTAACTTTTATTTAAAAATGCGAGTGATGTAGTGTCTTGCAAATAAAGGAACTCTGAAACTCTCTTGGCTACCACTGTAGATCCTAGGCCTGTCACGTAAGCGTTGGGGGGATGAGTTAAAGAAAAACTTAGAATATGGAAATTTAACTTACATGCTGTGGAGTAAAGACGTGTAGAATGTACTCTCCATATGTGGTGTGGTTAATTGCGAGGCCCTGAGCTGGTAGGACACTACAGTGGGGCCCAGTAGCATTGTCTGCAGGCATGATAGTACAATGGGATCAATTGAACTAAACTAATATCACAAATCCCAAAATGCCCAACAGTGGTAAATATAGTCTAAGTGCCAGATGTCCGACCATTGGAAATTGCGACTCGCAATTTGTGCTTGATTGTGAGTCTCAAATTGCGAGTCACAATTTCCAATGTACAACAGTTTCTGAGACACTGTTTGTGATTCTACGTGGGAACACAAATTGCATGCCTCATGAATATTAATGAGACACTAGCAATTTGCGACCCCATTGAGAATGGCAGGCCCTCCCGGGTATGGTGGCCTGCTGGGCTCAGCAGACCTCCATGTCTGGTACTGCTTTTAAATATAGCAGTTTATGTTTTCTAAATGCAGACGGATGCATTTATTAAAAAAGAATGAAACATTTTTGTTTCATTTTTAAGGGCAGGTAGTGATCCCTTGGACCACTGCCTACCCCATAAAAATATTTTCCCCTGCATTTGCACAGGGGAAGAGGTCCCCAGAATGGGGAAGGGGTTCCCTTGGGACTCCTTCTCATTTATGACTGCATTACCACCCTCTTGAAGAGGGCCGTAAATTGCGAGTGTTTTGCGACTGCATTTGCGGTTGCAAAACATTCATACATAGGGGTGCGAGTCTCAATTAGGAAGGGATGCCCATGGAACGCCCCTTCCTAATTGCGAGTGGCTAAACACTATTTTGCGAGTCACCATTTTTTGCGACTCACAAATTAGTGTTAGTACATGCCCCACAGGGATTTTGCATGCGCAAACGGGTTGCAAACCCATTTGCGCATGCAAAATCCCATCTTACATCTGGCGCTAGGACTAGAAGCAAGATGTCTTCATGACACAGAGTCATATTGTAACCCTAGAGGCGCATTTGTAGATCTGTGCGATTCCTGTACTTAAAAAACAACAATGTTGTAGGCGAGAAGGCAAGTGCACTGTAAGTCATTATGGAATCATGTGGATGCTAGTCGGTAATTGGGTGCAATTTCAGAGCTATGTGAGCCCATGCCAAACGTCTCATTTAATTCCTGTTGTGGATAGTGCTTATGGGCAGGTCTCTGGAGAGCAAATATTGTGTACTTCTAGGGATTAGGAAACTATTTTACTGCTCAATGAGTGCCTGTATTCCTATTCGGCTGTCCCAAGGTTGGTGTGGTTGACCATGCAAGGATTTGTCTAAGAGGTGATTTCACTCATTAAAATGTATGTTCCATTTGGAGCTATATGGCTAGGTCTTTATAGACAACACACAAATATAAAACACTTAAAACAAATATAAGAAGAAAATCAGAAGTTCCAATACCCTTTCTGGAGCAGAAATATCATTCCAATCCATGTTAAAGAGATTATGCAGTAAGTCTGTACAGTTTAGAATAACTATGGTATCTATTCATTCCTACCTAGGAAAAACTGAAGGCATTTTTGTTGAATCTATCTATGCACGTAAGTCAGACTTAGATGTGCAAATAGCGTTATTTGTAAGTGCAAAACCAGTTTTCCTATTTAGGAAAGTTGATTTTGCACTCATAAATTAGTTTTCTATCACTGAAGTTTACATATGAGTAAATCTCCTCATGAGGACAGGGAGAGAGCATTTCAGTGTGGCACTGAATTGCAAGTTTGAGACAACCCACATGTATGTACGTTTATCAATATTCATAAACCAATTTCATGTCTCTTCCTATCCAAATATTGGAGTGAAATTCACTCTTGCCAATCTTGTTAATCCCTTTCCAGGTGGGCAAGGGGAAAACAACATGCTCACAAATGGTGGAGTGTACGGGAAATAGTTTATCTATGGGAAAATAACTTTAGTGTGGAGAAATAGCAGAAATGTTGCTATATTATTTCTTTGCAAACCATATTTTTTAATGTAGTATCCACAAAACGTTTCCAGAATTAAGGACTGGTCCAGGTTTCAAGCATCACCTAAAAATGTTTATGCATTTGAAAAAGTTGCACATTTTCACCCATGTGTGAAAGTAAACCTGATTGTGAAAATCTGTGTCTATTTTGATAATGAATCCCCCTGCATTTTCTCATGTTCTCATATGCATTTTTTGTCTCAATCCTCTTATTACAGCTGTTACCAGTCAATGGAACAACATCACCAGGAATAAAAATGCTCAAATGTGCCCCACATGTGTTTTTTTGTAAATGTGAATACATTTTATTAGGAAAACAAAATCATAATACATAACCAGCACACCAGTCCAAAAACAAGACTGCAAGCTCACTCTGTCCAGAAGCAAACAGACAAATAAAAAATAAAACACAATGACGTCGGTTATGATGGCAGACGGATTGCCTCCGCAGGGCTGGTGAGGGCAATCCGTCCGCCATTCTCCCTGCAATGACCCCCGCCACATTAGGATGGCTAGGGGGTCCGCTGCAGACGGCAAGACCGTCTGCCGCTTTTCCACCGGTCGCCTTCGTGACCGGCGGAAAAAGTGCTCACATATAGTGGAGGTGTCTGCGAGACACAGCCACCCATATTATGATGCAGGCTGTCCAATGCCTTTCCACGCGGCATTGCCGCCGTGGAAAGACATATGGTCTTTTCTTTGGGGGCCCGTTGTGGGCCCCCAGGGTGAAGGAGGGGTAGGGGGTGCACATGGGGGCACCTATGGTACCCCCCTGCAGCTGCATGCACAATGCGGCAGGCTCCGCACGGTGCCTGCCGCTTTGTGCATGCAAATGCACAGCATGCATTTTTAACTTTGCAGCGGGTGCTGCTTAAAGCAGCACCCGCCGCAATGTTAAATATACTGGATGTGACCGCCTGGGTGGTGGTCACATCCTAATTCCAATGAAGGGAATGTCGCTGCCCCTGCGGACGGTCCCTCCACCTCGGGGTGGCGGACGGACGCAGGTCCGTCCGCCATCAAAATCAACCCCATACCTTTTCAAACATAACACAGACACCATTATGTCCCTTCAATGATACTTACTTGCAGTAAAGCTTGCTGGGAATGTGGAAAACTGGAGTATGAGGACCCAGAAGAGGCTAACACCCAAGGAAGCCTACAAACCTCAGACATTTCTTGAAACTAGACACCCAGGGGAGTCCACAGTGGTGTGGCTTAAATGGATCCCACTACTTTTTTTCTCGAAGAACGCCATGAAAACATCAATCTTAGTCTAAAAACAATGCTTTTCGCAATTCTGTGAGGGAAAGTACTGTAATCTGTATATGCCACATCATAAGACACGGAAAGATAGGGGGCAGTAAAATTATTAAAATAAAGTATTAGTCATGTGGTAATAATTAGACTTTTGACTAACACTTTGTGCATCAATTCTCCTTCCTTATAGCTGTATCTAGGGCTTTTAAATGTAAGTCTCCACTGAAATCACAGAGCGGTGCTTTAATTGATGGCTTACATTCATTTTGAAACAGTGTTTTCAGCTTCAACAAATGGGTCAACGCAGTTACTTAAATCAATCAAGATGAATTTTCCTGGTTAAACATTAAAAGGTTGAAATTGGTTATTTATCAAGAGAAGTGCTAAAGGATAAACTGTGAAACGTCTAATATATTCATGAACATTATACAAATCTGCTGCACAACTAACCCATCTACTCATGCAGACAACGTTTCTCGCTTCACTCCTCTTATGATGCACATACATAAATAGCACACAATCTGAGCCTCTGACAGCATGGGCAAATTTCAAGTGTAAAGTTTTATCCGCAACTCAACAGAATAAAAAATGATCACCGATTAATGAGAATGAATCAATAAGAAATCATGTATTGAGTCCAATGACATAGTAACCAACCATTTTATATGTGTGTATTCAATGAAAATTAATCTTTGGTGTTGATTAATCTAGAATATGTTCCCACTAAATACTTTATTTTACTCTATTAGATGAATTATATTAGATGACTTTCAGTTCAAATACTAACCCAAGTTGGATAGTTGCAATGAACTGTGAGGGGTTGCAAAATCCACACAATATATATATTTACAAGTTTTGCATATTCTTATTAGGAGATGAGACATGATTAATTTGTTCCCAGGTATTGAGACTGTGCAACTGATGACATGTATGTGCGCTGTTTCATTGATGGTTCTGAAAACCAATATTAGAATAATTGATATATTAGTCATCAAAAGTACTTTATTCAGCATACATGCATTTTTTTGGAGTCCTCGCATTTCAAGATTATTAACATCTCAATTAGGAAAAACTTGATTATGGTTGTTGTTAATTGTTATCCTAATAATTGTAATAATATACCACTGCGATTGCTCAAGAACTAGAAATTTTACTAATGAAACATATAGAAGAGATAAAATCAGACTTTGAAGTGCTTTGGAGGGGAGAATTTAACTGTAAATTATGTCCCCCATCCAAATGAGCCGAATATCATCGACTAACGGGGGATACGAAGAGTGGGTGTCATTTTGAACATAGTCCTTGTGAGAATATTTGTAACTCCTGCTATTGAAACTCTCTTTTTTTTAACTCTAGATCTTATTGAAATGTCAAGCTATGATGTAGTAACATATGTTGGAAGAGGCCGAGGCACTTTGATCAATTTTATTGCTCTATCTGATTATTTTAACTCACATTCAGTGCTTTTTAATATACCCAGAGTTTATTTTAGTGATCATTATCTGTTGTCTCTAGAATTGGTGGCCTCTTCTGATGTTTCAATTACGACTTCCAGGCTATCCCCCTTAACTTACGATAAAAACAAGGGTTTAATACGGAAGTGGCCCACCATTGATCCTGATTTCGTTCTGGAGCAGATCATAAAAATCAATCTAAGGCAACTTTTAGATTGCCTGGAAGATAACATAAATGTACAAGTTATGATTAAATCTTTCATGGCAATAACCGAGACAACTAAGGCGTTGCTAACAAAAAAACATATTGATAGACCACAGAGAAAAAAAGGAGGTTTAATAGTGGATGTTCTCACCTCCATAATAAGCTCATTAAAACCCTGAAAGTTAAACCTCGTAATCAAGGTGAGACAGATATGCTCTGATTATAAGCAGGCGTTGGAGAAACGCAAGCTGGAAATCAGGCAGGAAGCATTGGGCCAGCTACATGTGGCATGCCAGAGTAAAGGTTCTAGACTCTTTTGGCTAACTGTCAATCAAGAGTACTTTATTGACACTAAAAATAGCAGGATTGACACAACAATTATGCCCAAGACTTGGGTAGATCATTTTGCTGGTCTTTATAGATCTGGTAATGATCCCTACTGCTGTACTGATCTCCAATATGTGGCATCTACCTTGGCACCTCCTACCCTAGACGAGGTCCATAAGGCCTTATCTCAAACTGTGAAGAACAAGGTGTTGGGCCTGATGGAGTACCTGCCGACCTATTTTTAGCAAACCTCCCCCTATGGCTCCCATTATTAACTAACATATTGAGATGCTATGCGGCCCAGGGCCCTTCGGATTCCTGGAGATCGGTCATAAAAGTCCCCATATTTAAAAAGGGAGACAGGTTGGACCCCAAATGTTACCGACCAATATCTCTAATTGACTGTTCCTGCAAGATCATGGGTCAGGTAACATTAGAGAGATTGGAGTCGTGGATACCTGAAAATGGGAAGTTCTCTGATGTCCAATATGACTTTAGGAAAGGCTTGGGCATGGTAGAGCAGTGCCTTAATCTGCACATGGTCATTGACAAATACACCCTGGCTAAGCTTGGGTCTTTATACCTGGGGTTTATGAACCTGAGCACTGCCTTTGACTGGGTGCAGAGGGGGATGCTCTGGGAGAAAATCCTGTCCATGGGCATTGATCCACCCATTGTTCATTTTCTAGCAGCAAGGTACCTGGGAGTCACAGGGAGAGTGCGAAATGGAGTAGATGGTGAACTTACTTCAGTGATAAAGATGGATCGTGGGGTCCGCCAGGGCTGCATCCTTGCCCCTTTTTTATTCTGTTTATATATTAATGATTTAGAAAGCCACATTTGAATGGGGAATGTGGACGCACCTCTGATAGGCTGTGGGTCCCTGCCAGCATTATTATATGCTGACGATTTTGTCTTAATATTAAGAACTGGGGTGGAACTGCAAAGGCTTTTAACCAGTTTAAACAATTTTATGAGTAACCTTGGCCTAAAAACAAATGTTGTAAAATCGCATGTTATGGTGGTGGGAAAATGTCCTTTGAAAACAAAATCCTTTTATATGAAAAATGAAAATTGCTTCAGGTACACGTTTTTTTTCCTATTTGGGCATCCTTTTTAATGGGAAAAACTCTTGTTCTCATTTAGTTGATGCAAGGATTGGAGGTTTTAATCAGAATGTCGAGGCCATCTTCAGGTTCACAATAAACTAGGCTCACGGCCCATAAAAGCTATTATAGATGTTTATAAAGCACGCACATGCGCTGTCACTTTATATGATGCTGGAGTCTGGGGTTGTTCTAATATTTTGGGCCTACAGAGAGCTGAAAATATCTTTCTGAAACGAGTGGTGACAGTCCCTAAAAGCACCCCCGCTACCATCTGTCATAATGATCATTGGGTGTAACTCCACTGTCTTTTCGGATACAATTAGCACCACTGCTTTGGCATAGCATTTGGGTAAAAGAGGAAACAATTCTGAACCTTGCTATTATTTCGGACTGTTTTAAGTTGAACCATGCGAGAAAAATTCCTTGGATTACCTATAGACGAGAACAAATGGCGAAATCGGGAATGCAGGATTGTTTTGATACAACCGGAAATATAGTTATAATCCCCAGACCTAAGTTGAAAAGAAATTCTCTTTCTTATATGAAGCACACCAGAGACAGCCAAGAAATGGCGAAAAAAGGGTTGTTGAGCACTCATTGTTAGTCAGCTCCTCAGGAACCGAGCCCTACCTTTCTTTTTATTTCATCATGCTAAAATGTTTCATTTGATTAGGTTCAGGATGGGTATCTCTCATCTTTTGGCCTCATACCCACGAGATGCATACTGTGATGCCAAACTAGATTTGTGCCCATGTGCCTCAGACTCTACACAAAGCACCCAACACTTTATGTTTTTCTGTAAACTATACATTAATCTAAGATGTGCCTTCTTAAACCATAATTAAGCGTTTTAAATATAAGAAAGTGTCGGCCAGCAATTTCTCACTTACTTCTTTTAAATGATGAAGTCACCTGTTTGATGATTTATAAGTACATCTCCTCTGCAGTTCGGGTTCGGAATATTGTTGGGAAATGACATGTGGTGCACCGATCATGCTGGCTAAATTTTATTGTGTTAACTTTTGTGAAATGTTGATTTATTATGTGTTCTTTTGTGGCTGGCATTCAGCCGAATAAAGATTTGTGTCTGTTTGTCAGCATATATGCCATAAACGTTTCAAAATTCACATTTTAGCACCAATGACCAAAATATAAAACAACAGTATCGAGTTTTAAATGAGTAGCAACAATAAGTTGATATAAAACAGAACATCTATGAATGTTAAAAACATACAAAATGTAAAATACATTCATACACCACTATTTAAATTATGTAATGGATCAATCGTTTTCAAGTCTTCTTAATTCATGCAATTTCAAGTTTACAAACCAACCTCATAGAGGGTATTCAAAATGGGTCAATAGTGACCGATACTCGTAAGTGACTCTCAGATGTAGCCTAGCTCTGTGGGTTGTTGAAAGCTATATCGCACTATACAGTGTGCAATATGAACAAGTCGCATTGGCCCCCATCAAAGTTTTCCGCCTTGGAAACTTTTCCTAATACCCCACATATGGCCAAGGAACTTCGCACCCGCACAGGCATACAGAGGTCTTGTGTCTCATTGGAGGATTTGCAAAGCCTCCCGTTGGTTATGTGTGTCCATTTCTTTATAGATTGGCTTTAACCATTTTGATCTGGGCCATGCATAAACTGGGCAAGCAAACATAATGTGAGTCATTAATTGATTGGAAGCCTTGTACCCTGGACAATTAGCTGATGTAAGAGCATTGATTTGCCATCTATGTTGAAAGTCTTATCGAGGAAGGGAGCCAAACCTAAACTGAATGTACAGCTTTCTATCACGTTGTGTTTGTATCAAGTCAAGGTAGCGTTCTAAAAGGCAAGTGTGTTTGTGAAGTCTAAATCCTCCCCCAGGAAAATCTAGGGTAGTCAGCCTCAGTGACCCACTCCCAGTGGTGCCTCTTTATTATGCGTTTTTGTAGTAAAGATGGATTAGAGTTGTCCCAGGCACCCTGCAACCCTATCAACTTATTAATTTCCTTAACGAAGCTTATATTGGGTTCTAATAAAGTGCATGTGTGCCTATTTTGAACTATGACAAATCGATTTCCTCGAGAAATATATGTTAACTTATCTTTGACGAGAACAGGATTGGACAATAACATTCATAAAATCAATGAAAGATGTTTGGCCTTCAAACTAACATGAAATGTGACTAAATTTGGAAGTGGACATAGTGTTTCATAATTAAATTGCAAGTCTATATATATTATTTTTGAAAGTGAATTATGTAAATCTCAGAATATAATCTGGGTACCCATTAACTGAATAGAATTTGGACTATTATTTTGAAGTAAAAATTATTAGAATACACAGGGATGTATTGTGATTGGTCAAAAACGTTAATTTCGGCAGCCAATCAGATTTGACCTCAGAAATAGGAGTCCAAGAATCACATGTTTATAACCATGGAAGAAGTGTGCCCTATTTGTCCTTGTAACACATGTACCTACCCGGCAGAACCATTTATTTCCCCAGTTTTCTACTTGTTTCGTATCATGGAATGTTTTAGATTTGTTGGACATACCACTCCTGCGCAATGCATGAGGGAAGTCTGCATGGACTGTTTACCTCTTTGGTACATTTTCTTTGTGAGAGCAAAGTACTGCCGTCTGTGCTATACTAATTCTGACCAGATTAGAAGCATCCACTGCCGCAGTTCATGCCACGCATGCGCTCTGTGTGAGAGAAACTTTCACTGTCGAAGTCTAAAGTTACTGTGTTGCTTGTGAGGAAAACTTGTTTACGCCAGCATGTAAATGTTGGAGCTGCCCAGTGAAAAGTAAATGCAGCAGCCCTGCTTAGATTTGCTGGTATTGATTGAGCCCCTGAAGGCCTGTCTCCTAAGGCCAGCCTTTCATTGAGAATGTTACAATTATCAAACCTGTTTAATTTCCATATCCTGAGGACCCACTTTAACAAGTGCAATAATTATCAGCTATTCCGAATTCAGCCCTGTGAAACGGGGCATAAAATGAAGATTTCGGTGCTTAAAGCATGAAAATCTGCATTTCCTTGTATTTTCAGGGTATTTTCCCCATGCAAAATTTGAGCAAGTTTTGCATACCAAAATTTAACTCTGGTAGCGACAAACGTCGACCAACATATCAGTGCGACCAATGAGCAATGAGGTGTTTGTGCAGGAGCCACACTTTGGGGCATATTTACAAGTCCCTATCGGCACCACAAAGTCACTATCAGTGGCGTTGTGATGGCGATGGGGGCCTCGCCTTATTTACAAGGAAGCGTTAAGCCAATTAACAAAGCTTAATGCTGCCTTGTAAATAAGGCCCCTGTCATGCTGTGTTTAGTGTGAAATGGGAGGGCAATAAATGCTGTGGTGGGCTTTCCACTGCAACAACCATTGATTTTGACGCTGCGACCTATTTACAAGGGCATCGTGAATAGGAGGAAGCGCCAAAATTAAGACCAGGGAAAACCTGGTTTTAAACTGGTGCAACAAGGAGAAATGCTTCATTTTCCCTCGTTTTTGCGGTTTCCACATGTGCTTCATAGAACCAACAAATTGCCTATTATTTTTTTAAAAAAATCAGTTTTGCAACTTCTATGTGTGATGCATTAGGCAGCACACATACAAGTTACAAAACAGCATTTAAAAATTGTAATTGTTTGTCTGCAGGAAGGGGGAGCTTCCTGCACATAAAGACATTTTCCCACCAACGCAGACAACATTGCACAATGGAGCAAGGTTGCCTGCACAAGTTTGGGCTCTCGCCATAGAAAGATAGGAGTGATGAAGGTGGAGATTTCCACTTGTAGTTTTGGAAATTGCACTTTTGTACTAAGTAGTACTCCAGTGGAGCTATTTTACATACTATGAAATGCCGTTTAAGAATAAGGCCCACGGAGTTAGCATGCATAAAAATGACAAAATACTGAAGTGAAAATGCTTCAAATGCAGGCCTTTACTCCACGTAAACTGTCTTTTCTTCCTGCATAATTTAGTTAACCCCACTGCATAATGTGTTCCTCCCCTGCTCCACCATTCCAGTGGCCCTGACCATATGATCATTATCGGTGCCCCCTGCTATCATGTATTTATTTAATGCACATTGGCATCCATGCTTACATTTCACCGCATACCCTTAGCTATAAATGCAGCCTGCAGTCACATGTAAAAAGGTTATGCATTATTGAAAGTTCATTCTCAATTATATCTAAATGCTCCACCCAGGTGTTCAGTTCCTGGACAAGACAGTAGGCCCTGACATACAAGACATATTTAAAGCATTACATGTCATTGATACAGCTAATCAGTTGTAGTGAGTTGTAATATCCCTCTGAAAAGGGCCGTCCATTTTGAAATTCTAATGAGGCACTTCTGTTTTGAAATTCTTTAACCTGCCTAGTGTGTCTTCATTACCACTGCTTTTATAAAGAACATGACAACCCCTATTTCATCACAGAGCCTTTCTTCGAAGAGCAGTAAAGAAACCTGCTTGAGGCCCCTGTGATTTATGCGCTCCAACAAGATTAATGAAGAGTTCCTTTTTCACGAATTATATACCTCATTATAAAAGCAATGGCGATATGATTCTGCCCCTAAGAGCAACCCAGGGAGGTCCAATGGATGTCTATGGCGACGAGGCCTGCTTGACAGGAAATACCATGCTAGTTAGTGCGGGGTAAATGTTACACGCAAACATATCCTCTCATATGAAAATAAAACGATTTCGTTTTGCTTTTTTAAAGGTGATATTTTTTACGGGCCTAGTAAGTGTAGTCCGTGTAATTGGAATTGGAATTCCCCGCTAGATTTCTCCTCAGCGGTTGCCTTTGCGCATTTCTATTAAGATGCAACTTTGTAGTGAAAAGACGGGTTCTCTGTGGCGCTGTAGGAATTAATGCGCGCGAAAAGGCAAGCTTTAATGAGGCATGGGGAAAAATCCTTGAGAAATAATGACTGCCTTAACAAGGACTGTGAGACGTGATAAGTGCCTGTCACAATGTGATCACAATGTCGCTGCTGAGCCCACAGTGAAGGAATTGCACTCCTCGCTGGAGAGGGGGTGAGGGCCACCCACTTTTCTCAATGACAGGGTAGATATGGTAAAACCTAGTGGAATGGCAAAGCCGCTTTATCAATATTGACATATGCTAAAGAGGCTACATCTTTTTGAAACAGAGATCTGAATTACTTACCTGCTGAAGAAGTTTCATTTTGTTGTCAATTCTGCTTTGGCGACCCACCTGGAAAAATCAGATGCTCAAAGCAGAGGCTGAGATCTGAAGAAAACAGTGTGCCATAATGACTGGTAACATCTGCGCCTTTGCAGGCGTGAAAAACAACTTAGGGCTTTCCCACTCTGCTCGATTGTCAAGGGTGGGGGAGGGGCTCTGAAGGGAGCATAACTCCTTTTGGCCAACTTATGACCCATTTGCAATCTTCCCCATGGTGTGTATCTGCAACTTCATTGGCTAATATCCTCTTGCTTTTTAGGGTGTTGTTATCTCTATGTCCCAGCTGTATGACTGGCAGCATGTTGTCTTCACTAGGTGATTATGCTGGTACCATTCACGGGTTGACTGGTTGCCTCCAAAAAAGTCCATAGGACTGGTGTTACTTTTCTTTTTTTAAATTCTCCTTTCTGGATATTGTATTATTCGGTGCTTGGAAGCCCTGTACTGTATTTCGATTGGATTAGATGAGGGTATTTTTGAGCAATGTATATAGTAAACAATCTGCAAGGCCTAAATGAAAGGGGTTCTTCAGGTCGGATAGGCTGCACAATGGATACTACAAACAAGGGCCCCTCTTTTTATGTAAAATGATGCTCCCAAGGTGATTGTTTCACTTAAATTCAATATCTGATCTCTGGGTAAATTTAAGTAGAGTGCATTACCAAGTCACGTGAAACCCCAAAACCGGTCCTAGGATGCTTGTTTCCAGTGCAGGGAGGACCTGGCTTGGCAGTTTGGGCTGGACTGTTCCCATTGGGTGCAGGGTCAAGACTGATTTGCATATGGCTGGGTCCATACTGAAATGGCATGGTGAGCAAAAAATGGATGGATTTAGGCCCAGATCTCTGTACTGGGGTGAATGTATGACATTGTTCTGCATTCTGTCCATCAATAGTTCTTTTAGCAAACCACTTTTACATACAGCAAAAAACACATTCTTGATTGGTACAGGACCAGGAAGATCAACTGGCATGTCAACTGACAGATGCTCATGATACGTTGTGTTGAAGAAAGGGAAGCTCTGTGTTTAGCCCCTAAAAGAGCTTCGCCAAAATCATAAAGCCAAATTCGTGTCCTAGCAAAATGAAATAGTTTGGTACATTAAATTCGTATTTGGATGAGTAAATCCTCTAGTGAGAACTAGAACATGTAATCTATTGCTAGAAAGAAATTTAGGGCCAGACTGAAAGTTTGGAGTACAGTATGCCAGGGTTTATGGAGGTCATCAGGTCCATCACCATGACTGGCAACTATCTGTCAAATTTACAAATCACACTGGCTCAGTAGTGATCTATGTGCCTTGATAGGGACCAGAGTCAAAGGGGTTCCTATCAAGGTAAAGAGGTGGTGGAAAGCGCCATTACTGATGACAATCGTTCAGCAAATATTATCAAGGTTTTTATTTTTCATAATCAAATGTTTTTTTGGGGAAACAATTAATTAAAGACCTCCTCACCCCCTTGGTGTGGTCACTTATTATTTATTGTTTCTGTTCCTCACTGCCAGGTTTTACCTGGTGGTGAATACAAAAAAAAGATCACATTGTCCCTCCTAAATAGGCTGGGCGTTGTCATCCCCTTCCTCCATCAGGTCGTTTGACAATCATTCCATTGATGAAGCCAACTAAGGAAAGCTGACGGTCCACTTGACTCTGCAGACAGGGAGTGACAGGGAGAGACAGGGAGGCTGGCAGGGTGATCCGTCACATTTGTGAAGGATTAGCCTGCCTCCCAATCTGTAAATCTTGCCCTTGGTCTTTTTTTTTTTTACCACAACCCAATCTAAAGATATGAAGGAGGAAATAGTAATCTTTTTCAAATATTATTCTCCTATAAGTAATGGATAATTCTTTTAACTCCTAGGTTCTATGTGGTACAATTAACATTTTAACACAATGTTCTCCGAATGGAGAGATACAGAAGATTCTACCTCTCCATAAACCCTTTTTTTCTGCACTCTGAGGTGGTTTAAAAATGTACTGTATTGTCTGTTTATTCTACTTAGTGAAATTGGTTGCCTAATAACTGAATGCATTTGGAGCCGATTTGTTAGGACAGTTTTCAAAGTGCTCCCTACAGCATACCTTCGATCGAGGAAACAGCTCAATTTTGTCATTCCAAATATGTGCAAAATAAATATCCCTAGACCTACCAGTTAGGCACAAGAGAGCTTGCAATATTTTGTAGGCTTGCCATACTCACCAGTTCTTAATCTTTTGACTTCTGTGGAGCCCCACTGAGTCGTTACTGGAATCCGGGGACCCCGCACTGAGTCATTATTGAAAGTCAGAGACTCCCGGCCTAAGCAATTCCTATGATTTCAACCTCAAAACAATACTCTAGAATACAAAACAAGTATTTTCCAAGCAAATGCTTAAATATTGAAATAGTGTGTCATTCCCAATCCAATATAGAAAATGGTATACAAATTTCAATAGTGCTTCTTTGTTAGGAAATGCTTTATTAAATTAATTTGAGTATTTTTCATATTATTTAATTTTGTAGAAAAGTCATGGACTTCCTGAGTATGCCTTGTGAGCCCACCGAGGTCCTTAGACCACAGAATGAGAACCACTGATTTCGGCAAATACGCCCCCATTATTCTAAACTCTTGCATCTATTGGTGCTAGTGCGATGTTGAAAAACAAGGGCAACAGTGGCAGAATTTCACAACACATCATAACAATGTTAGGCTTGAGCCCATTATGATTGCACATGTTTATGATCTATTCTACTAATGATACCCTGATCTTATACCCACAGTTCACCAACGACAATAAGAAAGTTATTCAATCCTTACATGATAGACAAGTCTGGTAGGGAGTGGCAGCTTGTTTAATAGGGTGTTTTCACGTACACCTTGAAGGGACATAATACAAATATGGAAAATCTTTCTTAGACACAGAAAGTTTGAGACAAATAAGTGAAGCAATGAGTGAGACGTATTAAAGGTTTTAAATCGTAATGGCCCATGTTTCAGAGATACTGCATGTGGATGCTGGAGGTCCAATGATGCATGAATAGATCTAATGTGTCCTTGGTAGCTGTTAGGCTCAGCTCTCTCTGCAGGGTCACCCCCAAACCTTTTTCCTTCACCCCTCTTATTTTTCTGAATTCTTTTTGACTGGCTTTAGGACTCTGTGCACTTTACTACTGCTAACCAGTGCTAAAGTGCTTTTGCTCTCTCCTAAAATATGGTCAAATTGGCTTGCACCTGATTTGCACATTTAATTTACTTGTACGTTTCTAATAAAGTGGAATACCATATACTCATGGCCTGTAATTTAAATGCTACTAGTGGGACTGCAGCACTTACTGTGCCACCCATTTAGGTAACCCCTTAAACATGTCCCAGGTTTTCCATTTAAGCCTCTAGGCATTTGTAAACTGGCAAATCGATTGGCAACATAAGCTCCTACCAAGACTTAAACTCCCCTTATATTACATGTATGTCACGCCTGTAGTAGGTCTTGGGCAGCCATAGGGCAGGGTGCAATGGAATTGAGAGGTTGAACATGTACTTTTAAGTTCTACATGTCCTGGTAGTGAACTCCTAAATTAGTTGTTCACTACTGTGAGGCCTACCACTCCCATAGGATAACATTAGTTGCCTTATTGCATTTAATGAGTGCTAACTTTACAAGAGGAACTGGTAGAGCTTTAATGTTTGATGTCTAACAAACTGTAATTTAGAATTCTCTTTAATGGTAAAGTTAGATTTTAAGTTACAATTTTCAACATTAAACTTTTAGAAAGTTGGTATTTTACTGGCCTAGCTATTTTGTGCCTGCAGGCTTTCCTGGGTCACATGAATGGGTGCCGTTAGCAGTTAGAATTTGTGGATCTGGATGGGCCATCACTGGCAGGATGGGGTAGAGGCAGAGCTGGGCAAATCCTACTTAAAATGTATTAGGCAAGCCTCCCATGTGTTCTGTGAGGCACCTCTTATGCAAAAAGCTCGGACAGACTGACCCCGTAGCAATAGGGATCACCAGCGAGAACTGAGCCCCCGGCTACACGGGAGGTGAGCTCAGTACTCGCAGTCGCGGTCGCTCCGAAATTGGAAGAGGCTTCCCCCAGGGTATTGCATCTCTTTTGAACGCATCTTTTGAACATTGCCCAGACAGAAGGGAGTGCGACTCGTAGGCGGCAGTGGTTGGATTGTCTGCCCGGGCCGCTGGGGAGATTGCACCTGCTACTGGCCTGGTGACGGACCTACCGGTGGGGTGACAACAGTGTCCCCTACTAAGTGTGTACTCTGGAGAATGCTCTGGGTGCTATGCAGCGTAGGTGTTGTGAGCTGCTGCACAGTGGGCTGCATGCAGGGACAAAGACTGGAGCATTTGATTGACGACTCCCTGGGGCAGTGACCGGGGGCAGGGATAGTCCCCCCAGGAGGAGGTATTGTCTGAACTCTGCTTCCTGCCTCGTTGGGGGGGAATACCCCCCTGCCTGAGTGTGAAGTGAGTGATCTAGCAACACAAAGTGGGATGAGATCCTTAGTGGTACCTGGTCCAGAAGGTGCAGATCTTGTGAGCAGATCTGAGAGCAGTAACTAGCAGCAGCAACCAACACCGGGCAGGCAGCTAACAGGGAGCAGTCACAGGAGTAGGGAAAAGGAAAGAGAGCGTGGTCATCTTTAGCAGTGACTGCAAAGTGCTTGCCCAGTGAGCCTGCGGAGCGGCCTAGCTAGGCTGGGTGCAGCTTGCAGCTCAGCACCGAGCCCTGCTCTCTTCCTCCTGCCTCCCAGCCTGTTTGCGCCACTCGTGCCGCCTACGCTGCCTACGCAGACAAGTTCGAAGGCAAAAGCCAGAGCATTTGGCTTTTTGCAATCTACCTGGACACAGCAAAGCATGCGATCAGGGAAGCAAAGGGGTACCGCCCCACAAAAGAAAAAGAAGCAGAGAGCTGTGCACGGGACACTGACTGTAGACACAGATCGGATACTTGACCTGCCGCTAAACCTACCAGTTAGCACTACAATCAACTCCCTCCATCTGCTCTCACTGTAAGCTGAGCCTGCTGGCTATAAGTCATCTGGCATACAACTGAAAATAACATCCAAATTTGCCTTTCTGAAAGACGCAGGGTCAGCCGTATTCTCTAGTAATATGAGAATCAAGAGCTTACCTGTTCCTTTGAGCCCCATCGTGACCATCTGCAAGGGTAGCCCTGGCATAAACATCAAGCTCTGCAAATTGGCAAAGCACACAGTCACAGATACCAGTAATTTCGGGAAGCCAGATACATGTCATGGGGGGAAGACCCTAATACTACCAGGTTGGTCAGTCTTGGGGTCCTACCAGTCACCCCGGCTGAAGAACGGTGTATTAAAACCAAGATCCCACCAAATTCCCGAGAGACAATGAACAACTTCGCAGCCACTCTTGCAGTCATTCCCCCTGCCAGCTCAGAACTTATGTCCAAGCTTATCAATTCACCAAAAAAGCCTGGCATACAGGGCAGTATCAGCGCTATAACAGAAGGAAGAGTGGAAATTTCTGCCAACACACCGTACATACCGCAAGCGTATCCATCACCACTCAGGGACGGTGGGAGTGAGCTCGCCCAGTGCTCACCTCAGCAGCAGGGTCGGATCATGCCTATTTCATACGCGGAGGATGCTGGCGTCCTGGAGAGAGATCTCTCCTTTATTCAATCAAAAGAATGGGAAAACATGCTTTAATCATATGGGGAAGACGCTCCCAACCACTCTACGCCATCACGGGTCCCAAATGGGAAGAGGGAGGAGGAATTCAAACAAGAATTGGCATGGTACACTGCTCTGGACATGATACAAAGGTTAGCCAATGCCATGACATACCTAGCTAATAAAATGGACATACAAATCAGCCTACTGAACACACTGGGGTTTACGTCGCTAATATAGATGACAAAATTGCAAATCTAAACTATCTGATTAGACGGGCTCAAGCGGATGCTGACCCTCCGTGATAAGGCTGCGACTGCTCACCAATAATCGGCAAACTAAGTACGGTCTCAGAGTTGATGGCAAAGCTGGTGGTGGACTTAAAAGTATTCACCAATGCAAAGCCTTTCCCTCCAAGAAAAAGAGATGGTGCTACAAGCTCACCAACAATGTCAAGGAGGAGGCAAACCCAGGGGCAAGGGGGGCCGAGGCTAGGGCCATGTTATTGCCCCCTGAGACACCAGCCACAAGCAGTGAAAGGATCAACCAACAAAATTCCCCAGTTGCTGAAAAAGTAGAGTCCATTTCACCACCTCCATTAGATCAGGACACGGAGGATTTCAACTATAAGGGAAAAAGGCAAAAAAAGCGAAAGGGATGCAATAAGATCCACCGTATCACACATGATTCGAGCCTTTACCCATTGTTCAACATTCACACACGAGCAGCCTCAACCGGACACAAGAATTAAAAAAGAACAGATGAGGTAGCTAAGGAACCGGAGAACCAAGTATCCTCATCTGGCAAAGGCAAAAAGCAGCAGACTGATTCTCTACCCCTTAAAGAGGAGAAGGCTGCCGCCGGGAAAAGCCCTGAGCCCACAAAAAAAGGGGAAAAACAGGGCCAACTGTCAACAACCAACTGCAATTCTCGGACCCTACATCTTTGCTTTGGGCAGAGGGCCCAAAGCGCACCTGGCATACAGATTATATAGGCAGCACCAAATCACCTAATCAGGCTCAAGCCAGCAGCTGGCAAACAGAACACGTGGGCAACCTCATTTCACCCAATCAGGTTTATGGGAACAAGGCACAAATCGGCCGTGGTGCAGTCCAAAGAAGCCCTAGAGTACCGAACAGGTTTGCTCCTCTATCAGTTCAAAAGGCAACTAAGGATGCAGCCCCCGGAACTTCCACAGGAACCCTCTCTATGCACTGCATGCTGGGAACAAAGACTATAGTTGGGCTTCCTGAGGCTCCCTCTTGGCAGGAACCTCTCTATAGGGAACTGAGCCAAAGAAGCATCACTAACGGTGATCCTCACTCTGCAATCAAATATGAAGGCCTTAAGACCACTAGGTCTTCTCAAGTAACTACAACTTTTACTCTATTTTATCCAGAGTACAAGTCCAAAGGCAGCTGTTACATATTAAATTGTGGGAATATCATTAAACTGATAGAAGCCACAGGCCTGTCAAATGAAGTTACATCACAAGATAATACCTCTATAGAATTTATTGTACCAGGCCAGGGTCAAATGAACAAACTTACCAAGGTCACCTGGCACTCGGTAGAGACATCAAACAAAATCTTGAGGCACATGGACACTTTTAAGCAGAGGGGTGTTTTGATAATCCCCGGCATGGAACTAGGCTACCCACATGCTCTTCAAAATATCCGGGCCGCGGAGCGCCCATGCATAGGAGCAAAACCGGTCTATTCATTCCTGAGGAGTGCGCGGGGCAAACCCCCACCTCTAATTTAAAAAAAGGAAGCGATGGTGAGCACATACAAAACACTGGACTGGAACAGGCCTGTTCATGGTTATGGTTGGCTGGGTCACTAAACTCAACTAAACTGCTACGTTGACAAAATAACAGCCAAAAGGCTCAAGAAGACAGCCCACTAAAGATATGTTCTTGGAACATAAACAGGCTGGCAAACAAACTGGGGGACAAGGCCATGGTCTCCTACTTATGGTCATTCGAGATTATCCCATTACAAGAGATATGGCTTGTGGAGCGGAAGCACCTGGAAGGGTTTCAAATTCATCACTTTCCAGCAATAAAAATTAAATTCCCGGGACGATGTAGCAGTGGTCTAGCCATCTACATATCAGCTAACAGCGCAATTACCTCATGGGATCTAGTAAGTTCCTCCCAGACTCTCCAGATAGTGGGGTTCTCACTCAGAACTTATAAAGGTCAGTCCAGGACCGTAATTCTATTGAACGTGTATATCCATCCTAACTCAGCGACTAGGCTATCTCTGTCTGACGTGGTGATCACAACAGTACTAAATATGAGATCTGGGTTCCCAAATGCAGACATCATATTATCTGGAGATTTCAACATGTGGCTGATGTCTGACCTACAAAAGAACGAGATAATTAAGTTTCAGGAAAGTGACTGGGCCGTTCCACTCCAGGATCGACCTGGATGGTGCAAGGAGGACCCTAAAGGGCCGCGCCCTCCAAGGCAATTTGGAAAATCTCGGCCTAAGAGCCCTCAATGGGCGTTTTCTTCCTGACAAGCCGCCTGGTCTCTCATTCTTATCAAAAACTGGGGCATCTCTCATTGACTGCTCTTTTGTCAGCCTTTCCCTCTTGAATCATGTCTCTGGCTTTGGGTTTGGCAACCGATTAGAAAGTGACCACAGCTCTCAAGAAATATTCCTCAGCATTAGGCTAATGCAACATGTTCAGGCAGTGGCACAAGCCTTTGAAAGCTCTACTATCAACTTAAAATGCATCAAGTGTTCAGTTAATAATTTCCAGTTCCTAGCGACTGAAGCAAAGCACATAATCGGGAATACCAGCAGGATAACAGAAGACCCAATTGCAAACTGGACAAGCTTCTCAAAGCATTTGATAGCCAGGCATGCAAAATTGACAAAGTACACAAAAGCAACAGCCGACCTCCTGGGACCCTGGATACGATTGGCCAAATGCAGCATGAACCGGCTATGGCAGGAACTTAAAAGGAAGCCAATGGACCCACTAATAATAACCAAAGTAAGAGATGCCTGAAGCTACTTGAAGGCTGCCAAAAGGGAACAACTAAGAGCTTATTGTAATTTCTTCTGGGCCAGACTATACCATGACATAAGGTCAAACAACGCTGCGAGGTTTTGCGCACTATAAGCAGTTCAGGGGGCAGCGTTCCCAAAGTTGCCTTGTACTGGAAACTGAGTGGTACTTCTTACTGTACAGTCATTTCAATGACCCACAAGACTACATCCATATTCAGGCTACTGGTACAGAGGGCAGCAAAGCTCAACCTTGGACGGAGGGTAATCCACCTGTAGAGTATTTCTATAAAGCACAAATAATCAAAAAGCAAATCGATAGCTACAATCACGTTACTGGCATAGAGTACAGAACAGCTCTGGAGTATCAAATCCAAAAGCAGATCAGAAAGGGAAGGAAAGTGGAGCCCCCAGGACCAGGAGGCATGCCTCCAGCCCTGTTTAAGGAGGATCCTGCTTTCTGGACTTATAAGGTAGCTCAGCTCTATTCTGCCATACTAGAAAGGAACATCATTCCGCCCTCTTGGCAAGGATCGACCCTCCTCCCAATTTTCAAAGGAGGAGACAAAAAATCTTCAGGAAACTATCGGTTGGTTGCCTTAATCGACAACAAAGCGAAGTATTTTGCAGGGATATTGCTCAACTCACTTCGGGCATGGGCTGAGGCATGCTCAATAATTCCACCAAACCAAACCTGATTTACAATCAATACTGGCACTATGGTCAATCTTATGGCACTTTCCTGTTTAATTGACCAGGCACAGATCAGTACCAGCCCGATTTATATGGGATTTATTGATTACAAATCAGCGTTTGACAAGGTCAACAGGTCAGAGCTGTGGCAGAAGCTCCAAACAGTTTACTGAGAGCTGTGCAGCTTTTGAATCAGGACACATGGGTCAGGATCAAGATTGGAGACTGGTCCAGACTGTCACAACCAATTTCGACAAGGCAAGGCCTCAAGCAAGGGTGCGTTCTGGCCCCCACTACTTATTTGTATTGGTTCTCCCGGAAGCCCTGAATCTAGCTAACTTGCACGCTCCCAAACTAGGTAGTCTTCATTTGTCAAATTTATTGTTGTAGTTCTTTTAAGCCACACAAAGATAGGTCTACAAAGGCTCCTGGACCAAACACCGCATACTCAAAAAGGAATGGGCTTCAGATCAAACATAAGAAAACTAAAATACTGGCGGTTCACTCATGAAGGCCCAAGAAGCTGACATAGGTCTTAAACTCCGATAGAATTGAAGAAACCAACTGCCAAATGTACTTAGGAGTCTTCTTCAATAATACCGGAATATACAAATGCTATTTGGGAGAGCAAAAAAAGAAGGGAACAGCGTGAGCATTTGCTCTCGGTTCCATTCACAAGAAATTATTTGGCCCAACCTTTGCTCCAACCCTTCAGGTGGCCCAGGCAAAAGTCATTCCAACTCTAACGTATGGAAGTGAGGTGCTAAAAGGACTGGACTGTGGCCAACTAGAGAAAAATAGTTGCAAAATATTTTAGAACGATCTTCTAGCTACCATCACACACTTCTCTGGCACAAATCAGGCTGGAATTCTGCATTTGCAAATAATCAATGGGCAGAATGATGACCTTTTTTAATAAGCTGTCATAAGCTGAGGTCGTCAAAGGTGGGCAGCCTAGCGCACCACTTATGGGCCCAGCTGAACACAAGATGATGGCTAGCGGGTACCGCTATTTGTCAGGCGGGCTAAGCACCCTCAGCCTGAGCGAACTCTGGGACTTACATGTAAGCCAAAATGAATTCAAGAGGCTAGCAAAAATTAGTGCAAAAAGGCTTTCCTCAGCAGAAGACAGGGCTAGCCTCACAGCTAGAAGTCACGTTTGAATGACCCTCAAGACATATGATCAGCTGAAATCTCAGAGTTATCTAACTCTCACCTTCAGTGCACGCACCAAGCTCCTCTTTTTAAAATTGAGAATGTGGTGATCCCATCGACTTGCCATCTTCCCAAATGGAAAAGAGACTGTGCCCTGGAAACATGGCGGCTTTGTGGCAAATTTAGGGAAGACCCACTGCATGTCCTGTGTTTGTGTCCTAAACGCTTGAATGAAAGAAGGGCTCATCTACGGAGGGGCTGGATTGACAAGGAGGTTAGATCGTGAAGAGGCACAGTGTTGGCCTGCTTTGATCCCCTGAACACCAGCCTAATTGTGCACTGGTTAGGTTTATGGAAAGCACTGCAAAAAAACTAGCGGAGGGGAACAGCTCAACGCTTCCTCGGCCTGAGACTCGGACCCCTTGCTCATCGCAATAGCCGTTGAACAAACTCCTCTTGCAGAGCAGTCAGGCACACAAACAGCTTCTCGGAAAAAAACAAACCAAAATGGCCATCGAAAGGGGAGCAGCTCACAGGCTAACTAAATCCGGGACTCAAGTGCTACTTCAACTAGGACAACACCATTACAGGATTTATGGACAGTACACCTACAAGAGAGTTTTACAAATTGGGATTTCAGGTGCTTTTATCTACAGGAACTGCGGTTCTTTTATCAAATTTAATTACTGCTATATTTTTATTTGCTGTGTTTGTAAGGTTTTTCAACAAATCATGCAATAAAGTTCCATTTACACTGCTACTTAAAATTGGTGAGAAATGTGGTAACTGGCTGAGAGGGGTAAATCCTTCTAAAGCAGCAATCACAATCCTTGTCAGGGTGAGGCACAATAAAACTCCAAATTAACCTCTGCCCAACCTTCTGGTAGCTTGGCGCAAAGCAGTCAGGCTTAACTTGAAGACAATATGTAAAATATGTATGCAGCAATTCAAACAGTAATAAGGTGAAAACAAACACAAGAAAATTCCCACGCCAATTTATAAAAACAGAGCACATTTTGATAAATAAATTAAGACCAAAATGACAAAAATCCTATTGGTAGAATAGGACATATGCAGTTTTATTGATTTAAGTGAAAATAGTGTCAAAAAGCCCAAATTGTTATTTGGTCATGCAAGACTGACAGAAAGTCACAAGTTCAGGCCCGCTGCGATCTAGCACAGGTCAGTTACAGAGAGAAGGCTAGACCTGCCAAAAAGGTTACCTTTCAGTCCATTGCACAGAATGCCATTCATGGCAAAGGGGACCACGAGGAGTGGGGAAGAATTGCAGATGGTCGCTGTTGTAGTGCAAAGAGCAGGCTGGACGTCGCAGACTGTTGTTTTTGTAAAACTCTTATCCTCTTGTTGTCTCAGGTGGTCGGGCTGGAGCTTCTCATTGGCTCTCACCATCAGAGGTCAATGCTGTAGGACAAAAGGTCAGATTGATAGAACCTCGCATTGGCGACAAGTGTGAACGACAAGGTTTTGGCACCAGCTTGCCTGTTTGCAGTCTCATAGAGCCCAAAAACTGTGATTCAGCTGCACTGAGGCCACACCCTTGGTCCTGGACCTGTAGGGTACGACTTGGAGGGCAGGAACTTATTCCAGCTGGATCTGGGTGCTGGTGCAGGTGGTTGGGAGCCTGTTATGTCCCTGAGGCTCTTAACAGAAGGCCAGCAGACTAGCCCGTAGAGTCACTCTTGGAGTCCTGGGTTAAGATGCAAGTCCAATCCCTTTGACTCAGGCTGAATGGCAGAAGGGCTGCAGGGCTGCAAGCCAGTAGGACAACAATACAACCAGGCCGCAGTCCAGCAAGGAAGTAGTCCAGCAGGGCAGCAGTCTAGCAGAGTAGGAGTGCTTTCAGCAGCACAGCAGTACTTCTTCCTGGCAGAGTATCCAGAGGACCAGATGTGTACTGAAAGGTTGGTGTCTGAGGTCCAATATTTATACCTCGTGCCTGCTTTGAAGTGGGAGACATTTCTATAGAATTCCCTTTGAAATGTTTGGAGTTTCTTGCCTTCTATGCCCTGGCTCCAGCCTACCTGCATCAACAATAAGATAATGTGAAATACTTTGTGTGAAGACAGGGCACGCCGTATAGACTTATTTTGGACTTGGCCCTTAGGAAATAGAACCCTTAGACCCACTCTTCTGTTCACTTTCTGGACCTGTGGAAGGAGTTTCAGCAGACTGCCTGCTGCTCTGGCCTGCTATGTACTTCAGGAGACTGGTTTGCTGCACCTAAAAGGCTTTGCTGTCTGAAGCCTACCTTGAACCCTCAGAGGCTTTCGCTGCCACCTGAGCCCTGCTTCACCTCTTAAACTGATAACTACCAGAGTGGCTCCAAGGGCTTGTTGGATGGCCTCCTTATCAGATCCTCATGGATATAAAGGGCTACTACTGTCATGATCCAGCACCTGACCAAACCTGAGTAAATCCTAACTCTCCAAGTGGTGGCCCTCCAGGCCTGGACCCTTGGAAAGGGTGCTAAAGTTACCCAGATAGGTCTAATACCAATCTTTAGATTCTGAAATATTTTGACTAAAAAGTGCTCTGAGAACTGAGAGGAGACCGAGACGCACCAGCTCATCGATCTCCCATGGTGCATCACCGGTTGGCCTGACTTCGCGAATGCTCCTGCTACGTCCTTCTACACAACAGCAAATCCTGTTCAGCGGTCCTTCCCAGAAGGGGTATACAGCCTAGCAGAGCCCTCATCAGCTTTAACTTGCAGCTTTGTTCCTCTGGAGGTTTTCAACTTCCAAAAAAGAGACTAAGTCAGACCGTAGAACTCATCACTGCAACTTGTCTAGCAGCTCCCCGAGGACGAAGCCTCCTTCTAGGATACTGATTGCAGCCTTGCTCCGCTAAACTTTACCTTCTCAGACATTTTTCCATGACATTTCTTTTAAGTCAGAAGTTAAGAGCTGACTAGGCCCGATACACTTTCTGTATCCGACCTGTGCTCCATTGTGGTAAGTCATATTTTTCGACTTTGACCCAGACTCACATGACTAAATGTCCTTGGTTGGTGCTTTGATCTTTTAGGCGCTAGTTTTTATTTTAAACTTAAAAAATTCATAGCTCCAGTTATAGTGATTTGATGTTTGTCATTGTAGTGGCAAATAATTTATAAAAATGTACTCTATTTTTCTTGTATTTCGTGTTCAATTCATTACTGTTTCTGTGCGGCTTAAATGTTTAACACATTGCCTCTAAGTTAAGTCTGACGGCTTTTGTTCCAAGATACCACAGGGTTAAGCACGGGTTAATTTAGGGAATTTAGTTATTCACCCTGATAGCAATTGAGGCTGTTGCTGGAGCAGGTTTAACACCCCATTCAACCAACAACCCAATTTCTCACAGTAACAGTGATCTACATCAGCAGAGCTGTATGGGACAATAAATATGTACATCTAACACATTAATAGAGCTATCTCAAGCACTGCAGGTGGGTGAGGCACATTGGTGTGACAGTGTCTGGTAAAGGTTTGAGGTACATCTGCTAATGTGTTTGAAGTATGCAGAGGTAGACTTGGAAATATTGAGAGCAATGAGTGAGATCTTCCATGGAAGTGTTTAAGGCATAATTGTAGAGTTGAGTGATGTGACTGGTTTAATCACAATGGCTGTGTCTGGCATGACCAAAGATGGTTTGAATATTTACATCGCAGGGCAGCAACCATTTTCGTCCATTGTCTACAATGTCTTCATTGCTGAAGTAATAGGGTGTTCAGAATGGAATCTTGTCATGAAAAGATTCGGGGCTCAGAAGTAGAATGTTAGGTTGACAGTTGGTGATGACTCGTCTGCAACGGTCCCTGGTGGCTTGCTACATGCTGTAACTGAAGAATAAATCTCTTTTATGAAGAAAACTAGCTCTTGTCTTACCTTCAGCTACCACATCTCTTTGGCGACGGGCGAGCGAGACATCACCAGGAACCCACAGAGGCCACTAGTTTAGGAGATGTCACGTATGTATGCAAACTGACATGTATTTATAATAAAAGTATTGGGAAGTCCCTGCAGGCGAAGTCCTGCTGCCATTTGGAGACTGGATGGAAGATTCCTTGACTCCCGTCTGTATGGAGTTATTGGAATATGCCTTGAATCTCTTTGTGTGTTGTGGAACGCATTGCCTACGTTGCGTTCCAGTTTCTGGACCCAGACTAATCATGCCGTGAGGAGACAGCCTGTGAATCCATTTCTGAGTGACGTGGAACAAATGCCTGGTGAGGCATTCCAACGTCTATGTGCAGCAAACAAAAGCAGTGGAGAGTCAGTTGACCGCGTTAGATCATTGGTCTAGTGGTTGACTCTTGGTTCTCCATCTATGATCAATTGAAGGGGCCACACTCTGTGGAGATCTAGTTGACCACATAGTGCTAGCAGTCTAGTGGTTGTCTGGACATCAATGATTGGATGAAGAAGACGCGTTTGGCAGTACACAGACAAAATATCGAGTTTTAAATTTCGATATACAATTATATCGAAGTTTAAATATCGATGGGACAAAATATCGAAGGTAAGTAATATTGACAGTCTTAATATCGATATTAGTATGATATCAGTAATATCGAAGTTTTAAATATCGATGTCAATAATATCGAAATAAATACCTTCGATGTTACTAATATCAATTTTTAAATAAATTTAGTGTATATTATATTGTATTTATTATGTTTTATTATTTATTTTTAATGTAATTTAATTAAATATTGTCTTTTACTACTGTAGCGGGTTGTGGGTTTATAGGGGAATAGGGTGGGAAGTAATTTAATTATGTTAAATTAATTATTAATTAGTAGGAATAATTAATTAATTAATTGAGAATTAATTTTTAATTAATTTTAATTAATTGATTAATTGATAAATATGTTCTGTAGCGGGTTATGGATTTATAGGGGAATAGGGTGGGAAGTAATTTAATAATAATTAATTAATTACTATATGTTTGTAAATATTTTAATTAATAATTAATTGGTAATTAATTTATATTAATTAGTTAATTAATTAATATAATTTTGTACATATTTTAAATTATTAATTAGTTGGTAATTAATTAATATTAATTAGTTAATTACATTAATTAGAGTAATTTTTTTATATATAATGTTTTGTTATTCTTAATTAATTAATTGGGAAAAAATAATATTAATTATTAAATTAAATTAATGACTGCTAATGTGCTAATATATTTACTTTATTGTTATTGTTAATTAATAATTAATTGGTAATTAAATAATATTAATTAATTTTGGGTAAAGGAGTATTTTTAGGGTTCAGGGTCAGTTTTCAGTTTTTGGGTAAAGGGGTATTTTTAGGGTTCAGGGTCAGTTTTCAGTTCTTGGGTAAAGGGGTATTTTTAGGGTTCAGGGTCAGTTTTCAGTTCTTGGGTAAAGGGGTATTTTTAGGGTTCAGGGTCAGTTTTCAGTTTTTGGGTAAAGGGGTATTTTTAGCGTTCAGGGTCAGTTTTCAGTTCTTGGGTAAAGGGGTATTTTTAGGGTTCAGGGTCAGTTTTCAGTTCTTGGGTAAAGGGGTATTTTTAGGGTTCAGGGTCAGTTTTCAGTTTTTGGGTAAAGGGGTATTTTTAGGGTTCAGGGTCAGTTTTCAGTTCTTGGGTAAAGGGGTATTTTTAGGGTTCAGGGTCAGTTTTCAGTTTTTGGGTAAAGGGGTATTTTTAGGGTTCAGGGTCAGTTTTCAGTTTTTGGGTAAAGGTGTATTTTTAGGGTTCAGGGTCAGTTTTGGGTTTTTGGGGTACAGGGATATTTTTAGGGTTCAGGGTCAGTTTTGGGTTTTTGGGGTACAGGGATATTTTAAGGGTTCAGGGTCAGTTTTGGGTTTTTGGGGTACAGGCGTACAGGGTAAAAATAAAAATAATTTACATTAAATCAATTAAATGAAATTAAAAAAAAGAAAATTACATTAAATATTAAGTGTTTTATTTATTTTAAATGTATATGTATTAGTTTTAATTTTGTTTTCTTATTTTTATTTAATATTTGTAAAATTATATGTATTTTAAAATTATTTTTACATTATTATTAATACATTTAAAAAAACAATATTTTTAATTTCGATATTTTTGTACTACGATATTATTTTTTCGATATTTTTGCACTTACCTTTATGAAGATATGACTCCGATATTTTTGATGTCGATATTTTTGTGCCGATATTTTTGTATTTCGATATTCTGTCCGTCGATATTATGTCAGACATTCGCGTTTGGCGGTTCAAAAGGAAGTCAGTGCCAGCAGGTCATTCCAACGCTGATCTGCACAGCAAGACAGTTCTAATTTGCTCCTGCGGCAGGTCTTGTAAGTGCTGACCTGTACAATGATTGGGGCATGTGCTGTGGTATTTGGACTAATTTCATTCAGACGGCTCACTCAGTGGGTGAGTACAGGTTTATGCTTTAGTGGAAGTTACATCGGTGCTGATCTGCACAGAATGCAGGTTATTTGTTCTCTCTACACTGAAGAGTATTATGCTGATCTGCTCAGCAGTACGCTTCAAAACATTACATTTTTGAGTCTTACAATTGATTTTGACTGTTCTCCAAAGGTGCTGTTTTATTAGTAAATACTGTTATTTTATTTTGAGGTATTGGTTGGGTGTGCAGGACCAGTTTTTGGGTAAGGTGTCCTTATTGTTCGCACACTATGCTGTCAGTGGTTCTGATTTCTAAACATTACACTGCTGAAAATTTGCTGTCAATAAAACATTTGTTTTTTTACTTGGTAAACAGTGGATCAAAGGCAGAGTTATGCAGGCAGCAACACCACCACCACCGTTTTGGGAAACACCAGGAGAACCACCCATGCAAACGACGCAATGGATTGATGCATTTGAAACTTATTTGGGACCCATTGGTGCACTTCGATTCCCGGCAGAGAGAAGGAAATATCTTCTAAATGCTTTGGGGTTTGAGGGTAGAGCTATACTAAAACATTTACCAGAAGCAATTCTTGATGGGGAGGAGGAATTGGACAAGTATCAAGAAACTGTAAAAAAAAAATCAGCGCTAGATTTCATATCCAACCCAGCCTGGTCATGCTGCATCATAAATTATTTTTGAGAACTCAAAATATTGGGGAAGATGTGGACACCTACATTACAGCATGAAGAAGGTTGTTTTCCGAATGCCAATTTGAGAACTTTGCAGATCAATTAGTTAGGGATCAATTTGTGTGTTGCTGCAGTGACAAGATGATTAAAAAGAAGTTGTTGTTGATGGGAAATCCAACATTGGAAGAAACTAATAAAATAACTAAGAGTATTGAAAATTCACAGTTGGCGGCCAAGGAGCTGGAGGGGAGGAAAAATGAGACGTTAGCAGTAGTTAAAATGAAAGGTTGGAAGGATGTGAAAGGAACCAGACAGAGAGTAATAATACAGTTGGTGCATGCTGACAAAGCAAAGTTGTGTTTTTCACAGCAGAATATTTGTTTCCGGTGTGGATATTCAAACATGGGAAAGGGGGCAAACAATGTCCTGCACAATTTGTCAGTTGTAGGCTGTGCAAAAGGCAGGGTAATTTTGCTAAGGTGTGTCAATCATCCAAAGTGAAACAACAATTGTCTGTCCGATTTGTTTTGTATATTGAGATCCAAGAAGAGGATGAAACATCCGTAACTTAAGATCTATGGGATATGGTAGTACAAATTGGGGAGATAAAAATGGGTAATCCAGAGTTGTGTGTTGATTCATACATGGAGATCATGGTGGGTGACAACAAGTGTAACTTTTTGGTAGATTCTGGAGCACCTATCACCATGATAACTCAAAATGTGTACAACAATATTTGGCCTGCTTGGCAACCCTTACCACCAGATCAGAGAGCGGTATCTTATGAAGGATGTGATATAAATCTGTGTGGCTACATTAAAGGCACACTAGAGTGTAAGTGCAGGAAAATAGCTGGAAAGGTTTATGTAGCTCAAAATGTATTGAATATCTTGGGGTTGTTCCACCAGGGATTATTTGGAATGATTCTCAGACCAGGAGCAAGACAGCAGTTGTTGGCAGTGAAGGATAGCATAGAAGTGGAAGAAATCATGAATACGTATACCCATGTTCTTTCAGGAGAATTAGGGAAAGTTTAGGATTATAAGCACAAAATAATTGTGAAAGAAGGTGCACAGCCAGTGAAACATAAGCTGAGAAGTGTGCTTTTCAGTATACAGAAAGTCTTGAAGAAAAAATTAGACTTTTTGGTGAAAAATTGGATAATTGAGCCCATTGATTCCTCTTTGTGGTTATATCCTTTGGTGGTTGCCCGCAAGCAAAGTGGTGAACTGAGGATTTGTGTAGATTTATGCTGCCTAAATAAAGAAATATGGGTGGATTCCCATCCCTTGCCTCACATAAATAAATTGTTAGTTAGCTTGAGGGGGATAGTGTGTTCACTAAACTAGACCTGGCTTCCGTCTGCCACCAAATTGAGCTGGAACCTGATACAAGGCATTTAACAGGTTTTGTCTCCCCTTTGTGGCACCTTTCAGTATTGCCACAAGCCTTTTGGGGTAGCTTCTGTGGCCTCAGTTTTTCAGCGAGTGATGCCAAACATGTTGAAAGGTATCAAGGGGTTGTATGTATTCCATGATGATGTACTAATTTTTGTACTGTATAGGCAAACACCTGACAGGGTTTTTGAAAAGGTGAAAAGGTGTTGGAAAGATTCCTGAAACGAGTGTGTTGCTAAGGAGGGATCAGTGTGCATTTCTTACTCATAAAGTTGAGTATCTGGGGAATTTCGTTACCAGCAATGGCATCACACCGAAATCAAGTTTAATTGACGGTATTACCCAAACAAAACCACCTGTGGACACAGCTGGCCTTAAATCATTTTTAAGGTTGTATGCGTTTTTTCACATTTAATTCAGAACTTTGCCACTAAGATAATACTGTTGTCATACATGCTCATGAAGGGTGTTACCATAGTGTGGGATGCAGTGTGCCAAGAAGTGTTTGAGTGAGTGAAGTGCCAACTTGTTTCACCTAGGGGTTTGAAGCACTATTATCCTGAGTTGCAGTGTATCCTGACTGTTGATGCCAGCAATGTTTGCGTGGGGGAGGTGCTCAGCCAAGAGGGTGGTAGTGAAGTTAGAACTATTGAGTATGCTTCATGTGTGTTAACAGGGTCTGAAAAGCAGTATGGTGGCTTGTTGGTGGGCAGTTATGAAATTCAGGAATTATATGTGGGGCGGGAAGTTTAGATTACAAATGGATCGTAAACCTTTGATTTGTATTTTAATTTGAAGGAATCCTCTTGATTCACTCCCCGCATTGCACAGTTGTCATCTAAGTTGCTGCAATTTGGTTTTATTTCGGATTACATCCCGGGAACTAAGAATTGTTGTGTACACTATTTGTAGTGGTCTTCTGAGTGTATTGACCAGGATGATGGTCAAATAGATGAAGACAAGGTGGATTGTCTTGTTCCCAGCGGTTGACCTACGGGAGTTGTGTGCTATTTTTGAATGTGAATGGCAGAGAGCGGTTGAAGAGGATTCTTCTATGAAGACAGCATGAAATAAGTGGAATCAGGGTGGCCTCATGAGAGAAATCTTAATTTTGATCCCAAGACATACAAAACTGGCAGAAGATCTGTCAGTTGAAGATTAGTTGTTGATGAGAGCTGACAAGTTGGTACAGCCTGTTATTTTGAGGAAGGATATCATAATCTGTGCCCATGATGGACACTTAGGGGCTGCTTTTATCAAAAAAGTGAGTGATGTTGTCTTTTTGGTGACCTTCCATGGACAGGGAAATTGACAAAATAATCAAGGAATTTGTGATATGTGCTGGTTGTGACAAAAGCATAAAGTTGCGTATTCCACCTTTGAGTCCTATTGATTTTCCTGCTGCACAGTGGGAAAAAAATAAAATGGACATTGTTGCACCATTTAATGAATTGGCGCTTTCATCCAAGTTTGCCTTGGGCATGATGGAGTACTACACTAAATGGCCAGAGGTTAGGTTTGTGAAGGAAGTCGCATCAGGAGTGGTAATTTAATTTTTGAAGGATGTTTTTCTAAGGGAAGGTTTTCTGGGCACTCTTGTGTCTGATAATGGTACACAAATAATTCAGGAGAAGTGGAAGGTTTCTTGCAAACTGGTGGTTTGAAACATTCGAAACGCTTACTGTATCACCCTCAAACCAATGGCCTGGTTGAAAGGATGAAGCGGGTGTTGGGAGAGTGTATACAGAGGGCTGTGACTAACAAATGTGCTGTGGCTAATGCAGTTAGGGCTATGTTGTGGTTCTACCGTACGACTCCCTATATATCCACTGGGGTGTCACGTTTTGAGCTGTTGCGTGTTCGCAGGGCTACCATTAGTTTTTGCCTGGTTTGGATGAATAAGAGGGTCAAGCAGGGCAAGTGGATGGATTAGAGTGTGAGGAAGCTGGTAGAAATGGTGCAGAGTAAACAAAAGCGATATTTTGATGATAGAAATAAGGTCAAGAATTTTGAAATTAAAGTTGGTAACAAGGTGCCTGTAAATAAACCTGTGCATGTGAGAAAAGGAGGGTCCAAGTTTGGGCCTCCTGTGGTAGTGCTGACAGTGAAAAGCAAGTATGCGAGTAGAGGGTGGTCAGAGGCGGAAAAGCTATAACTTGTCTAAAGTGTTTGGGGGGAAATGAGAGGGTCAAGCTGATGGAGTTGAGTGTGCTGAAAGTGCGGAAGTAAAGAATGGAGGGTTAGCATGCGGTGAAGTAGTAGGATCAAAATTGTTCCGTTATGCCTCAGGGTTTGATATTTTGCATTGTTCAATTAAATAATACTGTGTTCTATGTAATTTATTGATGAAGTCAGTGTTTGCTATCCTATATTTCAGTAAATCCTGTGTTTATATTTATAATGCTTTTTCTCTTAGCTATTAGTTTTAGGATGTGTCCTTTAACACTAATTGTGGTTCATGCAGGAATACTCTTTAATATATTTTTCTGCATGGAATGTTCTGTATTAGATTTTTCTTTTCCTTAGGCTCAGTTGAGTTATCTGGGGTTTCTTAGGGCTGAGCTATATTTCGTTTTTGATTGTATGTTTAGTTTTCTGTTACCAGCAATTCATTATCTTTATTGTTTTGCTGTTTATAATGAGGAAACCCATGTAGTGCTTCATTACTGATGTAATAGGGTGTTCAGAATGGAATCCTGTTATGAAATGATTCCGGGCTCAGCAGTAGAATGTTGGGTTGACAGTTGGTGGGGACTCTCGCCTGAGACGGTCTCTGGTGGCTCGCTACCTGCTGTAACTGAAGAATAAATCTCCTTTATGAAGAAAACTAGCTCTTGTCTTACCTTCAGTTGCCACAGAACTTTTAAAATATTTTTAGACATTGGTCCTATTCCCCAAGCTTGCATGTGTCCCAGCTAACTCAAATTATAATGATTGACCCATTGACTTCAATTGCTACGTCCCTTTATAAATGATTTATTCTGCCTACATTTTCTAACTATTTAGTGGTAAGTCGTTAACCTTGAATTGAACATTAATTCCACTATTATCTCTACCATTTTGCTTATGTAATTATTGATTACAGCACCGGTAGCACTTCCCTAAGAAAAAGTATTTTGCTCAGCTCATGTTACTAAAGGTTTAGCCAATTACAATTCAAATTGGCCTCTGGATTGTAATTTTTACTGTGCAGGTTTTGAAATAGGTGTGTCAGCTAAAGTACATGTAAAAGTGCATAGACACTTTACAATCAATACCCATCTAGGCCAGTTCTATACCCAGTTCTGCACTTGTCTTTGTGTAATGGATGTTTGCACTGCTGCTGAATATGCATCGCAAGTTATATGTGATGGAATTCTGACTGTTGCTGTCTTTACTGTCACTGCTGTCCATGTACACCGTGTGAAGGAAACTTGCACTGCTTATGACAGATCATACTTGTTCTGTGTAAGCGAAGCTTCTGCTTTTTCTGCAGGTGGTTACTTATTACGTTTGTCAGTAAAGAAAGATTTCTTTTTTGGTGGCCACACCAGTCAATCTCTGTATATGCAAGGGGCATCTACTTTGACTATTGTGCCTCTTTTGTACTTCTTTTTTTGTGAGAGATACTTATGCTTCTGCAATCTGTGCTATAAAGACTTTTGGCTGGAATTGAAGGGTACACTGCCGCCATCCATGCTTCTCCTGTGCTGTGTGCATAAGAGAAATGTGCACTACTACAGTCTGAGGTTACTGTGTTATATATGAGGGAAGCTTATGTATATCCTCCCTAGTGGTGATGACCCTGTCCCAAACAGATTACATTGAGAAATCCTGCTCAGAAGTCCTGTTACTGGCCAACAAATATGTAACAGCCCTGTTTCAGAGTCTTACTAATGTACCATTGATATTATCTTCATCATTTTGAGAAGTACTTTGACTGAATAGTTAAATATATAGTCACCCACTACACCAGCACTTGCCTTGCCTTCTCCCCCCCTGGGGACTACAGGGACCGGCTTCCTTTGCAGATTTCTGCTGCAACTGCATTCGCACCAGGAGGTACTAGAAAAGCACAGCAGGGCTCCTGCAGCGCAGGTCGCCCACCGCCCCAGCACTTGCCTTGCCTTCTTCCCCCTTGGGGACTACAGGGACCGGCTTCCTTTGCGGCCTCCTGCCGCCACTGTATTCATGCCAGGAGGTGGTAGAAAAGCACAGCAGGGCTCCCGTAGCACGGGTCGCCCACCGCACCAGCCCTTGCCTTGCCTTCTTCCACCCTGGGGACTACAGGGAGTGGTTTCCTTTTGCGGCATCCTGCCACCACCACATTCACGCCATGAGGTGCTGGAAAAGCATAGCAGGGCTCCCGCAGCTCTCCTACTCAATGGGTTGGGTAAGAGAATTACAGTGCAGAGCGGGACACGGCATAGGTAATATGGACAGATGCTCCTTTTGATGAATGTGTGACTAAAAGGAACTCGCCTTCTCTGTGACCATGATGCTGGTATCCCCTATACTCTAGGGTTGCAAAGACAACTTGCTTACTAACAGGAAGGGATGTATAGTATGATCTAAGTAGGGAATCCTCTGTTAATCGCCCATATCAATTCAAATAGAAAAGCATTTAGGAACTTTTAACCCATAGGGATCCACATGCCTTGATGAATGCCCCAGACCTTATAGGCTGCGTACAGCGGGCAGAAACATGTTGGCAAGTTTTTGGGTATGAGTCACTACACTCTATTACCCAACCCATTTCATTTTTCAACCCTAACTAGTTTTCCACTAATAAAGGTATAATTTCCCCAGGGATACTAGGGTATTTTTAAAATATTCATCTGGATCCCCTGTTATATGGTGTTGTCCAGTAAAGTGTATTCAAGAACTCCCTCCTATCTAGTCAGTCTTCGAGGAGGTCGAGTCCGCCCTGGTGGCATTGTCCTGCCAGGGTGGGGAGAGGACTCCTATGATGAAGCATGACACTAACAAATGTGTGATGTTTCCTCTTCCATTAAGAATGACTTCTCTGAAGACAAGAATCCAAGGTTTTAGTCTTGCAAAGTCTGCATATCTGCCAGAGCCAATAATTTTGGGATACTGAGTACACGGTTCTGTATATCACTGTCACCGAACATTTACGTTGTGTCAGACAAAAATTTCACACAGACATTTCAAAAAGATTGGTATATCTTCTTTATACTGTGTTTCAGTGCCAGATGAAGATGTACAGTCATCAATTGGCCATGAGGAACAGGCTGGATAGAGTAACCTCTTTAGGATGGCAACGTCACCTCTTTTCAAAAGACGAACAAACCTAGTCCCTGGGTGAAATTTCCATTACACAAGCATATTCTCTAGGCCTGGACGAAATTTCAATTAGGCCAGAGTGATCAGAGTAATTTCAGTATTTACGCATTACTCTTGGGATGCATAATTACCAAAATCATGCACATATGCCAGCTTGAGTAATTAAGAGTAATTGAAGGCAGAAATCCTACTACAGGAGCACAATGATCTAAAAGAGAGCGAGCAGATGTTGGCTTTTGCTGTACACATCCTATAACATTAACTGTTATATTCTTAGTGCAAAATACATCATTGACCCGATTTGGTAAGAAAATAGCATGAAATGTTGGATTACACTTCTCTTGTAATTACGCATAATGTGGCACAGTCCTCCCTAACTGTAAAGGTCGCCCTAAAGAGCTTGTGCTTACAAAACCTGAAAGGAGGGCTGTGCAGTGCTTTACATAGCAATTAACCACTTGGTTTGAAATTATCAGATGCAAGAGATGTCCACATGCTCACAATAATTCACAATTTTATGAACTTCCAAATGATGGTTGGAGAATAGGTAGCAAAAATACACAACCAGTGTGCATTCTAGACTACAACAAGCACATTGGGGGTGCAGCTAGAGCAGATGGAAGGTTGGAGACTTATATTGCTGCTGAAAGCCATACATCTGGTCAAGACGTTGTCTGTGTAATTGATTCATTTGATGTCCTTAAATGCTTATGTTGCTTTCAAATTAAGTTCTTTAGATACCAAGTTGTCTTTTGTACAGTTTGAGCCGTCTTTATTAGGCAGCCATGTTGCAGTAAAGCAAGCAAGTATTCAAAGAATAGGAGTGGGCAAGGTTATGGCTAGAATGAAAGATCACCACTTTCTTGAATTCATTCCTCTAAATAGGGATGGACATAGAATTTTTAATTTCGCCGGCGGAATTAGAGACATTTAGAAAATCTGTGTTACTCTTGTAACGTGGAATTACTAAATAAGTTCTGCAACTCCGCCAGTGGAATTAATCAGCAAAGTGCAAAATTGACGTGATTTGTTTTTCAAAATAGCACCCAGAATGCTTAGTACACTACCTTTTTTTGTTGTGTGGGTTCGGACTGCTTTGGTCCCCTTTCCATGGCGGAAACTTTAGAGAGGGAGGAGGCGGCTCTCTTGTGCATGGTTTGTTTGGGGTTATTAGAGGAAGTGTTATTATGGTCTTTTTTTATTTAGAGTGGAATGTAGTTCTTTTGAGGGAGGTGTGTGTGGAAGATGTTCAGGGAGGGGAAGTGTGACCTGTGCCTTTAGGGTTTAGTAAGGTATGTGTGTCTATTGCATGTGTTTTAGGTGAGATTATTTGGGGAAAGAGTAGTTTACATTTGTTATTTTAGGGCTTTCAGGAGGAAGGTGGGTCCTTTAAAGATGGAACGAATAGTGGCAGGGGAGGTTTAGGTTTCTGTTTTTTGTCAAGGTGAGATGCTGCCCCTGGGAAAGGCACTGTGCTTTTCAGGGGACCACTCCGGGCACCACCAATCCTGAAAACAAAGGTGACCAGAGTATATTTGAGGCTAGGAGAGGTCGATTATGGAAGGAAATAAGAAAAGAAAGCAATGAGCACAGTATAATGAATTTCCCACCTGCTAGTTACCCTGATTATGCCTCAGGTGATACTTTACAATATGAACACTGTCTTCTAAGGGGAAATTGATACTTGTATAGTGCACTACTCACCCGCAAGGGTCTCAAGGCGCTTGTACGAATACCGCTGTGGGACCCATCCTGGCTTTCCCTGTGAGGCGTCCACTCCTGGGCAACCCCAAGGTGGAGGCCAGGCATCCTTAGCGTTGTGGGGGCCGTTGTGGTGATTAAGCATGCTATTGCCCAGAGTTGCAGAGTGGGACTCCTGATTTGAATAGGCACCGAGGCGAGAATTATCTGGTCCGTGGAATTTTGAGCCCAAGACCCGCAGAGGCGGGAATTGAACCCTGGTCCCGGGCTAGACCTCTGCATCAGGGTCTGCCGCTCTGATCATTGAGCCACACCGGTGGAAATATCAAGACTAGTTGTGAACAAGGGAGTAAATCTTGTTTAGGAATAATGAATGAGCAAATAATATATCTCATTGATTCTTCCTGCTGTTGAGAATTTCATTGCACATCAATTTACATCATCCTGCAGAGTCTAATGGAAAGGGGCGACCACTCGGTCCCCCCGAACGTATGGTCGGGTGCCCCGATCCCCCCGGGAAACCATTTTGGGCGGGAGGCGTGTCACGGCTGGTATGCCCGAAGCGGCGTAGCCGGGGCGCGCTTTTTCCCGCCCAAGAGGGGTTGTCCTAGACACCTACACCGTTGGCCACGCCCTGTAGGCGGTCGGAGGAGGGTCCACGCCCTCCCAGAGAAGAATAAAAGGAGCAACAATCCAAGGAAGCATCCTCTTGTTCCTGTGCTTGGAAGCTGCACCTCTTCGTTGCAGGTGAGCCCGTGACGGAACAAGAGCCAATTTTGAGAACTTGTAATTTTTGTTTCTTCTTTCAGCGATTTCGAAGCTTTGATCCAGGACCTCGAGTCGAATATCCGTGAACGATGCCTGGCAAGAAGGTCGGAAAGAAGGTTGGGACCGAACAGATGCTTCGTATGCTGGTGAAGGACATGGCGAACATGAAGAAGCAGATGGCGGCAATGAATGGGGCGGGTAGACCGAAAAGAGTCATCGGACCAGCATTGCCGGGAGTAGTCCCTACCGGGAGAGGTAGAAGGGCCAGTAATGGGGCGACAGGAGGGGAGGCTCCGGTTCCCGAATCACCTCCAGCGAACCCGGTCAGTCCGGTGGAGGCCCCAGTTCCGGTCCCGAAAGCAGGACAACCGATCCCTGTAGTGGTCACTCCTGTGAACGAGGGAGATATGCCTCCTGAGCTGGCTGCCCAGTTGGCGGCATGGTTGGGCAGGGATAACGAGGGGGCCACGGCCGAGGAGGCCAGGTCGATAATGAAGCAGTTGCGGCAATCGAAAGATGCTGCGAAGGCACCTTGTCCTCTTGTTTCCCCGCAGGTTCCAGTGGAACAATCAGTTTCGAGCGTTGGAACGGCAGCGACAACAGTCCCAGCTACTTGTTCGGGTAAGCAGCCGTTGCCAATGGCGGGGGAGGGATCGTTACCCTCAAGGAGGGAAAAAGTGCTTCAATATATCCCGATGGATGTGAAAGAAAGGATTTGGGCAGATAAATATGTGAACATGTTTTCATTGTTGACCGATCACTATGAGATAGAGCATGTGAGAAATCAGAAGGAGTTGTTGCATCCTAGTGTATGGCGTGCAAAGATGGCGGGGTTCAGAGTAGATGAAACGATCGCCAATTGGGCCAGGGCGTTTGGAATGTTCACTGCTATTATGGGGGAACATAGGCCCGAAGTATTGTTGGAACTAGCTGTTTACCAGACACGTATTATGGAATTCTATGAATCGTACGGAGGCAATCAATGGTTTGGTTATGATAGCACATTTCGTAAGGCCAAGGAGCACGACCCATCCCTGACGTGGGATTGTTTCGACTCCATTTCCTGGCAGAAACTGGTGGGGTCGAACACGGCGAAGTTGCCTTCTTTGGGCGGGAACGGGGCTGAGCCTTCCCGCCATTCTTTGGGGGCGCCCTTTCGGGCGGGCACAAGCAGTGATCAGAACGCAAAGAGTAATGGGAACTCAGGTAAGAAAGGGGTCTGTTGGAGCTTTAACAGAGGCAAGTGCACTAGGCCACAGGGGACATGCAAGTTCAGGCATGAGTGTGCAGGGTGCGGACAGTCCTCACATCCCGAGAGTTCGTGCAGAGCCAAGACTGGTGATACGGGGGGTAGAGGAGGCGCCAAACAGGTCTAAAATCGACCGAGGGGGACCATTACCTACTCCCGTTGATATCATGGCAATGATCCCTTGGCTGAACGAATAACCCGATCATATCTCCGCCGGGGTGTTGCGAGACGGTTTCTCGTATCGTTTCTGCATCCCAGCGGGGGATTTTCGGGGGGAAGCACAATGTAAGAACCAACTATCGGTTCAACAAAATACGGCGGTGGTACAGGCAAAGATTGCGAAGGAAGTGGCCCGAGGTCGGGTTGCGGGACCATATGGCATGCCACCAGTTGTCGGCTTTGTTTGTTCACCGTTGGGAGTGGTCCCCAAGAAGGACCCAGGTGAGTTTAGGTTAATCCACAACTTGTCCGCTCCTAGGGGTCTTTCGGTGAACGATGCGATTGACCCGGGAGTTTGTTCGGTGCGGTACCCATCCTTTGATGAGGCCGTCGCCATTTTGAATCGCCTGGGGCCCGGAGCGCTGATGGCTAAATCAGATATCGAGTCAGCGTTCCGGTTGCTCCCGGTACACCCAGATGATCAGCGTCTCCTAGGTTTTATGTTTCAAGGACGCTACTACATGGATAAATGTATGCCAATGGGTTGCTCCATCTCTTGTACGTATTTTGAGAAGTTCAGTACTTTTTTACAATGGGCTTTCACCAGAGCCACGGGCTTTACACTGGTCATGCATTACCTTGATGATTTTCTGTTTCTGGGGGCAGCCGGGGACACGGAATGTGCACAGGCTTTGAGGGAATTCTGTAATCTTATGAAAGAATTTGGCGTGCCACTGGCACCAGGCAAGACGGTAGGGCCATCTACTACACTCGAGTTTCTGGGAATTGAGCTCGATTCTGTGGAGGGGTGCTTCCGCTTACCCAAAGAGAAGGTAATGAAATTTAAGGCCTCGCTCGAAATGTGCCTCGGCGAGAGAAAAGTAACTCTCCATCAGTTGCAACAGGCTGTGGGTCAGCTTAACTTTGCCCTGAGAGTGATACCGATGGCTCGCCCCTTTTCCCGCTCTATCGCACAAGCCATGGTTGGCCTCAAGGAAGGGCACCACCGCACAAGACTGTCAGCAGAGGTTCGCCAGGATATGCGCATATGGCTGGCATTTCTGGCAGATTTCAACGGTCGCGTCGTGTGGAACAAACCGCCAGTTTCCTCTGAAGAGCTGGGGTTGTGGACCGACTCGGCAGGGAGTGGAGGTTTTGGCGCCATATTTGGTAATCACTGGTCGGCGCGAACCTGGCCAGGGTGGTGGCACGATGATGGGCTCACAGGTAACATTGGGTTTCTGGAGCTGTTCCCCATTCTGGTGGCCTTGAAAACATGGCCAGAGGGGTTTCGTGATCACTCTGTGGTGTTCTGGTCTGATAATATGACTGTTGTTGAATGTATCAATAATCAGGCAGCACGCTGCAAATGGATTTTGAGATTGCTGAAGGAAATTGTCTTGCTATGTATGAGACTAAACGTCCACTTTAGGGCAAGACACGTGCCGGGGGTACTAAACCAGGCTGCTGATGCACTCTCTCGTTCCCATGTGCAGGCCTTCCGGGGTTTTCTGCCCTCAGCGGACTCGGTGGCGGCACCATTTCCCGAAGCTCTCTGGTCTCTCGGTGCCCCGGATTACAAAACCTCGTGGGAGAGAGTCTAGCACCCAGGACAAGGAAGGCATATGAAGGGGCGTTACGTTCCTATTGGTCCTTTTTGGGTTCAGCTAGGGGGGAGCATTGGGGGCAGGAGGAGTATGTCCTGAAATTTCTGGTATCATTACATCAGGCAGGCAGATCAGTGGCTACGGCCAATAGGCACCGGGCCGCCATTTCCTTCATGGCGCGGGCTCACGGCATCCAGGACCCCACATCGTCCTTTCTCGTACAGAAGGCGCTGCGTGGGTGTCAACGCCTTGAGGGTCGTAGAGTGGATGAAAGGCACCCAATAGGTTTAGAAAGGTTGTCCCTGTTAATGTCCGTACTCCCTGCGACATGTTCATCTCAATCAGAGACGGTGCTATTCCGGGCCGCTTTTGCATTAGCATTCCATGGGGCTATGCGGGTAAGCGAACTGGTAGCGAGGAACAAGCAGGATACGGGGGGAGGTCTGTGTCGAGAACACATTCAAATTAAGGGGGAGACAATGGTAATCTCAATAGCCAGGTCCAAGACCGATCAGGGAGCGATCGGGGACAGTGTGGTGGTCCAGCGGATTCCGGGATCTCCCATGTGCCCGGTAAAATGCGTTGAGGAGTATTTAGCGCAGAGGGCGGCATCATGGGGGGGAAGCTTGCTGAGGCACACCGACGCCACCCCACTGACTAGGTTTCAGTTTCAGCAGGCGTTAACAATGGCAATCGCAGCGGCGGGCTTGAACCCGAGCGATTTTGGGACCCATTCCTTCCGGATAGGGGCTGCTACAGAGGCTACAGCCAGGGGTCTGAGTGTTGAAAAGGTGAAACGGTTGGGGCGTTGGTCCTCGAACTGTTATAAAAGGTATGTGCGGTTGCACATGTTGTGAAGCTAATGTCATGCACTCACGCTTATTGTTTTCTGTTTGGTTTACAGTTTCGCGAGCAGGCTTTGCGGGGCGGACTGTGCAGTTGATCCGACACCTGGGGACCAGCGGTCAAAGATCACCGGCTGAGGAAAGAGTGGTGTGGGTCGTTGGCCACTCATACGTGAGGCGCGCCGCGGACGTATTCAAAGCAGGTGACATGATTCACGTGGCTGGGGAATACGGGTACAGGGTGACCTTCCACGGAAGGGGCGGGCTCTGTATTGACCAGTTTCAAAGTTTCATTGAGGGACTGTTAGGGCGGACGAGGTCACCGCCATCTGTAATCATAGTGCATCTTGGGGGCAATGATTTAGTGACCATTGGTCGACTAGTGCTTCTCGAGTTAATTTTGTCCACAGTAAGTTGGTTGGCAAGAAAGGTTCCGGGGTGCGCGATTGCATGGTCACACATGATTCCTCGGAAGGTGTGGCGGGGGGCCCTCTCTGTGTCAGCTTTGAACCAGTCGGTAAAGAAGGTTAATAACAAAATGAGTAGGTTGTTTCGTACAGGTAAATTGCAGTGTATTCCACACGGATGTATCCGGGGGGACCATATGTATTTGGCGGATGGGGTCCATTTGTCCCGGGAGGGAAATGTCTTACTCATAGGAGACTTCTTAGCTTGGTTAAAAAGTTTACATAACCATGACCTTTAGTAGGAGCTTTGTGGGGGGGTCCGGATAGCCGGTCAACTATCCGGCCTGTGGCGGTAAGGTCATGATCGGTGAGCAGTAATTGGAAGATCCCTAGAGGTGGGGCGCCACCCATTATGGATGGGAGCGCCCGGGGGGAGGCGGCCATTGGCCCCTCACACGGGGAGGCGGTACCCTTCTAAGGATGGGACCGCCGAAAGGGAAGGCGGTCAAGGCCCCTCCCTGGGGAGGAGGGGCTACGGGCCCCTCCTTGGAATTTCCCGGGGCCAGGACATCCGCGACGGCGGATGTGGTAAGCAGTGTGGGGTGGGAGGGGGGTCTACGCTACCTTCTAGACACCTCACACGAGTCCTCGGATGACCACCAAGATGGCGTCGAGTAAATATGGGGCCCCCGTTAAGACAAGGGAAATTGGAAGTTGGCACAGAGGTACAGTCCTCTGTGCGCCCGCCCCTCACAAGTAAGGGGGGGAGTTCTGGTATTAGGGATCTGACACCGGTTACGACCTTGCCGTTGGCCCGTAATGTTAGGATGTACAATTTGAATTTTGAGAAATGCATTTACTGGACGTTTTAGAATCGGCTAGTAGAACCTTTGTATTAGAGATATGTTAAGGTTAGCCAAGAAACATCGTAATGTATAAATGAAATTGTACATGATATGAAACTGTTATTTTAATGTTTTCATTTTGTTTCATATTTTAATAAATACGGCCGGGAGGGTAACTCCCTCCCGCCTTCCAAAAGCTCAAGAACTGTTTCCGTCTTCCCATTCTTGGGGATTGTGTTGGGAGGGGGTGACGGGTATCCAGGCCATATGGAAAGGGGCGACCATTCGGTCCCCCCGAACGTATGGTCGGGTGCCCGATCCCCCGGGAAACCATCTTGGGTGGGAGGCGTGTCACGGCTGGTATGCCCGAAGCGGCGTAGCCGGGGCGCGCCTTTTCCCGCCCAAGAGGGGTTGTCCTAGACACCTACACCGTTGGCCACGCCCTGTAGGCAGTCGGAGGAGGGTTCACGCCCTCCCAGAGAAGAATAAAAGGAGCAACAATCCAAGGAAGCATCCTCTTGTTCCTGTGCTTGGAAGCTGCACCTCTTCGTTGCACATGAGCCCGTGACGGAACAAGAGCCAATTTTGACCCACCCACCAGCCCCTGATGACAGCGATTTGTATTGCAATAAAGCTGATTAACGAGGATATTATCTCTTTTTCAGGTTGTTTCTAATAAAGTTTGGTCTGTTTTGATGTACAATAAATGGTTGCTCTTTTAGCATGAACTCAGGCGAGTATCGCAGTTGTGTTGAAAGAGGTGTATTGTAGAGGTAGAAGTTTATACTTGAAATGCCTAGTATAACTGTTTTATTTCATTCTCATTAGATTAAACAATGTCGTATTTATTTTTTGGTCGGGCGGTAAGGTCATGATCGGTGAGCAGTAATTGGAAGATCCCAAGAGGTGGGGCGCCACCCATTATGGATGGGAGCGCCCGGGGGGAGGCGGCCATTGGCCCCTCACACGGGGAGGCGGTACCCTTCTAAGGATGGGACCGCCAAAAGGGAAGGCGGTCAAGGCCCCTCCCTGGGGAGGAGAGGCTGTGGGCCCCTCCTTGGAATTTCCCGGGGCCAGGACATCTGCGACTGCGGATGTGGTAAGCAGTGTGGGGTGGGAGGGGGGTCTACGCTACCTTCTAGACACCTCACACGAGTCCTCGGACGACCACCAAGATGGCGTCGAGTAAATATGGGGCCCCCGTTAAGACAAGGGAAATTGGAAGTTGGCACAGAGGTACAGTCCTCTGTGCGCCCGCCCCTCACAAGTAAGGGGGGGAGTTTTGGTATTAGGGATCTGACACCGGTTACGACCTTGCCGTTGGCCCGTAATGTTAGGATGTACAATTTGAATTTTGAGAAATGCATTTACAGGATGTTTTAGAATTGGCTAGGAGAACCTTTGTATTAGAGATATGTTAAGGTTAGCCAAGAAACATCGTAATGTATAAATGAAATTGTACATGATATGAAACTGTTATTTTAATGTTTTCATTTTGTTTCATATTTTAATAAATACGGCCGGGAGGGTAACTCCCTCCCGCCTTCCAAAAGCTCAAGAACTGTTTCCGTCTTCCCATTCTTGGGGATTGTGTTGGGAGGGGGTGACGGGTATCCAGGCCATATAAAGCAGTGATCCAAAACAGCCTACAAAGTCTTGTAGTGAAGTGGTAAAATAACACTCTGCAAAGATTCCAGTGCTGCAGTGATTCTAAGTTCCCTTACTGGTATCATGCCCTGAGATTAGTCAAATGAATATTCAGCTGAGGCTGTAGTTATAACCTTAATGATTAGCCAAACTATAGATACCTCAGAAGTCTGCAAACACTGCAAAAGGCACCTTGAATTTTGCATATGGATTCAGAAAACAACTACGTTCAACATTTCCCGTAGCCAAATAGCACATGTGAAATCCAAAAGATCAACAAGGTCCCAAAATACATTAATTAGTAACAATAATCGTGCGCCTGATGCACCAGAAGAAATAAGAACTGTGCATCCATAAGCACTTCTGCTACAAGAAACAATCCTGATTTTATCTTATTTCTTTGAGATGATCATGAGGTAAAGCTGGAGACCTTAGTTTCTTATAGTGGTCAGGATCTCAAGATTGTGTAACTGAGCAGGGCTCTATTTTATACAAGGAGGCACCCAAGGTGAGCACTACTCCATTATTTCTGAAACGTCAGTCTCAATCCTGTCAGCCTGTTGCAGCATCAAACAGCAACCAGTGCTTTCTAAGTGGCTGCAACAGATGCCATAGTCCGCGGATATCTACACTATGTGATCTAACAGCACTGGATGGTGGTACAGAGCAGGAATATCGTCGTAAAAATATCGACTAACCTAAATATTGCTGCAAAAATATCTACAGGAAGAAATATCGATGACAAAAATATCGTCTGACCAGAATATCGACAGACAGGTAAGTAATATCGTTAACATTAATATAGTTGTAATAAATATCGTTTACAAAAACATAGTTTACAATAATATCGTTTTTTAAATAATTATAAGTTATGTAGTGTTTTTAATGAATATTTGTAGTCAAAGTAGTATTTTTAGTAGTATATTATTATTTAATAATGTATTTTAAGTTGAATTTAGTATTAATAGTTCCGTAGCGGGTTGTGGGTTTATAGGGGAGTAGGGTGGGAAGTAATTTAAATATAATGAAATAATAGATTAATTGATGTTTTAAATGAATATAAATAGTGTAATAAATAATAGTTAATTAATTTCAATTAGTTAATTGAATAATAATTATGTAATTAATTATGTTAATTTTGTAATTAATTTTAGGTGTGTGTACAGGATTTTTTTAGTGAAAATGTTTTTGGGTAAAGGGGTATTTTTAGCGTTCAGGGTCAGTTTTCAGTTTTTGGGTAAAGGGGTATTTTTAGGGTTCAGGGTCAGTTTTGGGTTTTTGGGTAAAGGGGTATTTTTAGGGTTCAGGGTCAGTTTTCAGTTTTTGGGTAAAGGGGTATTTTTAGGGTTCAGGGTCAGTTTTCAGTTTTTGGGTAAAGGGGTATTTTTAGGGTTCAGGGTCAGTTTTCAGTTCTTGGGTAAAGGGGTATTTTTTGGCTTCAGGGTCAGTTTTCAGTTTTTGGGTAAAGGGGTATTTAAATATAATGAAATAATAGATAAATTAATGTTTTAAATGAATATAAATAGTGTAATAAATAATAGTTAATTAATTTCAATTAGTTATTTGAATAATAATTATTTCATTAATTATGTTAATTTTTTTATTAATTTTAGATGTGTGTACAGGATTTTTTTAGTGAAAATGTTTTTGGGTAAAGGGGTATTTTTAGGGTTCAGGGTCAGTTTTCAGTTTTTGGGTAAAGGGGTATTTTTAGGGTTCAGGGTCAGTTTTGGGTTTTTGGGTAAAGGGGTATTTTTAGGGTTCAGGGTCAGTTTTCAGTTCTTGGCTAAAGGGATATTTTTTGGGTTCAGGGTCAGTTTTCCATACTGTTGCACCCACTGGAGTGGGAATAGTAATTTTAACCCCTACGCTATCCAACGCTTTCCCTACTGTTGCACCCCCTGGAGTGGGAATAGTAATTTTTACCCCTACGCTATCCAACGCTTTCCCTACTGTTGCACCCTCTGGAGTGGGAATAGTAATTTTTACTCCTACGCTATCAAATGTTTTAATTAGTAATATATTGTATATTTTAATTATATGTATGTATTATTGTTGTTATATAAAGTAATGTGTAAAATCAATTTATATGTCCACATTTATTAAGTTTATAATTAAAAAGTGTAGTAAATTTTTTTGAAATAGTTAAAAAATAAAAGTAATGTAATGTATTTTGTTAATAGTACTTATATTTATTTATTATTTAATGTAATTTTAATTATTTTAAAAAGTCGATATTTTTTACATCTATATTAATTACAACAATATTTTGGAGTCGATATTTATGTACTTACCTGTTTAAGTATAGGGTGCCGATATTTTTGTAAACGATATTTTTACAACGATATTTATGTCAGCTATATTTTTGTAATCAATATTTTAACACCCTACCCTGGATGGTGACCAGAGGCTGATGAGTGAGAATAGCCTGGTGATGAGTTGGACTTGTGGGAGAAAAGTGATTGAGGCTATGTTATAATAGTTATTTAGGATTTAGGAAGGTAGGTGGATCTATTACGGGTGGTGTAAATTTAATGAGTTGTGGAAGCGAAAGCATAGGTTCGTGTTTTTAGGAATTTAGGAAGTTGGTGTGTCTGTTGCCGAGTGTGTGGGAGGCTGTTTTTCTTAAATAAATATTGATTATTTTATACATAATAGTCTTGTCCTTTATTAGTATAGTGATTTAATTTACTTCGTGTTATTCACTAGCATCCAGGGTAAACCATGGAAGATCTATCTACCTACTGGCAGAGACCCAAACCTGGCCCATCATAAAGAACAAATACATTTTATTTTCCATTCTAATTCTGTCTACACAAACTACCTTGGAGGACCACTCCAAATAAGGGTATCCATTCTTATTTCAAGTTGTTTTGGAAACTTAACCATACTAGTGCCTCCTCCTTTGTCCCATGAGAAATTAATGTACTGCATTACTCTTCAAAGTCACTACTACTAAGGTGCCCATTATGAGTGGTCCACAAATTCGAGTGGTTAACAGATGTTGCTGGATGCATTGGAATTCTTAGTTATGTATGCTTCGATGAATCCACACAAAGGGGGCTTAGGGATATTTAAGGACCAGTGTGAATCAACTCCCCACTCTTAAATCATAACACTGAAAAAAGTCATGAGTCTGAAGTAGTACAGTGAGGTTGAGAATTAGAGCTGCGTCCACTTGCCCATTACCTAGGGTAATGCCTTTTTAAGGACAGTTCCCTTCACACACCAAAGGTGTCATGCTTCATCATGAATGTCTGACATAATATCGACAGACAGAATATCGACATACAAAAATATCGGAACAAAAATATCGACATCAAAAATATCGGAATCCTATCTTCATAAAGGTAAGTACAAAAATATCGAAAAAATAATATCGTAGTACAAAAATATCGGAATCAAAAATATCTTTTTTTTTAACGTATTAATAATAATGTAAAAATAATTTTAAAATACATATAATTTTACAAATATTAAATTAAAATATTAAAAGAAAATTAAAACTAATACATATACATTTAAAATAAACAAAACACTTAATAATTTAATGTAATGTTTTTTTTAATGTTATTAAATTGATTTAATGTAAAAAAAAATTGTTTTTACCCTGTACGCCTGTACCCCAAAAACCCAAAACTGACCCTGAACCCTAAAAATATCCCTGTACCCCAAAAACCCAAAACTGACCCTGAACCCTAAAAATACCCCTTTACCCAAAAACTGAAAACTGACCCTGAACCCTAAAAATACCCCTTTACCCAAAAACTGAAAACTGACCCTGAACCCTAAAAATACCCCTTTACCCAAGAACTGAAAACTGACCCTTATCCCTAAAAATACCCCTTTACCCAAAAACTGAAAACTGACCCTGAACCCTAAAAATACCCCTTTACCCAAAAACTGAAAACTGACCCTGAACCCTAAAAATACCCCTTTACCCAAGAACTGAAAACTGACCCTGAACCCTAAACATACCCCTTTACCTAAAAACTGAAAACTGACCCTGAACCCTAAAAATACCCCTTTACCCAAAAACTGAAAACTGACCCAGAACCCTAAAAATACCCCTTTACCCAAGAACTGAAAACTGACCCTGAACCCTAAAAATACCCCTTTACCCAAAAACTGAAAACTGACCCTGAACCCTAAAAATACTCCTTTACCCAAAATTAATTAATATTATTTAATTACCAATTAATTATTAATTAACAATAACAATAAAGTAAATATATTAGCACATTAGCTGTAATTAATTTAATTTAATAATTAATATTATTTTTCCCAATTAATTAATTAAGAATAACAAAAAAATATATATAAAAAAATTACTATAATTAATGTATTTAATTAACTAATTAATCTAAATTAATTACCATTTAATTATTAATTAAAATATGTACAAACATATATTAATTAATTAATTATTATTAAATTACTTCCCACCCTATTCCCCTATAAACCCATAACCCGCTACAGAACATATTTATCAATTAATCAATTAATTAAAATTACTTAAAAATTAATTCTCAATTAATTAATTAATAATTCCTACTAATTAATAATTAATTTAACATAATTAAATTACTTCCCACCCTAGTCCCCTATAAACCCACAACCCGCTACAGTAGTAAAAGACAATATTTAATTAAATTACATTAAAAATAAATAATAAAACATAATAAATACAATATAATATACACTAAATTTATTTAAAAATTGATATTAGTAACATCGAAGTTATTTATTTTGATATTATTGACATCGATATTTAAAACTTCGATATTACTGATATCATACTAATATCGATATTAAGACTGTCGATATTACTTACCTTCGATATTTTGTCCCATCGATATTTAAACTTCGATATTATTGTATATCGATATTTAAAACTCGATATTTTGTCTGTGTACCCTTCATCATAGGGGTACCTCCTCGCGTAAGGGATCTAGTCTCTACGTGGGCTACAGCCCCTTCTCTATGAGGGAGGAGCACAGGGATGTTTTATTTTTGGTACAGCGGGTGTACTAAAACCCTGTGAGAGCTTGGCGTGACAAAATGGTGCAGTGCTGTTGTGTGTGTGTTCTAAAACTGGCTACGGGGTTAGCTAAGTGGCAACTTCATTACTCTACACAGTGTCAGGATTAAAAACATGTAACTCAAACAACGTCATTTATCTTTTGAAATGTCCGTGTGGCAAATGTTATGTGGGACACACAGAAAGAAAAATCCGCATTCGGATTTTAGAACATAAAAGTAACATCCGCACCATCAACCTAAAATCCACTGTGGCCTCGCATTTTGCCGAATTTAGACACTCTGTAGCCCAACTTAAATTCCAGATCTTGGAACAAGTACCGACATCACATAACAACAAGAATACATTACTGAAACGCGAGAACTACTGGATCCGACTTCTATCCACGATGGCGCCCAACGGGCTGAACGATCGAATGGAATTCCTTTGTTACCTTTGAACATGTTATGTTTGTCACATGCCTTCATCTTCTTTATATCACTCCTATACTGTATTTTTGTCCTTTTTATCACCCCTTTATTGCATATTTATCTCTTTCAACATGGCGACTTTTTTTCACAGTCTTTTGCTTGTTTGTTTCCTACACCGTAGTCCTTCCACACTTTTCATTATTCGTTTACACTGAGTCCGTTTTTTGTCTTGGAGACTCGTTTGCATATCTATGGCTGATCTATTCTACCTCGTATCAACACTTCGGCACGCCGTGAGGCACCCGAGAAACCATTTCATGTGAGTTAGCCTGGGAGCACTCTCCTTAGCACTGTGACACGCTCGCGTGTCCTTTCATTTTATTCCTAGTTCACGTTAAACCTGTGCATGCGAGTCCGCCTGGGAGCACCTTTTTTAACACCGTGGCACACCAGCGTGTCTTTCAACTTTATTTTAATTCACGAGGAGTTTAGACGCTACATTTCGTCCTCACCAGTTTCTCTCACCACTTGGTCACTTCCCTCGGGATACCGCTTTTTTTCATTAGTCACCGCTTGGATATAAGGTTGTTTAGCCACTTTAAAGACGGCTTATATTTCACTGAATTCGATCGTGTTGTGATTACTTTGCATTTATTTTGGTTACGTTTGTTTTTCTTGTAGAGCTTTTCCCTTGACAAAGGGCTCATGCCCGAAATGCATCGGGGATTTTGTGTTAAAGGATTACCATGCTTTGAATGACAGTCTTTGGATTGGTTGATATAAAGCTGAATATGCCTGAATATTCACTTGTTGAAGATTAAAAGTGTTAATATACACTCATAAACTTTGGATTAATTGGTTTATTGAAATAAGACCACGGTCTCTATGCTGTGCTTCGGATTGTTCTCCTCCCGGAAGGGGGACCTCCCAATTCATTAGCCTAGTGCACTCACTGTTGGGCTAGACAGTGCATTATCCGACTGCACGCTACAAATCATTACCGCAACTTAACATCTGATTATCTAAGCTGTGCGAGCTCCCACTCAACATAGGATTAAAAACAAATCAAACAGCTTGTGACAGATAGTGCTATCAGGAGCGACTGTGTCCATACAAGATCAACATGTTTCGGCATGGAGACCTATTGTAGTGTTGCGGCCTTCTTCAGGGTCGGTTGATCAGCTACTGCGATTTAAACTAGAAAGTGTATATGTGATTCCAAACCAAGAAAAAGTGCAATAATGAAAATCAAAAGAGGTTGTATACTGAACCCGCAAGGTATCTGTTCAGTAGGTTCACTGTATAACCACTGTTGGTTATCGAGTTCGCTACATCATTCCTAGGACATGTGCCTTCTCTGACCAGATACTGCATGCTCGCGGTTCGGCGCATGTGCCATGTGGCTAGTATGCCAGGAATGATGTAGCGAACTTGATAACCAACAGTGGTTATACAGTGAACCTCCTGAACAGATACCTTACGGGTTCAGTAATATACAACCTCTTTTGTTTTTCACTATTGCACGTTTTCTTGGTTTGTGAGCACATATACACATTCTAGTTTAAATCGCAGTAGCTGAACAACAGACCCTGAAGAAGGCTGAAACTCTACAATAGGTCTCCAGGCCAAAACATGTTGGTCTTGTATGGACACCGTCGCTCCTGATAGCTCTATGTGTCACAAGATGTTTGATTTGTTTTTAATCCTAACAGTGGGTAGCGGAATAAACTTTCTATTTAGCTAACCCAGTGGTCAGTTTTAGAACACACACACACACACACCAGCACTCCACCATTTTATCACAGCAAGCTCACATAGGGTTTTAGTGCACCTGGTGTACCAAAAATAAAACATCCCTATGCTCCTCCCTCGTGGAGAGGGGGTTGTAGCCTGCATAGGGACTAGGTCCCTCACGCAAGGAGGTACCCCTATGATGAAGCATGACACCTTTGGTGTGTGAGGGGATCTGTCCCTAAAAAGGGATTCCCCCAGGTAATAGGCAAGTGGACGCAGCTCCTATTGTCGACCTCTCTGTATTATATTCGACCCATTACTTTTTTAAGTGTTATGATTATGTGTGCTTCGCACGGGGATTTGAGCTGCTGAAAAACTGTTGAAATCTCCAACTACAAAGAAAAACAAGTGTGGGCTGACGATGTAAGACTTATTCCAAATGTTATTCCACAAGTCTCATTGTCCTTGTCATATCCATGCCTCCTGATTTACAGGGACCTCTGGTTACAGTTTTCTGGAGCAGTGATTTAATGCAGATTTGAACTGGCAAATCATAAGGAGTGCCTAAGTAGTACACATAGAATGGATGCCACATTATCCCATCATTCCAAATACAAGTCAATGATTGATCATAGGTGACACTCAACTCCAACAATACATGTGAGTAGATGTGTCTGCAGGGGTTCTGCTTAAAGCACTAACTGGCCTAAACTGGGCAGACACAACACAAAACAAAGCTTCTTATTTCGAGTAGTGTAAACCAGCAAACATATTTTGCAATCTGAAAGAAGACACGCAGTAGCAAATCCTAAAGAGAGGCCAGCTCAAATAAATACAGTACCCCCGAAGACACAGTCATTTACTAAAACAAGCATCCTATATTCTTCTAATAAATAAGTAGTGCAAATATTATATATAGCAAAGTTATATAAGTTATATGCAAACCACATGCAAGTCAGGAGGTTTCTTTTGCTACTAGATTCTCTGTCAGGTGTAGATTATAAAAAGACAAGTGTACCCTACCTAGTCTGATCCTAATATTGATTAGTATTTATGTTCAGAACCAGAATGTCCCATGGGCATGGTAGAGGAGATGGTATGTGATTTTGCATTTTTTTTTACCCTCCTCCTATAGTGGTTTATAATTGCTGCCCTGCCAAGTGTGAAATCTGTAGATGGGGGAAATAGATTGCAGTGCAGCAGAATAGATTAGGGATTCAATCAATGGATGGTGTACAGTGGAAGATAGGAAAACGTAGAGAGACGTAGACAGCAGGCACAGTGTAAGAAATTGGGTTACTAGTTGAGGGGTGGTGAAACCCTACTCAAGCAGAAACCACAATCCATGTTAAGGTGAAGTCACAAACAAACCCTAACTCAACCTGCGCTGAACTCCCTGGAAGCTTTGCACAGAGTTAACTTATAGGCAATATGTAAAGCTTTTATGCAGCACTTTAAACTGTAATAAAGTGAAAACACAACACTAGAAAATCCCACCCTAATACACACATAGGGTACATTTTATTAAAAATGTTAAAGCCAACATGACAAAAATCCAATAATTAGAACTGGAGATATATAATTTTGAAGATTTAAGTAGATAAAATGGATAAAGCAACAACTGTTTGTGCTGGACTGGAACAAAGTCACAAGATCAGGCTGAGTGCAATGGTGCATGTACCAGCTACAAGAACCCATTTACGCCTGCAGAACAAGAGTACCTCAAATCCTGGTTGCGAAGAGTTGCAGATTTCTGGATCGAAGATGCATCACGCACCGAGGCAATGCAAGAACCTGGTCAGAAATGTGTCATGATCTGTATGTTCCAAGATACTGGGAGGCTGCGATCAGAGGTCCTGCATTGTTGTTGAGGAGCCTACCGAAAAGTTGCATCACACACAGGCTAGTTCAGGAGACGCTGTGAGGCTTGTAATGCAGAGACCTGTGTCATCGCTGAAGCTGCCATCGATGAGCGGTTTGCAATGTGAGGGCATGCGTCGGGAAGGTAATGCATCAACTGTTCCAATTAGGCTTTGGGCTGCGAGGAGGATGGGAAGTCCTGACACCATGAAAGTCCAGTCCTTTTTACCCGGGTAGCCCAGCAGAGCAGGGCAGCAGTCCTTCAGAGCAGCAGTCCAAGTGAGTGTTAGTCCATTCAGCAGCACAACAGCCCTTCTTCCTGGCAGAGTCCACAGATCCAGAAGTATTCTGAAAAGTTGGTGTCCGAGGTCCAATATTTATACCTGGTGCTCACTTTGAAATTAAATAAACCTCCAGAGAATTCCACCAACCCAGAGGCATTTGGAAATGCCTGCCTCCCTGCCCTGCCCCCAGATTGTCTAGAATCACAATAGCCTAGTGGCAAACCCATTATGAGAGTGCCCAAGCAGGGTCATTGTGATGTGCAAGTGTGGTAGGTGACAGCTCCCCGCTAACTCAGAGTGGCCCATCCTGGCAACACCTAGCTTCCCTTTGTCTCACTGTCTGAGTACAATACAAAAAGGCCACCTTAGACTTACTAAAAAAAGACATTGAACGTTTCATAAACAATATTTTAGGAACTGAAATTGTGGGTAAATTATATTATTAGGAGTCAATGTTGAGGACGCACGACCATTTTGTGGGAGGGAATTTTTATTTGTTACAATATCTTTTATGAGATTATGTATAGCCTCTGCATGGATTGACCCTATACCACCTACCTTCCATAAATGGCTGGCTAAGCTATTAACAACATACAATGTGGAGAAAGAGATTTATGCAAGGAAGGGAAAAAGGGGAGGAAGCTGGGCAAGATAATATGGGATCCTATAACGCGGTGGAAAGATGATTCAAGAGTTTAAAATTGAGGTTTGTCTGAAATTTGGTTAAATGAGGTTCATATATGAGATATAAATGGGTATGTTTGTTATAATGGGAGACATTTATTTGATTGTAAGGAAAGATTAGGAAAGGATAATTCGGTTTGATTACACTCAGGTTATACAATCTGGAATAACATTTTGGATCAAATTACCTTACTCCTTTGCTTTAACTGGATGTTCCTTTCTCTATCCCGCCTGTTGATGATGTTTTATTGGTTGTTTTTCCTTAATGTCATGCACTTATTTTGCTTTCTTTCATTAATATTGTCGTGCCCTGTATATATAATTGCAAAACATCTTAATAAAAATAGTTTTAAAAAAAAGGCCACCTGACAACAATACCTAGTCATGTGACTCAGGTTACAAGCAGCAGACACCAAATAATTGGGACATGAAAATGCCATCTTTCTAATAGTGGCATTTTTAGGATTGCGATTTAAAATGTGACTGACTTTACCATCAAAGAAGACTTTTAATTACAATTTTTAAGACAAACTTAATCTGTCTAACTTCTCCCTATTGGAAGTTACAGCTTATTAAATATAATAAGGTAACACCAATGTTTTCATATGGGACAGGTAGGCCTTGCAGTAGTGAAAAAACAAAGTTAGGAGTATTCACTACAAGGAAATGTAAAAATTAAAAATACATGTCCACCTTTTTAAATACACTGCTCCATGCCCTCCGAGCTGCGAGGGGACTATCTTACGAGTGACATATACATTAAAAGAAATATTTGAGCCTGGCAAGGGATTTATCTTGCGAGGTCAAAATCACAATTTAAAATTGCACACACAGCTTGCAGTGGCAGATCTGAGATATGTTTAGGACGGCTATTTAAGCAGGTGGCACAATCACTGCTGCAGGCCCACTAGTATCATTTCATTTACAGGCCTTGAGTACATGTGGTAACACTCTATCAGGGACTTATAAGTAAATAAAATGTGCCAACTGGGTATAAGCCAATTCCACCATGTTTTTAAGAAGAGAGCACAAGCACTTTAGCACTGGTTAGCAATGGTAAAGTGCACAGAGCCCTAAGGCCAACAAAATGAATTTAGCAAAAATGTGAGGATAAAGGCAAAACGTTTGGAAGTGACCTTGCAGAGAGGGCTAGGTCCGACATACAGTTATTCAGCCTCCTCCATGTCCCCAGCATAGGAATGTGATAATTAAATTAATGCAATTCAAACTGCCTTTAGCAGCCCACAGACTCATAAGTTAGCTGCCAAGTCTGTAACGCAAAGTTGGGAGGACACACAATGGTCTAGAAATGTATAATGATAAACTTGATACTGAATAGAAATGGAGCAGCTGCATTCTGGTATTATCCATCTTGGGAACAGGGCTAAACCTAAGACCAGAAGCACTATGGTGGCTGCTTGCAGAAGAGCTTTAGAATGAGAAAAGAAATGGACACTATTTGAAAGTCGGGTCATTGGGATGTGCTAAATCTTAGATTAAGTAGCATAAACTGGTGTAAGCAGCATTAACAAAAATCCAGTCCAGTACCACTGCCAGACAACCAGCTCCACGTACCCTGAATAATTGACAACCCAAACATTTAAAAGGTATATTTAGCTATGTTTATCAAGCCCACCACATATTCCACTTTGCATTTGCCTCTGAAATCCCTAATCAGCATTATTGCCTAAATTACCTGTTTCCAGTCAATAAGGATTTGCCTCTTTTTCCTTGAGTCAAAGATGGGTCACTCACATGGTTGTTGTAGGAGAGTAGGGTCTGCTATCCTATGGTCACCCCAATTTTTGTTTTTGCTTCACTGGTTTTCGACTTATTGAGGCTGTGGGACTGCTAATCAGACCCCCAGCCTGCTGTTCTTTCTCTAAATTCACATATATATACTATAGGTGCATAACCCGTTTGGAAATGGACTCCTTGTCAGCCCCTGTACCATGCACTATAGGTGCTCAGGGCATAGGTGCCACCAACGCCTACCAGGGGCTGCAGCATAGCTTTTGCCACACCTGGCTGGTTCCTAAATTGACACAACTGGCTGATCACTCAGCTGGGGCAAGTTGGTGTAATCACCCCTTGCTTAGATATAGTATCCCTATATCTAAACCTATATCAGGACACATATAAACCTGTGAGCCACTCCTATGGCAGGCCTTATCAATCCTGGAGGCAGAGTGCGTGGTTTAATGTGAGATGGAGCTCTAGTATGAGCTGAGCCTGTCTGCAGCTGTCGGGAACAACTCCCTAAGCTGTTCCGGGATAAGGCCATACCATATACTATTAAGTGCCTTATAATCCTCGCGGTTATATAGCAACTTTGGTTTGGCTTTATCAAAACATGTCGTGTAAGGTGTCATACGATTTGTAATACTATCCCCTAAACAGTCCTGTCGACGGGGATAGTATTCCACCCCTCTAGAGGGAGAAGACATGTTACTTTACTGAAACGCGGTTGATTTTTAAAAGAACCTCAGATCCACAAAAGGGATGCTTCTGCCACAGACACAAGTCTGACCTCCTGCTGCTGACCGAAACTCAGCAGAGGAGGCCTGGACAAAGGCGTTCCTGTCACAGGGAGGTGTTACACCACCCCAGACAGTAGATAGTGGATTGTAGCAGGGAGGTTTGAAAGAAACCTGACACTGCCTGGGGAGCACAAGGCTTCCCCTTGCATAATCCGGCCAAACCGGTTCTGGGGCACACCAGCCCCAGTCCCAGCACGGCCTGGATCAAAGGGAAAGGGGTGTATCCACCCCCTTGCTGGGTCCCACACATAGGAGGGGGCCTAGCAGGTAATCTAGCCCCCTAGATTGGTATAAGAATGGGAGCAGTGCCAACGCACTCAGATTATCCTGATGAAACATTTGAAATGAAACTCTGGACCCTTCGACATCCTACTCGACGTAGAAGACTGAAGAATCTCCCTTGTGGTCAAGGAGTGACCACCCTGTGCAAACAGGCACCACCCAGCACCTCTACGTCTGCTTTGTTGCAGTTCCCGCCAGAACTCGAGCAACAGAGATCAACGAGATCAAGCTTGCCTGCCTTCTGCTAGCCCGATCCACAGTTCCTGCAGAGCTGAGACCCGTGGAGGCGACCAGAAGCGTGGGGCATGCCATCTTGAAAAGACCACGAGATGCTGACCGTGGAGCCTACGAGTGACCCTTGAAGCTGTATACCGGAATTTGAGAAGCCCCAGCCCTGAGACACTTTTGCACCGAAGCTCACCCCTCTACACTCGACGAGTGCTGCGTGGGGCCCTTCTGCTTCTTTTGGCTCAACGCATTGGCCCAGTCACTTGCCCGCTGGCTTGTGGCCCCTGTGCCGACCAAACTTGAAATACGACTTGTGATTCTGGTTTCTCCAGGCTTGCATCCGCTCCTCTAAAAAGGAGCACCCGCTCTGACCCTCCTGGTCCGAGTGAGAAGCAATCTTCCAGTCCTGTGTGGATTGCTCTTGCCAAGTGTTGCTGAGGTTGCAGGGAATGCTCAATGTACCCATAAAGTGTATTGGGATGATGGGCTCCTTTACTCAGAGGCTAGAGACCCCAAGCCTGGTGCCACCAGGAGGTTGGTCATACCTTTGACGTTTAGGGGCTTCCTTCTTACCTTGGCCCATGATATTCCCCTTGCAGGACACTTAGGCCAGAACAAGACTTGGGACAGGCTTTCCCCTCACTTTCACCTGCCTCACATGTCAGAAAATGTCAAGGAGTTATGTTGCTCCTGTGTCACTTGCCAAGCCAGTGGTAAGTCTGCTGGCACAACAAAGGCCCCCCCCTGATACCACTACCTGTGGTGGGGGTACCCTTTGAAAGAGTTGGAATAAACATTGTGGGTCCCATGGATCCTCAAACAGCATCTGGGCACAGATTTATACTGGTGGTAGTGGATCATGCCACCAGGTACCCAGAGGCAATTCCCCTGAGGACCACAACAGCACCTGTTGTGGCAAAAACCCTCATTGCAGTTTTCTCAAGAGTGGGCTTTCCAAAGGAGGTTGTAGTTCCGTGAGTTTGTGGGTCTGGTTCGGTGGTTCCGAACCCGTTCAATAAAGGTTGTCGGAAATAGACGATTTTGGTGTCAGCAGACCGCAAATGGCGAGTGTAGCGTGTATGAGTGTTTTCGCATGAATCCATCTATGAGAACACTACGTATTTGGGGATTTTGTTTGAACCTTCGGGTTCCATTTTGTGTACGGCAGCCATTTTGTGTGGTTGCCCTCACATAGGCCGATGACTGCAGCCGAACGAGGCCTTGAGACACGTATGCCTTAGCTGACTTCTGAATGACCTGGCCGAACTGACTCCTTGCCCGAGGCTGACCTCGCTGAGCCAGTTCCTTGTTAAGCAGCTGGTCAGATAAAGATCAAAGGTAGGACATGCCCGAGTTTATAGTACACTGCTCCCACCTTTCTATCTTGCTTCCAATCTGTTTCTGTTCCTTCCTTTACGACATAATCACTGATTTGGGTTGAGGTTTTATGATCGGTTTGTCCGGCCTGATGGAACAAGAAAATGGAATGTGCTTGGTCATTTCTGGTGGGCTGGACAACAGAAAGTGGGATTGTAGTCATACACTACTTTTAAATTGTCACACTGTCATTGGTCAGTTTGTATGAACCCAGTGCTAATTTTGAATGTTGCCTGAGGCTTGATTTTTGGCATAAAAGACCATGCTCCGCTCATTGAATTTGTGCAGTCTCTAGCGAACCACCCGTGTTGTGCTTCGTAGATCTCTGTTCCTGGTTGCAGCCAATAAACTTTGGTCTTTGACGTCATCAAGAAGTATCCGGTGTCTCTGTTTGCCAAGGCAGGGGAACTCGAAGGCATCGGGCGTTTTCCCTGACGCCGCTGGGTTAAAAAACCCGGTCCTTCAGTTGGCGCCCAACGTGGTGCGACTTCAGCGGTACCGGTCCAAGCCCAAAGATCGTGAGGAGCTTCGTGTGAAAATTCTGGAGGAAGGCCAGCCACTTTATCGACCCCTGTATGTCGTCGTGGTCCGAAAGTCTTTTCTGCGAGGTTTCCCACTTTCTGACGGCTACGAAGGACTGCTCCCCTAACTGTCGCCCTGTCTACGAGCCTTAGACGTTTGTAGAGCGAGACGATTGACGGGTCTTCTGGTGACGCCATCGACATTTCAGTTAAGTATGAGTGGAGCGTGGGGGGCGCTAGGTGGCGCCAAACCAAGATGGCCGCACTGTTGTGAGGCTCTTGCTAGATCGAGCCTTTGGACTATCCTTCTGACCATCCTTCTGACCATCCTGACTGGGAAAAACTACCCAGACACCTTGCCATTGTGTCGGTGACATTCCACGGATCACAACGGTGCTGAAACGGTCAATATTGTCCAGCCGTCGGCGGAGATATCCACCAGACTTCCTGAAAGCGGACTGAGGTACTGGTCCGAGACCTGCCCATCTGAGGGATCAGCCTGCTGGGAAACTCCGAGGCTCTGCGGCCTCATTGGAGCTGCGCCTCCGACTAACGACGGAGACTATCGACATTGCCGAGATACCAGAGCCAGCGTCTTTGCTGAAAGAGGACTTTGATGTGTTAACGGTGAGCCCTGCTTGAAGAGGGGGAGAAATAAAGAGCGCGAATTTCAGGACCACTGGCGGGAACTGCCGGCGGGCTTAGCGGACCTGACCACTGTGATGTATAACGATCGGCGCTCCACTACACACTGAATGAGTGGCTGGGACGTTACATGCGGAGCCCGGGACACAGTAATTGCCAGGCGCTACATAGCACTCTGAACAGCAGCGGCAGACGAACGGGCCCGCCCGCTCACCAACTGCGGCCTCCCCGCGGCCTACAAACTGCCGGAAGCGACCTGCGACTGTCCCTGAGGCTTGGAGGCCTAGAAATGGTGCTAGCGAGGCCGGAAACACAGTAAGTGCCAAAGCGCTAAATAACACGCCACACTGCCTCGGCCACCGACGGGGCCCTTCCGCTCTCAAGCTGCGACCTCCTTGCCGCCTACTAATGGCCGGCAGCTGCCTGTAAATTTACCACGAGGCTTAGAGGCCTACAATCGTCAGTGGGATTTGCCGAGGAGAACCCGGACCCACAGGCACAACTGCGGCTCCGATAGTAGATTGGGACCAGGGGAGATTAATAAACATAGCGGACTGCTCCCCGGGCGAATAAAGGTGCCTAATCTGCCCCTCGCATTACCCTCCCGGGAGCTGCTCTGACCCAATAACTCCACCGGCCCCTGATCAAACTGACTGCGGAACACGGCTGGCGGCTCACGGATCACCTGTTTACCTTGTGGGGGTTGCCTGCCTAGCACGAAGTAAAGACGTTTCTCCCCCCAACCTCATACCCTAGAGCGCTTCCTCCTCAAGAGTGCATTCAGAGCCCTATCAGATCAGTAAGCTGCTGTTTGAACGCGGGGTGAAGGGAGGAACCCTGGGACCGATATCAGTCTATACCTACGCCAACCAAAGTTGAATGGTGGCTTAAAAGAGAGACAGGAGGAACAAAGAAAACGTCCCCACAGAAGATAAACTCAAAATGAGAAAGAACCCAAGTGTAGTTCACTTTTTGCTACCACTGTCAGATTTTTCTTAAATTATCTCGCATGTATACATAAGCAAGTGTTGTAAACAGATATAAATCGTTGAGAATGTTTTTGAGAATGTTTTCTTAAAAAAATGTCATTTATTACAATTCAACATTAAAAACAAATATATGCAATAAATATGCCCAAACGTGAGACATATTTTTAATTCAGCCGCCCCATTTTTTGAAAATATTTCTTTTTGGTCTAGATATATAGACGATATTTTTTTCATTTGGACAGGACCCATTGAATCCCTGGAAGAGTTCATAGCCTGGCTAAATCTTGGAGATGAAAATCTCAGATTCACCTGCAACTATGACCAAGAAAGATGTGAATTCCTAGACATAGTCATAAAACACAGTGGAGGCACCCTTATAGTAGAACTGTTCACAAAGAAAACTGACAGAAACACAATGTTGCACTATGATAGTTACCACCCCCCATGCCAGAAGAATAACATCCCGTTTGGGCAGTTCCTTAGACTTAAACGAAACTGTACAGACAACAAAGATTTCATGAAACATGCAGGAATACTGTCCAAAAAACTGTCCGACAGAGGTTATCCAAGAAAAATGGTTAACCAAGCACTCAAAAGAGCCAAATATTTTAATAGGGATAATCTGTTTATAAATAAAACAAAAGACAAAGAACCAAACAGTAGGGTAGTATTCGTGACAAACTATAGCGGAGTGAGCAACAAAATTAAAAATATAATAAACCGGAACTGGAACCTAGTCAATACAAATAGTAATAAGAAACAGATCCCTAAACCAATCTTTGCATTTAGAAGAAATAAAACAATCAAAAACAGCCTAGTACACACCTATAGAGAAACAACCCAAACACAGCGAACGATAGATAACAACCCACTTCCAGTAGGCACTTTCCCATGCAGCAATTGCACTAACTGTAATCAAGTGATAAAAGGAAACCCAATAGAGCACAACAAGATAAAACACTTTACAAAATCCTTCATCAACTGTAGATCCAAGAATCTAATATATCTAATTAAGTGCCCTTGCAACCATGTATATATAGGAGAAACTAGCCGTGAAATAAGGATAAGACTAAATGAACATAAATCAGCAATAAGATGCAACAAATTAGGAGCCCCACTCGTAGACCACTGGAAATCTGCGGGTCATAAAATAGAACAATTAACATGGTGTGGACTAGAAATAATAAAACAGACGATGAGAGGGGGCAACATTGATACGAAAAGAAAAAAACGGGAACAATTCTATATGTCCCGTTTCAACTCAGTGAATGCCGGCCTCAATACAAGGGAGGACTGGGAAAGAATTTTGCAATAACTGGAATAACATTCCATCATATAGGTCTCAGCAAATGTATAAACAGCGTGATCACTGAGTCCAACCAGAATATCTTAAACCCCCAGTAATTGGTATTAGGCCATAGGTCAACTAATACACATGCAGACTTTTTCAGCATTTAAAAAAATGAGGAGCAAACCCTGTCGGGATTTTTCCCTCACTGTTTTTTTAAACAATATATATCAGGACCAAACACTAGTGTCATCTTGGGAAACGTTGCACCCATAAATGTACCCTAGGTTGCTTTTTATACCCACATCTCGCAGTGTTTTTGACATATACACTGCTATTCTGACGCGCAGCACAGAGGACGGAAACCGTCTCGTAGAAAGTGACTAATAAACACGCCGGGTAATTTCCTTCTTGAACAAATATCTAACCTGGCACTTTATAAGCGTATCCGATTGTAAAACAAAAACATAAAAGTAAGTCAAAGGACATTTCCGATACTGACTACCCCCAGTGTTGTTTACAAAAATAAAACTGTCACTAATGTGCGCTACGCAAATGGGGAACTACAATTGTAGTTCATCCCAGAACTGACATGCGGAAACAGGCGAGGCGGAGCCCACTACGTCACGCCCAAGACTTGTTTTTCCCGCGAAATTGAGCCTTCAAAAACACAGCGGGTTAGCGGTTTGTTACAAACTAAGCAGATCGCCCTGGAGACGAGACGCCGAGAGACCGCGAGGGGAGCAGGGAGGCCGATCCAGTAATTGAAGGTAAGCGCTGCTACGAGAGCAATTTAGGAGCACCGTAAATTAGATAGTCACGGAGCTATGAAGGTTAAAATAATCCTAGCCTTTAAAATAAAATACGAATACCAAGTTGCCTAACTCTTCAAATAATGGGTCGGACTCCATACGTAAGCACTGCCCACCCCCCTCTGTTTTTGGGTAAACAAAGTCCCCAAATTATACATGAAACGGCTCCTTGATAATCAAGAGAGCAACATACCCTAGAAATAATTCCTTCAACTTTTTAAACCAACTAACCTGATCGGGTTAATGATAACTGAGGGTAATAATGAATATGATTAACCCTGTGTAATATCTATAATATTAAACATAGATTTACATGACAGGACCTTAAGTATGTTTGTCCTGATGATACATGCACAGAATACAAATGCAAGATATTAACTTAAACCTCCACAGGTTGGATTGATTACTTACCATAACCACAAACTAGGTTGTCGCCGCGGACGAAATTGAAAGCATCCAGTGGCAGCTTTATACAAATTGATTTAACTCACCTCTTGGGGTAAGTGACACTTGGGTAACTTTTAGCGGCAGGCTCTTCTTATGGTCTCTCCATGACACCCTGAACAAATGTGCAAAAACTGTAAGAAGCCCAAAATAATGTTTTTTGCAAACACCTACAAATGAGAACTTCCTGTCCCCCTACAGTGTTCATATCCATAATTCGGTGGCCCCCCTCCGGTAACCTTATCAAGGCTGATTTTCCATAAATACTAAGGTAAAATCAACTTATATCCTTTGGGGCCTTCCCCCCCAAAAACCGATTTATTTGGTCCTACCTAAATTCGCATAGGAAATGTGAAGTAATTATATGTATCTTTGCATTCAGGGAAGGAAAATGGTTTATTAAAAAATACCAGATGTCTGACTGAAGCTGACCAAGTACTCCTCGAAATTGAATCCGTGAGGAGAGTGTTGAATAACACACAGGTAGGCTACAGGTATTCTATACCCAATAGCCCTCCAGCTTGAGAACTAGATATTCTCATTTGTTAAAAACCCAAGTGTAAAGTCACAGGATTAGGATAATAAAAAAAACCCCAAAAAATACACCACCCAGAGTGTTGTTTGTAAAGTTGTGGAATCTTAAAAATCAGTCTTTTCCCTAAACATGTGTTAAAACTTTGTGCCCAAAGATGTAGAAAACTGTCATCTAGAATAAGGCAAAAGATATGCCAGTTTTTACAAACATGGCGTGTTTCTAATTGCAATGTTCTTTTATAGAATTGTTTGTCCTGAAGAAGGTGTTATCACCGACTCACCGAAACGCTGCGTCGACTACAAGAACAACTGTGATATTCGCGATCAAAACTTTATTTTAAAGCATTGTTTTAATAAATTGTGATTCTCAAATTGTTTTTAATGCATTTACAACTGTACGTTTGGGCATATTTATTGCATATATTTGTTTTTAATGTTGAATTGTAATAAATGACATTTTTTTAAGAAAACATTCTCAACGATTTATATCTGTTTACAACACTTGCTTATGTATACATGCGAGATAATTTAAGAAAAATCTGACAGTGGTAGCAAAAAGTGAACTACACTTGGGTTCTTTCTCATTTTGAGTTTATCTTCTGTGGGGACGTTTTCTTTGTTCCTCCTGACTAGACTCCTTGTCCCCTATTTTAGTATAGAGGAGGCCTCCCTTCATTTTCTTTAAAAGAGAGACATACTAGTTACAATTCAAGCAACTGGCAGTGGCTCCATCAGGCTGTAGAATAACACCTCCCTCATCTAAGTTGGCTCCCACCAGATGTGGCACTGCTTCCCCTTGTGCTCACCTGGTGATGTCTGGACCTTGTGGAACCTCACTGCGCCTGTGCCTTGAGATCATAGTGGACAGAGACGCCACACAAAGTACTCTGACCCGCAGCCATCTCCCGCCCAGATTGAGGCTATAGCGGACGAACTGATAGGACCGCTGTCCCTATCTATGTATCGTTGGACGAGAATATAAACTGCGTCAAGGAAGACACTTCAGACCTGAGCTGCGCCCCGAGCGCCACTCACAGGAGTAGCCTTCATCTTATCTCACGGAAGGAGTACTGTCCGCAGACCCACTCTGCCCCAGCTACTCCCGGACAACTGGACTGGGAGCCACCTCACTGCGCCCTGGCTGCTGCTGCCATATCGGCCTCGCGAACGCCAAGACGCGAAATGGGCCGAAGCGATGCCAAACAATTTAAAATACCGTTTGAAACTAAGAAAAACCCCAAAGGTGCACTGGAGCCGGAGGGCAGCCCTACCGCCTGAGGACCCCCGGACGAGGACTGGAAAACCTTGCTGATAAGCATGCAACAGAGCTTATCTAACATCGATTCCAAAATTGACACAATAAACACTCGCATGGACAGCGTTGTCACAAAGCTGGAACAACAAGACACCAGAATCAAAGACGCGGAGAATAGGATCTCTGAATTGGAAGATGGCGCCACCTCCAATAGCAGACAAGTGACCCAAATGGACAGGCTCCTAAAAATCATTGCGGAAAAGAACGAAGATTTAGAAGCGAGGTCCCGACGCAACAACATTCGCATTTTGAGCCTTGTTGAGTCCACCAACATGGGGAAAATGGAGGTGTTTATCGAAAATTTGGTCATCGAACTCTTTGGTAAAGAATCATTCTCCTCGCACCTAATAGTAGAGCGTGCTCATAGATCCTTAGCCGCGCGCCCACCACCAGGTGCCCAGCCGCGCCCCATCATCGCGAGATTCCTAAATTACAGGGACCGGGACGCAGTGCTAAGACGCGCAAGAGAGACCGGTACTGTGGGATACTGCAATACTACGCTCTCCTTCTTCCCTGACTTCACCCCGACGGTACAGGAGGCCCGGAGGAAATTCTCAGGAGTGAAGAAGAAACTTCAAGATCAAGAGATGACTTACACCATGCTATATCCGGCAAAATTGAAAGTTTCCTTCCAAGGCAAGCAACATTTCTTCCAAAACCCACAACAGGTGGAGGATTTCCTCAAACAACACAAAAAAGACAAAACCAGAGAAAGTGCTGAAAGACATCGCTCCAGATCCCCCTCCCCCATGAACCAGCAAGAATAAAATGCGGCCATAACGTCTGCTACACCTAAGATGAGTATGGACGAGCAAGACTCCAATAATCTGGTGAGGTACACTTTAAAACTATTGCATAAACCGGTTTCTATAACTTTTTTGTGCTCGATCACCCACCTCCGTCCCACGCAGAGAGACCGGGTACATACCTGGCTCCTAGTGGGTGCAAGTAGGGAGGTGGATGGCAGGTTGGGTGCCCCTAGAACTGACCCCCGATGGGCGAGCCCCAATACCCCCCTTCTGCAAGAAGAGTAGGGGAATTTGTATCATTATTTCTGTTTCTAAGTTGGGGAGAGGGTGGGATGGCTGGGGATGGGTGGGTTCCAAATTCCCGGCAGGTTGGGCTTGCCGGAGTGGGAGGGGAAGTGTTCCAACATGATGCTTGCACAAAAGCACTAATTGTCATTCATTCCAGTAGTTGGGCATGCCAAGAAGGAAGTTGGGGATCACGTTACATATTTGATGCCAAATGCTATGAAAACATGGATGTTGTAGACCTTTGTTATACAAGTTTTCTGATGGACATATGGGGGACGTAGCTAGACCGCAATCGGCCTCGCAGTTCCAGGTTGCCTCCTGGAATATACGTGGGTTAAATAACCCGAGGAAGAAGAGACAGATTTTGGGGTATCTGGACAGACAGGGGATATCCATTGCTATGCTGCAGGAGACACACTTAACTCCAAACGGATCCCCCTCATTCGCGTCAAAATGGGCAACGTGCAAGTTGTTCTCATCTTACTCTAACTACGCTAGAGGGGTGGCAATTCTTGTAAGACGAGGGACGAATTTCACTCAGGCTGGAACTGAGATAAACTCCGAGGGACGTTATTGTATGATCTGGGGGAAATTACACGCACATACAATATTGTTTGCATGCTATTATGGCCCTAAATCTGGGTCACATGCTGTGGGACTGCCCTGCTTTGGGGGATTACTGGCAGGAAGTCGAGAGGGCCCTGAATAATGCTACAGATAGGGAAATACAGTACACCAAGGCAGTGGGGGTCCTACATTGGTTTCCACACACGTCTAAAAATAAAAATACCAGCCGATTTATAGACTTGGGGCTGATCCTGGCAAAGAGGGAAATAACGAGGAATTGGAAGTCGAAAGTGGGACCCACGTATAAACGGTGGTATGGTGAATGTCTGCGGTGGGCAGCATGTGAAAGTACTTTGAGGTACCAGATGGCTAGGAGGACGGATGATGAGAAAGCCATGGAGAGGGCAACAGCGTGGGAAATGATGGTGCAGGCGCTCGGGGATGATAATGATGAGGAGGAAGAAGAGGAGGAGGACTCGGTGGCAGCAGACCCCACCAACACACCTAGGAACACACCTTAGTGAAAGTATAGGACCTTCTTGCACACACTAGACCTTACTCTGACTAGGATTTTCACACAGCGCTGCCACGGGGGGGGGAGTTCGGGACTGTCAGAAGGTGGAGGGGGGGTGGATGACGGGGGTGGGGGAGGGGGGAAAATTACAAAAGCAGTCCACTTTTTCTTGTGAATGTGATGACGGACATGGGACTATGCAGCAAGGAATGGACTCAGCACGATGGCAGCTTAGTCTTTTTTCTGGAGAAGTGCCTGGTATGATGGGGAGAGAGAATTGATGATGTGCCTTCTCGCTATGTTAAATGGTATGCCATAAAGGTATTGTCTGTACAATTATTTTGGTGCTGCAATAAAAACGATGTTACAAAAAAAAAAATGCTATTATGGCCCTAACACTGATGACCCGACTGCCCTTTTCACATTGTGGGGAAAAATACAGGCCCTGGGGATAGCTCACGTGGTACTAGGGGGGGATTTCAACACTGCTCTAATACCTGGGACGGACAGATCGTGTCCGCAAGCCTCTCACTACACGAATACTCAACGATCACTATTAGGAATAGTGAATGAACACCACTTGGTCGATGCGTGGCGACACCAACACCCCACCGCCAAGCAAGGCACCCACCACTCAACTTTCCACTCCACATGGGCCCGCCTAGACTATATATTCTTGTCAGCTGGACTGTCCCCATGGTTAACCAAGGCACATTACCTGGCGCGTACGTTCTCTGATCACTCACCGGTCCTAATTTCCCTGCAGATTCCCCTCATCATGGCCCCTTACCTGAATTGGCGACTGAACCCAGCACATCTTACAGATACTGCCTTTGCTGCTGAATTAGAACAAGACATCACAGAGTTTTTCGAACGGAATGTTAATTCAGTCTCTAGTCTTACTACTGTGTGGGAGGCCTTCAAAGTGACGATAAGAGGGAGTTGTATAGCCAAAGGAGGGGGAGTTCTAAAAGCATTGCGAGAGGACATACGCAAACTAGAAATCGAGCTCAGACATCTAGAGCGAGTGATAGCTCAGGGAGACAGAGGCCGCGCAGCTCAGGCTCAGCTTCGGGAAAAACTGAATGACTACTCTGACTTGGCAGATAGAGAATGCAAATTCCTGGGGAAGTCCTTCACTGCTCGATTATATGGAGAGGGAGACAGGCCAGGAAAAGCGCTTGCTGCTGCAGTTAGAGCCCCTAGGTACCAAAATTACGTCTCTACTCTACTAGACAAACACGACATACCACAACGAGATCTCAAGGAGCAGCTCCGAGTGCTAACTGAACACTACACCTCGCTTTACACCTCACATAGAACTGACACAATCAACTTGCAGGAATACCTCGAAGACACCGCAATTGCCTGGTTAGGACCGTCCCAGCAAAAATTCCTTCATCGTGAGCTTGAACTGGATGAGATCAAGGACGCAATCATGTCCATGAAGTCCGGGAAGGCGCCAGGATCGGATGGCCTACCGATTGACTTTTATAAAACCTTCATACATGTGCTAGCACCCATACTGCAGCAAGTCTTTTACGATGCGTTAGAGGAAGGCTCCCTCCCGCTTACAATGCGAGAAGCACTAATAACATCATTGCTGAAACCAGGTAAACCACCTGAACACTGCGATTCATATAGGCCTCTCTCATTGCTAAATACAGACAGTAAGATTTTAGCAAAAGTTCTCGCTGCACGTCTCAACCTCCTTATGGAGCGGCTCGTTCTTCCAGACCAGGCAGGGTTTGTCCCGAACCGCGCTACATCCCATAACTTGCGTACTCTCCAATCGGTGCTGCAGGATATTAATCCTAATTGTGAAGCAGCTGCTGTATTCCTGGACGCCACAAAAGCGTTCGATTCCTTGGAGTGGGATTACTTTCTTGCACTGCTCGAAAGGATGGGTGTCCCCTTTAACTTCTTAGACTGGATTCGGCTACTATATTATAAACCCCAGGCTACGGTGTTGCTAAACGGTGCCCGCTCTGCTCCATTTGAGATTCAGAGAGGCACCCGGCAGGGCTGCCCATTGTCCCTGATACTTTTTGCGATCGCCATCGAACCCCTAGCCGCTAAACTCCGACAGCACCACAAACATCGCTCCCTCATTTACCCGGAACGGCAACTTCTAATCGCGTTATATGCAGATGACATGACCCTCTATGTGGACAAACCACAAGAAAATCTAAATCCATTGCTACGGGAGATAACCAAGTTTGGGTCAATAGCGGGGATATAGATAAACTGGGCAAAATCGGCCATGCTCCCCCTGACTGACAAGACCAAGGAATTTCCTCTAGATTACCCCCTAGTGTGGGAACCGGAGGAAATAAAATATTTAGGAATCAGAATCACCAGAAACCGGGAGACCCTTATCAGAGCCAATTACGGAACAGCACTGACAGACAACGTAACCAAATGGATACACCTTCCACTGTCCATGGCAGGCCGCATTTCCCTTGTAAAAATGGTGGTCCTCCCCAAACTGTTGTATCTTTTCACTAACATTCCCTATAACCCCGGCTCATGTTTCTTTCGCGCCCTCGACTCTCAGATGTCGCGCCTTATTTGGGGAGGCAAACAGGCCAGACTCAGTCTGAAGACGCTAAGGCTTCCCATCGACCAAGGAGGGTTTGAAGTCCCAGACTTCCGAAAATACTACTACTGTGCCCAAGGACATTTCGCTGCATACTGGTTCCACCCCCCTCCGTTCATGGCCCCCCTGGCGGTTGAAGATGGGTACATGAGACCGGAACAACCTTCGGGATATCTTTACACAACAGTCAATATGAAAGACAGGGACCCCACTACTGTAGACTGTACTGTCAGGGCTTGGAAACGTATCGCAGAGCATATGGAAGTGCAATTCGTTTACTCACCTTTGATAGTGCTGGCAAATGATCCCAGAGTGAGCGTTGCACGTGAAGAAATAGGACGCAAGTTCCTCGCAAAACTCGCTATTTACACTTGGGGAGATCTCTACCTCCAAGGTACATTCCGCACGGTGGCGCAGCTCTTTGGAGACGCCTCCCCCACGATAATGGATACTTTTCTTTATGTTCGACTCCGGCAAAACATTAAATCCATCACACCCAACTTTCCAGATGAGCCGGAAATCATGGCACCTCTGCATTCCCTACTCCGGACTGACACCCCAAAGAATGTGGTCTCTATGTTGTACAAACACGTCCAAATAGCTCCATCTCCACCCCCCCTCAGAGCTAGACAAGATTGGGACGCTGACCTGGACGATCCTATGACGGACGAGCAATGGGAGATGAGCTGCTCTCATACATACGCCGTGACAGGCAATGCTCGCCTTAGATTAGTACACTATAAATTCTTGCACCGGCTCTACTTCACGCCTGCTAAATTGCACCGACTGGGTCTCAGAGACAACGATCGCTGTCTTAGATGTGGCAGGCCTGGCGCAGACTTCATACACCTAGCATGGAAATGCCGAGCAGTTGCCTCGTACTGGATAGAAGTGTTTGAGGCTATATCGGTAATGATCGGAATACCCAGGGACCCTTGCCCTAAAATAGCCTTACTCGGACACACTAACCCGGCATTAAAAGCACACCGAAAATTCTTTGCACTAAGCCTCCTGTTGGCTAAACCACAAGTGGCGTGTAGATGGGGTAGGGGAAGGGCACCTAAATTTAAGGACTGGCTTAGTACTATGTCTACGTGGCAGGAGCAACTCCACAACTACGCTGACCTATTACCTCATAAGTCACGCCCCAAAGACCTATGGGGTCCCCTCACTACATATCTGCTTCAGGCACAAGATAGCGACGAATCCGAAGAGGAGGACAGTGGAGGGATGAGCAGCAATAGCCGCGCCACCGCCCCTCCCCCAGGACCCACTCCCCCGCACAACGTGGCAGTATGACTCCAGCACACATCCTCTAAATTTCCTCCCCCTTCTAGGAAATGCACGCCCCAGAACCCACATGAATAGGCACATGACACATCGCCCGGGACACCCTTGAACACAAGCCAACAGCTGCACAGGAGGAGCGGATTGCGAGGCTGCTGGTCCCCCCCCCCCCTCTGTCTTGTTTCATTACAGCTTGTCTCACACCAGGAAACACTCACTACAGCACATCCATGACATGGCACAACATCGGATTCTTTGAATGGTACTATCGTTTTGAGATTTCCCTTGTTGTTTGAAGCTAGACTAGTGAGTAAGATGCCTGGTCTTAGCAGACTTGGAAGGATATTTGGTTGTGGTTGTTCTACGGATTCCCGGTTAGAGGATTCGTGTCCGGTTCCTCCAATTGGAACTCCTACATATGAATTATACGTGAAGCATGGTGCAGCTCCTATTAGTTATAATGAGATCTGGGTAAAGTATACGAGAATAGACGGTGTCCTACAGTGGCCCCATTATGGTAGTTTTGAAAGTGAGATTTTAGGTAATCTCGAAGCGAAGCTGTTCAAGAAGAAAGCCCGGCCGGCAATGTTTGACTCTTTCCGCATATGGCGCAAAGAAGCCAAACAGAAAGAAATTAAATTAGCGAAGAAGAATAAACGAGAACGAGGTATGTCAATGGTACAAGCTGCTGTTGCGTTTAGGGATAATGAGGAAGAGCGAGAGAGCGAACAGATGCTTAGGGTGAAGAAGTTAGCGGTAGATAGATGCTACCCAGTTTTGCCGCCTAAAGAGCAGGAAGACAAGAAAGATCTTGCGAAAGATCCTTTGATGTCTATTGAGTTCGCCACCCCCTTATGTACAGAGTTCTACGGCACCACCGTCACCAGTCGTGGCTGTGCAACATCCAGTTGTTGTGCCACCCGTAATTCCTCTACAGCCAGCTCCTCTTCCGTTGGCTACTGTTCCTTTGGCGCAGCCTCCTCAGAGGCCGCCAACTTTGCCTTCCTCTTTGTCTGCTACTCCTACGCCTGTTTCTAATACCCCTTCTGCTCCGACTTTGGATTCTTCTACTATTGTTCCGTCTTCCCTTATTCTTCCATCTTCTCCTTCTACTAGGCAGCGAATGACTGCTGCTTTTTTGGTTTTCTGACTCCTTTGTTGGGACAATTGGGCATGTCTCCAGTGCAAGAGGATAGACAATCACGCAGTCAATTGCCTGACACAGATGAGCGTGTAGTTTTGGATCACATGGCACGTAGATGGGTTACGTACACTTCCCAGTATGATCTTGAAGGTATTATGGAAGTTTTCCGACAATGGAAAGCACCAAAGCAACGATACGTTTTTGAAATGATGTGTGTGTTCCTCCATGAACAGTGAAGGTGACGAAGTAAATGATAATGATTGTTAGGACAGCCATGGACAATGAGAGGGAGTTGTTTCAGTTCCAGTAGATCAGAGTGGACCCTATGTTGAAGTGATTGCATCAGGTGTGTCAGAACCTTTTCTGCTAGATACTGGTGCTACAAAGAGTTCTATTATGCACTCTAAACTCCCAGGCGCACCTTTGTCTGGCTTTGATAATGTTTCTGTAGGTTTTTCTGGCGCCCCCGTTACGAATCCGATTTCTGCTCCGTTGTCTCTTTCTGTTGGACCATGTAAGATCGAAGCACCCCTTCTTTTGACGACAGGTTGTAATGAGAATCTGTTGGGATTGGATTTATTGAAAAGATTGTATGTGACACTGTATTGTTCTCCGTCAGAAGTACATCTTACTTTGGGTCAGAGAGTGATCTCTCCGATGTATATATATCGAAAGATAGTCTTCCATCTGAATTGTCTTCTTTACCAGATTCATTGTGGGCTATTGGTCCGAATGATGTGGGCCTACTGGAAATTGCCCCATATGTTGTAACACTGAAGGTGAATGCTAAGTTACTGCGCATTCCACAGTATTGTATCTCGAGTGATGGTGAGTGTGCACTTTTAGCGATTATTTATGATCTGATCGACAAGGGTGTCATTGAGGAAACAAGAGGTAATGTGTGCAATAGTCCTGTTTTGCCTGTTCTGAAGAGAATTGATTCTTCACAGCCTCCTGTATATAGGTTTGTCATCGATCTTCGCGAAGTGAACAAGATTGTTGTTCCACAATTTCCTGTTGTGCCTGATATCACTGCCTTGTTGACTCTGATTCCTACACCCACATGGTTTTCGGTGATCGACTTGAAGAATGCTTTCTTCAGCATCCCGATTGCCATAGAGAGTAGGGATATCTTTGGATTCTCTTTAGGAGGACAAAGTTTCCGCTTTAAGCGCGCTCCTCAAGGCTATTACGAGAGTCCATCGATCTATAGTCAAGCTTTGAAAACACAACTTGATCTGTTGGTTTTACCTGATGGTGCAGCCCTTATTCAATACGTTGATGATTTGCTAGTGGCCGCTGATACTAAAGAGATTTGTAGGGATGCCACTTTGTCATTACTACGCCACTTGTCTGATTGTCATCACAAAGTTTCTCTCTCCAAGTTGCAATATTGTCGACAAGAAGTAACCTACTTAGGTCACCTCTTATCGAAGGAGGGAAGGAAATTGACCCCAGAAAGAATTCAAGCTATTGCGAAAATGAGTGTGCCTACGACACAGAGAGAAGTACGTGCGTTTTTGGGTATTACGTCGTACTGTAGACAGTGGATTCCTAATTTTTCTTTGTTAGCGAAGCCTTTGATAGCTCTTACTGTTAAGTATACTCCAAATCCTATTCCTTGGACTGATGAATGTCAAAAGAGCTTTTCTGAATTACGCAATGCATTGTGTTCGGCTCCTGTGTTGGGTACTCCCGACTACAGTAAGCCTTTCACATTGTATGTCCACGAGAGAGAGGGATGTGCATTGTCAGTCTTGACTCAGCAGTTTGGCGATAAGCAACGCCCATGTGCCTACTTTTCGTCGACTTTAGATCCGGTAGCTAGAGCGTTGCCGAGTTGCTTGAGAGCCACAGCGGCAGCGGCTGTTTCAATCCGACAGTCTGCTGGTTTAGTTATGGACAACACGTTAGTGGTCATGGTTCCACATGCAGTGGATACCTTGTTGAACCGTACGAAGACACAGCATTTAACTAGTGCTCGGTTGTCGGGTTACGAGTTGACGTTGTTAGCGAGTCATGTGCACATTAAACGATGCAACACGTTGAATCCAGCAACGTTGTTGCCAATTTCAGTTGAGACAGATAGTGAAGAACAGCATGACTGTTTTCTGAGAACTGAAGAAGAAACGGAAGGGAGAGTAGACCTTAGGGACACTCCTCTTCCAGAGTGTGATGGTACTTTGTGGGTTGATGGTTCGTGTTTTAAGTTGCCGAATGGTGATACGACTGCGGCATATGCTGTTACGACTTTGCATACGATTGTTAAAGCTGCACGTATTCCACATAATTCAGCACAAGCAGCAGAACTGATTGCATTAACGAGAGCATGTGTGTTGGCGAAAGGAAAACGAGTGAATGTGTATACTGATAGCCAATGTGCCTTTGGCGTGGCTCATAGCTTTGGACGTTTGTGGGTGGAACATGGGTTCTTGACTTCGCATGGGACGAAGATCCAGCATGGACAGTTGGTGAATGAACTTCTTGAATCTCTTGCTTTGCCATTGCAAATAGCGATTGTGAAATGCAGTGCGCATAAGAAAGTGACGGATGATGTTGGTCGCGGAAATGCAGATGAAGTTGCGAAAGAAACTGCGAGAAATGTGATGAGTCGAATGTATGTTGCAGGTCCTGCGAGATGGGTTCCAGAGAAGAGTATGTGTGAAGATACGATTGAGAGTGTGAAATCCATTCAAGCTGAAGCTACAGAGAAAGAGTTGAATGAATGGAGAGAAAGCAAGGGTAGATTGGATTCGGATGGTTGTTGGACTGATTTGTCTGAGCATCAAAGATGGTTGTTGTCTAACGTGTACGTGCTTCCGGTTGTTACAATGGCTGATGGAATGGCACATATCAGCGTGAAAGGGATTTGTAAGTTGTTGGCTCTGGTTTGGCAGAATGCGGGAATTCCAAAAAGTGCAGAGAATTTGGTTAAAAATTGTATGGTGTGCTTGATTTACAATCCTGGTAAGGGAACTCCAACACCAGCTGGTCATTTTACTTCTCCTATGTATCCGTTCAAGGCTTTGCAGCTAGATTTTATCCATATGGAGAGATGCAACAACTTGAAATATGTTTTAGTGGTTGTTTGCTCCTTTTCTAGATGGGTAGAAGCTTATCCCCTTAAGGACAATACTGCCTTGTCCACAGCGAAAGTTCTGATAAAAGAGTTTTTCCCGAGGTTTGGAATGCCGAGAATTATCTGGAGTGACAATAGAAGTGAATTTGTGGGTCAAGTCATGAAGAGAGTGTGTGCGGGACTAGGTATTCGGCAGAAGTTCCACGCTGCAAATCATCCCCAATCAGCTGGTTTAGTCGAGTGCTATAATGGCACCTTAAAGCTTAAGTTAGCCAAAATCCAAGCAAGCACTGGTCTACAGTGGCCAGATGCGTTGCCTCTAGCGCTCCTGTCAACAAGAATGACTGTACATTCGAAAATGGGTCTCAGTCCTTACGAAGTTGTCTTTGGTCGCCCAGCTAATATTTGGGGTGTGCCAAGGCCAACTAGATTTAGTGAGATTGAGTACCCTGTGTTGCTTGACTATTTGCGCAAACTGACGACTAAATTGCGTGTCTTACACCAACAGGTGCATGAGAGCCTACCACAATCTTCAGAAGATCCAGGCCACGCTATTGAACCTGGTTCGTGGGTCTTCATCAAAAATTTCCAGCGGAACAAGAACGATCAGCCCCGTTGGACAGGACCCTTTCAAGTACTCTTGTCTACACGTTCTGCAGTTCGAGTACAAGGCAAGAAAAACTGGATCCACGGTGTACACTGTAAGCGAGCACTTTTGCCCTTACCGTACGATAAGTGGGTCCAGGAAGGATTTCCAGACTCTGAAACAGAAACTGTTCCACGATTTTTGCCATTCAGCGATGCTTGTCGGATTGGTACGAACTCTGAGAGACAAAGTGAAGATCTTTTACAAGAAGCTGTGCCTCCTTCGAATCGATTGAACACTACGGAGCCTTGTTGTTTAAAGATCAAGAATTGCCTGGAAGAAGCCGCTATAATTTGAGACCGAGAGTCATGGACAAATAAAGTGCAAATAAAGTTTTTATGATTTTTCTGTTTGCAGGTTAACTCTCCACCGAGGATCTACTCATTTTTGTTTTTCGAACCGCCATCCGGGATCAGCGGTAGGGTCGCGGTTGCCGAAAGTCTTTGGAGTGCAAGCCTGAGACACTAGGTCGAGGGTTCTGGTTGGCCTAAGGGAGTTGCCTGGGTTGACAGAGGCATTCCTTAGCATAGAACACCCTACCATCGCGAGCAGCATATTTAGTTTAGGATGGATTTCTTCGAGTTGGAGAGACCTGCAAGGACAATGAATTTTAGAAAGAAGATATGTAAATTGATTTAAAAGAAACGTTTTCTAATACCGTGTGTATTTTTGCTATTGAGTTTGATGACATTCATAATCGGTTATGTGACATTCTCCTTTAAAGTAACGTTTGTTCCCACTGTGCAACCTACACCTACACCTACTATTTCTTCTCATTCTTTTCGCCCTTTGCCTGAACATGAGGTAGTTAGACGATTGGAATTTGCCAATAATTCCTTTATTCAACTTTTGCACCAACACCAGTTAGTGATGAACACAACAAACTGTTGGATCTGTGGTCTAATGCCCCATACGACTGAAAAGGGTATTCCATACTTAGTTTTGCCGTTTGAATGGTTCGATTTGGGCTTACAGAACAATGTTTATTTATGCCCATAGTGTTTATCCCCTACGTTCACCGAAGGACAACCAAAAGAATAGTGCTGTTGCAAGAGGCATAGTCAACATGGTTAAAGGGACTAATGCCGTTGAAACTATTCCGATAGATGAGAAGCAACCCTATAGTGGTTGGGATATTACTGGATATGGAGTTAGTCTGAGTGTTAACCAGCGAGCGAAAAGTTCTCCACCAATTTGGATAGTGCCCCATCAGGGTCGCTATTGTCTGCAGGGTAATGGCAAGAATCCGAGAGCTCAGTTAGGGAAGAGCGTTTGTACTGACACCTACGTATTTACGTCTCAGTCTTCCCCAGCATTTTTTGCTGCTAAGGGTACTTATTTTGTTTGCTACGACAAAGCATATACATGGTTGCCCCCTGATTTTTCAGGCACATGTTTTGTTTCTTTCCTGTTGCCTCCCACTTTTACAGCTGCGGCAGATTACCATAACACGAGAGTTGCTAGAGGTGTCTTTAGTCAAGAAGACACTGCAGGGCAAGTGTTGGGAGATTTATTTAAGGGTTTTCTGTCATTCTGGGGACCGATGGCTAATAGCAGGAATATTCGCCAGTTGACAAGAGTGGTGAAGTCCACCATAGTCGAAACTGCTGGTGCCCTTAGTAACTTGACTGCTGAGCTCCAGTCGGATAGACTTATGACACTCCAAAATAGAGTTGCCCTTGATGTCATACTAGCAGATCGAGGTGGAGTTTGTAAACTGATTCAATCAACCTGCTGCGTTTTCATTCCAGACAACGCTCCGTCAGTCTTCCAGGCCATTTCCAAGCTACATAAGATCTCCGATTCTGTCCATTTGGACAAAGGAGATTGGTCGTTGATGGGATGGTTACGGGGATTGATATCCACTTGGGGATGGAAGATTTTGATGGTCATTGGGATGGTCTTAGCTATCCTTTTCCTGTTCTGCCTCTGTGTACAGTGTGCTCCTGCTATTTGTGGCCTCTGTGCTACTGCGTGTGCAAAGAGGCCTGTCCAGAGAGAGGTACTAAGTAATATGATGATGCTACAGCAACACATCGATGATCTGATGAATATAGATCCGGATTCAGATTGACATGGGTTTGGGTCTGTTGCCTATGTAAGGGTAAAAGGAGGTTCTGTAGTTCCGTGAGTTTGTGGGTCTGGTTCGGTGGTTCCGAACCCGTTCAATAAAGGTCGTCAGAAATAGACGATTTTGGTGTCAGCAGACCGCAAATGGCGAGTGTAGCGTGTACGAGTGTTTTCGCATGAATCGCTCTATGAGAACACTACGTATTTGGGGATTTCGTTTAAACCTTCGGGTTCCATTTTGTGTACGGCAGCCATTTTGTGTGGTTGCCCTCACATAGGCCGATGACTGCGGCCGAACGAGTCCTTGAGACACGTATGCCTTAGCTGACTTCTGAATGACCTGGCCGAACTGACTCCTTGCCCTAGGCTGACCTCGCTGAGCCAGTTCCTTGTTAAGCAGCTGGTCAGATTAAGATCAAAGGGTAGGACATGCACGAGTTTATAGTACACTGCTCCCACCTTTCTATCTTGCTTCCAATCTGTTTCTGTTCCTTCCTTTACGACATAATTACTGATTTGGATTTAGGTTTTATGATGGGTTTGTCCGGCCTGATGGAACAAGAAAATGGAATATGCTTGGTCATTTCTGGTGGGCTGGACAACGGAAAGTGGGATTGTCGTCATACGCTACTTTTAAATTGTCACACTGTCATTGGTCAGTTTGTATGAACCCAATGCTAATTTTGAATTTTGCCTGAGGCTTGATTTTTGGCATAAAAGACCATGCTCTGCTTATTGAATTTGTGCAGTCTCTAGTGAACCACCCGTGTTGTGCTTCGTAGATCTCTGTTCCTGGTTGCATCCAATAAACTTTGGTCTTTGACGTCATCAAGAAGTATCCTGTGTCTCTGTTTGCCAAGGCAGGGGAACACAAAGGCATCTGGCGTTTTCCCTGACGCCGCTGGGTTCAAAAACCCGGTCCTTCAAGGTTCTTTCAGACAGAGGTACCAACTTCATGTCTGGATACTTAAAGGCAATGTGGAAGGGGTGTGGAGTGTTTACCACACCCTATCACCCACAGTGCAATGGGCTTGTGGAGAGATTCAACAAGACCCTCAAGGGAATGATAAAAGGATTACCAGAGAAGCTTAGGCGGAAATGGGACACCCTTTTACCCTGCTTGCTCTTTGCTTACAGAGAGGTCCCACAGAAGGGGGTTGGCTACAGCCCTTTTGAACTTTTGTTTGGCCACCCTGTGAGGGGTCCACTATGTTTGGTGAAGGAAGGATGGGAGTTACCTCTCAAAAAGCCTAAGCTAGATGTTGTGGACTATGTACTTGGTCTCCGCTCCAGGATGGCTGAGTATATGGAGAGAGCATCCAAAAACCTGGAGGCCATTCAAGAATTACAGAAAGCTTGGCATGACCAAAAGGCTGTTCTGGTTGAGTTCCAGCCAGGGCAGAAGGTGTGGGTGTTGGAGCCAGTGGCCCCAGCAGCACTCCAGGACAAATGGACTGGACCCTACCCTATTATTGAGAAAAAGGGAGAAGTCACCTATGTGGGTGACTTTGGAACCCCTAGGAGCCCCCACAGGGTGCTCCATTATTATTATTATTATTATTATTAATTATTATTATTATTATTATTATTATTATTATTATTAAAGGAGATTTGGTACCGCGCACGTTCACCAATTGGTTTCTTGGCGCTCAAGACCAGGCGGGAGAAGAACATTCAGGGTCAGAGCAGCTTTCCGTGTGCCAGACGGAACAGGTGGGTTTTCAAAGAACTGCGAAAACAGCAATAGTCGGTGGACAAACGAATAACAAGAGGGAGGGAATTCCAGGTAGTGGGAGCAAGAAAAGAAAAACAAGCGGCCCCATGTTTTTTACGGTTGAACCTGGGAGTGATCAGCAGATTGTGAGCCGACGATCTGAGGTGACGGGGAGGAACATAGGCGTGCAAACAGGAAGAAATAAAGGCAGGGGCACAGGTAAACAGGGATTTAAAAATGGTACAGGCCATTTTGAAAACACACCGTTGCGCAACTGGGAGCCAGTGGAGGGTCTTCAGCAGAGGGGTGACATGGTGATGTTTAGGTTGCTGGAAGATTAGTCTGGCTGCCTGATTCTGAACCAGTTGGAGTCGGGAAAGGTGGCAGGCAGGGACCCCCACGTATAGACAGTTGGCATAGTCTAGACGTGAGGTGATGAGGGCGAGGATAACAAGAATAAGGGCCTCTTGAGATAAAAACCTGCGAATCTTCCCGATTCGGCGGAGATGGAAAAAACAGGCCGAAGTGACGGTGTTGATGTGAGGCCGCATCGAGAGGTCACTAGAGATGGTAACCCCCAAGCTCTTCACGGTGTTCACTGGGCAAGGAGGGGAACCCAGAGCGGTAGGCCAAAAGTTGGGAGACCAGGGAGTGAGAGGACCGCCGGTCACCACCAGCTCCGTTTTGCTTGGATTAAGTTTTAATTGACTAAGGTTCATCCACTCATAGATAAAGAGCATGGCATTTTGAAAATTGGAACAAGAAGAAGGGGAAGAATTAATAGGAAAAATAAGCTGCAGATCGTCTGCGTAATTGAAAGCAGTAACTGAAAACTGACGAAGAGAGACAAGAAGGGGCTGCATATAAAGATTAAACAAAAGAGGGGACAAAGCAGAGCCCTGGGGGACACCACAGGAGAGAGAAGATAGAGGGGCAGAGAAAGAGGAAAGGCGAACAGATTGAGAGCGGGAATGGAGGAAGGATACCACCCATGACAGGGCCAGGCCAGAGATGCCAGCATTTCTGACACGGTCGACCAGGATTCCATGGTCGACCGTGTCAAATGCGGCTGAAAGGTCTAAGAGTACAAGGGCCTGGGCCAAGTTCTTGTCAGCTCCCTGTTTCAGTGTGTCCATGACTGCCACCACCACTGCCTCAGTGGAATGGGCAGGTCTAAAACCGGCTTGCCGGTCGTCGAGGAAGTGAGTTTCCTCGATGAAGGCACTGAGGCAGCGGGTGACATAAGTCTCCAAGACCTTTCCCAGGTAAGGGAGGAGGGAGATGGGACGGTAATTTGCCAAATGAATCGTGAATCGTTTGAAAGCATTTGTGGACAGGGAGGAATGAGCTTGCTCATGGCCACAGATGGGGATCAGGAGGAAGAGAGTGACCCTTTCCCAGACCTGCTTTCCCAGAACCCTGATGATGGTTCAGTTGATGGAGTAGCCTTGGCAGGCAGCCTCACTGAGCAGCAACAGGTGTACTAAGGACAGGTGTTGCAGGCCCACAGACACATGTTTTCACTCACACCCAGTCAAACTAACTGGTGCACCCATGAGGTGGACACTGGTGACAGTCTGCCTGTGAAGAATAAAATCTACAGGCAACCTGACCATGTCAGGGATTGTATAAAGGCTGAGGTGCAAAAGATGTTAGAGCTTGGAGTGATTGAGCCATCAGAGAGCCCATGGGCCAGCCCAGTAGTCCTGGTGCCAAAACCTCATACCAAAGATGAAAAGAGAGAAATGAGGTTTTGTGTGGACTACAGAGGTCTCAATGCTGTCACTAGGACAGATGCACATCCCATTCGAAGAGCAGATGAGCTCATTGATAAATTGGCTTCTGCCAAGTTTCTGAGCACATTTGATTTGACAGCTGGCTACTGGCAGATCAGGTTAGCTGAAGAGTCAAAAGCCAAGACAGCATTCTCTACCCCTAGTGGACATTATCAATTTGTGGTAATGCCCTTTGGTTTGAAGAATGCACCTGCCACCTTCCAAAGGTTGGTGAATCAAGTCCTTGCTGGGTTGGATGACTTTTGTGCAGCATATCTAGATGATATTGCTGTCTTTAGCTCCACCTGGGAGGATCACCTAATCCACCTGAAGAAGGTTCTGGAGGCCCTGCAAAAGGCAGGCCTGACTATCAAGGCTACCAAGTGCCAGATAGGGCAGAGCAAGGTTGTGTACCTGGGCCATCTAGTATGTGGGGGTCAGGTTCAACCATTGGAGAGCAAGATCCAGACCATACAGGACTGGGCTCCTCCAACTACCCAGACACAAGTCAGAGCCTTCTTGGGCCTGACTGGGTATTACAGAATATTTGTAAAGAACTATGGGTCCATTGTGACACCATTAAATGACTTGACATCCAAGAAGATGCACAGAAAGGTTCAGTGGACAGTTAGCTGTCAAAAGGCATTTGGTGACCTGAAGAAGGCCATGTGCTCTGCACCTATCCTGAAGAGTCCTGACTACTCCAAACAGTTCATTGTACAGACAGATGCTTCTGAGTTGGGGGTGGGAGCTGTGCTTTTACAACTGAATACAGATGGTCAAGACCAACCCATTGCTTTTATTAGCAGAAGGCTGACCCCCAGGGAGAAACGTTGGTCAGCTATTGAGAGGGAGGCCTTTGCTGTGGTTTGGGCCCTGAAGAAGTTGAGGCCATACTTGTTTGGAACTCACTTCCTAATTCAGACAGACCATAAGCCCCTCTTGTGGCTAAATCAGATGAAGGGTGAAAACCCCAAACTATTCAGGTGGTCCATTTCCCTACAGGGGATGGACTTTACAGTGGAGCACCGCCCAGGGACTGACCATGGTAATGCAGATGGTCTCTCCAGGTACTTCCACTTAGAACATGAAGACTTATCTGGTCAAGGTTAAGTTTAATGTCCCTGCGTTTGGGGGGGGGGGGGGGTTGTGTAGGAGAGTAGGGTTTGCTATCCTATGGTCACCCCAATTTTTGCTTTTTGCTTCACTGGTTTTCGACTTATTGAGGCTGTGGGCCTGCTAATCAGACCCCCAGCCTGCTGTTCTCTCTCTAAATTCACATACATGTACTATAGGTGCATAACCCAATTGGAAATGGACTCCTTGTCAGCCCCTGTACCATGCACTATAGGTGCTCAGGGCATAGGTGCCACCAAGGCCTACCAGGGGCTGCAGCATAGCTTTTGCCACCCCTGGCTGGTTCCTAAATTGACACAACTGGCTGATCACTCAGCTGGGGCAAGTTGGTGTAATCACCCCTTGCTTAGATATAGTATACCTATATCTAAACCTATATCTGGACACATATAAACCTGTGAGCCACTCCTATGCTGACCGAAACTCAGCAGAAGAGGCCTGGAAAAAGGCTTTCCTGTCGCAGGGAGGTGTTACATCACCCCAGACAGGTGATAGTGGATTGTAGCAGGGAGGTTTGAAAGAAACCAGACACTGCCTGGGGAGCACAAGGCTTCCCCTTACATAATCCGGCCAAGACGGTTCTGGGGCACACCAGCCCCAGTCCCAGCGCGGCCTGGATCAAAGGGAAAGGGGTGTATCCACCCCCTTCCTGGGTCCCACCCATAGGAGGGGACCTAGCAGGTAATCCAGCCCCCTAGATTGTTATAAGAATGGGAGCAGTGCCAACGCACTCATATTATCCTGATGAAACATTTGAAACAAAACTCTGGACTCTTCGACATCCTACTCGACGTAGAACACTGAAGAATCTCCCTTGTGGTCAAGGAGTGACCACCCTGTGCAAACAGGCACCATCCAGCACCTCGATGTCTGCTTTGATGCAGTTCCCGCCGGAACTCGAGCGACAGAGATCAACGAGATCAATTTTGCCTGCCTTCTGCCAGCCCGATCCACAGTCCCTGCAGAGCTGAGACCCGTGGAGGCGACCGGAAGCGCAGGGCACGCCATCTTGAAAAGACCTTGAGACGCTGACCGTGCAGCCCACGAGTGACCCTCCAAGATCTACACCGGGATTTGAGAAGCCGCAGCCCTGAGTCACTTTTGCACCGAAGTTCACCTCTCTACACTCGACGAGTGCTGCGTGGGGCCCTTCTGCTTCTTTTGGCTCAACGCGTTGGCCCGGACACTTGCCCGCTGGCTTGTGGCCTCTGTGCCGATGAAACTTGAAATACGACTTGTGATTCTGGTTGCTCCAGACTTGCACCCACTCCTCTGAAAAGGAGCACCCGCTCTGACCCTCCTGGTCCGAGTGAGAAGCAATCTTTCAGTCCTGCGTGGATTGCTCTTGCCAAGTGTTGTTTTCTCCAATCTTGAAGCCGACAGCGCCGACAGTGAGAACCTTTGTGGGACAGCTAGTGACCTGCTCCTGGACATCGCAGATGCCCCAGAGCCCACGTGGCAGCGGAGATAAGCTCATCAACAACCACCTGATTGCGCCCGGCATTGCCTGGTTCCGTCCTGGTTCCACCCTGGTCACTGCTGAGTGACCCAGACTCTGTCCCCTCTGCTTTCAGGTACTTTACGACTCTGATCCACCGTTGGATCACACCGGACACTTCTCCTTCACATCGCCTGCAGCATCTTCAGCTTCAAGCACCAACAACCTGCGTGACGAAACCTGTCGCCACTTCGACCCTATGCACCCGCTTCTTGTGTGTAAGGTAACTCAGCAACGCCGGTGTTCCCACACTGGTACACACCTCTAGGGTCTGTGTCTAAAGTTTTATCCTTCTAGGTTAAGCGGAAGTATGTTTAAACTCTAACTGTGTAACTTTTACTCACCATTGACTTTGCATTGGTGCATGCGTGGGCTTTAAGCGCTGCACCCGAATCCCGCGGGCTTTTCCTGACTTCAGCATTGCTTGTCCCGACTGCTCCCAGCGATTCCCTAGGCCCTAGGCCTAACCACTGTTCGATTGGTATCTCTTATACCACTTTCTTAATATATGGTTTGAGTGGCCACCCGCCCTCATCCATAAATGTGCAACTTTCATATGTTATACTGTGCTTTTGATTTAACGCTTGTGCCCCTTTGCTCATAAAGAGTACTGGGGATTATTTAAGTAATAAACACATATATTTTTATAATATATACTTGTGTGGTGTCCTTTCATTTGATATTACAGGATTATGATTGGTAAAACAGCTCGCTTAACACGACCTCTTGAGTTTAGCCTTTCAGGCTGCTTAGTCCATGCTACCCCTAGGATAGCTTGTCTATAAGGTTGACTTACAACCAGACACCATAAGGGATTGTTTGGACTGATACAAGGTGGTTCCAGAATTGGAAACATCATATATCAGGCCAACTTCTCACAGTTGTTATCAACTGGACATGAAGATTTTATTTTCTCTAGACAAAAGACAGACTTCGGACCTGATTTAGATCTTGGAGGACAGGTTACTCTATCACAACAGTGAAGGATATCTCATCCGCCAAATATAATATCCCATTATTTCCTATGGGATTTATATTTCAGCAGACGGGATGTCCGTCACTGCTGTGATGCAGTAACCCGTCCAACGAGATCTAAAACAGCCCCTTAGTCAATAAGAAGACGATGTGAAATTGAGACTGTCGGTCAAGGTAAACTGGGTGATCTCAGAAGAAACAAGATAAGATGTCATGTAAGTATCGAAAGCCAAATCGAGTAATACTCCCAGAGACATGCAGAAGTATGCTCACAGAATGATCACCCAAACATGAAAAATATCAAGTTTAGCTAAGCCCCAGGGCATTACATTATTTATTTAGAATCCATTAATAAATCCACATCATGAGTTTCCAAACCAATTTGATGCATATGCGTTTCACTTTCCATGACAGTCACACACATAAGCAGTACAGACTCTTGAATGACAGCTGAGCACGGGAATGAATGTTTACATACGGGAGACATCTAGTTCTTTAGGAAAATGCCAGACCCTATTGTAGACTTAGAGGCTGTTATTCATTGTAAAGTCTTTGGTTGGTCTTAAGGTTAAATTATTTATCTGTGGTTGTTGCTCCACTACACCCCGGGGTACAATTGATTTGCAAAGCAAATTATGCAAATCTCACCCCCCTACTTATTTGTTGTCATAGATGACACTGTCTGCTCCTGCGTTTCTTGCATCTGTGCCCTTGATGTATGTTCTTGTACTCACAAAAACCATCCCAGATGATAATTCTAGTGATTCTGCTGTTGTTGGTTTTGTAGCAGAAGTTATGACTTAGAATGGTGATGGTTTCAACAGTGCTGGATGCTGCTCTTGTGGCATGCTGCTGGAGCCATCATTGTGCTCTCAAGTGGTCAGTGAAGGCTGCATTTCAATTCTTTTTATTATGGAAGTCACAATCTTTCATGTGTAAGTTCAGATATTTTCTTGATCAATCAATTCTTATAATTAGGGACATTCACTGCTGAAATAGGCATGTAGATAGCCCATATGTGTACCATGAAACCAGTATGGCGGCACAGATGTGCTCACAGGAGGACACAATTTCTCGCTACAGCCTGGTGTTTGTATATAGATGGATGATTATGCTGTTAACCAAACCAGGTGTTTCTTCATTAACTTTGGTAAATGTGCCTTTCACTTTACCCAAATGGGCATGCAGCATGTGTGGTAATGGTCTAACATGGCCCATGGTGCTATCATCCTTGCTGATACTCTGTGTCAAAATCTCAAAAGACGCAAACCTTTTGACCAGCTACTCTATTAGCACCCATTTATCAACATCCATTGACCTGGCTTCAGCAGGATAATCTCCAATCCATTGTAGTACTTAATCCTTTATAGAGTTGGCCTGCTTAAACAGGTGTTGAAGCATCTATAAAAGTGAGTTCCAATCGGTCGGAACCTCCTGCATGATGGCTTTTACAGGGAATTTCATCAGACTGTTGAATGATCCTCAAGCGCTTCCTGGCTTTAAATAAATGGCTAAAATATATAAAAATTCTATGTGAGATGACCCGTAAGTTATGGCCTACTTTTTGTTTTTTCAGAAAATCATGTACACACCAAGTTGGTCCAAAGGGCTAAACAGATCACTGAGAACTATCATTCATCTTCTGTGGCTTTTGCCATGTTATTGATACTGTCAGCAGCGGAAACAAATTGAATCCTGGGAAACACCTTGGGTCAAGCCTTTGTTTGACTTTGGAATTTACCTCCACCATGATGCTGGCAGCTGTTTGTTCTATCTCCATGAAAACATTACACCTATGTCATGTTAATGAAAACCTCGAAAGTCATCATTACCCAGTAGCACCAGTGGATGACCTTTGCTTAACCCTTTTGAAGAACAGCCAATGTGTAGGGTTGCATGTATGTCCTGTAGCTTCACAACTGATCTGCATGCCTGTGCAGAGATAGATGGACTTCTCAGTGCTCCCCTTCGTTGTATTAGCAACCAATAACGGAACTTGAAGGTACAGTTAAGAAATAGATCCGGTTTGGAACCTTCCATTTTGTACAAGGATGTTCATAAAAATAAGAAAGCTCTCTCATTCCAGCAAAGGAAAGGGGAGACACTCAAGAGACAAACATTAGGCCAGCTTCCCATTGTACAAATGGACCATTTGATGGGTTTAATGATATGGTGCATTCTTTCCGAACAAAGCCATTATAGTGCTTTTTCTCATGATAAACTGGTTGATCCAACCTCAAGTGACTTCTGTGGAGGAAGTCTTCTTAGAAGCATTACAGAGAATGCAATATCCCCAGCGCCTTGTGCCAAGCAGAGGTTGGTGCTGGGGCCAAACATACATTAACAATGGCAGGGCTGCCTGTACTGGCAATATCATCTTCATCATAATCATCACCTCCTTCCATCAGTTTAGCTTCTCATGTCTCAGCAACACTCATCTTTTAGGTGCTGTTTCCACAGGATGGAATGTTTGTTTTTCATACGAGTCAACTGGCTCCTACTACTATGATGTCACTCTGGCCTCCCATGACATACTGGTTGCAGAACTCTGTGCAGTCTGAAATGTGTTTCTCATTCAGCCTAGCTGTAAAGATCTCCCAAATTGGGGAGGAGATTTTACATATTTAAATAAGCCCAGAAGAACCTGTGGTGGCCCTTTGTTTGTTTTTTCATAGGGTGAGCTTGGACCATGGCAGGGGTTAATGGTATTTCTTTGTGGCATTTGGAGAAGATGGAAGCACGTGGTGGTACTAGAGCAAGCTACATAAAGGTGCTTTGCACTCCCTCTGTGCCAATCTCACTGTGAACAGTGATTCATATTCCTTACTGCCAACTGTGGTTTCTAAAACTTATTTTGTGCCTCGTCTCCAGTTATCTCCTATTGTGAGGTTCACAGGTTCACTCCATGATATTTCTATCAGAAGGGGAGCTTAGAGAAGATGGTGGTGTTGATCTCTTGTTGGAGGAGGAGTTGGTGAAGACAAAGTGTCTGATGGAAGAGCGGGTGCATCAACATGCTTTGCTGAAATCTGCCCCAATATCTGCTCCTACCTCAGGGACGATCGAGTGTACAAACTCTTTCCTGTTCATTTGAAATGCGTGGAGGCAGCACCAATCCTGAAGTAAATCAACAGAGGTCAACATTTTTACAAAAATAGATTTTTCTTTTTATTTTCGTATTTTCAAAGTGCACAGGACAGCCAACGCGTTTCGCTCCCCAACCATGGGAGCTTAGTCAGGGCAAATTTAAATGGATGATTCTCCTCTAGTAGTGCAATCAAGATGAAAAAAATGCTGACCACTATAATGGTACATATGCTAGTAAAAAGTTCCAAGTTGCATAGAAGTGTCCAGAAACGTAGAGGGCCGTTGAATTTTTCACGCAAATAACATAACATCAGATTATCCCATTAGGTTAGTATAAATATCCATCAAGGTATTGTGGCACGAAGAGACGTATATGCAGTCCTTGATAAGCTGCTAACACACACGTACTTCAAAGGGTTATGCCAGCGTGACGGCCCACAACGGATTTTCGCAAATCTGCCCCAATATCTGCTCCTACGTCAGAGACGATCGAGTGTACAGACTCTTTTTCCTGTTCAGTTCCCTTGAAAGATTCTGCTTACTGGTACAATTCTATTTCTGACTCTTCAACCTAAGCCATGAATACAGCCACTGGAGCACTATGGGCTGTTGTACCATTGTTGATCAAGGTGTCGATCCCAGCAGCTTCCTACCCAGAAGAGAGTCAGAAAGTATAGAGCATTGAGCAAGTTGGCAGAAAATGCCTGGGCTTTTTTTCCGTGGTAGCAACAGACTTCTTTTCTTTACCGGCCACTATATTGGCAGGAGGCTTTTCTTTTTGGTTAGCAATTCATCAGAGAGGTCTCTGGGCTACAATATCAATTATTCACAGACTCTCTTTCTCCCACCAACTCTCTCTCAATCTCGTTCACCTACAGTCAGGCTTGTCATTTTTAGTGGTATCAATATTAGTGATCATTATGACATATAATAATAATAATAATAATAACAACAACAACAACAACAACAACAACAACAACAACAACAACAACAACAACAACAACAACAACAATAATAATAATAATAATAATAATAATAATAATAATAATAATAATAATAATAATAATAATAATAATTTTTAGATTGAGCAGTAGGTACAAACAAATATGTGAGAAGCGGATATTACAGAAATGTAAAAATCTATATTTTTCAATACTATAATCTGATGACAGACTGACATGGCAGTTGATAAAATGAATCTGGCAGTACATTACTGCAACGACAGCCACATAGGACAATATTAAAGAGATAATAAAGAGATCAAATCTATCTTGTGTCCCTCCAAGGCTCATGGGGCCAACAATGTGCCTGCTCAGAATGACTCATAAAATGCATCCCTAGTGAGGTACACACAGATGGAACGTAGAGAGATGTGCATCTGTTAGTTACTCAGAGAATGCATCTATTGGTAATTCCCCCCACACAATGATATATACTGTTGTAGCTGTACGAAATTGTGTGAAAGCTGTTGTAATGTGTATATTCGTGGATCTGTGCGACCAACATATTAAGCAAAAATAACATAAATGTATAATGAACAGAGATCCTTATTTTTCATGGACTGGTTAGCACAGATTTCTACGTCTCCATTTTTTCAGGTTGATAGTGCATCTGTTTATAAAAAAGGACCTGTATGAATGTATATACATATGAGCCACTACATTCATATCTCTGTGAGTTTTGCCATTTATATATTCTTGTTAATAATATGAGGGTGCAGCATTCTGTACAATATTTCTTCTTTTCTTTTCACCTTTGCTGTAGAATCTGTATCCTTCTTTTTAGTAGGTTCTTTGCTCTGAAAGACTCTATGAGTAAAGACCTGCTCTGTTGCCCTGGGCTCGATTCACAACAGGGACCTGGACAGGCTTTAAAATCTATGTCATGATGCACAATTCTGGCCACTCCACCTGTCAGGACTTCTCGCATCACCGCACGCATCTTATCACGATCCTGTAGGGCTTGCCAAGTCTATTCCCTAACCGTGACCGAGCCATAACACAGTGCATAGTTCTGTGTGGCAGATGTTGCAAAAGATTAGATGAGCCACATCTGAAATACAGGCATACCGCAATTATCTTCCTTGTGGTTTGATTTCATATGCCTTACATTATTGCGGTTAGCTATCTAAGTGTATTTGATGTGACAAGCTAAAAAACAGGATGCATTGTTGTTTAGTACCATTGCTTTGCAGAATCACAGGGCTTTATTTAGGGGGATTTGGTGTAGGCCATCTTGCTGCTTTGCTCCACGACAGAGTGAAAGGGCAGGAATGCATCATATTTATGCAATATGGTACATTCCTGTCCGTTCTTCCTGCGCTTGTGAAGTTTTGGCTGCTTAGTACCAATGAGGCACGTTTGTACCATAGTGCAAGCATGCCTGTGTTGTCTGCAGGATTGGTTCTGTGCAGGTAGGAGAACCTTCCTCCACAAAACCAATCCTAAGAGGAAATAACAGGGAGAAATAAAGATTTTTCTCCTCATTACCCCTTACCTCGGGAGGCGTAAAGATTGGGCGCTTTCCGGGTTTACATGATCTTGTAAATCTGAAGCAGCATCAAAATCTATGGGTGTTGCATGGGAAAACCTATGCAATGCCCCCAGAAGGTCTCCAGAGTGCAGAGTACGGCAATGCAGCAATTTGTGCTACCTTCCCTACTCCATATGTGTGAGGCCATCCAAAGCCTCGATGGCCTCATAGATATGGCGTAAGTAAGGCAGTGAAAATTGCCTCATAGATTTGATTTAGTAATCTGTGCTGTTGGAGCGTCACAAAAAGTTATACACAAGCAGCTCAGAGGGCTCATAAATCAGCCCCACAGAGTCTTTTTTGTTCCTCTACTACCTATGATTGTTTAGCACAAAATCTGTGAAACATAGACCCTGAATTCAGATTAGAATGAACCGGTCCATATGTTCGACCAATGAATGAACCTGCCATTGCTTTAGTTTTATCTTTGTGCTCAGTCTCTGTCTGTCCCGCGCTTTTTCCCCAATGGATCCTGTTGATTTATTGTTATTCCAGTTGGCTCGATTTGAAGTTACATATGAAATACGCAGCTGAAAATCTGCAACATTGTCCCTCTCACCTGTCCCAGCACTGCTGAGTAGGAGCTACCATCAGGCCGAGGGGCTATCTTAACCTCCCTCCCGCTCTTGTATACTCAGGTGATCCCGAGCCGGGTGCCACCTGTTAACACCCCAACTCGGGCGGAGCCGAGTTCCAATGCACGAAGCCAGATATATGGTCACCGGCCAAACCCAGCCCCAAGCCAAAGGCTGGGAGACTTTATGTGCTTCATGCCGTGAGAAAAATCACAGGACTGAGTGGTCAGTAAGCAGCTAAAGAAAAGGTGGGATGTAGTGTGGGAGCCACCGGCCTGCACTATACATTGTTGCTGTAAAGTACCCCAGAGGGCGGGCTCGCCCAAAGGGCATAAATAAACAGGCACATGACCGCTGGTGGTCTTGGCCCTTACATCCCATAACTGTGTGTGTGTGCATTTGTTCCACAAGGGTCATCTCGTGCTAGGCCTCCCCACGCGGCACCGGAGTGATCGCTAACCAGGGCCGCTACAATCTCCTGTTCACTCTCTCTCACTTTCCATCCATCCTCTCATTCTGTCCTCACTCTCTGGTCGCTTTCTGTTCAGCTCCACCTTTCTCCTTCTTGTTCACTCTCTTGAAGACTCCACGTGCCTGCTGCTTTTAGACTCCATGTGCCTGCTGCATTTAAACTCTGGGAGGTTGGGAAAGTAACAGAGGTACAAGGAGTGGCCCTGGGCAGTCAAAACAAGTCTCTAAGGACACCAGCCCACCAGGGAAAAGCCCGGCGGAATGAAAAGCCTTACCGGTCCGGAGTCTGGGGCAAGTCAGTTTGCTGATGAGCTCCACAAGGAATTTGGTTAGTTTATGCAGTAAAACTGCTTCCACAGCAAAGGTCTAGCGTGCACTTCCGAAGAACAGGATCCGCTCACAGCTACACCTGAGGTGACCCTTCTGTGGTGACAGCTCTTTCAGTCCTCGCTTCTCTAGACATCTCAATCCCAGCTCTGTGAGCAGGTGATGGCACCACAGCTTCTTCCTCCATCTCTCCATGTTCAGGGTCTGCCCACCTCTCAGTCTGGGGTGCGTGCACTTTTTTGAACCAGAATACATTCCAGGCAACGGTGTGTGAGCCATTTCTGCATAGATCACGGTCCCTCATATATCTGTCAGCACCCATACCTCGGGCTCATAGGGTGTCCAGAATTTCCACCCCAGTTGCCAATCCCTGCCAACCACAAGGTTGCCCACCTGTATGCTGACTGGCAGAGCTCTTCTCGCAGCACTGGACCTTTGGTTGGTGGCTCTTCTCCTAGCCTGAGTGGCCTCACAGTCAAATTCTTTTGGACGCCATGCTGGAACAGCAAGTATGCTGTCCCGCGGAACCCAATAGAACAGGACATGAGACGGGGCGTAGTGGGTGGTGCTGTGGGGGGTTTGGCGATACGAATTCAGGAAACGTTGTAGGCACTCCTTGTTCTGACCGACTTTTTCAGCCCTCCTTGGAGGGAGAATGATTGAAGGTGACTCCAGCCTATTACCCTCCTAGTGCAGGGATTAGAACTATAAACAGGGCCTATTCATAAGGCATAGTAATGAACTTTCGTACCCTTTTCCTTAGATCAGGGCTTATAAACTTAAGCTAGGGGATAGATTCATTAGTATTAGTGATAATCCGTCCTTTTGCAAGAGTGTTAGTATACCTTCTATGGAGTTATGTTTATTTCGGGCCTTGTAGGCCTCAAACGGGAGAGACTCCATCTTGCTTTCTGCCCCAGCAGCTTGAGAGGCTTCTAGGTCAAGTGTAATGTTTTAGTTTCGAAGTGTTGTTCGCTTGGAGAGAACCGGCTCAGGCTGGCCCTTATCGAAAGACTGTATTTTTCTCCACTCCGAAGACACAACATCAGGCCAGCCGGCTGGGAACGTGTCCTTGGTACAGGGAGGTACAAGAATTTGGTGGGCGGCAGGTTACTGGCCGTACCTTTCCATGAAAGGACAAGCTTTCATATTAGCGAAAGTGTTAGGCTGTGAGTCAGTCAGTCTGTAGGCGGCAGCTAGCCGTTAGCATCAATGCCATTAATTATTTCCACTTGAAAAAAGACAACCTTTACACAAACATCTTTAACTTAATATGAAAACATACAAGAAATATTTTCTGGAAAATGAAAGGCATATAAACATTAGTCCTAGGGTATTGGACATCACTAATAACCCAACAAAGCCTAGGGTGGTATATAATCCTAAACAGCTAAAGGAACAGGCACACAGGATTATTGTTCATTTTCACTGGTGCACCCATGAATTCATTAATTGTGCTTGTGCATATGAATGCAATTTAATTTGCACGTAATATTCAATTGTACTGAACAAATGTTTCATTTTCCAGAAAATATTTCTTGTATGTTTTCATATTAAGTTAAAGATGTTTGTGTAAAGGTTGTGTTGAAACCTCGTTTTGCAATTAATGATTGATGTTTAACAATGTAAAGATGTGAAAACAAACACAAGCTTTATAATTGATTTAAAAGCTTAGTTGCTGAAAATTAAAGAACAGCACTCAAATTCGAGACCAGGCACTTGTCTTTTTTCAAGTATAGATTGTCCAGCCTGGCCCCGTAGGACAAAACCCCAGTGTTCACAGCATTAATTATTTCCAGGCAGATAGTCGCCATTTTGAAGTCCGAGAAAGATCATGAAGCTGATACTCTCTGAGAAAGATTGAAGGAGAAGGAGAAGTAGCGCAAAGCGATCAGAGACAGAGAGAGACAGCAGCTAATAAAGAGAAAGGTTCCAGTGACTTGGAGGGAAGCAGAGGAGACAGAGCATAGCGGTGCAGACGTGTACTTGTGACTGCTGAGGTGTGATTCCGAGACGAGCCAAGGCACAGACGAGAAGGGAACCTAGATGACTGTTAAACCCCGACTTCGTGTCCACAAGGTGAAGTCTGACCTGTTCTTAGCGTGTGCACATTCTAACCTTTTACTTTCCTTTGCAGGATATATGTTATAGTATAGTGCTGTGTTTATAATCATTGTAATAAAATACCCCAGTTCTTAGTGAACCGACATGTGCCTTGTATTCTTGTTCAATCAGGGTAACCTGGTCTTCTAGTCAGACATCGTTTTCATGAACGGATGTAAATCCCGGTCAGGTAAGAGGTGACTGAATAATGAGGGAGAGGGGGACCATTTGATGCTGAGAGCAGAAGGTACATGATTCAATTTGGAAAGCTGTGCTAATTCATGTTATTGTAGTATTATCCCGAATAGCCAATGAGAGATTCCTTCCAAAGGTATTCATAGGAGAGTGATCGTCGTTGGTAAGCGGCGTTAATGAGAGCATCAGGCGGAAGCCTGATGTGTAGATCCGCCGGATTGTGGATCGGGTTGTAAGTAAGTGAGCACTGGGAGTGAGACCAGTGTGTAGGTCCGCCGGATTGTGGACCAGATAAAAAGAGAGCACTGGGGCTGCAGCTCAGTGTGTATGGCACGCCGGATTGCGTGTCGAGTGAGCACTGAGGGTGATCAGTGTGTATGGCATGCCGGATTGCGTGTCGAGTGAGCACTGAGGGTGATCAGTGTGTATGGCATGCCGGATTGCGTGTCGAGTGAGCACTGAGGGTGTTCAGTGTGTAATTATAAATAATCAGAACTGCCCCAGGGTAGATTAGTCTGGGCCTAAGTGGCCGTGAGACTAGTTGGTATGAATGGGATATTGTAGAAAACCTATGCATGTGTATTGCTATTTTCCCCATCCTTAGGTACGAGATGTACATACATATACATATACCCATTGTAAATACATTCTAAGGAGGGAGGTGATTACGTTCCGGCTGGGTTGGAGGTGCTCCAAGGAGCTGATCCCATCTGGTTCGAGAACCCGGTCGTTAAACTCCTCCACATCTTCTCTCTTTCCACTCTGATCCTCAGTGCCCTGTTAAGGCTCCTCATAAATTGTTCCACTTACCCGTTGGCTTGAGGCCATTGGAGAGTTATTTTGCGGTGCTGGTCAGAGGGGGCTGCTAGGTATTTATGGAATTCTCTCCCTTGGAATGGCGGGCCATTGTCGGCCCATATCTCGTTGGGGAGACCCATAAATGCAAAGATCTTGTTGAGGAAGGCATTGACCTGTGGGAATGCCATACATGACACAACCTCCAGTAAAGGGAACTTGGAATGAGAGTTCATCAGGAAAACATCCAAAATCGATGCTGATGTGGGACCATGGCTCCCGGCAGGGGTCTTCTGTCAGAATGGGATGCAGCACGGGGTCACAGCCAGTGGAATGTTCAGATCATATTGTCAACCATGGCATCCATTCCAGAGAACCAAACCTTGCTGCAGAGGTGGGCCTTCATCTTTGCTAGCCCTTGGTGCCCTATGTGTGCCAGACTGACCACTTGTTGCTGCAGGCTTCAAGGTATAATGATGGCAGACCCTCTGAGCACTATCCCATGGGGGGCGGTGCTGAGTTCACTGCCAACCGTCCACAGCTGTTGTCTGGCTGCCTTATCCTCTTCATTTAGCATTTGGACCCCATCTAGGAAGTTTACCCACCTCCTGTCAGCTAGCGCCTCCTTGGCTTTCTCCAGATTCTCGTCAAGTGCAGTCACAGCACCTATCGGACCATGCCTTGGGCAGGCTTCTTGCCTGATCATGCGCACCAGTTCTTCAGTATCTTCTTCTTCTTCTATGGTCACTCCCTGTTGTTCAGACACCATGGGATGTGGCAATAGAAAGCCAGCTGGATTGTTGGCCCCGGGCTAAAACACCACCTCAAAACGGTATGCTTGGACCTGCACCACCCACCTCTCAATCCTTGGTGGGGCCAGGCGCACTGTCCCTGCAAAGAAGGGGATCAATGGTTTGTGATCCATCACAACTTTGAGGTCTCACCCATAGAGGTACAGGTGAAAGTGCTGGCAGCACCACTTGATGGCGAGGCCTCACTTTTTATCTGCGTGTACCTCGTCTCCTTCTCTGACAGTACCCTGCTGGCGTAGGCCACAGGAACCCATTCTCTGCCAGAGGTCTCTTGGAGAACGTTTGCGCCTTGTCCGACGGAACTGGCATCGACGACCACTTCTGTGCGTCATCCTGTGTGAAAGTATGCCTCACTGTCTTGTCCATCTGGGCCACCTTGATGTCTTTAAATGCTTTGTGGGCCTGACAGATATGCAAGATTCAATCAATCAATCAATCAATCAATCAATCAGTGGTTTGTAGAGCACGCTACTCACCCAGGAGGGTCCCAAGGTGCTGGGGGGGCAGGGGGGGGGGAACTGCTCCAGTTCAGTCGAAGAGCCAGGTCTTGAGGTCTTTCCTGAATGTTTGCAAGGTTGGGGAGCGTCTGATGCTTACAGGGAGTGCGATCCAGGTTTTGGCTGCAATGTAAGAGAAAACCTTCCCACCCGTTCTGCTTCTGGTGGATGCGGGGGACCTCTGCCAGGGCAAGGTCAGCAGAGCTGAGGTTTCTCTTGGTTGCGTGGAAACATACTCGGTCGTTGAGGTATTTGGTTCCGATGTTGTTGAGGGATTTGAAGGCGTGGGTGAGGAGTTTGAAGGTGACCCTCTTCTTGATGGGGAGCCAGTGGACGTCTCGCAGGTGTTGGGTCATATGTTCATGGTGCAGTGTCCCTGGGAAGAGCCTGGCGGCAGCATTCTGGATGGTTTGGAGCTTGAAGAGCATCGGGCGCAGTGAAGATCCTTGGGGTACTCCGCAGATGATGTCAGTGGAGTCAGAGAGGAAGGGGGGAAGTCTGATCCTCTGGGTCTAGCCGGAGAGGAAGGATCGGATCCAGTCGAAGGCGGACTCCTGTATTCCTGCGTTGTGGAGCCTGGCGACTAGTGTACAATGTGAGACGGTGTTGAAGGCTGCAGAGAGGTCTATGAGGATGAGGGCTGTGGTGTGGCCCTGGTCGAGCAGCATGCGTATGTCGTCGGTGGCAGCGAGGAGGGCAGTCTTGGTGCTGTGGTTGCTGCAGAAGCCGGACTGCGAGGTGTCCAGAATGCAGTTTTCCTCAATGAAGGTGGTAAGCTGGGCGTTCATAAGTGTTTCGGTGACTTTGGCTGCAAAAGGGAGGGGAGAATTAGGCCGGTAGTTCCTCGGGTCAGTAGGGTCGGCCGTTGGTTTCTGGAGGAGGGGTTTCACCTCAGCGCGTTTCCAGTGGTTGAGGCAGGTGACGGAAGTAAGGGAGGGGTTGATAGCATGGCCTAGTTTGGGAGCGATGGCAGTTGCGGCCCTGTGGAAGATGTGCAGGGGGCATGGGTCCGTTGGGGCTCCTGAGTGTCTCTTCTTCATGGTTGAGGAGTTGAGCTCGACGGAAGCGATGCCCCAAGACGTGATGGTCGGCTTCTCGGCGGTGGTGGGTGGTGTGGTGCTGTCTTCTGCAGGCTCGCTGAAATTGTCGTAGAGGACCTTGATCTTCATGTGGGAGTACGAGCTGAGTTTGTTGCAGAGTTCCTGGGAGGGTGCAATGTTGGTGGCTTCGCAGGAGGGTTTAGTGAACTGCTGAATGACGTTGAAAAGTTCCTTCGGGTTGGATGCGTTAGTCTTGACTTTCAGGCTGATGAAGGTTCTTTTGGTGTCCCTTATACGCTGGTGGTAGTCCTTCATGGTGATCTTGTGGTTGTTATGTGCTTCAGTGGTCTTATGTTTCCGCCAGGTTTTCTTTTGACATCTGCAGGTGCGTCTAGCTTCTTGGAATTCGGTGGTGAACCAGGCAGACATTGTTTGGCAGTCTGTCGGAGAGGTGCCAGCTTGTTGGCGCAGCAGGCGCAGCAGGCGACCCAGTGGTGGAATTCCCTGGCTGCAGAGTTAGTGTCGGTGGTGGCCTTAGGGGGGTTTTGTAGGAGGGTGGAGTTCAGGTGTTCCTCGGGGACCTTTTTCCAGTTCCGTCGAGGCGCGCGTGGGCAGGTTTGGGTGCGGTGGTGGTGTTAAAAGTGAAATGGATGCAGTGGTGGTCTGTCCAGAAGGGCTGGGTGGTGTGGTTCAAACGGATGTTTGATCCTTCTGGGAAGATGGGGTCGAGGGTGTGCCCTGCTCTTTGAGCTGTTTCAGTCCCAAGTTGGCTAGGTTCTCGATGAGAGCAGTGGAATCGGGGTCCTGGCTGTTCTCGAGGTTGAAGTTCAGGTCTCTCAGCAGGATGTAGTCAGTCGAGGTGATGGGGTGGGGTCCGTGAGCTTGGCGATGGTGGTTGCTGGCGGGGCGCGGGGTCCTGGCGGTCTGTAGTTGAGTGTACCACGTAGTGTGGTCCTGGGGCTCGTCTGGATCTGCAAGCGAAGGTATTCCGTGCTGGAGTGTGGGTTGGTCGAGCTGGAGGTGGAGAGTCGGAGGGAGGACTTTAGTGCGATGGTGAGTCCTCCACCCCGGCGGTGTGGGTGGTCCTTTCTCTGGAACTTGTAGCCCTCCGGGGTAGCTGTGGCGATGTCGGGGCCAGAGGTGGCGTTGGTCTATGTTTCCGTGAAGAATTCGACATCGGGCGAAAAGGCTTCGATCTTGTCCCAAATCTCTATGGCGTATTGGTGAAGGGAGCGCACGCTGAGAAGGATGCAGTTCCGGGTTTCAGTGGGTCGTACCGTAGGTGATCCTTCGGTGGGTGTTGGCGTTGTGTCGACGGTGAAAGAACGACAGCAGTGTCCGCACGAGAACTGTCCTTGGGTGTTAATGGGCTTGGCTCGCACGCAGTCGGCGAGGCGCTCGGGTTTGAGAGTGTGGAGGCTGGCGGTGTTGTAGTAGTGAGGACCAGGAGAACCAGGGTTCCTGGCACTGTTTGGGGTCGGGTCACAGACGGGCGCAGATAGGCTTGCTAACGTGCTGAACAGAATGCGGACAGAAGCTAAAACTGAACAAAAGAAATAACACGCAAATTACCAAAATTACAGGAAACACAGAACTGAGGCAAATAAGGTGAATCCACAAGAGCACAAAACCTGAGGCAGAGTCGGGTGCAAGGCTTGTACTCTGCACCTGAGGACTGCTGGCGACAATCAACCGGCGGAGCTGCCAGGGAGAGTGCTGCCTGGACCGAAGTCAAGGCGTTAAACGGGCTCCCCCGCAGCGGGCGCATTATGTACGGGAGGGGGGCGGGAGTCAAGGTGGAGGCGGGAGTGGGGCTAGTCAGGGTGCTGGGCTATGAGGAGGAGCAGGAGCATCAGAAAAACGGGAGGCGGGAAGTGCTAAGGCGCTGAACAGAATGCGGACAGAAGCTGAAACTGAACAAAAGAAATAACACGCAAATTACCAAAATTACAGGAAACACAGAACTGAGGCAAATAACGTGAATCCACAAGAGCACAAAACCTGAGACAGAGTCGGACGCGAGGCTCGAACTCTGCTCCTGAGGACTGCTGACGACAATAAACTGGCAAAGCTGATGAGCAGAGTGCTGCCTGGACCGAGGCCCAGGATGAAACGGCTGCAGTAGGTGGCCATCTCCAAAAAACTGAGGACTTCGGTTGGGGAGGTGGGTACCTGCTCTGCACAGATGGCAACCGCCTTCTTCCGGTCAACTTGCAGCCCCTCTCTGAAGAAGACGTAGCTGAAGAAGTTAACTGATTCTTTGTAGAAGGAGTATTTGGACTTGTTGAGAGTGAGGCCGCTGTCTACAAGACATTGGGAGCATGTCTCTCAGGTGTGTGTGTTGCTCTTCAAGAGTCCCAGAGAAGACAAGGATATTGTCACTGAGGTTGATCACTCCTTTCAGGCCAGTGAGAGTCTCGCAAATGACATTCTGGAAGACTCTCGCTGTTGACGACACCCCGAAACTCAATTGTTTATACCTTCTCAGACCCACTTGTGTAGAGAAAGCAGTTATGTACCTACTTTCTGGACCGAGTTCAAGATGATGGTCTCCAGCGTTTAAGTCCAAATTGGAAAACCATTTTGCCCCATTGAGGTCGGCCACAATGTCATCCATCGTCAGTGTCAGGTGACTCTCTCTCTTCACCGCCTGGTTGGGAAGGCGCATGTCAACACACAGCCCTATGGCCCCTGGCTGTTTAAGTTTGGGGGCTAGGAAGAGCGTCGATACCCATGAGGTGGGGCTGGAAACTTTTTCGATGACCCCCAGTTCTTCCAGTTTCCTCAACTCTTCTTCTACTTGGGGGCGCAAATAAAAAGGTACCCATCAATGCCTCAGGGCTGTTGGTAGGACCCAGGAGTTGATGTGTAGCTTGAACTGTTTCCCTTTGAGACTCCCGCAGGATGGCATCTGCGTGGGAGTCGTGGACTTGGTTGGCAAAGAAAAGCAATTCCAGATCCTCAGCCATGTGAGAGCTAAGAAGAGCCGCCCTCTTGCACTCCATGACATGGAACTTCATGGGGACTCAGCGTCCTTCATTGGCTACTTCCACATCCATCACTCCTCTTAGTGGGAGTGGCTCGGTTCTGCCATATATGTAGATCCTCACCTTGGATGGATGGTAACAGGGAGGCCTTGGTGAGAGACATTCATATTGCACACTGTCCATGACATTGACAGATGCCCCTGTGTCAATGAGTGCCTCTACGCTGGAGGCTGCCACTAGAATCGAGCACATGGGGGGCATCCTCCGGCACTGGTCTATGCGGCTGGCGAATGACACAAAGAAGACGTCTTCATCGTCTGCTTCCAGGTCGAATCCCAGGCACGGCAGGGTGGTGTCATCTCATCCCATGAGATCTTCCATGGACAGCTGTCTGATGGCAGATGAGGCTCCACGCTGGCTGTTGGTGGTTTGTCTTGACCGTCCACCTCGGCACACTTTGGCGAACTGGTTTATCTTACCACACCTGGAGCATGTTTTGCCCTTGTGTAGCACGTGCTTGTAGGAGGGCGCTCGATGTCTCAGTTTCTGCAGGCTTCTTTTGCGGTCATCTTTGGGCTTGTGCCGGGAGCCATTGGGCGTCTCTAAATGGCGTCTACCCTCTCCTCCTTGATTGATAGTGTCTCAGGTGGTCCGGACACAGTTTTTGCCTGTTCAGGGCTGCTTCCATTTCATCTGCCTGTGTGTTGGATAGCTCATGGGACCTCACCAGTACCAGTATTACGCCTAGCGATATCCCAGGTTGTCTGGGAATCACCTGCCGCAGTCACACTGACCTGCATTCCTGTATGATCTGCGCCTTTATCTCCTCCCGTTGATCTTGGAACGTGCAGGAGCTCGCCAACTTCCTTAGTCAGGTAGAATATATTGATCTATTCAGTTTCTGCTTACTTGGCCTGGCTCAGTTCAAACCACTTGAAATCAGGTTTGATTTGAGGGCCAAAGTGTTGATTTAGCGCCGCCACTGCTGCATCATAGTAATTGGCGGCCCCTGTGTTTTGAAGTATTTCAAATAGATTGTACACCTTGCCTCCTCCATAGCACATGAGTAATGACCTCTTGACTGTTCTGTCAGTTTCCTGCATCCCAGTGAAGTCATGGTCTAGGCGGCCCATCCATTATTTCCAGCATAGGGCTGCTGTCGCGGGATCTGCAAGCTCACTGAACGGTGGGAGGGGCAACACTGCCGCATGGCCCAGCCGTTGCTGTGGAGGTGGTGGTTGTGTGGGGCCTGCCTGCGGTTCAGCAGCCCCTGCCTGGGATGGTCGACTCACCCCTGTTTGAGTGAGTGTGTGGGCACTCTGCTCTCCATATCTTGATGCAGCTCAGTGTTGCTGCATATGTGGTTCTGCTGGCCTCTTGCTCTCTGTGCTGGCCTCTTGCTCTCTGTTTGTGTGTTTCCCCAACATGAGGGCAGTGTGTCCCACTGCACCCTCATTCTTCATTTCACTTCCCTTTATATTTCTCTTTGTTTGTCCATTTGCTTATTGCTGGAGGCCTGTGGGACTCGAGCGCACCTACGCGCTGTATGCGGTTTGGGAGGGGTGCTCAGGATCAAGTATTCAGAGGAGAGAGAGAGAGAGAGTGAGAGGTGCAGTGCTCAGCAGCTGACTCCAGGGGAGCTCGGTACATTGGGGCACTGACCTGCTGAGATGCGGAGAGTTGATTTGGCCCAGTGGGGTGGAGGCACCAGAGACCTCATTGTGCACGTGCCATCGATGCAGAGGCACCATAAGCCACAGTACAGTCTGGGTAGGAGACCACGCACGTCACGAATGTAGCAGCCCGGGTTAGCAATCACTCGGGTGCTGCGTGGGGTGGCCTAGCGGGGGTGACTCTTGTGGAAAAAATGCAAACACACACTGGTATGGGATGTAAGGGCCACAACCACAAGACTGTTTATTTATACCCTTTGGGCGAGCCCGCTGTCCGGGGTGCTTTACAGCAATATTGTATGGTGCGGGCCGGGTGGCTCCCACACTACAGAGATGAATGAAGCAGGGCTTTTTGAGCATCTTAGTCACAGCTGCTTTTTATTTCCCTCTTTCAGGGCTGTACAAGCTGCAGTTTTCTGACCTTTTTCGGATAGGTTTGGGTGAGACTATTCTGCTGTCCTTCTCTGCCCCAGTGCGCCTTCTGCTTCCAGCCCTGGCATGCTGGGAAGCAGTGCTATGTTCAGGGGCAACACAACAAGGAATTGTTCTAGGCTACCATCAAGAATCCCTACTACAATAGCTGGGCGTGATTGGGGTGATGGGGCAGGGATCTGAGAAGGGCAAATGTGGGTGTTGCCATGATACTGTTTTTGACATGCTGGGGCAATATGGACACTATCATGGTAGTATCTGCACAATGTTGAGACTGGCATTTTATTGTGAAATATATTCTAGGTATTGTGGAAACTGCTACAGTAAAGGTAGTTCGCCTGCTGCAGCAGTTAATCTATTTATTTATTTGAAGCTTATATAGCCAAGAAGCCCGATCATAAATAAAGACCCTGCAATAACTATGCGCATTTCTGTGACCTGTGTGAATACTGCGTTTGCAATGTGCAAAGTACATTTCTGCTGAGTAACTTGGATCCTGCCAGGGCAAATTAAGATTTTATATAATGTGTGATAAATCAGATAACAGCAGGCAATGGTGGTTTGAACAGTGTGCCTTACCTGTGAGGGTTAGTGTGGGTATCAACAAGGCAATTCTCCTTGTGCATTTATTTATTTATTTATTTTATTTATGCATTTTTATATAGCGCGGACTTTACCCGAAGGCGTCAGAGCGCTTCACATTAGGAACAGAAATGAAACATAATGAGAAATATTACAAAAGAGCAGATTACAAAAGCATACGTTACTTACATAAGGTAGTAGTGACAATTGTGAGCAAACAAAATAAATGAGGTAGTAAAAATTGTGAGCCACCAAAATTACATGAGGTAGTAAAGGTAAAAGTGACAATTGTGAGCAAACAAAATACTTGAGGTAGTAGTAAAAATTGTGAGCAACCAAAAATACATGAGGTAGTAAAGGTAATAGTGATAATTGTGAGCAAACAAAATACTTGAGGTAGTAAAAATTGTGAGCAACCAAAAATACATGAGGTAGTCAAAAGTGCACAAGAGGAAAGTGACAAGTGTGTAGTTATAAGAGAAAACAGAGTATAATTTGAGGTATAATACTGCAATAAATGCTAGGCACACGAACAAGCGTTACGTAGGCAAGGTGGCACTTGTGCAAGTATTCAAAGGTAAAAGCATGTGAGAGGTAGCAGCCGTGTGTTACAAGGGCAAAGTGGTGTGTGCATGTTACAAAAGGGCACCGAACACAAGAACATGGAGAATACTGCGAAAAGGCAGACACTCCAACCACAGGACAAACACTGGGAAGACACTTCCATGGTCATGGAAAGTAGAAAATATCAGTAGTGGGAAGTCTTCCTCCAAATAGCAAGAGGACGTGAATTACTTTTGGAGGTGTCTCTGGAGGAGGAGAGCTTTGAGGTCCCTTTTGAAGGCCTGGGAGGAGGCGGTGGTCCGGAGCTGAGGCGGAAACGAGTTCCAGATTCTCACTGCATTGCCTGAAAAGGATTGGGCCATTGTTCTTTCCTTCTTGAAAGTGGGAGGTTCAAGCAGTAGATTCTCCGCATTGCGTGAAGGTCTAGAGCCTCCAGAGAGTTTCAGTTTATTCGCCAGGTAGCGGGGAGAGGAGGAGTGCAAGGCTTTGTGGGTGATACAAGCGGTCTTGTATCACCTCTAGCCTCGAAGGGAAGCCAGCGGAGGGTGGATAACATCGGTGTGATGTGATCGCTTCTTTTGGCCCCATAAATGAAACGAGCTGCTGAATGGAAGACAGACTTAAGTGGGGACAGGTGAGATTTGGGGAGGCCAGTAAGAAGAGAATTGCAGTAGTCTAGTCTGGAGAGGACCAGCGATTGCACCAGGGTTATAAGGTCCTGCTCCGGGAAGAAGCAACGTATTCCCCAAAGAAGGCGCAGTTGGTAGCGAGCAGATTTTGCAATAGAATTGATGTGGGGAGTTAGATTGAGATTTTTGTCTAGAATGACACCAAGGGATTTTGCGCTGTCGACAATGAAGGGTTTATTGTTGAGTAGATTCATCTGATCCATCCATGATTGAACCGGGGGAGGAGAGAGTGAGGAGGAGAAGAGGAGGAATTCAGTTTTGGAGGGATTCAGAATCAGTTGATGAGATGACATCCAATTTTGAATGGAGTCGAGAGTGGAGCTTAGGATGGAGAGGTCATGAGTGGAGGCAACCTTGAGGTAGAGTTGAGTGTCATCTGCATAGAGATGATAGTGAATCCCGGATTTGCTTAGGAGGTTTCCCAGTGGTTCTAAGTAGAGATTGAACAATGTGGGTGCAAGTATAGAGCCTTGGGGAACACCTTGACCCACCGCCACAGGAGAAGAAAGACTGTTCGCTATTTTGATCATTTGAGATCTGTCAGAGAGGAAGGATGCAAACCATTTAAGCACAGTGCCCTCCAAGCCCATTCTCTGTTGAAGAATATTGAGGAGGGTGTTGTGATTAACAGTGTCGAAGGCTGCGGAAAGGTCAAGGAGAATTAGCAGACAGGACCCCCCTGAGTCGAGTATCCTCAGCGCATCATCAACCACTTGCAGTAGGGCTGTTTCAGTGCTGCAGTTTTGGATGAAGCCGGACTGACAATTGTCAAGAAGATCATTGTCCTTGATATGACGAGAGAGTTGTTTGGCTACACATCTTTCCGTGATCTTCGCAAGAAAGGGAAGGTTGGTGATGGGGCGGTAGTTGTTGAGGTCATTCGCATCAGCAGTGGGCTTTTTCAGCAGAGGGGTGACCTGCCCAGTTTTGAAGGAGACAGGAAGGGATCCTTGCCAGAGGGAGATATTGATCAGAGTGGACCAATAGGAGAGGGAATGGGTATAGAAGTCAAAAGCAATGGCACTGGGAATAGGGTCAAGAGAATGGTTGGAGGGCTTTGTTTCGCGTATGCACTTGAGAAGGGCATCTTCAGATATGGGGTCAAAGCTCTGCCAAATGGTTAAGGATTTGCGCTCCTCTGGAGGTGTAGGATGAGCAACCTGATCCACAAGTGATTTCACCTTTTCATCGAAGAAAATAGCGAACTCTGCTGCTCTCTTTGTAGAATCCTCCACCTTGGAGGTTGGGGAGAGCAGCTTGGAGTCTTGATGAGATCGAAAAGTTTTTTGGGTCTATTTTTGGCGGAATCAAGGAGGGTTTTGAAGTGCGTCGCTTTCTCAAGGAAGATGTGCTTGTGGTATTTGGATCTTGCTGTGCGAAGCAAGGCTAAATTGTCAGTGGAAGGCAATTGCCTCCATTGCTTCTCCAGGACTCTTAGCTGCTTCCTTTCCTCATAAAGGGATTTGTTGAACCAAGGTGCTGAGGGAGTGGGCCTTATCCTTTTGCTTTTAAGTGGAGCGATGTTATTAATTTCAGCTGCAAGAACTGTGAGGCATTGGGAGGTGAGATCGTCAACAGCTATGTTCGGGTCTAGCCTTGGAAGTGAAAGCAAAGCTGATTCACAGAGGGGACCGACATCAATGTTTTTGGCGTCACGGAACCAGGAGATGGCCCTTTTGGGTTGGCCAAGAGTTATAGAGTGTGAAAGTTGAAGAGAGAATGGGATGAGGTGGTGGTCAGACCAATCTACATGAATAGGGGTAGAAGTAGAAAGCATGCCTGCTTTAGAAATAACAAGGTCCAGGATTGCGCCCTTAGAGTGGGTTGGTTCAGTGCAGTGTTGGATAAGATCATTTGCCGAGAAGAAGGTGGCCAGTGAGTTCACAGAGGAGTCTTGCGGTGCGCCCCAGTGGAGATTGAAGTCACCCACGATGGTCTGATTGTCACTTTGAGAGTATTGGTCGCTGATGAAGTCTTTGAGATCTTCTATAAACGAAGAGCTACTACTACGAGGCGGGCGGTAAATGATATGGAATCTGAGCGGTGAACGGTGTTGCAATTGAAGTTCAAGAGAAAGGCATTCAAAGGTGTGGGAGGAGCTGCTAGGAGACGCCTTAAGTTGGAGGGCGTTTCTGAAGATGACTGCAACACCTCCCCCGTGTTTTCAGTTCTGTCATTCCTAAATATGGAATAACCTGTGGGTACTAGGAGATCAAATATAGAGTGAGAGGTATCTTTGAACCAGGTCTCTGTGAGGAAGAGCATGTCAAGTTTGTGAAGGGAGATGGTGTCGGATATTTCAAGTTTGTGTTTAACTGCAGATCTGCAGTTGTGAAGCATACAGCGCAGCTCTGTCAAGACTGTTTTGGTGACGGGGGCACTTGGGCTCTGAAGGGTGATCGGGATATTGTACATTTGCGGGGGTGCTCGGGAGGGTTTAGGTGGACGCTTTGTTCTGACAGAGGTGATGGTCGGAATAGTGTAGACAGTGGGGTTGCTAGGGTATGCCTGTTGAAGACGGGTGGCGTTCAGGGGCTTGTGTAAGTTAACGACGTTTGCAGACGAAAGGTTGAGCTTGGCTGTATTGGGGTGAGGGGGCGAGGTGTATCTCTGGGGAAGTTGGGAGGGAGTAGAGGTGCATGGAGGGGTGGAGATCTTAGAGCATAAAAGTGAAATGGCAGCTGTAAGCTGAGAGATGGAGGTGATCAGAGAGCCAAGCGTATTTTCCAGTGAGAAAGAGGCAGAGCGCGGAAGGTTGGGTGGCTCGATTGAAATAAGGGGGGGTGGAATTGGTGGTGGACGGCAGGGAGAAGTGGGGGGACAGGAGGTGTGTAGGGGGGTGGGGTTCACAGGTGGGGAAAGGTGGGGGTTGGGAGCGGGAGTAAGTGAATTGGGGGTTAAGGGAGAGTTGTCATTGTTGGTGTTGCAAGAGGGAGAGGAAGTAAGGACAAATTTAGGGGGAGAAAGGTGCGGAACATGTCGGTAGGGAAGTAGGAGGAGGGAGGCCTGTGTGGCGTCATGGGAGTGTAGGAGGTTTGGGAGGAACAGAGGTGCATTGGTTGCGGAGGTCCTGTCAGTTAGGAGAGGTAGCACTGAGGGAACGGTCATCTGGCAGTGTGAGGGGGGTTGAGAGAAAGGGAAGTTGAGGAGGGGAAGTGGTTCTGCTGGGCCTGAGTGAGGGAGATGGAAGGTGTTCCTAGGAGTGGCAAGGGGGTAGTGCGGCAGTACTGGAGGAGTAGGAGGGAGGAGAGAGATGCAGTGGGAATGTGGCAGAAACGGGGTGAATGACGAGGGGATGAAGGGGTGGAGAGGAGGGATGGAGAGAGGGCTAAGGGGAGCATAGGGAAAGTTAATTGGGAGAGAGTGTTGGAGGAGAGATGGACTAAAGAGGGGGGTGACGGGAAGAAGTATGGGGAGGGGAATAGATTGGAGTGTCGTGAAGGTGCAGATGGGACGAGGAGCGTGTTAGCTAGTGGTAAGGCTGAAGTAATGCGGGATGGGACATACTGTGGGGGAGGAGGATTAGGAGATGAGGTAAGTTGGGGGGGGGAGGGAAGAGGGCCGACCTGCCCTTCTCGTGAGTGCAGCCAATTGGAGTTGGGAGGGGTCGGCGGAGGAGAAAGGGAGTAATGGGTGGAGCTGGAAGGAGAGTCAAGGGGAAACCCGGTTGCAGAGACGGGGAGTAAGGAGGGGAAGAGGTGGTCAAAGATCGAGAGGCAGGAGTCTTTGCCTTGGATCATGACAGTACCGTTGTTATAGAGTGAGATAGTGAGGTAGCCATTGAAGCACCCAGAGGGGGACATTTTTAGTTGTTTCCCATAAGGGATAGAGGAGGAGGAGGTGACGTTAAGGGAATTGTAAAAACTGTTGGACCAAGAGGGTATGTCGCGAGTGAAGAAGATGAAATCGTTTTTGAGCCTCCCAAGACGACCATTGTAAAATTGATCCACAAAAAGGGAGTCCGGGAAACGTTCAATAGTGCTATGCTTAAGTCGTTTTATTGTAGCTTTAGTCTGGTCGGGAGGATAAATGATTTTGTAGCAATTGGCTCCAGACTTAATTCGAGAGGTGGCCATGTTGGGAAGCTGAGGCGAAGGAGGGTGGGGGAGAGATGAGAGGGGTGTTGCTGGGAGAGCGGAAGTGAGGAGAAAAAAGAGGGCAAAAAGGGGGCGCATAATCCAAACGTCTGTGGTGGAAAAAACGGGTTGATGTGCCGTCAGGCTGTAAAAAGGCCTAAACGATGCAGCTGGCACTACTTGCTGCGCAGCTGTAAAAAGGCCTAAACGGTGCAGCTGGCACTACTTGCTGCGCAGCTGTAAAAGGCCTAAACGGTGCAGCTGGCACTATTTGCTGCGCAGCTGTAAAATTGTTCAAAATAAATACCATATAATTAAAGAGTTAAGCGGATGGCGATTTTGATGGAGGAATGCATTACTCGCAGACGCCCGCAGGGATGTCCGATTGCTTGAAGGAAGCACTGGCCGTGAAGAAGAAACATCTGGAAGACAGGCTGTGGACTCACTTAATACAGCTCGGTAATTAGGCGCGCGCGTCGTCGAGGTCTCAAATTCCGCCCTTTCCAGGTCAGGCGGCATGAGCTGGTCGTGAAGTAGCCATTTTGAGGCTGGGTAGTTCTGCTGCGCAGTTGTGAAGGGCCAAAATGGTGTATCAGCAGAGGACTCGCTGCGCTGAAGAAAGAGAGTGTCTTCCCGCCCTCCTGTGGCGCTCAGCAGTTAACAGGCTCGATCACCGTTAAGTAGGGCAGAAGGTGATGCTGGAGCAGCAGAAGTGGGCTCAGGACATGAGGAGCATGAGAAACGCTGACGTAGATATTGTTTTGATCCACCATTTTGGGGTCAGGCGCAGTGAACTGGGTGATGGGTAGGGAATCCTTTAACTTGAACTTCTTTGGGAGGGTATAGACAGAGCAGCAGCCATGGCTTGGCATGGGGGCTTCAAATCAGACCAGAGAACCCCTTGAGCAGAACAACAATTGCAGGGGGGCAGGCTCCGCTTAGCTCAGGTTCCAGACTCGGCGCCATTATAGAGTCAGGCAACCCCTCAGTGACTGGCCCTCTGCTTTGCACTGTCCTCCGGGCTGTGGCTGTTCCATGCGTCCTGCTCCGCACCCCTGACCCTCTCCGAGCTTCTGCACCAGGTCCGCCTTTACCAATATGGCGGCCGCGTTCACTGCACCTCGCTAAGCTGTCCTGTCCGCCGTGGGAGTCAACCCCTAAGTTTCTGGCCTTCTGCTTCGCCCTGTCCTCTGGGCTGTGGCTGTTCCCTACGTCCTGCTCCGCACCCCTGACCCTCTCGGAATTTCGGCACCGGTCCGCCTTTACCAATATGGCGGCCGCATTCTCTCTGGTGCCCTGGGGTCCCTCCTTCCGTTATAGGGATCTTGGACAGGATCTCCTACCTTGTTGCGGTGATGCAGGGCCCGTCAGCGCTGGGGATCCGGCGGTCGGTGCGGTCCGGTGCCCAGAGAGTCTCAGCCTGCCGAGGACTCTGCCCCTCCCCCTCTCGGATCTCGGAGGTAGGCTTCTCTGGTACTTGCAGCAGAGTGTGAGCATGTTAGTCAGCCCAGCGCGCGTTACATTTCAGACGTATGCAGTGAGGGTTACAATGCAAATTGCAGCGCTAATTGTCGGTGCGAGTGCATGCATTTACAGTGTGAAATTGATACTGAAAGAAAGGTCTATCGAACGTCCATGAAGGTTTCAAAGATTTTGCTGTGCTACGTTTGTATGAAAATCATGGCATTTTTATGTTGTATGTTGCATTTGTCATTTTGCTCTAACAAACTGGTTCTGCATAGGATGTACTTCACATACCTAACTTTCTTCTCCAGCAGACTAAACCATTGTGCTTAAAAACCTTTGCAAATATAACATGTAGAGACAAACTCTGCAAACATTTGCCCTTCGTAATGGAAATGCTCTGTAAATATCAAACTCTGCTTATATGTCGTAGCATGGATGAGTTCAATTAGAATGAAAATTATTTTGCAATACAATGGTAAATATTTCTCAATACACAATAAAAGTTTAAAAGGTGGAGGAGACGTTAGATTGAGAAACTTCACAAAATTCACAAATAGGCAGAGCTTGAGAAACTTTCGCATATCAAACAAAAGTATGCACATGCCCAATATGAGTATGCCGTGTCGGCAGCCACACACATAAAGTGGAGAGGTGGGGGAGGGAGGGGAGTGCAGGATGAAGCATGGCAGGGTGCACGGGGGAGGGGGAGGAAAAATAAGAATAATTAAATATTTTAAAAAGTTACACTTATCTGCTGCCAGCCACCTCCCGCGTTGCGCCTTGCTGCTTGGACTACGTTGTCCCAGCACACACTGCAGGCTAGTCACAGACTCCCTGTCCAAACATAGCACTGCAGAGCAGTGCGGGATTGGCCTAAGGAGGTAAGAAAGACACCCTGCTCAGACCAGGGAGTCTGTGGGGTTTCTCCAACTCAGCTGTTCAATACAGTCAGGTTAGAGAAACCTAAGTGCGCATGTGTGTTTTGGGCGACTGGCCAAACACACATGAGCACTTAGGAAGTGCACTAGCACTCCTCCTCCCTTCTCCCATTCTCAGCCCCACTCCTCCCTGCACACGCTGGCTGAGCAAGAGGCTTAAAAATAAAACAATACACTAATATTGTTTTATTTTTTTGATACTGGCTCTGAGCCAGTGGGGCGACGCTCCTTCGCCCTTGCAGAGGAGCCGACCCTGCTAGTATGCCATGAGGCTTTCATACTCACTGGAATGTAGAAATCACCTTGGCAAAGTAAATATATATATCTCTACATGTACTTGGCATTTCTAGAGTGCAAACCTAGCCAAAAGTTAGCAAAACACTACCAATGGTCAAAGACAAGCATACATGCAATGAGTTGGAGGAGAGGAAGCTCGATTGTTGATGTTTAATGCAGTGTGCTATTTTGTTCTCAAAGAATTGAGTCTTCGAGACCTTCATAATTTGGAGCAACGTTGGCATGTTCTTGATGGATACGGGAATGTTGTTCTAGATCCTGGGTGCATAGATGGAAAATTGCTGCTGTCTTCTTTTTTCTTTTTTACGCTTCTCAGTCTGTAGTATGATGGTGTCCTGGCTGCAGGTGTGTGAGATCCACCAGAGATAGCAACCTTATCTCCAAGGTAAGCAGGATAGCTGGTCGTGATAGCTTTGTCGATGATGCAGCTGGTTTTGAATACAGTGTGGGCTGCCAAGAGAAGTCAATGGAGTACAATCATGATGGGGGTAATGTGGTCAGATTTCTTCAGGCCCTACCTGAGACGTGCTCCAGCAAATAGGATGACCCTAAGGGGTGCCAGAGTGGCACCTGGGAAGCCATGGAGTAGCGCTTTACCACCATCCAGATGTGAGAGTATGAAGGCATAGGACAGCAATTCAAAAGTTGATTTCTAGAAGAGATGGTTTGAATTTCTTTAAAGAAAAGAGTTGGTACCACGCTGTGCATTTGACATTGTGTTCCTGGAGGATGAGGTTAGTGTCTGGAATGAATCCTAATGGCTCAAAGCAGTCAAGATTCATGCTATTGAGCCAGGTTTGTACAGTATCTTGTTTGTTATGCTTGGCAAGTTACAGGAATTCAGTCTTTGTCGGACTGAGCTTCAGGTAGGCAGTGAACATCTAGAGCTGGATGATGTGCAAAAGTGCTTGAGGTGTTGGATGTCTGAAGCAGTGGAGTCTTTCAAGTAGAGTTGTGTATCATTGGCATATCAGCACATTTTGATGCTGTTTTCTTTGAGTAGAATACCAAAAAGCTCAATATATAGATTGAATATGACAGGTGAAAGTATGGAGCCTTGGAAGACTCCACAGGTTAAAAGGATCTCTTGTAAATTGAATGTGCTTATGTGAACGAACTGGTGATAATTGGAAAAGAAGAAGGAAACTAAAAAAGGACACTGTGGGTGAATACCATTAGATACACCATGATGCATATATGGGTGCAATGGTCGAATGTAGCTGAGAGTTCCACCAATATCTGGAGGCAGGGGCCATCTACATCTGTTGACAAGAGAGCATTGACTATGATGTGCAAGGTAGCAGTTTCTGTGCTACAGTGGGACCTGAAACAACATTAATAGTCATGCAGGAGATGGTTAGTGCTAGACCTGGCCCCATTGGTGTGAGAAGTTGGCCTGATATATGATGTCTCCAATTCTGGGGGCACCTTGTATCAGTCCAAACAATCCCTTATGGTGATGGTTGTAAGTCAACCTTATAGACAAGCTATCCTAAGGGTAGGATGGACTAAGCAGCCTTAAAGGCTTAACTCAAGAGGTCGTGTTAAGCGAGCTGTTTTACCAATCACAATCCTGTAATATCAAATGAAAGGACACCACACAAGTTATATATTATAAAAATATATGTATTTATTACTAGAATAATCCTCTATACTCTTTATGAGTCTAGAAGCACAAGCGTTTAAACAAAAGCACAGTTAAACATATAGAAGTTGCACAATTATGGATGAGGCCGGGGGGCCATGCAAACCATATATTAAAAAAGTGGTATAAGAACTACCAATCGAACAGTGGTTAGGCCTAGGGCCTAGGGAATCGCTGGGAGCAGTCGGGACTAGCAATGCTGAAGTCGGGAAAAGCCCGCGGGATTCGGGTGCAGCGCTTAAAGCACACACATGCACCAATGCAATGTGAATGGTGCGTAAAAGTTATAAAGTTACTGTTTAAGGAACCTTCCGACTGACCTAGGAGGACAAAACTTTAGACACATACACTAGAGGTGTGTACCAGTGTAGGAACACTGGCGCTGCTGAGTTACCTCACCCACAGGAAGCGGGTGCACAGGTGCAAAATAGTGTCGGGTTTCGTCACGCAGGTCGATGGTGCCTGAAGATGAAGATGCTGCAGGTGTCGAGAAGAGAAGTGTCCGGTGTGATCCAAGGGTGGATCGAAGATAAAGATGATCTAAAAGCAGAGGGGACAGAGTCTGGGTCACTCAGCAAAGACCAGGGTGGAACCAGGAAGGAACCAGGCAATGTCGGGCGCTTTCAGGTCGATGTCGTGAAGCTTGTCTCTGCTGCCACGTGGACTCTGGGCTACCGAGGATGTCCAGGAGTGGATCACGAGCTGTCCCATGAAGGCTCTCACTGTCGGCGGTGTCAGCTTCCGGATTGGAGCAAACAACCCTTGGCAAGCGCAACCCATGCAGGATTCGAAGATAGCTTCTTACTTGGACCAGGAGGGTCAGAGTGGGTGCTCCTTTTCAGGGGAGCGAGGGCAAGTCTAGAGCAACCAGACTCACACGTCAAATTTCAAAGTTCGCTGGTACAGGGGCCGCTAGCCAACGGGCAAGCGACAGGACCAACGTGTTGAGCCAAAAGATGCAGAAGGGCCCCACGCAGCACTCGGTGAGTGTAGAGAGGTGAGCTTCGGTTCAAGAGTGGCTCAGGGCTGGGGATTCTCAAACCCCAATGCACTGCTTCGAGGGGGCCTCGGATGCTGCACGTCTGCGCCTCATTGTCTTTCCAAGATGGCGGGCCCCAAGCTTCAGTTCGCCTCCACGGGTCTCAGCTCTGCAGGGACTGTGGATCGGCTGTTAGAAGGCAAGCACGCTGGGTCATGTTGATCTCTGTCGCTCGAGTTCTGGCGGGAACTGCAACAAAGCAAACGTCGAGGTGCTGGATGGTACCAGTTTGCACAGGGTGGTCACTCCTTGACCACAAGGGAGATTCTTCAGTCTTCTACGTCGAGTAGGATGTCGAAGGGTCCAGAGTTTCGTTTCATAAGTTTCAGTCAGGATAATCTGAGTGCCTTGGCACTGCTCCCATTCTTATACCAATCTTGGGGGCTGGATTACCTGCTAGGTCCCTCCTATGGGTGGAACCCAGGAAGGGGGTGGTTAAACCCCTTTCCCTTTGTCCAGGGTCGTGCTGGGACTGGGGCTGGTGTGCCCCAGAACCGGTTTGACCGGATTATCCAAGGGGAAGCCTTGTGCGCCCCAGGCACTGTCTAGTTTCTTTCAGCCCTCCCTGCCCCAATACACTATCTCCTGTCTGGGGTGGTGTAGCACCTCCCTGTGACAGGAAACCATTTGTCCAGGTATCCTCTGCCAAGTTTCGGTCAGCAGCAGGAGGTCAGACTCGTGTCGGTGGCAGCAGCATCCATTTTGTGGTGCTGAGGCTCTTTTAGAAATCAACCGCGTTTTAGCAAAGTAACATGTCTTCTCCCTCTAGAAGGGTGGAATGCTATCCCCGTCAACAGGACTGTCGAGGGGATAGTATTCCAAATCATATGACACCTTACACAACATGTTTTGATAAAGCCAAACCCATAGTTAGCACATAACCGCAATGGATTATAATGCACTTAAGAGTATATGGTATGGCATTATCCCGGAACAGCTTAGGGAGTTGTTCCCGACAGGTGCAGACAGGCTCAGCTCATGCTCGAGCCCCATCTCACTTTAAATCAAGCACTCTGCCTCCAGGATTGATAAGGCCTGCCATAGGAGTGACTTATAGGTTTATATGTGTCCAGATATAGGTTTAGATATAGGTATACTATATCTAAGCAAGGGGTGATTACACCACCTTGCCCCGGCTGAGTGATCAGCCAGTTGTGTCAATTTAAGAACCAGCCAGGGGTGGCAAAAGCTATGCTGCAGCCCCTGGTAGGCCTTGGATGCACCTATGCCCTTGGCACCTATAGTGCACTGTATAGGGGCTGACAAGGTGTCCAGTACCAAATTGGTTGTGCACCTAGGGTGCATGGAGTCCATTTTAAGGAGAGAGCAGATAGCCTGGGACTCTGATTAGCAGGGAACCAGGCCAACTAAGTCGAAAACCAGCTAAACACAAGGCAAAAAATATGGGGTAACCATAGTCAGGTGTCCACCTTCCTACAATTGGCGTGGGTCTCCCTTCCTTTTTTGCTGTTGCCTCATATATTTTTGCTGGTGTTAGATGCTTTGGGCACTGTGCCACTGCTATCCAGTGCCACAGTGCAAGTGCTCCCTATTGTAAATTGATGTACTAATCAGTGGTTCCATGTGTGTCTATTTGGTTTACTTGGCAGACCCTAGTCTAGTGCACTGAGTGTGCCCAGGGCGTGTAAATCCAAATGTTGCTGGTGGGCTTGCAGCACTGGTTGTGCCTCCCACAGAGGCAGCCCTGTAAGATGTGTCTAAGGTCTGCCATTGCAGATCCTGCATGCAGTCTGGTAATGTCATTCTGACTGGGCAAGTGCACCCACTTGCCAGTCCCTAAACCTTCCATTTTCTTCATATCAATCACCCCTATGGTAGGCCCAAGGGCTGGGTGCATTGTAAGTATAAGGTAGGACAAGCTCTGATGTGTGTGGCATGTCCTAATAGTGCATTACAGCCATTTTTGTTTTTCACTATTGCAAGGCTACCTGTTCTCCATAGGCCAGTATGGGCTGTTAGAGGTGTTATATTGTATAATCCTAACGGTCTCAGAGAACATAGTAGAAATTTGAGTTTAGTATGCCTGAACTCAGATTAATAAAATACCACTTTTAGAAAGTAGGTCTTTGCTTGTCTAACCATTCAAACCTGCCTCTGCTAGGTTGTGTATTCCTATGTCTGGTTTTGTGACTGACAGGGCTGGGGAATTCCAGGACACAGGCTGAGTCACCCGGTGGTGAATAGAGAGATCTGCCTCTAGATGGGAGGGAGTAGTTGCACCTGAACCTTGAAAATGGCTGTGACTGCCTTCTATAATGCTGGCTCCACCCCCTGGGGAGCGGCTGATGTCTCTGCCCTGCACACTGAAAGAAGAGAAGGAGTCCTGTAAACAAAGTGCTCCAGGACTCTACTTGCCTTCCACAATGCTGCTCCACCTCCTGTGGGGCATCTGATGTGCATGCCCTGCACTGTGAAAGGAAAGGAGAAGTCTGGTAAACAGAGCGCTTCAGAACTGGTTTGGACTGGGAAAAGGCCCCTCTCCACTCAGAGAACAAAGGATTTTGGGGTATAAATATTGGGACCCTGAACCCATGAAAGTAGATTACTTTTGGACTACAAGAAGAAACCTTTACTGAGGAGAGGAACCTGAAGAAACTGAGGAGAGACTATTCCCAAGCTGAAGTGCTGCTTGGGGGATTGGCCTGCAGTTGTTGCCTTACTGCCAAAGGAAGAAGAAAGGAACTTTGTGTACTTTGCTTTCAACTTGTGAAGGATCTCCAAGGGCTTGGAAAAGAGTTTGCCTCCTGCTGAAGTCTCAGAGACAACAGACTTCACCCCCCAGCTCCCCAGAGCTCTTGTGGAAGTGCCTGCTGCTGTTTTGGGCCTTTTGAGGAAATGCGTGTCGCAAGGAGCTAGAAGCGCGACTCAACGAGAAGAAGCGTGTCGCCGTGCTTGCCGTCGCAACTCCGAAGGAGGGATTCACCGCTGGATCTGTCGCACTGTACCGCATCGACCAAGAGCACCTCGCATCCCTGAGAAGCGCGCCACCATCGGAGCTGCTGCCATCGCAGCATGGATGACGCCGCTGTAGTTGTCGCATCAAGTGGAAGCTTCACCCATCGTGGGAGAAGAATGTCGCCGCTGGAGCTGTGGCCGTCGCATCGTAAGGGTGTCGCCGCTGCAGTCCACGCATCGAACCGAGAACTTCTCACATCCCCAAAAAGCGTGCCACATTAGGAAGATCTTCACGTCTTTATTTCTTTGTATCTGAACTTTGCCGCATTTCCCATCGCTGAAACATTGCTTGTCATGGGAGCGCAACGCAACTTAAGGTACATTGACGCAGAGTGTCGCATCTAAGAACTGAACTGAACTAAGCTTAAATCTACCATCTTAAAGTAATCATAGTGTGTACTTTTGTTGTTTATGGTCTTGTGGTAACTCTATATAAAGTCTATAATTTTTTTATATAAAACCTGTGTGGTGTCCATTTGTAGTGTTATCATTGGGTTACTGCATGTGGTCACAACTGCTTAACTTACGCCTCTGAAATAAGCCTTGACTGCTCGTGCCACGCTACCAAGGGGGTGAGCAGGGGTTATTTTAGGAGTGTAATCCGCTTATCCTGACTAGAGGAGAGGGTCCCTATTTGTCACAAGTACCTACCTGTGCCAAGTAGAGACCCACAAATCTAACAGTTATCAATGATGAGGTCTTGGTCTTGAACCAACTTCTTTTTGTGATCTTGGTCAATGGTAGTAGAGTCAAGGTCATCAGGGTCTACTGTAGGTTTCTTTATGAATGGGAGTATTTGGCTTGTCTTGAGAGGTTCTGAGAAGATGCCTTTAGTGAGAGAGGGATTGCCAAAGATGACACAGGTAAGTAGGCTTAAGAGGCCACCTCCAGAGAGAACTGCAATGTCGGACCATGGTAAGACATAATACCCTAGTGTGTCTTTCATGCTTTAACAATGTGGATACCATCATCTTGAGACAATGACTGACCTAATAAATTGATGCGTTGCCTGATGCGTCATTTTTGAACATCAGTAACCTGAGTGTAACAATTCACTTTTACAAGTCCTATCCCTCTGGGCAGCCTACTAGTTATGAATACAGCATAATAAAACATTAGGCATCCATGGTCAATATTAGCATCAGTTATCATCCTGATAGGCAGCCATATTCACTTGACCCTAGGCATATGTATGTAATATCTCTAGCAGCCAGGTACACCAAACATCATATTATCAGGTGTGTAATTTTCAAGCAGCACCCTAATATAGCCAAATCCTGAAAAGACTGAGCATCAATTTAATATATATTTGACACACCCTGATTTTTGATTATGGGGACCTGACATGCATATGCTTCAATTCTTATTGTGTTGCACTGTTAGAAATGGGGGTCTCTATTTGGCAGAGTTACGCACCTTTGTCCAAGTAGGGACCCTTCCTTCTTGTCAGGGTAACAAGATTACACACTTCAGATAACACCTGCTCTTCTCCTTGGGGTAGCTTGGCACAAGCAGACAGGCGTATCCCAAAGGCAATGTGTAAAGTATGTACCTCTACCCACAGTAAGCCAATGAAAACACCACAAATGGACACCAAACTAGTTTAGATAAATACTTTGTCTATCTAAACAGAACAAGACCAAAACGCAAATATCCAACATACATGTATCAAGATACCACTTTTAAAATCGCTACTTCAAAAATAGAACTTGTAGAAACAAAATATCTCCACCATGGCTACTATGACATTGTGACAGGTGCAAATTTAAAGTACAACATCGACCGCGAGGCCCCCAAACAACAGTACCTTGGAAACAAAGTCAACAGACTGGTTCCTTTCTGCCACGAGGGAGGCGAGGTGTCGAGGAGGCGATAAATCTACTCCAGGACAGGAGACGTTAGGCGGCAACGGTGATCAGGTTATGCAATGTCAAAGAGTTTAAGGAGCCACCCTGGTCAGTTATCCGCTCCATGAAAACTGGCAGTGACAAAGTTGGTGCGATCGCTGGTATCGGGAAGGCTGAGAACTGCAGGCTTTGAAGGGCTTCAGAGATTCAGGGCTGCGATGCAGGTGGGGTGTTGTGCTGTTTAATCAACGAGCGGTGCCCCCAGCCTCTGTGAAGGTCGCGGCATCACTGGTGGCATCGCTGACACCACCAGAGTTGTTCTTCCTTCTTTGCAGCACCAACCACACAATTCTCAGAGCCCAGGACCTACAATTGGCACCCTTTTGCATGCAGGAGTCCACAGTGTAATGCAGGTGCTGGTCGGTGGCGGCAGATGAAGTTTTTGTGGCTTTGAGACTACAGAACAAGAGGCAAGCACACACAAGCATTTGAAGTTTCTTCTTTAAGCAGGTTGACAGCAACGTTCCAGACTTTGTTCTCTCTTTGACAGAAGCAGCAACTGCAGGCAAACTCAGCAAAGCAAACGCAGCAAAGGGGGCAGTACTCCTCCGCACAGCTCTCCAGCTCTTCTCCAAGGCAGAGGTTCCACTTGAGTTCAGAAGTGATCTAATTCTCTGGCATCTAAGGTCCAATACTTATACCCCATTTTCTCTTTGTTCTCTTTGTGGCATGGGTCTCTGAGCCCAGTTTGAACCAGCTCTGTTCTCTCTGGCCCAGCTTCCCTAGAGGAGGTGGAGACATCATTGTGCAAAGGAGACACAGCCTATTCAATCAATAATAAATAATAATAAGAAAAAGAAATGTTTAAAGCGCCTGGTTACACTAAGGCCAGTGTGTCCCCGCGCTATGATACAGCTAGCAATAGTTAAGAGTACCAAGTATCTCTAACTCTATCCCCACAGAGGAGCCCACCCCCCTCTACCCAGAAGGGAAGAGGTATGTTTTCAGTTGTTTACGAAACACCAATTCTGAGGTCTCCAGCCGCAAGCTAGGTGGGAGTCTGTTCCAGTGTTGGGCTGCCTGAACACGGAAATAGCGCCCTCCCATCCGAGCTCTTCTGATCTTGGGAACCTAGACCAGCCCCATGCCACTAGATTGACACGAAGGATTATAGGGGGTAATCAATCAATCATTGGATTATAAGTGCACTATGCACCCGTGAGGGTCTCAAGGCGCTGGTGGGGGGGTCAGCAGATCTGCTTAGCCAAGGAGCCAGGACTTGAGGGTCTTTCCTGAAGGTGTCCAGGGAAGGGGTGAGTCTGATGTCTGCTGGTAGCTTGTTCCAGGTCTTGGCTGCGATGTGGGAGAAGAATCTTCCGTCTGACCGACTCTGCAGATACGCAGGGCTTTGGCCAGGGCAAGGTTGGTAGATCGGATGTTTCTCTTGGGTATGTGGAAGGTGATTCTGACGTTGAGGTATTTTGGCCCGTTGTTGTGTAGGTATTTGTAGACATGGGTGAGGATCTTGAAGGTGACTCTTTTCTACACAGGGAGTCAGTGGAGTTTTTTTAGGTGCTGGCTGATGAGTTTGTGCTTGAGGATGTCAAGGATGACTCTGGCAGCGGCGTTTTGTATTGTCTGGAGTCTGCGGAGTAGGGACTTGTTGATGCATGCGTAGAGTCCGTTTCCATGGTCCAGTCTGCTGGTGGTTAATGCGTGGGTAACCGTCTTTCTTGACTCATGGGGGATCAATTTGAAGGTCTTTCTTAGGATTCGCAGTGTGATGAGGAAGCTGGAGGTGAATTCGTTGACCTGTCGGTTCATGGTGAGTGATCAGTCGAGTATGATGCTGAGGTTCTTGGCGTGGTCTGTGGGAGTAGGTGGGCTTTGGAGGGCGGTTGGCCACCAGGTGTGGTCCCATGCCTAGGGGGTGTTTCCAAGCATGAGGACTTCTGTCTTCTTGGCGGTGAGTTTCATTCAGCTGTTGGTCATCTAGACTGCAATGTCTTGCATTCCTTTCTGGAAGTTGAGTTTGGTGGTGGTGGGGTCTTTGGTGAGGGAGAGTATGACCTGGGTATCGTTGGAGTAGGTTACGATGTTGAGGCACTGTTGTCGGACGATGGCGGCGAGGGGGGAACATAGAGATGTTGAAGAGGGTTGGGCTCAGAGATGACCCTTGTGGGACTCCACAGGTGATCTTTGTGGGATCGGAGAGGAAGGGTGGCAGTCTGATTCTTTGGCTTCTTCCGGCGATGAATGATCGGATTCAGTCCAGGGCTGTTCTCTGTATGCCGGCATCATGTAGTCAGATGACTAGTGTGCAGTGGGAGATTTTGTCAAAGGCCGCTGATAGTTCAAGTAGGATGAGTGCTGCGGAGTGGCCCTACTTCAGGAGGGTGCGGATGTCGTCTGTGGCGTCGAGTAGGGTGGTTTCTGTGCTGTGGTTGCTTTTGAATCTGGATTGGGAGGGGTCGAGGATGACATTCTCTTTGAGGAATCGTGTCAGTTTCCTGTTAACTGTCTTCTCTGCAACTTTGGCTGAGAAGGGGAGGAGAGAGATGGGCCGGTAGTTCTTTAGGTTGTTGGGGTCTGCTGTGGGCTTCTTGAGCAAGGGCCTGACTTCTGCACGTTTCCAATTGTCTGGGAAGGGGCCTGCTTTGAAGGGGGTGTTGATGGTGTGTTGTAGTCCGGGTGCGATGGTGGCCGTGGCTCTGGGGTAGATGTGAGGGGACAGGGGTCAGTGGAGGCCCGAGTGGATGCCTTTCATGGTCGAGGCGGTGTCTTTGGTTGTGATCGGTGTCCAGTTGGAGATGGTGGGCCGGCTGGTGTCTCTAGGGGGAGTGAGTACAGTTGTGGCATCTGGTGGGTTGTTGATGAAATCGTCGTAGAGGTTTTTGATTTTGTGGTGGAAGTAGGTTCCAAATTTGTAGCAGAGGTTTTGGGATAGGGTGATGTCTGTGGCTTCACTACATGAGTTGTTGAATTCTTGAAAGACACTGAAGGGTTCCTTTGAGTTGGTCAAGTTGGCGAGGATTTTGTTGTGGATGAAATTCCTCTTGGTGGTTCTGATTTGGTTGTGGTAGTCCGTCATGGCGTCCTTGTATGTGGGGTAGCTTTTGGCTGTTTTGGTGTTTTTCCAGTTTTTCCCCAGGTGCCTGCAGGTGCGCCTGCAATCTTAGATATCGGTGGTGAACCAAGCGGCTCTGCTGGGTCACTGTTTGCCGGGGTGGTGAAGTGGGCGAGCTCGTCTGCGCAGTTGTGGATCCAGGTGTGGAGTGCTTTGGCTGGGCTGTTAGCGTCGGATGCCCAGGTGCGGTCGTCTCGGGTGAGGGTGGAGTGGAGTTGCTCGCCGGTAATCTTGTTTCAGTGCCTTCGAGGTGGGTGTGGGGCAGGTTTGGGAGCCTTGAGTTTGTCAACTGTGAAGTGAACGCAGTGGTGGTCAGTCCATGGTGGTCGTGTTGGGTGTGAAGTGGACGTTGTTCCCTGCAGCGAAGATGGGGTCAAGGATGTGTCCTGCTCTGTTGGTTGGTGTAATGCTAGAGAAACTCATCCAACTACACTAAATGTAGACCAGGTCTATTCAGCCTAGCTATGAGTCACCCAGGAAAGTCAGGACACACCTCAACCCCTATGTGATTGTCTAGAGTGAATGCACAACCCTAGCTCCTAGAACTCAAAAACCAGACAGCAAATACACAAGCAGGCAGAGGCACACAGAATGGTTGAACAAGAAAATGCCTAATTCCTCAAAGGGGCATTTTCAAACACACAATTTAGAAACCACCCTAATAAAAAGATGTGTTAGTACATTTTGAGTCCAGAGAGCCTAAACTCAATTTCTTTATCTTGTCCCAATGGAAAGTTACACTTATGAGACGTTACATTGCAGCTCCCACGATAACCTATAGGGTAGACAACCTTTAAATAGTGAAAAACAAAATACATGTAATTTACCATCAGGCCATGTAACACACACCAGTACATGGCCTACCTTTCATATGCACTGCACCCTGCCCATGGGGCTACCCGTGGCCTACCTGAGCGGTGCCTTACATGTAAGAAAAGGGAAGGTTAGTTCTTGGCAAGTGGGTGCACTTGCCAGATCACATGGCAGTTTAAAACTGCACGCGCAGACACTATAGTGGTAGGTCTGAGACACATTTACAGGGCAACTGTTGTCAGTGGCACAACCATTGCTGCAAGCTCACTATTAGAATTTGATTTACAGGCCCTGGCACACTCAGTGCACTTTACTAGGAACTTACCAGAAAATCAAATATGCCAATCATGGATAACCAATCATAATTACAATTTACACAGGGAGTACTTGCATTTTGACACTGATCAGCAGTGGCAAAATGCACGAAACATCTAAGCCAGCAAAAATGAAATCCATTACACAATCAAAAATGCAGGAGGTAGAGGCAAAAAGTCAGGGGAAACCACACCAAAGATGCCAAGTCTAACATGCACCTTCTGGCTTCTGCATTTTGATGGTCTGTTAACTTGATTTGGGCCAATGATGGGCATCATTTCTTGGTTGAGCGAGTGAAAATTGTATTATTGGATTCTGAATGCACAGTTTTTCAAGTTAGGTATACTCTAATAGATAATGCTCTACTCTACGGATTTTCAGCTACTATAGTTGTATATCAGAGTTATAAAATATTTTATCTGGCATCATTTATTTACTGAGTTCATATGAGGGGACACCAGGGCTCAGTATCCCGGCTCTTCTCATCTGCATTGACAGCACTGGGGTACCTTCCTTGCACTGCTCAAGATGAGCTGATTATAAAACCTATCCCTTGGATGCTTTTGGTGGCCATCAGCCATGCTGTTATCATGTATGTTAGAAGATCCTGAGCTTTCAGACAGAGTACTAAGTATTGACCACTCTATTCTTAAATACATATTCACTTGTTTAACCAGGACTTGTACCTGACTTTCTGAATATATGCACCTAATTTCCAACATGCTCTTGTCTCCATGGCAGATTTTTGCATGCAGTTCAAATCTTCAATGTGTCTCTTTTCCTTCAGACAATAAATATGAAATTGCATTTATAGTTCAGATCCTACACCATCTTGAAATCCTTTTATTGGACTGTTTCCAATCTGTCTTTGCCTGTTCAAAAACATAGTTCTGCACATCAAGGCCAGGATGTGGTCTTGTGGCTAATTTGATAACATTAGGACCTGGAGACCTAACTTTCAGGGTCGGACTAGGTTGTATGGCAATCTGACAGTGGCAGAAGGGATTGTCCGAAATATCTGTGTGTGCAGTGTTGTTTTGCTTTTGGGTCTGTTTGGTGGTCAGGAACCTGTCTTTTACTGTTCATTTGCCTGATATTATCGTAAATATTGCCTACATGAGGCACAAATGCATGCAATGTCCCATTATTTGCAAAACAACTATATAGAGTGTCTTTACTAGTTTAAAACCACCAATTTTCAAATGAGGACCACATTTGTTGGTGCCACGTTCATCAAAGATGGTCACTTTCATTTTGTTGTCCAGACCAATTTTTTGTCCCAATCTGACCCTGCTGTGGGGTAATCTCAGCTTCCCCACTTGATCAATGAACCATGTGATTCTGCAAATTTAATTTACTTCCCAATGCATCAACATGTGCATATGCATAATCTAAATATGTCTAACTAATTTTATGGTGTGCTACCCTGATAATATGTTTGCATCTCTATTACACTCACCTTCCAATTCATACTGAATACTGCACATCATATTGTTCTATCCACAGGGTCTCATGTTAGAGATGTTACAGCTGAAATGCAACATATTATCCTAGGAGCTGTGTCCATCATTTATCAGATATTGAGAATCAAAAAATCGTGTTGCATGACGTCAGAGATTTAGATAACCATAACACATATTCCACCCCCTCCAGCTCTTGATCCAGGGGTGTAAAAGACACCCCCTGCATCCATGCAGTGTAGGGTGAGGGAGCCCTGCCTCCCAAACCTGAAATGAGCACCTCAGCAAACATGAGCTGTGTATACATTTAATGTTGTATCCTAAACACAGTTGGTGTGTTCTCTGTTCAGCATGCTCTCCAGATCTCTGAGAGAAATAAAAAATAAAGTAAGGGCCATATTTATTATTAAGTCACGAAAAACAGTAAGTGACCTTGCTGCACTGTGCTGCGTGACATGGAAAGGGCAGGGATACTATGTATTTAAAATAATATTGCATATTCCTATCTTTTACCAGCACTAGCACACAGTGTGCTGCCTAGTGCCAATGCAGGCCCCCTTGCATCATGGTGCAAGGTTACATGTGTTGTGAGCAGGATTTCTTTTGTGCAGGAAGCTGCACCTTCCTGCACAAAAACTATCCCTTGAGGCATTTTATTATTTCTATTTGTGCTACGAAATGCAGCTCACATAGAAATAGGAACAAACGAGGAGAAATATATTTCTCCTAGTTTTGCCTCCCCTGGAGAGGCGTAGCGGTTTTGGTGCATTCTCAGGTCTACTATTTGCAACTGGGAATGTGTCAAGGTCCATGGGTTTTGCCAGGGAACACCTATGCACCACCCATGGAATGCCTCCAGGGGTAGAGTAACGCAAAACAGCAATTTGCGCTGCATTACTTCAGAATTTATCAAGCCACTCTGGGCCATGCAAAGTGGCTTGCATGGCTTGATTGGATTACCATAATACATATTTCACCCCTTCCCCATGAGACCAACCTTGCTTTTGATCCAGGGGTTTAACAGACACCCCTGCGGTGTGGGGGAAGGGAGCCCTGCCTCCCAATCCTGAAAGGAGCACCTCAGCAAACATGCTGTGTATACATTTAATATTGTATACTAAACACAGATGGTGTGTTCTCCGTTCAGCATGGCCTCCAGGTCTCAAAAAGAAATGAAAAATAAAGTAAGGGGCACAGTGATCATTAAGTCAAGCAGCGCAGCAAGCGCTGCGTGACAGGTAAAGGGCAGGGATGTACTGCATTTAATATAGTATGGCACATTACTATCTTTTCCCCTGCGCTGGCGCACAATGTGCTGCCAAGGGCCAATGCAGGCACCCTTGCACCATGGTGCAAGGTCAATTGCATTGTAAGCAGGACTGATTTTGGGAAGGAAGGAGCACCTTCGCGCCCAAAACCAATCCCTTGAGGCGTGTGCTGCAGAAGGCAGCACACATATAAAGGGGAGAAAACAAAGAGAAATAAGCATATTTCTCCTTCCTACGCCTCATCTGGGAGGCGTAGCTGTTTTGAGCTTACACAGGTCTACCATCTACCATTCGGAATGCATCAATGTCCATGGCTGTTGCCTGGGAACACTAACGCACCACCCATGGAATGCCTCCCTGGGACGGAGTAACACAGCACATCAAATAGCACAGCATTGCCTTACTTCGGATTTATCATGCCACTCAGGGCCTTTCATGGCTTTATTAATCTCACATAGTTGCCTTGCTCATGCACCAAAACGTGTGGTGCAAGTGTGACCAATTACTTGTTAAATATGGACCTATATTTCTATCTCAGTTGGGTGGGTCAGAGACGCCCGGCTACAGAGCAGGTGGGACCCCTAGAAGGGTGAACTTTGTATAAAAGTCTGAAGTGATCATTTCAAGGATTAAGGGACTGTGTTTACGCTGCAGCAGGTTATCGGCTACTAGAGGAACAAAACAAGGCTGGGGACTCCTGCGACTGAAACTCTACCTTTACTGAGGTATGATAATGTCAGACTATACTATGTAGCGAGCCTACGGTGCAGGGGGAACCACAACCGATTGAGGCCCCTCAACCTTTCAGCGGGCCCTCAATTAACGCAAGATGAATGAAAATCTGTGAGTTATGGAAGACTCAGTCGTCCCTCATCGCATTCTGCAGAGAGGCCCCTTCATTTTGTGTTACGCCACAGTCTTGCTCTCCAATTTGCTAACTGAGCCACTCAAACATCTGAGACTATGACTCCCACTCTCAAGCGTTGACTGTCAATTACCTTCTGTGATTAATTCTACACAAGGGAGCGGGAGGGCAACATTTGGATTCTTTGCTATGCGATGATGCATATTTTTCATGAAGAATATATGTATTGCACGAAATAAATGTTGCTGATTGCATGAAAATTGTACATGAATCAACGTTTCCCGTGTGACAGACCTGAGATATTGATTTGAATAGCATATGTCTATTGCCACAGCACACATCAGTTGTACAAGTGCCGGAAGCCATTTTCTGCTCAAAACGTCTCTCGTGGATGAAAATTTAAAAAAAGAGTGCGTAAGAGCACATCAGAGGAGAAAAACTATGCAACATACTTGAGACCAAAAGAACAGGTAATATAAATGTATCCCAGGCCCACTGGTGACCAGCCATCTGAGTGTGCTGAAGTGATCCCACCGCACACCTAGCTATTCTCCAAGCTTACTTTTTTATCTCCACTCCAATTCTGCAAATGTGTTGAAAAAACGTATTTCGCCATTTTTAAAGTATCAACCGTGAAATGAAATTATGATGCTTAGACTTTGGGCATGAACTGCAATTTTCACCTAAATACATTTAATAGGACGTCGCATGGAGTTTAATTATACATGTCAACACGTTCCCAGTAGCGCTTCCGCCACAAGGTTTGATTTTCACTGTGTGCATCCGTGCTCACTGCTTCCCAGAAAATAAGCGAACATGACAACATCAGAGGGGGTTAAACGTAATACCGCTAGAAAGAGACTATGCAAACGAGTCTCATTAATTACAGCACGTCTAAATAGACAGTGCTGTCCTGATATATTAAATCGTATGAAATATTGCCTAATGGCACTTAATACCCCAGCTGAGCTAAAAGAACCCCGCACAAGGCAAATGGGCAATTTGCCCTCTCACTGTTATTATTGGATGTCAAAACATGCCAGTTGGAGAGAGGTATTTAGTTCATAAATTTGTGCAACTGAGAATTATGAATCACATTTGTATGCAGCTCTTGAGATTGCTGTTTTGTTATGTGTACTGCAACTGAGAGCAGCTGTGTTCTTGTTTGCAGTATGTTTATTAATTTCTATTGCACTCTTATCACAATGGGAGGTATTTATTTGAGTTATGCATGAGCACAAAAGGTGCGAATTACCATCTGCTCTCATGCCAGAGTCTGTGAATTCTTTGTGAGCATCCTGGCATGTAGGCAAGTTACTGACATACAATCCTCTCCACTGCAGTCCCCAATCTTTTCAAGTAGCAATCATGATTTTGAGACACAACATGAATGAAGATGCTCCTTGAGCCTTATTACTGTAAGGGCGCAATGTCTTTCTTTGTGCCGCAACTCCCCATTAACTAGATACAATGGCGCAAACAGAAATTACTGATAATGCTTTGCCCTCTGCACAGCCTTGAACTCGTGGTGCCCTCAGGTAGACAGGCTGATTGCAGCAGTCGATCTACTTTTCGCAGAGCAGCTGGCACATGACCTGCACTTTTTAATTGGGTCAAAGCTGTCCCTGCAGGTGAGTGCAGTGAGAGACTGCACCAATCTGCTGGGAAGACTCGGGGGTGGTCCCTGGAACCCCACTATCTTTCTCTAGAGGGTTGCAGGTCAATGGGCACACTTACTGTGCACCCCGTCTGTGAGGGACACAGTCAGTGCACCTCCTGACATCCTCTTTTACTTTGTGCCCATGTCTATAATTGGCACGGGTTTAGAGGCAACGAGTTCAAATATATAAACCTCTCTGAAGAGCTGCAATGACACCGAAACACGTGTCAGGGGTTGCTTTTATTCATTTCACGTTGGCTTGGGTGGTATTTTACCAATCCAAACTTGTGGTATTGTGCCTGGAGTGGTAAATGCCTTTTGTCATTTTACAGCTCGGCCTGGATAGCACTGTGCTAATCCTATGTTTAAAGACTTTGCTGTACAAATGGCAAAAGACTTTGTCCATTTCTATCTCGGCGTGGATAGCACTGTGCTGATCCTTTGCTTAAAAACATTGATAGAAAAGCAGACATTTGAGGTGAGCAAATTTAGAGTGTCGCTGATGTTGAGGGTGCTCTATACAGGAGCTGCCTTCCACCTAAACTTGGGAACTACCCAGAGTTCTCTCATTCTTTTTTGCATAATTTATGAGTCACTCTATGCCTGCAAGGGAATTGTTTTGACTTATACTGGGTGCTCCCTTGTGTCTGGACAAAGCTAAACCTTTCTGAAGAGCTGTAATGACAGCGAAACACGTGTCAGGGGTTGCTTTTATTAATTTCAGGTTGACTTGGATGGTATTTTACCAATCTAAAGCTGTGGTATTGTGGCTGGAGTGGCTACATTTAATTCCTCCCTTCTACTTGCCATTGATGCTATTGCACCATTACAATCTATTGCCTCCGCCAGATCTCGGCCATCTGCACCTTGGTTCTCCTCTGCTTTACGCGAGGAAAAGAGCCGTTGTAAAAGTTGGAACGCAAATGGCGGCTGACATATGATTCTGAGTCAAAAACTATTTATAAGACAGCTCTAAAGAATTTTCAAAAATTAAAACGGTCCACTATGAGGGATTTCCTTGCCCAACAAATTAAGAATGCAGACAACTCAGCTAAAACCCTCTTTAACATCGTAAAGGATTTTGTTAATCCCCCAGCCATGGTGTCACAGAGTACACCCAGCCAGGTCTTATGTAATGGCCTCTCTGACTATTTTCAGGAAAAAATCATTAAAATAACATCTTCATTTACTCCTGTTAGGGTTTCCCCCGTTTCTAATGACCTTGACTTGCAGAAAGTGTCATTGACTTCCTTCAAAGAGCTTACTATTGAGACTGCTTCGAGTTTGTTTGTCCAGTGCAAATCAGGGTCTCCTTTAGATCCCGTCCCTGCTAAGGTGATGGGCAATCTAGCTTCTTTATTGATTAGCCCACTCCTTACTATTTGGAACACCTCGTTATGCATTCGCCAATTCCCGACTGCATGGAAACAGGCCATGCTAGTCCCAATTATGAAGAAAGCGGACGCTGACCCTTCGCAATTTAGTAATTATCGTCCGATTTCTCTCCTTCCTATACCGGCTAAAATCCTGGAAAAGGCTGTCCAGAAACAATTGACAGAATACTTTGAAGCTAACCAACTACTGCATGACTCGCAGTCTGGATTTAGATCTGGTTTTAGCACCGAGACCGCTCTTCTAGAGGTGTCGGAGACGATCCGTGAGTGTGTGGATAGGGGCGAGGAGGCCATGCTGGTCCTCCTCGACCTATCCGCCGCTTTCAACACGGTATCTCATGAGATATTGTTGGATAGACTGGGCCAGATTGGAATTGGAGGCTCTGTATTGACCTTGATCAGATCCTTTCTTACAGGACGGACTCAGAAGGTCTTTCTTCTCCGACCTTTTGAATCAGAAGGTAAACCTCTACTTTGCGGTGTGCCACAGGGCTCCGCTTTGAGCCCTCTGTTTTTTAACGTCTATCTTGCACCACTGGCAAAAGTGGTGGAATCCTGGGGGGTCAGAGTGATCTCCTATGCTGATGATACTCAGCTTGTGTTTTTATTTAGAGATCACTCTGACATTAATTTTACTAATTTTCGCCATTGTCTTAGCAGCATCTGCTCCTGGATGACCTCTAATCATCTTAAACTTAACACTGATAAGACGGATGTCTTATTTTTTAATCAGAAAACCCCTCTGCCTGCCATTCAGTGGTGGCCGACAGAGCTTAATCCTCCCCCTGTCCCAGTCCAAGCAGTCCGAAATCTGGGCTTTCAATTTGATAATGCACTATCCTGCAAAACTCAAATTAATAAGGTCACGGCAGCTTGTTTCGGCAAACTGCATATGATTAGGAAGATTTTTCCTTACCTCCCGCTGGACTCTCACAGAACCATCATACATGCCCTGATCACCTCACATTTAGATTACACTAACAGTCTTTATGTAGGCGCCCCCTTGTACCAAATTGAACGCCTGCAGATTGTGCAAAACGCGGCAGCCAGATTGATTGGCAATATTCCTTATCGCCACTTGGTCGCATTCTATCTAAGGAAGCTACATTGGCTTCCTATTGCCCGTCGCATCCAGTTTAAGGCTCTGATTTTTGCCTTTAGGGCCCTCAACGGGTTGGGCCCGGGATATCTGAGAAACAGGCTCAAACTGTCCCAGTCTATCAGATCTCTGAGGTCGAACAATTTGCGCCTCCTGGTTGCCCCACGCTTTCGCCGATCCAGAATGGGTGGCAGAGCGTTTGGAGTAATGATCACTAAACTTTGGAACAGCCTCCCATTGGATCTTAGGTTCATCTCTTCTGAATCAGTGTTCTGGAGTAAATTGAAAACCTGGTTGTTCACTAGCCCCTAAGTGCCTCGCTTATATTTCTAGCCTGCAGTCTGCAGCGCCGGGACACCCCCGTCGGGGGTAGCCGTGCGCTTTACAAGCTTCAAAATAATAATAATAATAATAAATGGCTTTTGTCATTTTACAGCTCGGCATGGATAGCACTGTGCTAATCATATGCTTAAAGACTTTGCTGTACAAATGGCAAAATACTTTTTCTATTTCTATGTCGGCGTGGATAGCACTGTGCTAATCCTATGCTTAAAAACTTTAATAGAAAAGCAGACATTTGAGGTGAGCACATTTAGAGTGTCGCTGGTGTTGAGGGTGCTCTATACAGGAGCTGCCTTCCACCTAAACTTGGGAACTACCCAGAGTTCTCTCCTTCTTTTTTGCATATATATATGTGTATATATATATATATATATATATATATATATATATATATATATATATATATATATATATATATATCAAACACTTCTTTTCTTTGCAGAAGATCACCAGGGCCACAGCGGAACTTTTTCAGTTATTTAATCGGTAAACATTAGCAGACCGGTTTCGGCTTGTGCCTTTTTTGAATGCCGTAGTCCGTAGATAGTGAACAACACCCATTCATTAATTTATAACTGGCTCCTCCTCCCAAGTGGTGGCGGGCTCACCTGCATTATATTGTCTCGGCTCGCGCTAGTATTAGGGACTACCAGTCCCGAGATGCAGCGTGCTGGCAATACAAACTCGGGAAGATGGGGTTTCACTTTTTTACACAAAATTAACATAGAGAAAGCACGTTTTGGGACCCCCCTTTTTTCTTGGTCTCTGCTTGACTGATCACCATGTAACATTTCAGTTAAAGAGTTTGCCCAAAGCAATAAACACGCACTCTAGCCTCAGCGTGACAAACAAGTCTTTAATTAGGTATGCGCATTTCGTATCCAACAACTTTGTGCCACCGCATCCCCCGTAACATCAAATACGCATGAAGTCACCCCAGCTGCTACTTTGGTATCCGACGGGTACACAGTACCAAGCCACGTGTTACATCATGTACGTATGGGGTCACGCCCGCTGCGCGTTGCGTATGCGACAAGTACACAACGCCATGCCCTGTGTTATGTCACAGACATATAGTGTCGCACCAGGTACGCCATTCCCTCAGTTTTTTTGTCTCAAAAGTATATCTAAATATCTTTAAACAGTATATGAGAGCAAGCGAGAATGTAAAATATTTCATTTATATATTTATAACTGTAATAAACTTATATTATAATAAATATATTCTGTAAAAATCGCATCAGTGCTGTCTCCTTGCGCGCTCAGTGCGCAATTGCCAAGTGACCTTAAAAAAAGCATTTGATTGCGTCATAACATTTTCCATTGTAACAGTTTGATGACCCCACCCATTTTACTCATTCTCTCTACAGTGTTTGATGAGAGACACCTCTCCTGCTTAGAGAGCTTCTTTGAAAAGTGTTTTTGCTGTCTACACATATCTTATACACAACATACAAATCATCTTGATCAATATTCATGGTCTGTACATTAGCCTTCCCCGTGTGATTGCCATACATCTCAAACGTTCCATCAAAAAACAAATATGTGTTACACGATGCCCCTGGTGTGTGTGTGTGAACATTATTGTGCTCCCTTTCGGCCGGGGTATTCGTGGCTCTAAGAAGTATCAGGAGCCACGGGCAGAGTGCACATCCTTGATCACATGTGACAAACAGTAAACAGCAATTTATAGATTTCTTTTGCTGTATGCTCTATTGACAGGCTTTACCAATATACTAAGTGATATATGTGAGACTTTCAGATTCACATTTGACATGTATTCCTTAACTGTAATGAGTGTTATCACTGTGTATGACGTATCCTCACTGCTGATCCTCCCTCCATTCGGCCACATTCAAATGTGTACGCTTCGCGATAGCAACACTTTCAATAATACTGCACACCATTGACATGCGTGTCTGCGCGTGTCCACAACCTTGACAATGACATGTGATGTTCACCATTCAATCTTTTCAAACATCATCTCAATAACGATAGCTGTTGCTCTCCCGACACATGCTACTCTAATATAAATTGCACACTCTGCGAGGTCAAAACTACAAAAGAAACACACATAAAAACACTTCCTTGCCAGACAGGAACTTAACAATGCCCAGGTCCCCAGAATAATTATTCACACCCCTACGCTGGCCTGGTGTACACAAGCCCAGCCCACTTTGCATATGTATAAATGGGATAACCACCACCACGCATGTCCCTCTTCTTCCTCACTGCCTCAGGTGATATGGCCGAATCTACCTCGCATATCACAATGTGCAATAAAAAAAGGGATCCATGAGGTGTACACCATCCTGGCAATCAACACGGGCTCTAAATTGTGAGCCCTACTGCCTGGATTTATGAGTTGTAAACCATCCTGCAATCATCACTCCAACTGAATTGTGAGCACTGTTGCCCGTAGTGTTTGCTCACACAACAATGACAGCAGGTAAGCGGAGAGGCCTGGGTGCACTTGGAGAACCGGGCCTTATGGGCCTGGCGGCGCAGGGCACGCCTTAAATCTCCGAGTTGACCTGCCGTGTCGGCCAGAGACACGAGACACTCTGTTAGGCGTAGAAAACCAGGTTTATTAGCTGCAGCTAAGCACAGTTGTCCCAGAAGTACAGAGTAGGTTCTCAGGAGACTGCCATTTTATTCCGCGGCGCACAATCTTTTATAGCACACATATTTACAACGTATACTCCCAATACATACAAGGCTAGCCAATAAGAAAAGTTAGAAAACAAGTTATGAAGTGTCTTAAATACGCCCTTCTTTCAGACCCAGTGTTCACCCCTCCCCTCAAGTTAATCAGTGCTAGTGCCTACAATCCAATTTACAGGTCGCAGGACGTACTTGTGTGCCTCAAAGGATAGTTATGTAACAAGAGAATACAAGGAGAGAATAGCGAAGGCCAATCGGATAAGATAAAGTAAGGAAAGAATAGGGGAAGCCAAATAGTCAGTCGAGACAGGGATCAATCAACCCAGACATGGATTAGTGAACTCGGCCAGAACCAGACATTGGTTTCGTAAACAAGGGCAGGAGGGTACTTTTTAACAAACGAGACACGTAGCAGCTGAAAAAGGCAAAAACATTCCGTTCGCCGTGCTGCCTGAGTGAGGGCAACACAAAATGGCGATGGGACACAAAATGGCGGCCGAATACGGGACGAAGTCAAAAACCAAAGAACCTCAAACTGGGCCTCCAATTGAGCGCGGTGTGGTGGGACGGGTGGGGTGCATCACCCTGGCTGCGCCGTTGCGAACAAACGATGTTGCCGGGAGTAATGATGTGATCTCTGACATGATTCCGTCTCATCTCCATCTCATTTTAAAGACCTGTTGGACCATACTAAAGGCCTAAACCAGCGGGCAGCGCTACCCTACACACACCTTTTGAGCGTGATGCTGCGTGAGCGGTGAGGTGCATCACCCTGAGTGTGCATGTACAAAAAAGCGATATTGCAGTGGGTAATGATGTGATCTCTGACCTCATTCAGTCACATCTGTCTCATTTTAAGGACCTGCTGTGCCATACTGTTGGCCTGAACCAGCGGGCAGCGCTGCCCTACAGACACTTGGCAATGGCTTTTAGGGAACTGAAGTGAGATCGTTGCTAAGTGTACATACACACAGCCTTCCACCACTGCATTACACGCGCACATTATGCTTCTAGCATGCGCTCTGTTCCTTTCTAAATGAACCTTCGTATAACGTATTATTATTTAACCTTGTGAATTCTCGAGCATTCCCACTCCTCTTTGAACTACGATTACCACTAACAGTTGGTAGATTGTACTTCAAAAACGAAGGATGCACTCAACTTCTGTTTTCTATCATGCTTGAAATAAACCTTCATTTATCTCCAGATGTTTCCACCATTAAATGATTTCTCCCTTTTCATACATTCAATTGATTTGCTCAAGAAGGGCAGAGAGGGAGCTCACCCCGCAGTGATGGCCTGGGCATTCTGACACCTTCCATTGTGGTATCAAGAAACCGTCGCTGACTGGAGACCTGCTCTACCACCCCACAACTACACGTCTGATACCCCTCTGCCCTACAGCTACCTTCATGGAGACTTACCACTACATTGGGACCACCAAACAGCCTTGGGAACTGTGCCAGCGCCTCGTCCACAAGGACCTCCAGCTCCTCACTTGTAAATGGACTGGCACGGATTCTCTCTGTCCTTGCCATCCCTGTGGACATGGAACACCTGTGGTGGAAGTGAGTGGTGAGGGGTCCCATGCAGCAGGCTCTTCAGGCAGCAGCAGGAGAGGGTCCCAGGCAGCAGGCTCTTCAGGCAGCAGCAGGAGAGGGTCCCAGGCCACAGGCTCTGTGAGCAGTGGAAATGTGAGGCTCACTCCCACATATTTATAGCCCCCTGGGGTCATTTGGAAGCTGAAAAGCTGCTACAATTGGTTGTCCAGGTCTGCATCTTTCAAAAGCATCCAATGACCGCCTCCGTGGTGGCGGTGCACACCTTCCGCGATTTTCAAATCTGCATCATGCCACCGCAATCATCGCTGCCATTGGCTGTAGGCAATGCTCCATGGCGGAGATGTACCGCGGGTGCCCGGGGTGCGCTACAGCGATGGTGCATCATTCAAATGTATCCAATGACCACCTCCGCGGTGGCGGTGCACATCTTCCGCGATTTTCAAATCTGCATCATGCCACCGCGATCATCGCTGCCATTGGCTGTAGGCAATGCTCCATGGCGGAGACGCACCACAGGTGCCCGGGTTGCGCTACCGCGATGGTGCATCATTCAAATGTATCCAATGACCGCCTCCGCGGTGGCGGTGCATGCCCACCGCCATCTACACATGTCTCCATGCCAATGGCTACCGCAATTGTGAAGGGGGTGGTGCTGGTGTCACACCGCCAGGCCAGGCGGTAGCTACCGCGATTCATGCGGCAGAGCATGCCCACTGCAATCTACACATGTCTCCATGCCAATGGCTACCGCACTTGTGAAGGGGGTGGTGCTGGTGTCACACCGCCGGGGCCAGGCGGTAGCTATGGCCATTTTTGTTACTTTAAATGACTATGTCCATCGTGAACACTGTATCAGTACCCATCAGCAACATGGTATAGGGCACATCCTTGTACACATAATGCCATTCTTACATGTCATCCACAGGTGGATGCACGTTCTGTGTGACACACTTTGGTCTGTGTTCCCTGCCATGTTAGTTATGCATTCGATGGTTGATGATGCTTGACACTCTTGAGATGGTGTCAATGATGTTGAAGAAATCAATGTGTTGTGGGTCAGTGCTGACCTTGACAAGGCTTGTGTCACTGTATGGTTTTGTACCAGACTGGTGCTTTCACATCAGCTCATGCACACAACTGTTAGTTTTCCAGCTACTGTGATGAATGTGTGGATGGATGTGTGCAGACTTTACATGAGGTATTGAGGTGTGACAGGTACAGGAAATGGGTATGATACAGTCACGGTAGTTTCAGACACATTAACGGATGTCATAGCACCTGGCATGCACATGTCACATGTGTGGTTCAGTATGTGTGCATTCACATTCACCAATGTGTTTGTGGCACTTGTTTATTGTTAGTGGAGAGGTGTGTATCAAAAGGCCACCCATGTAACCTGGTGTGCTATGCATCTCTCAGGCAGTCTTTGCATTTCCATGACATCAATGATGGTATATGCTGTGGCCATCTCATGATGGTTGTCACTGATCTTTTCAAATTTACATCTCAACTAGGAGGAGGCCAAATCTCCTACGTCACCTGACAGTGCTGGAGGACATAGAGAATGTTGCAATAATTTAGAAATTCAGATTGGACAGACCAACACTGAAGATCCTGTGTGATCTTTTGGTGCCCCACCTGCAGCCTCGCCGTCACTATCCATCTGCTTTCACACCCACATACAAGGTGATGGCAGCCCTCCACTTTTTTGCAACTGGTTCCTTCCAGGAGACCGTGACCGTGTCGCAGCCCATGTTCAGCCAGGTGCTGAGGGATGTTCTTGCAGCCATGATGCTCCATAGGAATTGCTACATTTATTTTCCTAGGGGAGCTAAATTGGCCAGTGTAAAGGGTGACTTCTATCCCCTTGGGCACATCCCACATGTTGTTGGTGCCATTGATTGCACCTATGTAGGTCTGGTGCCACCACAGGCAACAGAGCACATTTATAGAAATCGTAAACATTATCATACTATCAATGTGCTGGTGGTGTGCCTTGCGGACATGACCATTTCCCATATGTGTGCTAGATTTCCTGGCTCTGCACGTGATTCGTACTTCATGAGGAACAGCATGGTGCCCCGGATGATGGAAAATCTGCATCCCGGGCGTGCTTGGATTGTGGGTGAGTATGTCTACTGATGTTGCGTGCTGTGTGTTACCTGCTGCACTCTGGCTGGGCAACATTGCAATGGGTGTTTGTCATTCACAGGTGACTCTGCATATCCCAGTAGGCCATGGCTGTTGAGCCCGCTGAGGAATCCCAGGACCCCGGCTAACATCCGGTACGATGAGGCCCATGGCGGGACCCGACGTGTAATTGAGCTGACTTTTGGCGTGCTGAAGTCAAGATTCTGTTGCCTTGACAGGACAAGAGGTGCACTGGCATACTCGCCTGGGAAGGTATGCAAGATCATTGTGGCATGCTGTATGCTGTACCTGGCCATCCATAAGGGATCCCGCTGCTCCTGGACGATGATGAGGAACCAATTCCATCACCTGCTCAAGGACCTGAGTCCAGTGATGAGGACAGTGGAGAGGAGGAAGGAGTTGACCAGCGCCAACAGCTCATCGACCGCTACTTCACTTGAAGGTGGGTGAGGACGTGCGACGTGTACATTGTCTGGTGTGGTTGCTGTTGTTGTGAATGGCTATGTGCAGATGTAACAGACAGGCACACGTACAGTCACCTGTGTGTGGTTAATGTGACATTGATGTTCCATATGGGGACGTATGCTGGCCTCTATTTGTTCACACCTGCAGCCCATTGTCCTGTATGCCAGTAGTGTCTTGTGTATGTTTTGTGTAGTGTTCTGTCTGTGATGCCACAATGACACCAGTGACTGTGGTTCTGTTGTGTCTCCCTAGGTGCTTATGAATATCCTGCCCTACATACAGTACATCATTTGGACACATCATGGACATTGTCAGCACTGAAAATGTTGTACTAAAAAAGATACTGCACATAATCTGGTGCGTCAGGTATTTTATTAGTAAAGTGGACATGTGATTGTGCGTGAATTTTTACATGAAGGTGGGGAATGAGCAGTGAGTTGACAGTCATGGTCGATGAGATGCAAGAGTAGACACCACATGGATGTGGTGACCCAGTCCAACAGAAAAGTGCCATTGCCAAGAAAATATGGGGAAAGACAGTCCAAACAGTCAATGCAGTGGGGAAGAGGGTTGCCATCAGGGCTGGATCCGTGACTGGCGTGTGGCAGGTGCTTTTCCTCCGGAGACTCCCAGGCTCTTCTTTGGACGCCCCCTTGATCTTTTTAGCGGTGGGGGGTCTGCTGACTGGCCAGCGGCATCAGGGAACTCATCCCTCTCTGTTGGCGCAGGGGAGGATGGTGCACTGTCATCCTGCAGCACAACAGGAGGGGGCTGTGGTGTTGTTTGGGACACAGGTCTGTCCCTCTGCAACGCCACTTGCTGGCCCATGAGGTCCACCATCTGTTCAAGGTGGTTGACGATGGACCTCATCAGCAGGTTGAGCTCCCTTAATAGTTCATAGGACCGGCCACTTTGTCCCTGGACCTCTTGGTATGGCTCCACAACTCTGGTAAAGTGATCCAGGGATGGTGTCCACTCCTCCCGAGGTCTGGTGGTGTCCCTTGCCCTCGCACCTGCCCTGCTGCCACGGTCCTGTTGCCTCGCCACTCTGGGTCCACGCACACTCTCCCTGCCCTCCACAGTTGCTGGTGTGGCCTGGTCATCCCCTGGGACAGGGGGGGTGCTGCAGGTGGTACTGGTGGTACTGGTGGTGGTGGTGGTAGTAGTGGTGGCGGTGTTGGAGGCAGAGGCCGTGACTTAAGGGGTCTGCTTAGCTGTTGTTGGTGCCACAGACGTGGTGGTGGGGAGGATGGGCTCCTGGGACTTCTGGGTCTCTGGCACACCAGATGGGCCAGGCCGCAGCTCATCGTCCAAACTCTCCTGGGTGTCAACATCTGAGAGTCCATGTACCGGGGGTGCAGACTGGCTCTGCTGGTCAGTGTTCTGGTCCTCAGGAGTGAGTTCTTCATCACCTGTAGATTATATGGGGAATGGTCAGTGTTGTGCACTGTGCAAGTATTGTATCATCTTTGTTTCATTGACTGTCTGTACACTACACAATTATGAAGTCTCCACTAGTATTATTGATGGCAACACTGTGTATAATTTCATAGTGCAGAGGAAGATCATTTACTCATACATGTCAGGTGTCGATGCATTGCATGGAACTGTTGCTTTGTATAGGAATGCAGGTCTCACACACACACATCAGGAAGAGTTAAGATGGCTACCTAACTGTAAGTCTTTGTTGAACAGTGCAATGGCTGACACATGCTTCTGGGTGGTGTTGGGGGGGTTATACATCTTGGTAGGCTAAGGAAGAGGGGGTATGATGTGAGTTGTTGTACAGCCCTCCCTCTCCCATACAGGCCTCCTATGCAAGATGGCTACCTACCTTTTGGGTGTGGGTGGACAGTGTAATGGGGTTTGGGTTGTGCAAGGGAGTAGTTCTCAGTGTGTTGGTTGCCATTTGTTTGTACTTACCAGCCTCTGTTCCCCCAGCTACTCCTGTGAGACTCTCAGGATGCAGTATGGCAAGCACCTTCTCCTCCCATGGTGTGAATGTTTTCGGTGGCATGTGAGGGCCACTGCCAGTCATGTTCACCAGTTGCCAGTTCTTGCTCCTCTTCTCTTTGACCACCCTCTTGAGATCATGCTACCGCTTCATGATCTCCGTCTTGGATCTTGGGGTGGTCCCTTTGCACTATCCTTTCACACATTTGTGTCCTCGTGGCTAATCGTGTCTGTTGGACCAGGCTACAAAACAGTTGTGGCTTTACTCTCACAATCTCTTTGACCATGACTGTCAACTCACTCTCTGTGAATTTGGGCATTTTCTGTGATGTCATGGTGTGTGGTGGTTGAAGTGTTTGTGGGTGCAGGTGCGTGGGTGGCGGTTGTGGTGTTGGTGTGTGAGGTGTGTTGTGTGCTGGGGGATTGTTGGTGCTGGTGTGATGGTGGTAGTGATAGTGGTGGTGGATGTGTGTGTGTGCTGTGCTCTTTTGCCTCTCCTGTCAAATGTGGTGTATGGCCTTCTCTTCTGGAGTGTTGCAAAGGATAGCGGTCAGTGAAGGTGGTGGTTTTACACTCAGCTGTGTGGGTGTGTCCAAGTAGAATTTGGCTGTCAGGTGTGTTGTGGGACTGGTCCTGTGCTTTTATATTCTAATTTGCATTATTTATTTTTATTTGTATGTTTTTTTGGGGGGGGGCATGGCTACTTTGATTTGTGCAATGTTTGGCATCACTGCGGTGTTTTGGAATCATCCGCCATGTTTTTCATGTTCAGTCCGCTGCGGTGGCTATGCTGCGGCTCTTCAGCTATCTCTCCCATTCACTCCTGTGTGCGACCGCGGCGGTCGGGAACAGCGGTTCCGACCGCGGGACACTCGGGGATATCCTAATTTCCCATGCGGTGTCTCCGCTTTCCTTGCGGTGGGTTGTTGATTTTCCGCTGCTTTTCCGACCGCCGCAGTAGGTATTTTAGACCTCACCGCCGACGTCGGGTGGTTTTGGTAGGGCCGCTACCGCCGCAGTCGGTCTTTTATGGCAGTTCATCATAATTTGGCCGCCGGTTTATCCGCGGGCCTGGTGGGCAGTTGTTATCCGCCTCCATGGCGGTCGGGGTGATTTTCCATCCGCTATCCTAATGAGGCCCATATGTATCTGTAATGTTTAGTTCTCTTAGTTAATTTCTATGGTTCATTTTTAATACTTGGTATACTACAATTTTTAAAAATTTTTTAATTTAGCTTTATTTATTTGAACTACATTCTTTTTTATAAATCTACTTTATATACATTTTTAAAGGAAAAAATGACAGAAGAACTTGATGGAAAATATGTAAATGTTTTGTTAATGTTATTAAATGTATATAAAAAATAATAAAACTTCTCTTTGAATGTACCGCATCCCACGGACTCAGCGCCTGTTTATTATTTGTTATTCAGGATTGGAAACTATATAGATATATATATATGTGTGTTTTTGTTCCGCTGTACCCCCTTGATTCCGAAAACATAGACAAACTAGTACTCCTTGGTTTTTAAGTCCGATCATGTGAACAAGATGAATCCCTGAATCCAAATCCACTGATTCACTAAAAATTCTATCAATTATTTTAAAAATGTACATCCCTCCATTTCCATCATAATTTAGTCTTTAATCGATAATTTCCAATCATAAGACAAAGTACAAACATAAAAGTGTCATAAAATCTCACCCTAAAATCATACAATACTTTACAAAATTTAATATCAGCATTATCAAAATATTCCTAGCAGTTACTTAAAGAAAATAACTATAAAATCAAATCCCGCATTTTACAACCCCCCACCCTGACCCTCCCCTGCCTGTCGTCACCGCCCCAGTAGAACGCCCGGCATGGGCCCTGCCTGCTATTTATAAACAAGGAGAATAGGGTAGGGGCAAGAACACACCCTTGCTGCACTCCCTTATTAACTGGAAAGTGGTCAGTTATTTCACCCTGTTCCCCCCCTCCATACCTGGGCATTAAATTCACCTCATGCAATTTAATGATAAAACCTAGGATGTCTAATGACATCCCAACCTCCTTTAGGGAATACCATAGCTTATGACGAGGCACTAAATCAAATGCTGATTTTAAATCAACAAATGCTGCATATAGGGCCCCCTACTAGGATCACTGTACTCCAATAAATCATCTTAAATCTAAAAACGTGGTTGATGGTGCTGAACTGGGTTCGAAAGCCCGCTTGATAGGTAGATAATATATTCTGATCTATTACCCATTCATTAACTCTTCCTAGTACAAGTCTAGCCACAATTTTCTGTAGAGTATCAATTAGGCTTATCGGCCTGTAATTGCTGGGACTGGCATGATCACCCTTTTTATATATGGGAATAATTTCGGCCCCACGCCAAGTATCAAGTATTGGCGCACCTCTGGCCAAGGCATTTATAATGATATGGATGTATTTAGTCCAATTCTTCCTATCTTGTTTGTAAATATCAGCTGGGATACAATCCGGACCAGGTGCCCTCCCTGCTGGAACCCCATCCAAAACCCTTTCTATCTCCGCTATATCAAATGTTAAAACAGCCTCAGTGGTAAACTCAGGATATTCAATTAAAGTACTTGCCGGGGAAGCAAATTGGGCTTGCTAGTGCTCTACCCAGAGTTCACGTGGTACATTGTTAACTGGTGTGGGCCCGATCTCTCCACTGCTCCATTTGACTATTTGCCAGAATGTAATCCAATTCTTCCGATTACTGGCATTAGTTAGATTTACTCATCTTTTCTCATCAACATTCTTCTTCGCCTTCATTTGTGCTTTTTTATAATTTGCCCTTGCTGTTTTGGCCTCCTGGGTTACTCCCGTCTTAACTGCACGTGAGAGCTGCCTAAATGCAGCCCCACATACCTCATCATACCATTTGGCCGACTTTTTTTGTTGTATGCCTATGTGGTTTCCTATTTTTTGTAAAGAAGGTCTTCAATTTAGCGAATAATTTTTCATGAACCTTCATGAGGCCTAGAAAGGAATCATCATGGGCGACTGAGAAAGAAAGCAGTAATAATGTTTTTTCAGTAATTGACTTAATCTGTTTTAAGGTGCTTTCATCTACTGAAACTACTGCCAAGTTCGGCCGTCGGCAATCTTGTGACATGATTACATCTCCTATTGCGGATTCCATGACAGTCCTCGAGGGGGGTCCAATCCCTTCCTTGCTAAAGTTAGTAGTAGGGAGTCATGATCACTCTCCGGTCTATGCTGTACCAACATGTCCACAAGTCTGGGGCAAAGCTCTAAACTAATGAGGAAGTAATATATTCTACTACTACTTATCCCGTTTGAATAGGTACCTTTCATATCTGAGTGGGATCTCCCGTTGGCAGCCCTGAGCCCCCTCCTGAGAGATAAACTTTTTAATTGTAATGCCGTCTCTGTTAATTTGTTAATTGGTGGCAGCGATAAAGATGGTATCACCCAGTTCAGGTCTTCCTCCATACTTAGACTGTGGTCATCTAGGCCTAGGGACTCGAATGTGCAGTTTAGATCACCTGCAATCACCAGAAATTTAGGCCAACTAAGTAATTTATAAATGTGTCCAAGAGGGAGATAGTTGGTGATGCTTTCCCACCAGCTATCCCTCTTAGTACACATTAAATAATATATAATCTGGCTCGCCCTCTGAGAAAACCTTGATGGCAAGGATATCAGGGCTTTCTATTGATACTTCCTCCATTTGAAATGATAACTGTTGCTTAACCCAAGTTATCAGTCCCCCACTAGGTCTCCAATTGCCATTTGTGATTGCTGCTTTACCAAAAGCCAGATAGTCTGGGCGACAAATCATATTTACACACCATGTCTCCTGGAAAGCAATAAAATCATACCCCTCAATAAAAGTTGACCAATCGGAAGACAGGGTTTCGGAAAACAAACCGCCAATATTCCAAGATAATAGGGAGATTAAGGAGGGGTGTAAACCCTTAGAATTTACAGAAGATGATGAAATCTCCATATACGCCTGTCTCTTAGCCTTCATATGATCAATCCTACTTTAGGACCCAGTAAAAGGGTTGGTTGCCTATCTTGATGCTCTACCAGAGCCAGGGTAGGGGTAGGTGTGTGTAGTCAATCGCATAGATCTAAGTCGGATAGTGGCAGAAATCTATTGGACAAAGGGACCTCTATTGATCTTTTTGCTGATCTAAAGGGTGCCCATGATTGTCTTGCCATCTCTTGACAGTTCAGCTCGTTGGAAGGATAGGGCTCAGGTTTATAAAAAAAAACGTAGTGGTAAAATGGCAACTTTGTCCGAATATATTCCTAGATTCCTGCCCAAATTGTTGAACTGATATCTTGTTATATATTTTTTGTTAAAGTTAACAACTACACAATCACCATTCCCTTGCTTCCTAGAGGGACCAATCCATGGTGTACGTCTAGCCATAATCAAAAGCTTATTAACGCCCTCCTCCCAAATCCCAACGTCCTTAAGTTGTGTATTATACCAATGCAAAGCTTTAAGTAATAGTTGTTCAGTGGTTTCAATCTGACCGTCCAGCAAAGGTGGGACAATACTCCAGACAACCACTAAAGGAGCAGCTGCCGGTGGAAGGTAAAGGGCCAAAAAGTCGACTTGCACAGCAATGTGCCCCAGACCTCAGCGTCCATGAAGTCCAGACGATGTATTATCTTGTCTTGCTGAAGCACAGCTTTTACTAGTTTTGTCCTTGGGTGCGTTATTTGTTTTTATTACAGCTACCGCACTTCCATCCCCCAGAGTACTCATAATGGACTGGGCAAATTCGCTTGACATGTTCCTTGTTTCAGCATCGATTCCATACAATAGGGCATATCTTTTATGTGGGCCTGCGACCACTTCGGTAGACAGCCTGGGAACAATTGGTTTTATTACTTGCAAACTAGAATGCTGGGGATTGACTATAACCGAGACTGGGACTGTATTCCCCAGATGACTGGATAAGTTTGCATCATTGGGCTTGGGTTAAACAAGAAGGCCCTAGAGGACAAAAAATTTAGTCTTGGCCTGAGATTCAGCATTAGTTAGTCGTTCCTAAATTCGGCTCAGTCTGTAGATAACAGGAGTCAATAGTGTTGGTAGTAAGTTTTCAAGTCTACGCCACATTTCCTCATTAGAATTCGGGCTTGGTCCACCTATAGAGTCAAAATTAAAGTCAGAGCAGATGGGAGCAGCATTGTACAGAGTGCTGCGCTTGTCCACTGTGGCACATCCTTCATTTTTATTAGTCCTTGACACTTTGGCGGTAGAAGACCTCTGTGGGCCGCCTTCCCTCTTCCTTTTTACTGCAGGGTCAGGAATAGGTTGGTAGTTTTTATTTTAGTTTTTGGACATCGATCTAACTGAGGTTTTGTGGGGCATACTGGCAACAGACTCAATTGCACCTACTGGTGATTTTACAGGGCCCTCCGATAACCCGGTTGGTGTAGATTTGAGACCGCCTCCCTCATCGTGGTTCGCTGTCATAATAGGGTTTAAACAGGATGATCTGGGTTACGTGCTGTGGCGATAGTACCCAGGGCCGATCTTTTGGTTGATTGCGGATCAAGTGATAGACGGCACTCTGTTATCGCTATCTCTTTTTCCAGAACTGAGGTTGCCCTCAGTATAAATCGGTCTAGAGTCCCCGCCACAATACTTCCGTACAGTGCACCTGTCCTCTTCCCCTCTCGCTTGCTCATCTTTATTATTGGGTCAAGCTTGAATAGTCAACTGTATTCAGAGATATTAAGTACAAGATGTAGTAGTGAACAAAACTGACCTTAAGATGTGATCAGGCTTAGAGGGGGGTCCCGACCCAGCCTCGGGTCTCAGACGGGCTCAGACGGGCCCGCCCTTGGCCCGGGCTTCACCCGGCAAGGGGCAAGCAGTATTATAGTCCCCGCTGCTGCAGGCACAGGTGAGGCCAATCGGTATCAGGCTCTCAGGCTCCCTGGGACTTGGAGTCCCTCGTTGCACCAGGCGTCCACCAGCAGTGTCAGTGAACCTCAAAGCAGCTCCCGCGAAGCGGGAGCAGCAAGCAGTATTATAGTCCCCGCTGCTGCAGGCACAGGTGAGGGCAATCAGTATCAGGCTCTCGGGCTCCCTGAGACTTGGAGTCCCTCGTTGCACCAGGCGTCCACCAGCAATGTCAGTGAACCTCGAAGCGGCTCCATTTTCATTAATGACATCAATGTTAACATATTTACAAGTATTTATAAGGCACCCTAGATCTGTGTTTGAGGAAAATTACAATTTTTACAAGTTTCGCAACTCCACAAATCTATGGAAGGGATGTGCAAACTCAGCTGATGACACACCCAAACCTTCCCTTTTGATTGGATCTATTAGGACCCCACCAATGTACATTCAAAACCAAAAACTGTTACCTCTCCAGTGAAGTCTACAGAAAGAAGATTGAGAACCAGTTCTAAACACAACAAATACATCTCACTTTAGCTGTTTCTACAGTGTAGGGGCCAAAGTTTTAATTTTAGTTTAGATTTGATTGATACTACAACCGATTTAGCCCACTGTTCATACTGTTCACACTGCCGCATTTGCCTACCGTTTACACTGCTCTATACTGCCACAAAGTTCTATTGCCTTCACTTGCCATTCAAACCATTTTTAGTCAGCTAGTCACACCGGCATGTGGTCAACTTACTACCGTTGCAGCGTGCTATAACGGTTGATAGTGGGGGCAGCGGTTGGTGTTTGTGGATTGCGGACTGTGGTTGAAAAACAGGCAATAGCAGACACAGCAGATATAACAGGAAGTGGCACAAGAGGTGAAAAGAGGAAAGTGCAATTGCTGCAAAGTTTATGTAGGGTGGTTGCTTAGTAGCACCATATTGGGAAGGGCCCGGTTATGTAAAAGCGGCCCACCAGGACAAGGTGCTGCTTGTGTGACTGGTGTTTCCTCCTCCTTACCCTCACAGCTGCATTTGCCATTGTCTGTGAACTCATGGGTTAACCTGAATCCTGAAACCTGCATCTTGTAATTCATCTAAATCTGCTTGCCAGTCCAGAAGAAATCTTGATGAAGCTCCAAACAGGGGGATTCTCCTCTCCTCTATGCTGTACGTGCTTGTGCCCCTTCTCTGATTACTTGGGAGTGCCAGCTAACCGCTGAGGACCAGAGTGGCTGAGGCGGCACTCTGTACCCATGTGTAACGGAGCATAGACACAGATTTCAGGAGATTCATCATCATTGTCAACATGGGTGAAACAAGGGGCAAAGCATGGGTTGCAGCCAAATTAAGAATGTATACAGAAGATTAGCATGATGCAGATATCATAGCTGAACTAACGACAGAGGACCAATTTGAGGGGGGCCTGAGATAGTCATTAACTCTCGTCTAAACTCTAACATAGATCAAGCATCCATCATTGAGGGTGGTGCTATGCTGGCTGATCAGCACAACAGCACTACCCTAAGAGACAGGGCCTTGAGTACCAGCAAAGGCAAGAAACCGACTGCAGAGGGATCCACAGCACCATCACCACCTTTTTCATCCAAAAATATTCAAGCACTATTATCCAAAGGCTTACACCAATACTATTCCAAACTATTTTGTGAGCAATATGGAGAAAGTCTCAATAGATGTTTCCCTAGTTGTTGCTTTGCCCCTGTTGGTGCAATATGAGTCAATCGAACAGTTTAAACCAGAGCTCCATAGTTGAAAAGGCCCTAATACCAATTACACACATTCCTGATTCAGCATGGAAACCAGTGGAAATGGCGAGATGTATGTCTATCAAGTCAAGGCGTCACACAGAAACTGCCCCCCAACCTACAAGTGGCAGTGTGGAATGGGCAGAAGTGCATCAGATTCCTGTGTCCCTCATCTCACCCCAAAAGGCTTTTGCCTTCACTTGAAAGTTAGTATCCCAAGAATAGTATGTTGAGAATGGCAATTCTTGATTTTTAAAGTTGAATTTGTACCCTTCTGATGCGAATCCAAGTATTATGGTGTTCACCCTGGTCAAGTGCCTGTCCAAGTCATCATCTGTAAGATACATGTCATCAACATAAGATAAAGCCTTGTCATTGTACGTTTGTAGTAACTCTGTTACTCTGGCTGAAAATAACCCAGGACTGTTCTTGAATCCCTGTGGGAGACAACAGAAGTGACCCTGCGTCCCCATGATTGAGAAAGCGGTCAAGTACCTGCTTTCCGGTGCAATGTTTTGACAGAAGAAACCGTTTGAAATATCTAATGTTGTTTTGTATTTTTTGCACTCGATGGTATTCATCATTGCTGCACTGTGTGCATTTTGTACTGCAAAGGTTTTGAAACAGGAATTTAAATGTCTGTAGTCCAAAGCTAGACAATATGTATTGTCCTGTTTGGCGACAGGAAACAAAGGATTGTTCATGGACGAGGTGCATGTTTCAATCACCCCTTGGTATTCAAGTTGATCTAGGATCTCCCTGACCTGTTTTTTAGATTCTTGTTTAACCGAATACTGCTTCTGAGCAGTTGGCTGATTTTTAACTGGATCTTATGGTGAGGAGAATCCCCATCCTACACATGATTTTTATATAATGCTGGAGCCTGGGCCACAGCCCATTTTCTGGCATTGGTGTATTTTTTGTGAATAGGAATGTGATTTGAGAAGGCTTTTATAATGATCTCTTCACCATGTGGGTACTCCCTGACAAATTAAGGTGGCCAGTCTTTTTCAGCCAGAAGAATTTCATAACCCTTAGATAGTTTTTCCCAAAAGAGTGCTTTTATTTTCCTAGTTATGTCCCCCTCTCTTCGTAGTATTACTTCATATAACTTATGTGGTACACTAACCCTGGTATCTGCAGTTTCAACCTGAATGCATTCATTCAGGTCCACTGTCCCAGATGATCCTTCAGGATCTTGCGAGCTATGGTGACCTCTGCTGCGCTGTTCAGCATTATCTGGGCCCACTCCCCGTTCTTGAGTTGCGTCCTCAAGATCCTCGGCATGTCTGATTTTTAGACGTGCTACCTTCTTTTTGGTGAATTGAGTTTTCTTATTTTTCTGAACTTGTTGATCGTCTTTGGACTTCACACGTTCTTCCTTGTGTTCTGATTGTCCTCTTCTTTCGGATTTCTGCGAGGAAGTCTGAAAGGTACGAGAGGAACGTGTTTCAGTATCTTGATATCTATCAGGTTTTCTCAAATTATCCCTGTTTCTGAGGTTATACCTCTTTTCAGAGGGCTCCTTTTGAGGAGACCTACCTCTGGATTGAGAATGCTTCTCTTTAGGAAGTGTCTGTCTAGTATTTTTCCACTTCTTTTTAGGAGTAGTAAGTGTGTTTTTACTAAAAACAGTTTCTAGATTTTCTGTTAGTTCGTGCTTTACTGGTTTCCCTCCCAAATTATCTCGTCCTAGTTCTTCATAAGATTTTTCAATTATTCTGGCCAGTTCACATGGTTGCTCAGTTACATCAAGTTCTTTTAGTTTTTGGCGGATTGCCACGGATGCTGCTTCACCTTTAATATTAGCTAACATTATAGCTGAGAACTGCTCGAAATCTTTAAGTAATTTCATACCCAGATTTAAAGCAGGCTCTGCCCTGTATTCATTTTGAATTTATTCAGGACGTCTGGTATTACCGCCATGGACGGTACACCATGCATTTTTTTTTGTAGATTGCAGCAAAGACTGTACCCCATGTGTTATAGTCCTCCAGTTGTGGTACGAGCCCCATTGGTAAACAGATTGTAAGAACCCTGTGTTTCTCATGAGGTGTACTGTCAGGAAATACGGCCTCAATTTGAGTAATTTTTTGAGCTAACCAGAATGGAATTTGTTCCCTTTTTGTGGGTAATTTACAGATAACTGATTGCATAGTCTGTGGCGTAATTTTGTTTGTGTTCCCCTGATGATGGGTGTGCTGTGGAATTCTTATAGCAGATTGGACTGTTAGAGTCCGCATGACATATTGTACCAATTGTCTATGGATTTTAATTAATTGTTTTAGCTGAGCCAATCGTTCTGGACCTGTCATTTATTCAATGGCAGGATGTGGTGTATAGCTAGCTAGTATCGGCCATGTTGTTCCTGGTCTACCTAGTGGACCGAGCCTGGTAATGTGTAGCGCTTCTGACCTATAGAGGTAGGGGCAGAGTAGCGCCATGTAGACATCACCGTTGCACTACAACTCCCAGAATGACCTGGGGTCTGGCGAACCGGAACTCGCATACGGGAACAGCGATACAAGCTCCTCCCAGACAATGCCAGGTGCTTGTCAATCGTTTCACGAGACCGGCTAGTGTTTCCTTGAGTACCTTGTATCCTGTAAACAGCGGACGCTTTCCTTCCCGCTTGGAGGACGCCGAGACCAGCCTGCAGCGGACGCTTTCCTTCCCGCTTGGAGGACGCCGAGACCAGCTTGCAGCAGACGCTTTCCTTCCCACTAGGAGGTAGGCAATGATATCAGCATGGCCGTGCTAGGTAAACTATATTGCTATCTCGGACCTGTACCTTAGACCCCGTGGTGGCGTCTAGTTCCGAATTTCTTTGAACTGTGGTAATTCTCCCGCCCTTAGTGACTGTAACTTAAGGTGCTTGGATACGCATTCTGATACTTTCAGTTTCTTTCGTTATCCCTGTGGGTGAACTTTGTAAAGCGATAGCTTATCCTCCCACGGGCACAGTTAATAGAATCCTGTTGGACACGCACAGAGTGCGGTTTCTTGTAAGTACATAACCTTCCTTTCTGATAGACATGATATGGGTACGTAGGATTCCAGTCTAAACATTCTGTCCTTTTACTTTTGTAGTTACGTTGTGACCAGAAGACCTCCTCGCCTTCTGACCAGACCTAGAGGGGTGCCTTCACAACAACCTCCACCATCCGTTGTCCCTTCCCTTTTTCTTGGAGTGCCATCTGTCCCTTGTGTGTATCTCATGCTGGGAGAGTGGGCGTTTCTGGGAACTGGGAAGATTGTCAGCACGCTGTGGTCCCCGCTGGCTAGATTCCTAAGGTTAGTGGCTTGTGTGTTCTCTTCTTGGGGTATCTCTCTGCTGCTAACCGTAACAGATTGACAAGCCCAAGTGAACAAGCCGAGCCTGGACCATGGACACGGGTGAGGCGATTGCCTCGCTGCTAGAGAGTTTTAACACACTTCAGCATGAAGTCCATGCTTCTCATGTAGAGAATCAAGAAATGAAAAGAGAAATGAATACCATGCGTAGAGAAGTCGCAGGCATGGCGCGCAAAAATCCTGGAACTGGGTCCTACATTAGGGAAGCTACGCTCCCTCCACCAGGGCAGACAGTATCCCAGCCCTCTCCCTCGGTCACGTCAGGGGGTGGGTTCTTTGCCCCAAAAGCCATACCTCAGTCCTCCACCGACCATACCCCCACGGTACATGTGATACAGAACACGGGTATACCTCTTGCCCCGCCTGAAAGGTTTTTTGGGGATCCCAAGAAATTTGAAACATTTTTGAATCAGTGCCGACTCCACTTTTTGTGCAAACCAGCGGTGTTTCAAGATGATGCAGCCAAAACCGCCTTTATGATGTCTTTCATGAGTGGGAATGCGGCTAGCTGGACAATACCCCTTATGGAAAGGAATGATCCAGTCTTACACCAATTCAATGACTTTTGTACTGCCCTAAGGAGATTGTTGGACCGCAAGACTCACATGCTGTCCTTGGATAAAGAGCTTCTTGAGCTGCATCAGGGGTCACAGGACCTATTATCTTATATCACGGCGTTCAACAGGCTAGTGGTGGAAACTGATTGGCCACAAGAGAAGCGCACCTCCCTGTTCTACCAAGGCCTCAGAAGCGAATTAAAGGACGTTCTGTCGCAAGTTGTCCAGATGCCAGCCACATGCGAGGAACTAATTGATCTCACTGTGCAATTAGATCATCGCTTATTGGAAAGAAGTGGAGATCGCACCAAGAGTGAGGCAAAGGGATGGTTTCCCAGACAAAAACCCCAGACCGACGAAGGCACTAAAAGCACAGACGGGACCGAACCAATGCAGATTGGTGGGATTAGAAGTCCTCTTACAACGGAAGAACGTGAACGCCAACGGAAATTGAAGCTCTGCCTGTATTGCGGCAAAGAGGGGCACTTTATAAGATTGTAGGGCAAGGGCCCAACAACCCGAAAAAAACCTGGCTCCTCAAAAACCTGCCGTTATGGGAGTCAAAGAAACGTCGGAAAACTAAAAAGTCCGAACCAGACGGAGATCACTGGGTCGGACGGAAGACATACATCGATCTCCTCCCTCCTTGCCAATACGATGATGCCTGCGGTGGCTCACATAAACATACCGGTCACTCTGCTAATAACGAATGACAATGTTACTCACGTGGAAGCCCTGTTGGATTCAGAAGCCACAGGAAACTACATGGATATTGACTATGCTACTTCGCTAGGGGTCGCGTGGGAGAAGAAGGGCGAGCCCGAAAATGTCAAAGCTGTGGATGGTTCCGCTTTGACCTCAGGACCCGTAACCACACATACGTTGCCCCTTCGCATGCAGCACGAAGAACATGTAGAGTATATCCAATTCGATTTGATTGCGGCCCCTCAATTCCGCCTCATATTGGGGATGCCCTGGCTAACGATACATGACCCTGTTGTGAGCTGGTCGGCTCGTACAGTGTCGCTGAATTCGACTTATTGCAAGGAACATTGTTGCACCCTCTCCCACGTGAAGTCAGAAGACAAGGAGATCCCTTGTGCGCATCACTTGGCGATGTCATGTACGGACGGGCAGAAGGGTAGCGCCATCGCTTTATCTGAAGAATATGAAGCATTTCGTTCGCTCTTTGACAAACAGAAAGCTACCCGGTTACCACCTCATTGGGTATACGACTGTTGCATAGACCTGCTGCCAGTGGCGGCGATACCATGTAGTCGCGTCTATGAACTGGCAGAAAAAGAAAACCTGTACTTACAAAACTATATTGATGAAAACCTGGCTTCAGGGTTTATCCGTCATTCCACCTCTCCTGCTTCTTCACCCTTGTTTTTTATCCCAAAGAAGGACTGTGCTGAATTGCGACCCTGTATCGATTACAGAGCCCTGAATAACATCACGATAAAAAACCGATACCCTCTCCCGTTAATATCGGTTTTGATGGACCAAATCAAGGGAGCCCGCTATTTCACAAAGTTGGACCTTCGTGGAGCTTACCATTTAGTCCGGGTAAAGCAGGGTGATGAATGGAAGACGGCTTTCCGAACCAAGTTCGGTCTCTTTGAATATCGGGTAATGCCTTTTGGGCTCTGCAACGCCCCTGCTGCCTTCCAGTATTTCATGGATGAGGTACTACGGGGATTGCTGGATACCATATGCATGGTGTATATCGACGACATTCTCGTCTATTCACGAACCCTCCAAGAACACATGGAACATGTCACGGAAGTACTGAACCGCCTACAGCTACACGAACTGTATGCCAAACTTGAGAAGTGCCTATTTCACGTCACAGAGGTGTCATTTCTTGGGTACGTGATAAACGCCAAAGGATTTCAGATGGAGAATGGAAAGGTGGAAGCCATCAAGGAGTGGGCAACTCCACAGTGTGTTAAATCCGTGCAGAGCTTTTTAGGCTTTGCCAATTATTACAGGAGATTCATAAAAGACTTCTCCAAGATCATTCATCCCATCTCCTGTCTGCTACGAAAAAACGTTCCGTTTGCATAGGGGGAGGAAGCAGATCTGGCATTCCGCACCCTCAAGGACCGTTTCACTCAAGCCCCCATCCTGCGTCATCCTGATGCTCAACTTCCGTTCATCTTGGAAACCGATGCGTCGCAATTTGCCTTGGGCGGAGTCTTATCGCAACGACATCCTACAACAGGACAGATCCATCCTGTTGCTTTCTATTCTAAGAAATTGAGCCCGAGCGAGATCAATTACTCCATCACTGATAAGGAATTACTCGCTATAAAAAGGGGATGTGAAGAATGGAGACACTACCTATTGGGAGCCCGGCATACCATCGAAATATACACTGATCATAGGAACTTATTGTTCCTGAAAACAGCTAAAGCCCTAACACCGAGACAACTCCGATGGACTCTCTTTTTCTCGGATTATGATTTTGTCATTAAGTACCGCCCTGGTCCACAAAACGGAAAGGCCGATGCCCTTTCCCGGAATCAGGATACCGCAGAACACGAACCTAATGTCCAAAACGAACCGCCTTCTATCCTGTCTGAAGGGGCGTTTCCCGAAAGTACTATTGCATTGCTCATGTCCACAGACTTTATCGAGGACATCAAAGTGTCGTTGACGGATGTCGATGCCCAGGCCTGGCTTCAGGAAGAACCCCAAGGGCGGTCACAGATCGACGATCTTTTGTATTATCGCCATGCCCTGTACATCCCGGATCCTGGCTTACAGATGCAAGTACTCAATTGGGCTCACGACTCTGTGTTAGGTGGACATTGGGGAGAGTACAAAACCATCGCCACCATAGAGAGATCCTTCTGGTGGCCCACCCTAATGAATGATGTCAAGAAATACGTCAGGAACTGTTCTGTGTGCGCCCAGAGCTAAGCGAGACATACCAGACCTACGGGACTGCTCCGTCCAATACCCATTCCCCCCAAACCATGGCATACTGTTTCCATGGACTTTATTGTGGAAATGCCTTCTTGTCAGGGGAAGACGGCAATCCTGGTACTCGTAGACCACTTAACCAAAATGGGCCATTTTGTGCCATTGGATGGCTTACCGACCTCAGCAGAACTGGCTGTAGTGATTCTGCAACATCTCGTTAGAGCTCATGGCATCCCAAACATCTTTATAACGGACAGAGGGTCTCAATTTACATCCCGTTTTTGGAAGGCCCTTTGCAAAACCTTGGCCATCGATGCCAGGCTCTCAACGAGCTACCATCCTCAAACGGATGGCAAAACGGTACGCCTCAATCAAACTATAGAACAATATTTGCGTTGCTTCACCTTGCAGAATTCTGTGGACTGGGTCACCCTCCTGTGGATGGCGGAGTTCACCTATAACAATACGGAACACTCCACGTTGGGGTGCTCCCCGTTCTTTTGTCTTCTGGGATATCATCCGAACATTCTTCCCTTCGACTGGCCTGTGTCCTCATCCCTGCCCAGCATTCAAGAACACCATGCACATCTGCAGGCGGTCAGAATCGATGCCATACATCACTTGTCAGCAGCTCAGGCATCTCAAAAACGGTTTGCTGACAAGAAACGCAGTCCGGAGCCGGTATACAAGGTGGGGGACAAGGTATGGCTCTCCACTAAATATGTCCATCTCTGGGGTATTAACAAACTGAAGCCTAAGTATATCGGTCCTTACAGTATAGAAGAGGTTATCCACCCCGTTACTATGAGGTTAGCCATTCCCCGTTCTTGGCACATCCACCCTGTTTTTCATGTGTCTCTTCTTCAGCCCTGTCCCTTGGACACTAGATTGCCCGATCATCCCCCTCCTGTGCTAGTGGATGGTTTGGAGGAGTATGAGGTTCAGGAATTATTGGACTCTAGGTTGCACAGGGGTAGGGTCCAGTACTTAGTGGGGTGGAAAGGTTTTGGTGTCGAGGAGAGGACATGGGAACCTGAGCAGAATCTCCATTGTTCCGAGTTGGTGGCTCGGTTCCATCAGGAGCATCCTGGGAAGCCGGGTCGACCGCCGAGTCGGCAGTCCTTGAGAGGGGGCTCTGTAGCGCTTCTGACCTATAGAGGTATTGGCAGAGTAGCGCCATGTAGACATCACCGTTGCACTACAACTCCCAGAATGACCTGGGGTCTGGCGAACCGGAACTCGCATACGGGAACAGCGATATAAGCTCCTCCCAGACAATGCCAGGTGCTTGTCAATCGTTTCACGAGACCGGCTAGTGTTTCCTTGAGTACCTTGTATCCTGTAAACAGCGGACGCTTTCCTTCCCGCTTGGATGACGCCGAGACCAGCCTGCAGCGGACGCTTTCCTTCCCGCTTGGAGGACGCCGAGACCAGCTTGCAGCGGACGCTTTCCATCCCGCTAGGAGGTAGGCAATGATATCAGCACGGCCGTGCTAGGTAAACTATATTGCTATCTTGGACCTGTACCTTAGACCCCGTGGTGGCGTCTAGCTCCGAATTTCTTTGAACTGTGTTAATTCTCCCGCCCTTAGTGACTGTAACTTAAGGTGCTTGGATACGCATTCTGATACTTTCAGTTTCTTTCGTTATCCCTGTGGGTGAACTTTGTAAAGCGATAGCTTATCCTCCCACGGGCACAGTTAATAGAATCCTGTTGGACTCGCACAGAGTGTGGTTTCTTGTAAGTACATACCCTTCCTTTCTGATAGACTTGATATGGGTACGTAGGATTCCAGTCTAAACATTCTGTCCTTTTACTTTTGTAGTTACCTTGTGACCAGAAGACCTCCTCGCCTTCTGACCAGACCTAGAGGGGTGCCTTCACAACAACCTCCACCATCCGTTGTCCCTTCCCTTTTTCTTGGAGTGCCATCTGTCCCTTGTGTGTATCTCATGCTGGGAGAGTGGGCGTTTCTGGGAACTGGGAAGATTGTCAGCATGCTGTGGTCCCCGCTGGCTAGATTCCTAAGGTTGGTGGCTTGTGTGTTCTCTTCTTGGGGTATCTCTCTGCTGCTAACCGTAACATAATGTGATTTTGATGTTTTAGGGCACCTTTAAACCAGAGCTGATGCTCTTGGTAAGTTAGTGGAATTTCAATGTCCTCGAAAGGAACGTATTCTGCTGGATGTTCCTCTATCTTATAGAAGTGGAACACATGTGTTGTTTGATTTGATTGTGGAAAGATAATCCATGAACAGAATCCCTCTGTCTGTCGATATTCATGTGCCTCTATGACAAAAATGACCCTACCATCTCTTGCTGATAGGCCATTTTTATGAGCTTTATTGCTATTGGTTTCCACACATTTTCCGGGATGTTTATAGCATCAGCATCGTCATGTCGGAAACCTGTAACGTCAAGACCTGGTTGGTTTGCATATACTGTAGTTCCACTTTCCCTGGGATTATCCTCGTCGGTATCTGACATTATGTTGAAAGGAAGTAAAGATAAGGTGCACAATATTTTGGAACACTTTATCCTTCAACGTTGAACAAAACCAAAAACTAATACATAGGATTTTTTTGTCCTACTCAGTAATGGTGGATTTTTTATCCTTTAACCCACTCCAGACTTCTATTGGAGTATTTTACAGGATAAAGTGGTCTCTGTGAAAAGCACAACTGAGTTACTCTAGTATCTAACGTTAAATTAGTGCCTTACCAAACTTTGGGCGCCATGTAGTGTAGTTCCTATATTCCCAATAGGCTCAGCGCATTGGAATAATATATCCTATAGAATTAGACTTAATTGTGAGTGCCAGCTAGCTCACAGGTCACTAGAAACTTTCTCGAGTTCACAAGAAGGGATTTAGTTTCTGACCACCGCATAAACATGACAACTTTGTTTCCGCAAGATAAAACTGATCTTCAGAGTCGTGGAAACAATAGATAGATATTTTACTCAGTCATTCGTGCATGCTTCGTTTCACCAGAGGTGCAGAGGAATAGAGAGACAGGCGTTTTCAATAAAAGGTATTTATTGCACAGTCTTCTTTCTCAAGCAGAAGAAATGAACTGCTACAATCGTAATACTGGTTGCAAAGTATAATTCATACAGTAAAAACAGTAGGATAAAATAATCCTGTAAGAGCATTATATGGCTCTTAGACCATAGTTAAATGCATACATAAATAACAAAGGCTAAAAAGTACTCAACTGGTGTTTCTAAAATACGCCTACCCCGATGTACCTAACCTAAGTCTAGTATGAGGGAAGAAGTAAGTGAGGTGTAGCATACATTTAGTATCCTTTTTGCCAAGAATCTATCCAAGATTTCTCTTAGGGTCTAATCATCTCAGTACCTTGGTTTACAATGAAGAAGGTCAAGCTCAGGACTCGATTTCCCAACAACCCGCAAGAGTAGCTTTGAAACACTGGAGCTGGATTTCTCGGTGAGAAAAAAGACAGCGTCTCTCTCAGTGCGTCTGCTGGAGGGTCAGCTTCCTTCGGCACTTGCTGTAGCAGGATGCGTTGGGCAAGTAGATAGTCGAACTGCTTCAAACCACTGTGTGTTTGCTATAGCAAGTGTGGGCATATTTATACCTTGAAGGTGCCGAGTTAGACGTAAAGGTGGATATAATAACTTCATCAAAGCGTCTCAGTTCTTTTAAAACTCTATGAGTTCTTGGACAAGTCAGTATTTAAGCAAGGGGAAGTCCCTAGCTGCTGAAGTCAAGTTTTCCAAGAAATCGTTGTGGATTTTTGGAACTAGTGGAAGTAGCCCTGCCGTATTTGGACTGCATGAACTATGTCTAAATATGGTTATGATTTCCATGCCTATATAAGGATATGGTGATTTATACCTAAATAAGGGCATGAATCTGGAAAATTACAGTTGGGTCCTAAAATGCTATACAAAAATTTAGTTTCCCTTTTAAGCTGTTTTCAGATTCTATTGAATTTCACCATACACAGTGATTTCAATCTTGATCATCATGTAACATTGGGCAGAAAAATACAATCAATAAGATTGTTAAAAAAACAAATCAGTGTTCAAAATATTTACAACAAATTCAACTATCTGTTTACATTTTCTAAAATAAACACTCTTATTTACATTGCATATACTACAAAGTTCAAATATGTGAACTGCTTCTTTCTAAAACAATTTTCTAAATACAATATCAAAGAAAAAAACGATAATTGAAAAATTAATTCTTCACATTTTCCCTGTAGGGCGAATGGTGTTTGCAAAATTATTTGAGTGATAATATCCAAAACTAACTTCTTAATTCATATAGATATCTTCCCACTAGGCTGAAAGATATTTCTTGAAATCGTTTGTATTGAAAATTTCCAAAATTAACTCATTAATTCATGTTGACACCTTCCCAAATGGGCGGAATTATGTTTTCAGAACTTTGGCATCTAAAATATTAGATATGAATTTGGTAATTCATTAGTCAACCGACATTTGAATTCCAAATGGGCATCATTACAATGTGTCCATCCTTTATTGCACTTTAAATACACAGTATAGTGTCCAGATGTTGTAGAATGTCCATTGTGGAAAATATTTGCCTCTGTCAAGACTGGCTACGTCGTCCCTTACCTTGTCTTGAAGCTGAAGCCTCTTGGATGACGTAGAAGATTTTGCTGAGACCCAAGGGGCCAACTTCCCAAACGACTAACTACAACCTTACTTAATAACTATTCACAGCAAGATTTAAACTAGAAATTAGGGAGGAGGGCCGGTACTGGACGTTGAGTGGTTGGTTTTGTTCTTGCTGTTGACCTGCGAAACAACAAGCACCAAGACGTTACTCAAATGCTAACCACTGATTTCTCCTAACTATCCTATGATCTAAAGCACACGCTTTCTTAACCTACCCCCTCCCACATTTGTAAGAGTGAGTGTCTTGTCTTCCTAAGCGCCTACCTGCGATCAGTGCTGTCTTGTCTTCGTCCAGTATTTCTTTGTCTTGTCTTGTCGTGATGGTCAAGGCGTCAGATACTCCTTGTTGTCTGTCTAGCGCTGTCTTTTCTTGGGAGATGACCTTTGTGGGCTTTGAAACAAAGAAACCTAAATTAGAATGTATTTCTCAATTACTTTCTTCAGAAGAAAAGCTCCCAGACATTCACTTACTGTATGGTTTCCTGTTGTTCACCTTCCAATAGGGCTTCTTATTTTAGGTTGAACAGTCCTGATTCTAGACACAAAAACATTCGTAAAAAGTATCTTTCTTTTACATCACAGACTTCTGTTATAATTTCGAAATGAAAACTAAAATGAGGTTTTGCACTTTTCATAGGATAACATTAGCGCTTTTAGAATGAAACAACCGAGCAAAGATATATCAAGCGCAAAACATTTGCAAAACGGAAAAACCTAAATATCACAATATGTTTTGTATTACAAGAAAGTCTCTAAAATACGACTGGCTCTCAGTTTTAAGTCCCAAAAGTAACCTTCCGTGTATCTCAGGGAAAGTGTTGTCCAAAAATTATTCTTGACCTTTCTTGCGAAGGGCGCCTTGGAATAAATTAAAGAACTGTACTTAGCTTTCCTTTCGAAGATGAATCGCTTTGGTGATCGCTGATTGCCGGTTTTCCATCCGTTCAGTTAAGTCCTTTTGCGAGGCCCCAAGCGCGATCCTTCCTCAATGCAAGGCGGAAGGCAAAGCGTCTTCTGGAAGGTCGGGTGCGGTTTAAATTGGGAACCGCACCCAGCCGCACCCAGCCACACTCAGCCGCGCACAGGCAACGTGCGTGCGTACCAAGCTGGGATTTGAACTCAAGGCTCCTTACCTGCATGATGGCTGGCATTAGTACTCCCAGGCTGCGCACAGGCAAAGGCTCTCTTTCATAACTCTATAACGAAGATCTATCCGACCTCTCAGGGATACCTGAAAAGCAAAGGCAACATAATAGCAATCAGACTAAAAGGAATATCAAGAATTACAGAAAATACATCTAACGTTACTGTACACAATCACACTGATTTTTGTAGCGTGCTGGGTGCACGGGAAAGGAGTGGGTTTTTTAGAAGGGGTCTATGGATCCTCTTAATGAAGAGGATCTATGCTTCATGACAGCCACTGCTTTGAAAGTTCTTCCTGATATTGACAGTTGACTTGCCACAAATTTTTTTATTTTAGTTTCCAATTTTCTTCTATCTGTTCTACAATGTTGTATCATTAAAATGATATATTGTCCAAATCTTTCAATAAAAAAGGTTGAAAACATTTCAAATTTGTAGTGACTACATTCCATATTTTGATTAGCTGATTTTACTAATTTGTTAAAAGACACTGTTTTTCAATTTGGTATTGTCAAATATATTAATCTTTCAGTGTCAATTTCAGTGGTAGAAGAATATTAACAGCTATTACGTTTATGGTCCCATCTGTAGCGTAGTCCACACAGATTTTTAATTTGTTTTCCTTTATCTTCCAACACTGCAAGCATAAACACAAGAAATTCCTGAGCATCTTGCTGTACATTCAGTGTAAATTGTGAAGAACCAGAACATATATCCAGAAGATGCCAAATGCCAGAAGCACTTTGGATTTTAGTTTTATCGGTTGTCAAGTTTTCATGAATAGAATGTAATAAAGATCAAAATCTTTTTTCTTTATTCTTCATAATTTGTGGTTGGAGATTTTCTAGAAAAAATATGACGTTCACAACTACATTAGCATTGCAGTTGATACCTGAACTATTTTCTAACTGATATCCTACAATATCTTCAACAGTGTCCTTTTTCTTTTTTTTTGGAACCTCAACATTCTCTTGATTTTTTTCTTCTTTCCAATCTCTCTACAGATTTTCCCATATGTTTGTTTTTGACATGCTACTTGCTTTTCATATACAGGATATTCACCTAAGTTGGGAGCATACAGTCTTCTTAACTGATTTATACTCTCCTACATAATTTGCATCAGCACTAATCTTTCTCTCATTAAAATCAATCAAATACAATCAAGACAAAGTTCTGACTCGGGACAATGCAAGATATGCAATACTCTCTTTAAATATGTTACTTCCAATGTTTACTAAAGCACTGTCTACACTTAAAGCATGAGATTTATGAATAGTCACCGCATATGCCAAAGAAGGAGGAATCTGTTTTCTACGAACATACAAGTCTTTAACAAGTAAAATACGAACAGCACAACATCCAATCAGTTTTACTTCTTCAATCTGATCTAATTTAATCTTCAAAAATTCAATTCCATCTCTTTTTTGCTAATTAACAATATCAACAACTGTTCCCATTGCTCCATTTACTAAACCTTTTTCCACATCCAAATTGCACAGTAAAATTACCTGACAGTATTCACATACATTGTAAATTCTTTTCTAAACCAGCAGTTTTAGATATAGATTTTTCCAAAGAATCCAATTTTGTTTTTAATTTTTCAGTCAGAATAATAGTAATTCCTTTGTTTTTTCTATTTTATCAATGGCTTCCATTGTTATTATTTGTTGTTTTTCGGGCTTTAAAAGGTCTTCATTGAATGTTTAACACTCTTGCAGTGTTGGCATTAGGCAGATTATAGATTTATTTTCTCCAATTTTTTTGTATATTATTTCCAGAGCAACATTTTCATTTGGAAACCAGTTTGTAAGTAGCCAACTTTGCAAAGCATCTTTTCCATGTTTTGTCAAAACACCAATTCTTATATCTTGAAGGATGCCTCCATAATCTTTATCACTTGCCTGTCGCATATTTTTAATAAGTTCTTTGTATTGAAAATATGACCATATTTTGATATTTCCAATACTTCCCAAAAATTTCCTGGTGTCTTCATGCAGAAGTGTTTTAAAAACTGGTTCTCCTTTTACAGGAGTAAGTTGCAGTAGATCGCTGAAAACAATCACGTTTTCCTCCAAGTAGCACATCATAATCTGTTTTAAAAAATTGCTGCATTTGTGAATGTACAAAGGCAAGCATTAAGTTTGAGACCATGCTCACCTCATCAATTATCAAAAGTTTCATTTTATTTAGTACTCTTGAAACTACAAAACAAGCTTCTCCAGAAAGCGTGTGATATTCCAACTTGTTTTCATATTCAACAGGTTGCATTGGTGAACGATGTAATGCAACCCTTTTAATGTTGTGTGCTGCTAACCCAGTTGGAGCGGTTACAATACAAGATAAATGTGATTCAGTGGTTTCCTGTAAATAACTGGTCAAAACTTTAATGAATAAACCTTTTCCTGTACCAGCTTGACCATTGATATACATTTGGATAGGTTTAAATTATGTGCAGTTGCATTCTTTATTTTCATGAACTAAACCATGGTTGATTTGTTTTGTAACTTGCAGATATATGTCTTTCTGTTCAATATTTAGTTGCTCTTCCAGGTTTCCCAACTCCATATTATCCTGTTGAGCTTGATGCATTTCTGTTTCTACTTCACTCATAGCAATTGCTGCGTTATTTTAAAGAATTGGTTCTCCTAGTGGATCTTGACTCAGTGGAGTAGAACTTAGACTGTCTTGAGAACTGTCTCTAGCAATCTCAGCTACAATAGTAGCTTCTTGCTAAATCTATTCATTCAACATTTGTCGATAATTTAGAAAAACTGTGCATTCAATGCTACCTTTACATGCATTAAAAGAATCTTCATACAAACTGAAAATCTCCAAGTAATTTCATTTCAGTATGCCAAGGCTTGAAGAGTTGCAGAAGTGCTAAATAGTAAAACTCCTTTTTATCTGGAGTATCGGAACTCAGTTTCCTGTGATTAATGATATTTCCTTTACTATGTCTCACCAAACATCCATCAGAACCAATCACTGCGTATTTCTCTTCATTTACGTTCTCTGTAATATTTCTTTTAAAGCTATTGTATTGCAGGACTTCCTTGAGACATATATTTTCAAGATAGGGACTTCTTTTAGGATAGTACTTATTTAACATGTTTGTTTTAACATTATCTGTCCTTTTCGGTTCATTTAATGCTAAATATTCGATTTCTTGTATAGATTTAGGTACTCAATTTCATGTTGCAGCAAGACCTAGACTAATCCAAATGATTCCTCTTGACTTTGAATATAAACTTGCAGAGGTCAACCGATCCTAACATTAGTAGGATCCAATCTCTCGGACAGCATCTTCAAACTAAAGCTGTACAATTTCTTACTAAGATTCTTCTCTTGGGAAATTTCTTCTCATATTTCGTTCAACTCTCTCTTTTCAGATTTTGTTATGTATGACGTAACATATCGAGCAATAGCAATGGGGTTATCTGCAACATAGTGGATATCCATATTTGCATTCCACATTGATAAAATCACTGGATTTTAATCATTGATATACTTTGGTTGTTCACTTCTTTTTAAGTTGTAAGTATTTTGGGAGATTTTCTAGTGATAGTATGCCTCACTGCTGACATGAAACTGTTGACTCTTCCTTTGGATATTACTGGATGTGGAAATACAAAACGACATTTGGTATAAAACATTTCCTTTGACTTGTATTTCCTTTCAAATTATTTGCCACATCGATGAGTTAAGAATCTTAAAACGTGGTGTCTTAAGGTATTTTCCTCTCTTGTTTTGGTATACCACATGTAACTTAGTCCTAAATAAAAGATAAAGCAGTCTCATCCATACCAGCTCCAAACGTAGGTGCATCTTTGATCCATAAAAGCATATGTATATGAGGAGCCTCTCTAGCTTGGTACTCCTTTCTCCCAAAAAAAATCAATAACTTCTCCAAGAGGTGGGTCGTTTTTATTCCAGATTGTAGACACCATAGCTTAAAACCTATTAATAAAATATCTGCACACATTTACTGGATCCAAGGAACACAGCTCTCCAGCTGTTTTGAATTCAATGTTTTTAATATTTGAATTTACTTCTCAAAGAAATTCAAGTAAATCGTTCCATGCATATTCAGCAAAGCTTAGCGTGACAAACCATGTAGGGGTTCCTAAGTTCCCTAACATACATTTAAGTTCTCCATGACGACAATACCAATACTCATTAGTACCACGTTGACACGCCATCAAATTAAGTAATTGAGATTCTAAATGATCGTCTCTCTGTTCTACTTTGTCCATGAATTCCTTTGTAGAAACATGTTGAAGATGAACTCCTGTTTTTAATATGTGGTTCACTGCATATGAAAGTCCAGACAAGTCACTTTCAAACATAAGATGAAATATATATGGAATACATTGTCAAAATCTTGGATCTTCTGAGTACAATCTTGTTGTGTGTTATTCTGATGCTGGAATCGGTACTGGTCATTTGTCACATCGTCCACCTTTTCCAGTAGGGAAGTGCTGTGGAAAACAATGAGCTTCCAAGCTTCTCTCCCAAACACTCATGGGAGTTCCCTTTACTTTCTTCATTTGGAATAATTCAATAGTATTTCCAATCACTTCATTTGAATGTAAAGGATGTACACTATAATATTCATAATTTCTTCAATTTTGGAGATGTTCACTTTTTCAATTTGGCCACTTGAAATTTCACTATCATCAACTAAATCGATTTCTTCTTCTTCCACAAAAACATTTTTGTAGTAAACATTGATTTTTGTGAGATATAACGTAGCCTTTTGCACTTTGCTGACATCTACTAATTCTTGCCATATATTCCGACTCTTTGTAGGAACACCATTAACTAGAATAACTACAGGTTCAGTGTCCTCTTTCTCTACACCAATAGTTTCAAGATTTTTTTGAAATCTAAAGGTGAAGACACAACTCTTTCTTTTAAGCCTCTTTGTAACTCTAATGAAGCCAGCTAACCTGTTTTAGGCTCCACACGAATGATAGCTTGAAAGGGGTGCACAGATTGAATTACAAATATGTTGATCACTACCCAACTCAAAACAATCTTCCACCAACAAATAAGCTCCAAATTCCTTCAACTTATCATTGTTTTCTTTTTCACTTTTTAAATACAGATCAACATTCTTAGTTTGATTTCTATAGTGAGTTGGTCGACAACAAATACAAACATAGTTTGGTCTTTCACAACAAATTATCTTAAAACTTGGTTATTTCTTCTTCAAACTTCTCAGGACTACTATCTTCCATGCCTTCTTCAGCACCTACACCTATCAAACTCACTTTCTCTACACTCTTGTTCAGGACCAAAATAACAAAATTCTATTTCATCACAAACTTTTTTTTAAACCTGATACTGACCCATGCAAAAGAGCACTGTTTACGTCACTTAAAATTATTGTAGGACTTTTTACATAGTACAAGCTTCTTACTAACTTCCGCATTTGAGAGTGATGTACTGCTAATTTTCTCAAATGACGAAAAACACTGAGACACTTTTCTAGAAAGACAAGCCAGAGAATTACCTTGCACACCAGTATTTTTTCTCACTTTACAAGGATCTAGTCCTTGCAACATCTTAATATTTTGTTTCTTACTTTTTTTTATTATACTCTCGTGAGAATTTTGGTAAAATATCAATAGACTCCGGTCTTATACTACAAATACTACTACAATCCCACAAATACACTGGAGCTTGTGTACATCTCCCTTTGACTTCTTCAGCTACCACTTCTTCTACATCTCTGGGAACCATCTTTTCTTTTACATTTGTACAACCATTCTTCACTTCATAAGCACACCCACTGGTATCAACTGCGTGAACTAATGTATTGTTTTGAAAATAGCTCTCTTCATTACAAATAGGTTCTAAACGAGAAGAGTGCTTCCATTCACCCAAAAGAAATTAGCAAAAGTTAGTTCTGTTGATTATTCTTTTCCATTTCCATTTGTCATTCATAGAATGAATTGGTTTATTCAAAGTTTGCATTCTTTTAAGAACTAATATAAACAATCTTCTTTTCAATTCAAAAGCCTTTTCAACTATACTTTCAATCTCCTCATTCTTTTTATAAAATGCAGATCTTCTACTATATTTTTTCAAATGTCTTAGTACATTTTGTACTACTCTACTTTTTCACATTCATTTTCTAATATTATGAAACTCTTTCATTCTTTTTCCACCATTGATTGTTACCTCATTTTGTAAATTTCCATTTATTTGTCCTTTTTAAATTTCATTTTTCTTCTTTCTAGTAGCAATCTTTCTATTTTCAGCATTTGTAAAACATTTTCTAGTTCTTGTAAGTCTTTTAATAAAATCTTTTGTTATCTTACCACAATACTTTTTCTTTTTTGCCCCATGTTGTAGTTTATCTAATTCCTGCTGTTGTCTTTTCTTTAAATATTACTGTTTCTTTTCTTCTTTTCTCTTTTTGGCTTTTTTTGTCATGGTAAATCTTTCCTAATAATAATGAAGAATATCTGAAAAGAAAAATGCAAAAAGTGTTTACACTTGTTAAAATAATTATTACATAGTAATATTTGTATCTATTACTTAAGAAACACTTTCTATTTAAAATCTACAAACAAATGCATATATGTTTTTGGGAATACGGTCACAATTACAAATCAGCTGAAAAATAAGTAAAGAGAGGTGCAGAAAAAACAAATGCAGTAGCAATGTCTGAATGATTACAGTACTACGTAATTCACGGAGAGCAACTGTAGTGCCTGGGGGAATATGTAACTACTCAACTTATACTTTAGTGATCCCATAAGTGCATAGATAGTGCCTAAATGATTGCATCAGTGCAGCAGTAATGCCTGAGTGATTACAGCACTGCATATGTAGTGCCTACATCATTCTAAGAGTGCATGACGAGGTCTTGGGTGTTTTTTTATAACTGCATAAGAGTTGGGCCAAGCCAAATACTATACATATTGATAAAAGCACACATACACATGTCTCTACCTTTTGAAATCATCATCCTATCTAAGAGAAATATGTATACAATATTTCTGAAATATAGCAAATCCTAGAAACTGAGACATGTACTAGATCTGGCTAAGTGATTCCAAAACTCCATGGGTAGTGCTTGGGTGAATCTATGAATGGATGGATAGTCACTGGATAATTGCAGTTGAAGATGGATAGAGACTAGCTATTTTCATGAGTGCCAACATACACAATGTAACAAAAATTATTTTCCTTTCGATGTTTTTCTATCTAAACGTGACAACTGTTCTCATTTTTATACTGAACCATCGGGAGTCTATTTAGAGAGTCTTGCAACAAGTAGAACAAGTAGATTGATAATGATCATTTATTATTCATTTGGTGACAATAGTGTTAAAACATATACATCTTTATATAAAATAATCACAGTTAAAACACATAATTTCCAATTATTGCAGATCAATGTAAATACATACAGATCAATTCAAAGCTTTAAGGTAAATTTCAATCCCCAAAAATATTTTCTATTAAGGGATTTTTTTATACAGTCTTGAAAAAACCTTGAATTATACACAATGTATACACAAATTTATACATCACTAATTTAAAAACAAATACAGTACAACATGTGTTGATATCCTTATGTCGATGCGTTTTGGTGTATCCGGTTATTTGAAAGCACCTTCCTGAGGACAAATACATTAAAAAACAAATATTCTTGACTGTACCAGCCAGCAAATCTAAAAATAAATACATACAATTAATCATTTGTCATACTTGTGCTAGATTCACAATTTTATCTTATACTGCCCTGTTCAATATATACAACTATATTCTTATGTTTATCTATGGTCAATAGTACAATTCAGACCATACCTTTTGTCAATATTCTCATTGATCATCCTCACAGTTTACACTCATTTTAATAAAATCTTTAGTATCAACTATTGTTATAAAGTTGGTAAACACCCTAGTAAGGTTCAAGATTTGCACACATTTATTTTTTTATAGAAATACACCTTACTCATCTGATTGAGAAAGCACATATTGAGGGGACTGTTTATCTACCCTTACTTACAAACCCCACCCAGTCCTATCACTCGTCAATTTTAATGGTCATACACAATCACAGCATGGATACGTGTATAAATAGCAGCTGAAGTGATAGATGAGTCATTGAGTACTGCCTAGGTGAATAGATTAATGTAACAGAAAGGCATGGGTGATTTAACAACTGCAAAGGTACTGTTTAGGTTGTTACATGACTGCATAGGTCCCGCCTGCCCAATTGCATGACTGTAGGGAAAGAACATAACTAGACCCTGGGTGATTACATGCCTGGAGGGCTGTTATCTGGGGGACTACTGAAGTACATAGCAAGAGAGTAGGTGGAGAAGTGTGGCTCAATGATTAGAGCGGCAGACCCTGATGCAGAGGTCTAGACCGGGACCAGGGTTCAATTCCCTGCCTCGGCGGGTCTTGGGCTCAAAAATTCCATGGACCTGATAATTCTCGCCACGGTGCCTATTCCAATCATGGAGTCCCACTCTGCAACTCTGGGCAATAGCTTGCTTAATCTCCACAATGGCCCCCACAACGCTAAGGATGCCTGGCCTCCACCTAGGGGGTGCCCAGGAGTGGACGCCTCACAGGGAAAGCCGGATGGGTTCCACAGCGGAATTCGTACAATCACCTTGAGACCCTTGCGGGTGAGTAGCGCGCTATACAAGTATCAATTTTTTTATAAGTTCATGAGTACCACCTGGATGATTACTGAACTTTATAAAATACTGCCTGCCTGATTACAGGAGTGCAAAGGTAGTGACGTGATGTTTTAAAAAAGTACATGAGTACTGGCCAAATGATTACGCAAGTACAAAGTGCGTATGTGATTGAACGAGTACAAGGGGATCAAAGGACTACATGTGTAACACGTCAGCATTTGCATGACTGCAGGGATAATGCCGGTGAATTTACATGACTACATAGAAAGTGACTGGGTGCTTTTATAAGTGCAGGTGTAATTTTTGGGTGATTTCAGCACTACTGAGGTAAAGCCTGAGTAAATAAGAGTCTGGGAAACCAGTGCCTGGGTGATTTCACAACAGCATGACTGCTGGCTGTGTGATTACATGAGTGCAAAGGTAGTGCCTCCATGATTCAAGGAGTGCAGCAGTAGCGGCTGGGGTATTATATAACTGCATGACTTATACTTTAGTGATTCCATAAGTGCATAGATAGTGCCTAAATGATCGCATCAGTGCAGCAGGAATACCTGAGTGATTACAGCACTGCATATGTAATGCCTGCATCATTCTAAGAGTGCAGGATAAGTGTTTTTATAACTGCATGAGAGTTGGGCCTAGCCAAATACTAAACAGCAGACTATTACACACTCAACTATAAGACTGTCTAGATTATTAAAAGAAAAAACTTCCAAAATCAAGAAAAATTTTTAAAATATGCAGCTTCTATCAACTATATCTTTCAACAGACTACAAAAAAGAAACCTAATTAATAACACTTTCTATTAACATCTTTGAAACCACACATTTGTCCTCCATATTCACAAATCTATGTAAAAATTATGTGGCATCATTCAAGTATATCTTTCTACAGACTAGAAAAAAGAAGCCTAATTAACAACACCTTATAGGAGCATGCTTAAAAGTACACTTTTGTACTGCATCTTCACCTTTCTATTTTAAATCATGCATCATTAATCAACTATACCTTTCTACAGAGTAGTTAAAAAGAAGCCTAATTATTAACAACTTTTATGAGCATCTTTTGAAGCAGACGTTTGTGCTGCATCCACACCTTAGTATCTAAAATTATGCTGCATCATTCAACTATACATTTGTACAGACTACAAAAAAAGAAGCCCGATTAATAAGCCCTTATATGAGCATCTTTGAAACCACATTGTTGTGCTGCATCTTCACCATTCTATCTAAAATTATGTGGCATAATTCAACTATACCTTTGTCCGTGCAGACTAGAAAAAAAGATGCCTAATTAAAAACACCTTAAATAAGCGTCTTTCAAACCACAATTTTGTGCTACATCTTCAGCATTCTATCTAAAAATATGCAGCATCATTCTACTATACATTTCTACCGACCACATGAAAGAAGCCTAATTAATAACAGCTTATGTAAGCATCTTTCAAACCACACTTTTATGCTGCATCTTCACCATTCTAATAGTACTCACACTCTTGACCCTACCACATAAAAAACAAAAACAGGTTGTTTTTTTATACGACATGCAACTTAAGTTCATGATTAAGGTTTTACCTTTAAAAATAAAGCTAACACATAATACACCTCACTAATTTATAACTCACCTTTCAAATTGATTTGTAGAACATGTAATATCAGATACTCAGAAAAGATTTTCTTTTGCACACAATCAATATAATGCACTGCTCTCACAGATATACATGTAAGTAACAAATCAAATTACTTCCTAGATTATTTCAAATTCAATAAAACATTTGTGTTGGTTACACATATCAACACTTACCAACTGACTTCTAAAAGAACCCAAACTACTTCTCGAATATTTTGGAGCCACGATTCCACTGTGCAGCAAAGCGATGGAACAGCGAATCCATACAGGAACTAAAAAATATATTACAAATATATTTTCCTTTTTTTTTTTAATAACATACCACTACTCAAGATAGTACTGACTTGGGAAATCTCACTATAATAACATATTACTTTTATATTATTAACAAATTCACATTTTAAAGCCACAGTTAACTTTCAACCCTACCCTCATTCTGCTTAATGCCTGTTTCAATAGTAACAGTTCATGAAACATTCAACTGAACTCACAGGTCACAAGTTCAGCATATTTTCAAGTTCACCACACAATGTTGCAAATACAAACAGCAAGTGTGGTTGGTTGACTTTCCAAAATATGAGCTTATCCTATCTAAAGTACCTTTCAAACATTTTTTTTACTAACCAATAAAAAGCTTTTTAAAGACAGTAACATGCAACCTATTTTTGAAGGTACAATACAGCCAATCAATTCTCTACATTTTAAAAAACAGCATCTTGTCCACCATTTTACATAACTCTCATTCTACCAACTGAATTCCTCAACTACAGAAATCTTTTAATTACTTCCAGACATCGCTTCAAGCTGCTCACAGTATGGATTGTTGGGCACCGCTATGTTTTCTGGTACAAAAGGTATGCTGAACACAGAGGTATTTACAAAGACCTAGCTTTGCAAAATGTGGACATTAAATGGACTGCACAGAGAGAATTAAAGTGGCACCAATTGATGACTTTGGCTAAAACCTCTTTGCATCTCCAACCGCCTTGTTTTAATTTGGCAGCAATTTAGTTAATATAGCGGAAGCCATCCTGCATTTAGAGACTATCTTGTCCGTTTTATGGAATCCATTTTGTATTTCTGTCTGCCATTTTGTTTGCCATGTGCTACCATGTACTCGACATATGCTCTGTCCTACCTTCCTGTTAACTGCTCTTGAAATCTGCCTAGAGCTGAGATATATTTAGCCTTTTCTGCTTTGCACATGCTCAGTTGAGCTTGCAGCTGTCCTTGCAGCTGTTCCCAGTCTGTAACTGTCAGGATGTGTTCACCAGAATTAGCAACTTTTAGCTCCTCCCATTTATTGACTGTACATTTTCTGTATGACCTTATATGTACCTAAAACCAGCATTTTGTACTTGTACCACCTTCATTCGAGCCCCTGTGTGGGTATAAAAGGACCAAGCTCCTTCAATTCAGTCTTCTACTTCATACATTACCGAAGGGTGCGGTGTGAATGTAGTTCCACCTCATGAGGTTTAATAAACTCTGCCTTTTCTATTCCAGTTTCTGGGCCAACTACTTTCTATTGGTCTGAGGACTCTGTGCAGAGAAGGGCGAATCCCTTGCACTGGTAGGCCTTGATGAGGCTCATCACCACAAATTGGCGCTCCAACATGGGGCTCATCGGTGACTCGGTTGCCCAAAGGACTGGTCGAAACGAAGGATTGGAATCTCGCTTTGGACGCGATCGCTGCCTGAGGAGACCCGAGTCTTGGCACCCACAGCGTTTTTCCTTTCTTTCCGATCTGACCATCCAGGTGGTACCGGTCCTCGACTGAGATCTCTTCTGTTGATTCGCCGTGCAGTGACCATTTGGTCGATTTGAGAAGTTGGCAGTTGGAACCTGGACACCATTTGATTGGTAAGAGCTGTTCTGCTGCGTTTGCTGTTGTTTTTTGATGCCTTTGATTGATAAGGTAGTTTAGTAACACTTACTGCGGCTTTTGTTTGTAAGATTGGCCAATATTAGTATTTGTTTGACAATTAAATATGCATTCCAATTCATATAGGGAGGTAATGAGGAGATTTTTCTCTATTTGAACTTGTTTGAACGGCGCAACGTACGGAAAGTACCTTAAGCGCCTCTTTGATTATAATACTGCATATTTTGCACTATTTTTTGGCATGCCTGTTTTCAGCACACTTCGTAGGATGTGTTGCTTTTGTAGTTGTACCAATTTGAGACTCGATGAAGCACAACCGCCCCCCCCCGGGGGGGACGCCTAATAGGGACATGTATATTAAGTATGTTATTTCTTCCATAATATACAGCACGTTATGGAACAAATACACTCGTAAAGATCCTGAGTTGCTGGGCCTATGCATGGGTCATTTGATTTGTGAAAGATTCAGTATGTGGAGCAATGAATGTTTAAGCGAAAGGCTAGGCAAGATATGTTTGACTGTGTGCGAATGTGGGAGAAAGAAGTGCGTGTGCGAATGCAGCGTGAGCAAGCCTTGATTGGAAAAGAACAATGTAAGAGCATTCATGGGACAGCATTGGAAATGAAAAATAGGGAAATTAAAGAAATTAAATAGAGGGAAGATAGGGAGCGCCATTTACAGGTAAATGGCCAATACGCTGTTTGTAGACCTCTTTATCCTATTCTTAATGAACCCCAAGATGATTCTCTGTTATTAGATCGTTGTCCACCTCCGTATACTCTTCCTTCTGCTCCTCATGAGTCAGATGAGGACTCTTCTACAGATCAGGACAAAGCTCGAGAAACTAGCTCAATGTTACCTGCTGAATGTGCGTCTGAGAGTAGATCGACTGCGCGTAAAGCTGTTCTTAGCACTGAAGCTGCTTCTGAACTTTTAAATAGTATAAAAGATTGGCAGGAAAGGAGGCAAATATATTTTACCGATACATTTGCCGCAGAGGTTATTGAACGGTTTAGAAAATATTTGGTAGAAATGGAACCCGATGATGTAGCAGCTGATTGTAAACAACTACATAAAGGTCTTTTTGTCTTCTCCCAGGTGGCTAACACGATCTGACGCTTGGTTAAACTGCGTGTTGACGCAGCCCGTTTGCGAGAGGAGAAAAAGGCAGCAGACGCAGCTGCACCAACATCCCGAATCAACATGGGACGAACTTCTACTCCTGAAACAGATAAGAATGTTGTGATTAATGTGAAACCCATGCGGGAAGCCGTGCCTTTATATGTTCCTTCTAAGAGTGATGATAAGACTTCTACAGGTGCTAAAGGGTATTTTATGTATAATTGGGTTTACACTCCTTAGAATAGAGCAGATGTTATGTCCCTTAAAAATGCATTGCCTGATCCGCGAAAGAACCCAGCAGCCTTTTATGAGGAAGTTGAGGGTGCCATTAGCTCTTGTACTATGACTTTGCCTGATATTGATTTGTTTTTTGGACTAATGTTACTGCCTGATATGTGGAGAACTGTGCGTAAAGTTGATGATTATGCAACATTTGGAGCATTGTGGAAAGATTTAGAGCAGTTAGATGAAGATAGAGAACCTTCACATATTAAATCTTCCGGCAGCTATATTAGTTAAGTTAAAAACGATTATTCCCCCTAAAAAGATAGATTGGACAGTGTTAGGGTCTTGCAAGCAAAAGGTAGATGAATCAGTTTTTGACTTCTTCACGCGCTTTGAAGAAGCATTTCACGATTTCAGTTGCCAGTCACTGACAGATGACCCAGGTAGGCATCTGTTTGTCAATAAATATGTTGCAAACCTTCTACCAGGAATAGCTAGTCGCCTAAAGGCGAGTTAAAGTTCATGGACTACCTCTTCTCTGGTTTCTCTCCTAACTATGGCTCAGTATTATGAGCGACAAGAAATAGAAGCTAAAAGTAATGAGGATAAAAAGTCTAAAGAGTTGAAAACAAAGGTTATGTTGGCTCAAGCAAATGGCCCGCCTTCTAGAGGTAATGATAGAGGTGGGTGTGGATCTTATTGTTCGTCCTTTCCTTCCTATACTCGTTCGAATGTGTCTGTTGACCAGTGTGCGTACTGCAAGAAATTTGGACATTGGCTTTCTGATTGTCCAGTACTGCGTGCTTAGCAGTGTCCTCGTGGTTGGGGACAAAGGAGAAATCGCTAAGGATAATCAGGGCCTAGAGGAAGCACAAATGATCGTGCTAGGTTTGATGCTAATGCACGTGGACCGGATGGGTTTAACACTTTTGATAGACGGAACCAATATCAAATGTCCGACTATGTGCCGTCTGATTTTCACGATTCGGCCTATGCATAGGATTGCCTCGGATGGGGTAAGAATCAGTTGAAGTTCCAGTAGATCTGAGGGGTCCCTATGTTACAGCACATGTTTTGGGTTCTACTGATCAGTTTCTGGTTGATACAGGAGCTACTCGTTGCGCCTTGTCTAAACACTTGGTTCCTAGGGCTCCCCTGTCTGGGTTAACTATTACAATAGGTTTCGATGGAACACCTTCCCTTAGCCCACTGTCACAACCACTTGCATTCCATGTTGATAAGTTTACTGCTCCAGGTCCGTTTTTGCTCTATCCAAACACACCAGATAATATAGTGGGTCTTGATATGCTCAAATATTTCAGGGCTACGATACGATGTTCTCCGGAAGGAGTACGGGTTATTTTGAATGACAACTACCCTGTAATTGAGAGATCCTGTAGTGTTAAAGAGGACATTGCATTAGCTTCTCTCCCTAGTACTTTGTTGGCTACTTCAGACACTGACGTAGGGCAAATAGTTATTCCGCCAGTGCATATTAGTATCAAGGAGGGTGCTTCATTGCCAAGACTGCCTCAGTATAAAATTTCTCGAAAAGGAGAAGAAGTACTCACGCGCATTGTACATGATTTGATTAAAGTGGGGGTTGTGGAAGAAGTTCCTTACACTGTTTGCAATAGTCCGATTCTTCCCATTTTGAAAAAAGACACTGACACTAGGATTTATAGATTCATCATCGATTTGAGAGAAGTTAACAAAATTGTAGTACTGCAGTACCCTGTGGTTTCTGACATAACGACATTGCTTACTCTGGTCCCTCCAACAGCAACTACATTTTCTGTAATCGATGTGAAGAATGCTTTCTTCTCAATTCCTATTCATCCTGATAGCCGATATTGTTCGGTTTCACTTTGAATAATCGATCATACAGATGTTGTAGAGTTCCTCAAGGGTACACTGAGAGTCAGAGTATTTATAGTCAAGCCTTAAAACGACAACTCGATTCCTTTACTTTGTCTGAAGGAGCGGCTCTCATACAATATGTTGATGACATCTTGTTGGCAGCTGATACGCCTGAGCAGTGTGAGAAATGTACTTTGTCTTTGCTTTCTTTTCTTGCTACACACCACTATAAAGTATCACAAAAGAAATTGTAATATTGTAGACCGACGGTAACCTACTTAGGTCACCTTCTGTCTAAGGAGGGTCGTGCACTGACACCAGATCGCATTCAAGCAATATTAGACACACCAGTACCTTCCACACAGAAAGATGCCCGTGCAATCATTGGTTTGACTTCGTTTTGTAGGCAATGGATATTGTATTTTTCACTCATTGTTAAACCCTTGCTAGCGTTTTTAACTAAAAACACTCTGATCCCCCTTCCATGGACAGATGAATGCCAAAATGCTTTTCGTCAGTTAAGACAAGCTCTTTGTTCTGCACCAGTGTTAGGTACACCAGATTACACGTCGGCTTTTACACTCTAATTACACGAGAAAGATGGGTGTGCATTGTCAGTTTTAGAACAGACACACGGTGACAAACAGCGTCCCTGTGCATATTTTTCAGCTGCTCTTGATCCTGTTGCTCGTGCGTTGCCTGAGTGTATTCGTTCAGTTTCAGCGACAGCTGTGTCCAAACGTCAGAGTGAAGGAATAGTTTTGTCACACAAACTGCTGGTGCTTGTACCCCATGCAGTAGAAGCCCTTTTGAATCAGACCAAGACACAACACTTAACTAGTGCTCGCTTGACAGGATAAAAATTGACACTGTTAGCTCCTCATATTACCTTGAAGAGGTGCGCGACACTGGACCCAGCCACTTTGTTGCCATATCCTGCGACTCAGTCTCAGTCAAAGGAGCCTCACAATTGTATATTCCTTTCTGAGGAACAGACAAAGGGTTGCATCGATTTGCAAGATACGCCCCTTCCAGATGTAGATGGGGAATTGTGAGTTGATGGGTCCTGTTTGAAGTTACCAGATGGCACAACTTAATCTGCCTATACAATTACTACACTTGAGACAGTAGTGGAAACAGCTCACATACCTCAGAAGTCGGCTCAAGCAGCTGAATGAATAACTTTGAAACAAGCATGTGAATTTAGCACTGACTTGTGTGTGAACATCTACACGGTAGCCTCTATGCTTTTGGAGTGGTCCATGATTTTGGCCTTCTCTGGAAAGAAAGAGGCTTTCTTACATCCCACAGGATGCAGATAATGCACGGAGAATTAGTGCATAGTCTCTTGACTGCACTTTTATACCCTAAGAGAGTTGCTATTATGAAGTGTAGCGCACACAAGAAAATCATTGACAAAATAGGACAAGGCAATGCCCTTGCAGATCGTGTAGCCTGTGGGACTGTGATGCAGCGAAGCACTACATCCATGTACGTAGTGAAATCACAAGCTGAGCGTTGGCATGATGCTAGAGAGGAAGTATTGGTTATACAGAGATCTGCCTCTGTGCAAGAACTGAAATGGTCTAAAGAAGGAATGTTAGACGATCAGGGCTGTTGGCGTAACAAAGAAATGAATAAGTGGAAATTGCCTGCAGACTATTTACAACCTATGGTTCAAATGGCACATGGGCTGGCACATGTTGGAGCTCTAGCAGTAACCAAATTGCTTACACAAGTTTGGGAGCATCCTGAAATCGCCAACACAGCCAAAAGAGTAGTACAGCCCTGTTTGATCTGTTGGCAGTGTAATCCTGGAAAAGGAACAGGGACTCCTACAGGAGGGTTTGCTACACCAACCGCACCTTTTGAAGTTTTACAAATGGATTACATCCAACTCAAACGCTGCAATAATCTGAACTATTTCCTAGTGGTGGTATGTGCCTTCAGCAAATGGATAGAGGCATACCCTACAAAGGATAATACTGCTCTCACCACAGCAAAGGTGCTTCTAAAGGAGTTTTTCCCTAGATATGGTGTTTGTTAGGTTTTGTGGAGTGACAACGGACCTCATTTTATTGGGCAAGTTGTTGAGCATGTCCTGAAAGGATTAGGGATCAAACAGAAATTCCATACAGTCTTCTACCCGCAATCAGCAGGATTGGTGGAAAGGTATAACGCTACTTTGAAATTGAAGTTGGCAAAAATTCTGGCTTCCATGTCTTTAAAGTGGCTAGATGCACTACCTTTGGCATTGTTGTCCAAAAGATCAGTGCCACACTCACGATCTGGGCTTACACCATATGAGGTAGTATTTGGAAGGTCATGGAACATTTGGGGGGTTCCTAAGCCACGCCCCATACATGATGTTCCTTGCGTTCTGTTGAAGGATTATTTGGCACAGTTAATTGACAGTTTGATCTCTATTCATCAACAGGTTCGAGAAGCTCTTCGTGGCAGATCTACAGGTGAGGCCCATGAACTCCGTCCTGGCGACCACATGATGATCAAGGTCTTCGACAGATCGAACAGCCTGGAGCCGAGGTGGCGAGGACCGAAGCAGGTGCTCCTGTCTACAAGGACAGCAGTTTGAGTGACGAACAAAAAGAACTGGGCCCACAGCACGCACTGTAAGCGTGTGCCGCCTGCCTTGGTGGAACCTGCTGTGCTGACTGACCATTGAGAGATTCTGGAAACTGAAAAAGGTCAAGCTATCTCACCTGATGAATCTGCGGAAGTCTTCCCGGACCACAAGATTCCTGGAGCATCGCGATACCACTTGAGACCGAGGAAAGAATCTGCAGTGCTGAAAAAGACTGGTTGAGCTACCGCCCTAGGTTTGTGAAACGGAGAGCTGATGTGGCAATCGGGGGAAATCAGCCCTGCGTAGTGTAGTGACACACATCTTGGCCCGTGGTGAAGAAATCAACGGCTGCCCAGGGATAAGAGCTCCAACGATTGTTTTCAACGAGTTTTTAGAAAGATCAATTATTGCTGTTGCTGAAATGAATAACAAAAGAATCATTTGTGCTGTAGGGTTCGTTGTTGCTCTGGTGGTTATGGCAATAATCACCTGGTTTGTTGAGAAAGTGGCTCCTGCTCGACAGCTTTTTGTTGCCACTACTACAGCACCAATGGAACATCATTACTTCACGCTTCCCTACCATGAGCAGAAGCATCGACAATCCTACCTAAATAATGCATTCATCCAGATGTTACATCATAAACACAATGCCAAGAATACTACCAACTGTTGGTTGTGTGGGATGATACCTGTGCACCAAAAGAAAGGAGGAACAACTTTTATTCCTCTACCGTTTTCTCATATTGGTTCATGTCAAGCTTGGTATGCAGTTTTGTTTGCTTTTGGAAAGCCCTCAGTAGTTGAATTATCTTTCGTTTAAATAAAGTATGCTATCAAGATGTAGATCGTTATCCTCATGCTAAAGGGACTGTGTGAATGTATTTTGGCATTGACTATTGAAGGTGCTAATAACAGCAGTTTTACGTCTTCACATAATACCTATTTTGTATGTGGTAATAAAGGAAATTATCAATTACCTGTTGGGTGGTCTGGGGTATGTTACATATCATTTTTGTTACCACCTGTGTTCTTGGCCCCTCCATCGTATCACCAAATTTCAAAGTTGTATAATGACATTTCCAAGAATAGATACAAACGAACAATAAGTACAGATGAGGTTGATCAGACTGATACCACTTTGCAACAATATGTCGATTTCAATTTGGGTTTGTTCTTCTTTGTGGGTGCTGCATTGAATAGCAGAAAGATAAGGCGATTGACTCATGTTGTGGAAGCTGTCACCAATCAAACAGCTATGACACTTGGAACATTACAGAGGAAATGCAAATTGCAAGGATTGTAGCACTCCAGAATAGAATGGTGCTTGATGTGATTTTGGCTGATCGAGGTGGTGTATGTCGCATCATCAGTAGCAGCTGTTGCGTATTTATACCAGATCACTCACCTTCTAAACTGCATAAGATTGCTGCAGAAAAATTCACCCAGAGACTGGTACATGGACATTTTCGAACTGGATATGGACACTACTTATTACTTGGGGCTGGAAGCTACTGACTATTCTATGTATACAACTGGTGATACTATTTACATGCTGTACTTGTATACAATGTGGTCCTATGCTTTGCTCCATGTGTATCACTGCTTGTACACCTGCCAAAAGAAATATTGCAGAAATAAAAGAACAACAAATGTTAAATAAAGAAGTAGCTGAGATTATGAGCATCAATATACAGGATGCATATCTAGATTACCCCACATAAACAAATGTCTTCAGCTAATGTTAAAAGGGCCGTCTGTTGTAATTTGGCAGTGATTAGGTTAGCGTTAGCGGAAGCCATCCTGCATTTAGAGACTATCTTGTCTGTTTAATGGAATCCATTTTGTATTTCTGTCAGCCATTTTGTTTGCCATGTGCTACCATGTGCTCGCCATATGCTCTGTCCTACCTTTCTGTTAACTGCTCTTGAAATCTGCCTACAGACGAGATATATTTAGACTTTTCTGCTTCGCACATGCTCAGTTGAGCTTGCAGCTGTCCTTGCAGCTGTCCCCAGTCTGTAACTGTCAGCATGTGTTCACCAGAATTAGCAACTGTTAGCTCCTCCCACTTGTTGACTGTGCATTTTCTGTATGACCTTATATGTACCTAAAACCAGCATTTTGTACTTGTACCGCCTTCATTTGAGCCCCTGTGGGGGTATAAAAGGACCAAGCACCTTCCATTCAGTGTGCTACTTCATACATTACCGAAGGGTGCTGTGTGAATGAAGTTCCACCTCATGAGGTTTAATAAACTCTGTCTTTTCTATTCCAGTTTCTGTGCCAACCTCTTCCTATTGGTCTGAGGACTCTGAGGAGAGAAGGGAAAATCCCTTGCACTGGTAGGCCTTGCTGAGGCTCATCACCACACCATGAGCTCATCATTGTGCACTGTGGATGCAATGACTAAGGCACATTGACTGTTGTAGGTCTGGAAATGCTAATGAAGGACACCATTGCACAATTGATGTTGCTTTCACTTCAAATTGTCTTTGTATACTCTAACGTCTGCCAAAGACAGAAATGAAAGTGGTCAAATCACTTCTGTCCACAGATTGAGAAAGCTAGAAAAAATGTCAATAAAGCTGTTTCTGCTTATCTAAGAGACCATAGGATGGGCTCCACATATAACAACAATCTACGTTTTGATATGGAGGGCACCTACAGGAGTGATGGAGTGCACTTTACAGACCATGGAAACAGAGTCTTTCTCAACAACCTAAAGCTCTGCATCCGCACTTACATGCAGCTACAACATACTCCTAATAAACACAAGGGCTCTTTTTAGAGCCAGCCTATAACCCAACATTGAATCTTAAATGTTACTTGAAGTCGCGAACGCATCGCGTTTACACTGGGGGCTGTGCTATACGCGATGGAGTCGCGAATTCAAACACCTGAATCCCTAAAAAGATGCCTCTCTTTTAAAAACTTGAATTCTGCCTCGGGGACCCCATCCCCTAAGGCATGTTATAGGGCACCGTGGGGTGAGACCCAATGCCCCCACAGTGCCAGCCAGCTACCTGCCTCCTGCGGGAGCCGGCATTGCTTTTGGACAAGGGGAGCTGCTGACATGCAGCTTCCCTTGCCCAAAAGCACTCTGCTTTGGTATTTGGAGGCGAGAGAAGGTGTCCTGCTCTCGCCTCCAAAAAAGCAAGTTTGCTGCAAAAGCCGCCCTATTTTAGCAAACAGCAATGTCCTAGGGGTGGGCACCCTGAGACATTGCAGGAGCTGGCCCTGGGGAGTGGCGGTCCTCAGGGCCATAAAGGGCAGTAGGAGGGGGGTCCACAGCCCCACTCCCTCATTTGTAATGCCCCGGGGTGGTGGTGGTCCCCGGGGCTTCGGGGGTCTGTAAGGGATCCCCAAATTTCAATATTTAGTGCCCCGGGAGGTGGTTGCCCCCTGGGCAGCCCAGACCCCCAGGGGCCCCTGCTATAAAATTTGGAATTGCCCCTGGGACCTGGCTCACCCGGGGGATCAACAATTATGAAGCGCAGTCGTATTTTTTTGTTTTCTCAGCAGGATTCGCGCACCCTGCGTGCATTTTGCTGCTTTTAAAAATAAATAAGTACATTTTTAGGCCATGTGGGACCCCCTCAACAGGCCTCGGGGGTCAGGGCGTTTTTACCTAGACCCCTTTTCTTTTTTTTTAGTGTTGTTTTCACTGTTTTCTTGTGACTCTGTAACCGAGTCACATAATAGCCGCCAACACTTCCTGGTATGGAGTGTTGGCAGCCAATCAGAGTGAAGCTTGTGCTCGGGAGGAGTCGTGACTCCACCGTGCTCAGATATATGAAGTTTTCTTTTTTTAATTTCTCAAGAACTACTGAACGAATTTATAACATTTGAAAAAAAGGTCGCTTTCTGGACCGAGACCTACCTTTTTGCCAAATGTGGTATAATTCCGTTCAGCAGTTCGGGCTGTAGCTTTGTCTAAAGTTTCCTATGGAAATCAACATGGGGAAAACTCGTTTAGGGACGCCCTTTTTCTCAGCCACTGCTTGACGAATCACCCGGAAACTTTTGAGACAGGAGCTGACTAAAGGGGACCGAAGTTCGTGAAAATTTCACGAGGACTCATCAGACGGCGCCAAAGATATTGGCAAAAGAAAAAACACTTTTTGAATTGAAACAAGGTCCTAACTATAACATATATTTTTCCTACTAGCGGTGGCCAGTAGGTAATTATAGTTAGGAACTATAATGCATAGGGAATCCGCAACATTCTATTCCCTATAACTTTGGCACCGATTGATGAATCTTTTCGAAGTTTTCCAAACTTTTGGCCAGCTTAAGTCTGCTCATATCCTGGAAGTTTAGAGGTGATTCGTCAAGTGGGGGGGCAGAGAAAAAAGGGGGGTCCCAAAACATGTTTTCCCCATGCAATTTCTCATAGGACCTTTAGCCACAGCTACAGCTCGAACGGCTGAACGGAATTATGCCAAATTTGGCAAAGAGGTAGTCCTCAATTCAGACTTGTGCTTTTTGCTTATATGGTGTTAATATGTTCAGTAGTTCCTGAGAAATTTACAGTTAAAGTCATTTATATATCTATGGGTGAGGTGGATCCGCGGAGTGTGCGAGGATTGTCATCGTACCATAAGTGCACCCTTCCAATCGTGCTCTGAATGATAATTGCCTGTAAAGTGGTTGTAAACAATTGAACCCAGGAACCTTTGGCAGCCATTTTGTGCCTCGGTAGAAGTGAGGCTAAGGAAGTCAGTGGAATATGTGTGGAGAAAGGGGGCAGGGTAGAAATAATTTTACCCTCTAGACCTGCTTAGGGGGGTCTGAGAAGGAACCCCAGGGTCACAATTTTCTTTTCTTTTTTAAACCTGGCAGGTGCGTGTAGGGTGCGCGACTGTGCCGTAAAATAAATAAAATAAAACAGAGGGTTTTTTTTAATAATTAGTCCCCGAGGGGGGCTAAATACCGGGGGTAAAATTATTAAATTTCATGGGGGCCCATCAGGGATCATCACCCCTCAGGGCTAAAAAGAAAAAAATGGTGGGGGGAGGAGTTGAAGGTCCTCAAAGCCGCGGGGACCACCACCCTTAGGGTTTTATGTATTGTGGGAGGGGGACTGCGGGCCCTCACTCCTGGAGCACTTGAGGGCCCGTCACCCCTTGGGGTTACCAAAAAAAACATGGTTGGGGGCTGCAAGGTCTCCAAAGCCCCGTGGACCACTACCCTCGGGGCTTTATGTATTGTGGGAGGGCTGGCTCCTGCAGTGTCCCGGGGTGTCCATCCCACCCTCCCATAGCATGGAAATCTGTTCTCTCTTTCAAAATCTAAATCAGATTGCTTTTCCAAATGGGGAGCTGCATGTTAGTAACTCCCCATGTCAAAAAGTAATACCGGATCCCAAACGCGTAAAAGTTGTGCACCAAAGGCACTGGAGTCGCGCACCCTACAGATTATAAGTCATGCATGGGGAGATGCTAACTTGCGTGTGGAAATGCGTGTGGAAATGCAATCTGGTTTTGATTTTGAAATTGAGAACAGATTTCACTGCTGTGTCTTTCAAAATACAAACTAAGTTTGCTATGGGAGGGCGGAAGGCGTGAGACTCCCGCCCTTTCATAGCAAACAGCAGTGTCCCGGGGGTAGGCACCCTGGGACACTGCAGGAGCCGGCCCTGGGCGTGGCGGTCCCCAGGGACCTCAAGGGCTTCAGGTGGAGGGCCACGCAGTCTGCCTCCCACAATACACAAATCCCAGGAGGTTGTTGGTTCCCAGGGCTTGAGGTGCAACGCTGCGGCCCACACACTTCTAATTTTGCAGGGGGGCCCTGGACGCGAAAGTGGTGAAATTAGGTAGTAAATCTGGTACACAGTGTTCTGTTTTACTTTGCTTTCCTTTCTGTAATGTAGAGGATCAAGGGTAAATATAACGGTTTCTGTACAGTCAGTACCTTTCAACCCTATCCACAAATGGCTTTCTGCCTGTTACCATAGTAGCAGTTCATGGAACACTTACATGAGCACAGAGGTTAGAAGTTCACCACACTATGTTGCTAATGGAAAAAGTTACTGTGCTGGAGTTTTAAAACTTTTCCATAGGAACTGTTAGTCGTAGCTATAGACTCTGGTAAAGATCTGGTAAAGAGTTAGCCTCAGAATTATACTTTAAATTATCAATATCATTTCTATTGGGGACCGCCACCTCTCAAAAACAGAAGACGTATATACTTTTTTTTATTAACTTTTATTGAAACAAAATAAATAACTGGAAACGTAACTTAAAGATAACAATATAATAAATAACTAGAAACATAACTTTAAAAAATATATATATATAGTACACAAAATATGATATGGACTCCAAAAGAAGTACAGTGGGTAATCTGCAAAACAAAAATGAAAATGAGTGTTTAAAATTAGATTGATGTGACTAAATGAGGTCAAACATTACAAGACAAGGTAACACTTGGCGATATTTCCTTATTTTTACGTGTGCAGTGTGCCTGATACATTTCACTTGTTTTATAGACCCACATCCAAGAGGTGTCTGTATGGAGGTGCCTACTGCATCAGATTTACACTATAGATCAACAGGTCTTTAAAATGATTCAGAGATGAGACAGAATTAGGTGAGAGATAGAGTCATTATGCAGGACAATATTCTTTAGGGCTTATTTACAAGACTTGCGCCACTTTGTGTTACTTTTCCCATGTTGAAAGTGAAGCAAATGTAGCGCAAAGGGGTTGTAAATAAGCTCTTTTACTTCTAATGCATTTAATCAGAGGAATTGTATATCTAGGAAGCTCTGCTTACTTAGTGTAAACACTGTGACCAACAGAGTCTACAACTTGAACTCAGCTTTGGTTCTACACGTCAGAGTGGATAGCAGCATCCATAACTTTAAAAGAGAAATAGAAACGATGTGAGAGAGAGTGAGAGAGAGAACGTTTGAAAAAACAACATTAAAAGTGTGAGAGAGAGAAAGTTATAGATGGAGCAGTTAATACTGGAGAAAATACTCGTAGCTCACTTTTTGTCTCTGTTGTGTGTCCAAGTATGTGCTGGCTCATAATACACCCTCCAGTTTAGTGATCTGAAAGATAGTATATAGAGTTAGTAATACCATAGTACATACAACTGCACATGTATATTTTTGGTTTATTTATCGGTACACTCAGGATGCTATATTACAACAAGTTCCACTGTAAGGAGGTGTCTATGTGCTGTTTTTTTCCAAACTGCATAGCGGTGAGTTCTCAATATTGGGTATCTAGACTGTTGAACCCCATTGACTCACGGAGTCCGGAGGTGAGTTTTTCTTGAGAAGTCACAGGCAGATTTAGAAGCCCCTTGCACCACTTTTCCCGTGTTAAAAGTGACACAAAAGTGGCGCAATGGGCTCGTACATCTGCCCCTCAAACTGTTGTAACCTATCTATTCTCACTGCCCGGAGGTAATTGTACATTCCTATGCAGTGGAGCTGCTGCACACTACCCACTTTCTCCTTTCACAGATGACTTGTCGTTGTTTCGGAAAGAAGCTTCTTTCCTCACCTTGTGCCATTGGCCTGATTTAAAGAGGGTACACTACCTGTCGAAGCAGCCTTCTCAGAGGAGGTTACGATGATCACGCATCATCGCAGAATCCTTGAACGTTGAGTTTTAGAGGTGTTGGGGGGACGCCAATTTGTGAAACACAACCTATAAGATAAAAAGGAAGTTAACATTGTTTGTCATTTTTTTATCAAAGGAGGAAGTGAGAGAGTGACTGCAAAGAATATTTGCAGCTCACCTTTTTGTCACCGGTGTGTTTTTCACCACGTGCCGGGACATAATGCACCCTGAAGCTCTACATCTAAAAGACAGTAAAAGAAAGATGTTACGATTGGTATTTGTTACTATCTTAATGTGGAGTTGAATAACATTGCCCTTTCACACACCTTCCCACCCGCATTTAAAAACAACTATTTGTATAGTTTATATTCCGGACATTTAACTGATTATAAAAACGTTCCTGCTATTGGAAAAAAATATATATACATGCAATAAGATACGCTATATAGGACTGCGTAAGCCTAAATCGCTGCGTCGCTTTTTTGTATTCAGTCTGCTGCATCCCGTCGACTTCCTCTGATGAGCACCTAGGCCTCATTGCTCACCTTTTTGTGGACAGGACACCTTCTACATCATGCAGTCCCACTCTGCCAGCAAGAAATCTGGCATATGGTGCTGAGTCTTGATATCGGTATGGCTATCAGCATACTCGTGCACCCATCATCATCATCGCAGGTTCTTCAGCCGCTCAGTCCTTCCGGTGCCACTAAGTAACCAAAGAGGCCATCCACATGGTGGTGGGCCCCTTGTTTGGTGGTTTGGGCATAAATGAGGCGTCCGAACCACCAGGAAGGGCCATCACAGGGCCTGCGATGGGAGCAACTCTAAAATAGTGTACAGCATGTGCGCCCCATCTTTTTTATAGGTACGGTCACAAGTGTAGTGACAGATGCGCTCGATGGGTGTGGTATGGGCTTATACCTGCCATGAGGGGTGTGTGTGTGCCATTCTGACAACTAGACCTGGAACTAAGAAATCACTACAATGGCAATCTGGGAAATGTTGCATTATTGTTTTTTTCCTGGAAGCGTAAGTGGAGTGGGCTGGGCTGACATATGCCAGTGCTGCGCGAGGCTCTGAACCATGATTCCAGAGCTATGGGCATGATTCCGTCAATAGCTGTATGAAAACTCAAGTGATTTGGGTGTCCGTTTTGTAGTGCTGACATCACCCGGGTCTTAACAGCAAATGTGTCAATATATCTGTAAAGTTCCACAACTTGGCCAACATGGAAGGTACAGGGTTTCACTGGCTCTATATTCGTTCATTGTTGCATACATAAAAGATGGTGGACATGAAGTATTTCTGCGATTATGAATGTTTATTGTACATTTAGTGGAGTGTTGCAGCTGTAGTAATACAGGGCTGTGAAAGGTTTAAGTTGTAGTTTTTGGCACATGAAGGGCAGCTAATATATACGTATGTGGTCAGTCAGGTAGACTGTAGAACTTGATGCTGGAAATCAGAGTTCGTGTCTCGGAGTTGCGTCCACATCCTGTTATTGTAAAGTAATGACGTTATGTACATGTGCCTAAAAATGTATTGTAAATACGGTGCTCGTGTACATAGCTTATATAGTTTTGCGTTGATTTTGCGCTATATAAATATGCTTTTTAAAAAAAGGAGGAATAGCTCACACTGACTGTCACAGGTAAGATGGTTGCAAGATGGTTGCATAAGCTATTTATAGCACAATATAATGTCCGTAGTGTAGATGGAAAGCTGAATTCAAGTTGTGAACCCTGTTGTACGCAGTGTAGATTGAAGGCAGTAGTCGACACAAACATCGATGAATGCTATTTTGTCACAGTTAACAGAATCTGAGAACACAGTACGCTTGTCTCTGCCTTAAATAAATCGAGACTGATTTAAATGTTGTCTGTAGTGCTGGTGCGCTTCTGGTATCAAGTAGTGAACTCTGTTTATCGCAGTGTAAATTTCAAGGCAGTACTCAGTACAGATATTGAGGCATGTTTTTTGTTGCATTATTGTAAAAAAATTCTCTGTCTTACATAAATCAAGGCTAATTTCAATGCTGTCCGTAGTGATGATGCAAAGCTGAATTCAAGTTGTGGACCCTGCTGTCCGCAGAGTAGATTGAAGGCTGTAGTCAGCACAGTTATAGTTGAATGCTTTTTGTCACATTGTTTTACAAAATAGAAAGTCATAGAGTACAATTGTCTCTACCTTAAATAAAGCCAAGCTGGATTCAATGAGGTCCGTAGTGTTGATGCAAAGCTGAATTCAAGTTGTGAACCCTGTTGTCCGCAGTTTCGATTGAAGGCTGTTGTCAGCACAGTTATAGACGAATGCTTTTTGTCACATCCTTTTACAAAATCGGAAGACATAGATTCCAATTGTCCCTACCTTAAATAAATCAAGGTTGGATTCAACGCTGTCCGTAGTGCAGATGCAAAGCAGAATTCATGTTGTGAACCCTGCTGTCCGCATGGAGATCAAAGGCAGTAGTCGATACAGACATAAGTCTGCAGTGCTGTGGCGTTGAGTTTAGAATGGGCCTGTATCGAGGAGGCACGTGGTAATGGCCGCAGCCACGTGGCAAGGTGAGGACCTTTGCTGCGGCGGAGTCTCTTGTCTTTGCAGAACTGAACCACGCCTAAGGTGTAGCCTAATTATTTATAGTCGTATGTGGATGTTGTTTACGTTGGACTAGCCCACTCCGCTTCTGTTACAAATGGGGGGAGTGAACACAGCTACATGAACAAAATATTCCCCAGTGTCTTAGATAATATGGTTGCGTCCACTATTCAGTACACTACACGTATCTATGGTATATGTACACAATGAAAAGTTTTTGATTTCTATAGTGAATTGTGTATAGTATTTCACTGGTATTCTTAGCGTTGTGTACATTATTGTTGATCTCCGAGTTCTTTCCCTTATACATACTTGCTTGCCACATCTCTGTACATTGAGCTAGTGTACTGTTGAGGGTATATACTATTTTGGAAAGGTTTGTTGTCCTGTTTTACGCTGCCTTTGAGGTAGTAGGGGGGAGGGGTCTGTGGGGGTGGTTATAGTGGTAGTGGCGCTGAGTATTGAGATTTTGTTGGGTGTCAGAAGTGTATGATTAAAACCTCTATCATATATTGCTCTTTAAACATGGGTGTGAGTTGGATGTAATTCACGCAGTACATATTCAACGTTCTTAAAGTAGTTAAATGTTTATGTTAATTTGTTAGTAGTAAGTGGAACTATTGCCTGATTTTTTAGGTAGCATTGAAGATTTGGTTTCTTGTTGGAAATATAGGGAAAACCATAGATTTCAAGCAGTTTATAGTTAGGAATTAGCATTTAAAAAACCTTAGAAATACACTGAAAAAAACATAGGCTTTAGAGTTGTTATAGTTAGCTGGACATTTCACTCATACAGAACCATTGAAATTTCTCCATTATAGTTAGTTGTACTAACTGTAACTCTCGCGCCCGCAATCCACTGGTGATGATGTCACATATTACATCATTCATGACATGGTCAGTGACATGAAGTGACTTTATGTTTGCTGCTGCTGAAATTCGTCTTCGTTGTTGCTTCCGAAAATAAAGAATTGAGCAGAATCTTAACTGTTTGGTGGCTCCTCCTTTTGCAGGCAACTTGTTTTGTTGGGATTGTAGCGGCAAGCCTGAGCCGCGGAGCAAAGCCCCGGGGCTGTTTACTACCCACCAGTGGAGATGCCATTTGACGCCGATGCATTTGGTAACAAGGTGCTGAGGATTTCGGAAGGCGAAAAATAACAGCTAAGATACGTGCTCATGCCGCACAACCCACTGGGGTTTTAATCTTTTGACATTGTGTGAATTTAAGGCACGCAACTCACTGGAGTACAAGTCAGCACTACACATAGCACAAGGCCATGGAGTGGTCACGCCCACTGAGGCGGGTTGAAATATTGTTGAAGTAAGCGCTTACAAACGTCAGTGCCTTTCATCCACAAGTCCGTGGCCTTCTGAAGAAGTGGTTGACATGAAATGCGTCAAGGCTGGACTTTGTGTTTGCTGCTGCTGAACATCGTCTTCGTTGTTGCTTCCGAAAATAAAGAATTGAGCAGAATCTTACCTGTTTGGTGGCTCCTCTTTTTGTAGGCAACTTGTTTTGTTGGGATATATATATATATTCACTGAAAAAACCATAGGTTTCACACCAGTTATAGTTAGGAATTAGCATTTAAAAAACCTATTAAATTCACTGAAAAAACCATAGGTTTCACACCAGTTATAGTTAGCTGGAAATTTTACTGATATAAAACCATTGAAATTCCCACGTTATAGTTAGTCGGACTCACTATAACTTGCGCGTGCAATGCACTGCTGATGACATCACATATTACATCACTCATGACATGGTCAGTGACATCACTCATGACACCATCCTTGTGACATAGTGACAGACCTTCTTTCACTATAATGTAACCCTTGAGACACATATTCAAAAATAGAAACTGAAATTTTTAAAAAAATGGAGATACCTATATCAGTTACAACAAGCAATTCAGTAATTCCACTATCTATATACACATCCACTCATTCACCAACAGTTCTATATAGTCACTCATACATATACTCACTCATCATATGAAGTGATACACCTATACATCTTGTTACACACCGACATTCATCCAAAAGTTACTCACACACATATTCTCACATGCAAATAAACTATTGGACATCCATTTATTTGAATATAGAGTTATACACACACTTCCACTTTACTTCTATTTAAAATTACACATATTTATTCTCTTAAACAATCACTTATAGAAACACATACTTATTTAAACAGGAACTCTTACAATCTCTTACTCTCACATATACTCACTTATATACAACAATATTCACATATACTAGATTAAAACATATGTAGTTACTGATAAAGACACTAGTGAGACAGTCATTCACTCACTAACAAACACATATAGACACTCATCCACACATACAGTCCTGTACATATGCTGTCTTCAAAACACATACAAACAAAGAGTCAGTCACTCATGCATCTATGTGCTAAGTAATACCCCCACCAAACCATATAGACACTCATACTGATACTAATAATAATATCAAATAACCCATATACATACACATGAGTGGATGTGTATTAGATGGTGGTATTACTGAATTGGTTGTTGTAACTGGTATGGGTATATCCACTTTTTTGAAAATATTAGTTTCTATTTTTGAATATGTGTTTCATGGGTTACATTATAGTGAAAGGAGGTCTGTCACTGTGTCACAAGGATGGTGTCATCAGTGATGTCATGAGTGATGTCACTGACCATGTCATGAGTGATGTAATATGTGATGTCATCAGCAGTGCATTGCACGCGCAAGTTATAGTGAGTCCGACTAACTATAACGTGGGAATTTCAATGGTTTTATATCAGTAAAATTTCCAGCTAACTATAACTGGTGTGAAACCTATGGTTTTTTCAGTGAATTTAATAGGTTTTTTAAATGCTAATTCCTAACTATAACTGGTGTGAAACCTATGGTTTTTTCAGTGAATTTCATAGGTTTTTTAAATGCTAATTCCTAACTATAACTGGTGTGAAACCTATGGTTTTTGCACTGAATTTCATAGGTTTTTTAAATGCTAATTCCTTTGTATATCGAGTTTCTAACCTTTTTTTTTTTTACAATTTGCTGTTTTTTTTTAAGTATTCTTTGTTTTTTTTTATAATTTTTTTCTTTTGCGCTCTGGGTGCGCGCTCCGGGAAGCTTTCAGCTAAGCTCTCCAGTAAGCTTCTCCGAGAGCTCATCTGAAAGCGCACACAGAGCGCAACTGTCGTTCGTGAAAAAAAAATATGAATGAAAAGTTAATAATAATGCAAAACATTTCGTACCATACAAATAAAATTTGTTTTTTTTAATATGGAAAATGATTATGCATTTCTATAAAAGATTGATGACGTCACTTCGGCGCGCAACGTAAGTGCCCTCGGAAGCGCATACGTGCGCGGCGCCGAAACGCACGGAAAAGCGCCTACGATCGCGCCACGTTTGCGCCCCGGAAGCGCCTACGATCGCGCTGCGTAAACGCACCCGGAAGTGCACCGGAGCGCGCAGCGTAAACGCGTCGGGTCATGTGACCCTAAAATAACACTTTTCATTGGTTGCTAACAGTTTTTTTTTACAATGAATGAAATCCCCACCCATTTCCTTCACTTCTTCTTTCACTTTTGTGACTGAAAGACCTGCCTTTTTTGCTGCTCCATATTCCTGGATTCATCATGGCTGCCAGACCATCCAGCAGTGAAGATGACTCCAATGATTTCATTGATGAAGAGCCTCCTACCCCAAAGGTGAAGGAACATTTCATCTGGAAATTTTTTAAGTTTCCAGCAGGCCAGAAGAAGGTGAATGCACCAAAAGTAGAGTGCAGGATCTGCAAACAGGTCCTGTCACGGGGTAACCCCCCAAAAAAATACTCTTTTGGCAACTTCACCATGATTCGCCATGTGGAGAGGAGGCACCCCCAGAATTTTTTCCGGGAAAGTGTCAGGGCTCTGGCACAGGAGGTTCCCAGAGATGGGGCCTCTACATCAACAGGAGGAGCAACTTCTTCTGGAAGAGAACAATCTCAGGGGCAGGTAGCAAACATTCAACCTGCATTCAACCATGGGGTCGTCAGATGCAGATACTGCAATCAACTCCTCACCTATGGGGAGCAAAGTGTCCTGCTCATGGTTCGGGCATTGGAGAACCATCACTGCCCTTCCCACCCCTAATTTTTTTCTTTTCTTTTTGCTCCTGTTGAGCAGTTTCTATTCCCTGTTTTTGTTCCTGTTCAGTTAAAAGAAGAAAACCAAAAGTTCTTTTCAGAACTACCTCCAATTCTCATCAAAGAGCTATAATCTTAAAAAATGAAGAGTAAGTGAAATATAGTGCATTGATAATTGAAAGGAGAATGAGTAAGAAAGAACAGAAAGGTATGAGAGGTGAAAGGAAGTGAAGTAGGAGGAATGAAAGAAGGTGAGTGTTAGAAAAGAAAGTTATGACACAGTGAATAAACTGGAGGCCTCATTTCTGAAAAGTGACGCATCGCTACGTGAAAATAGCGATGCGTCACTTTTCTGGACGCACTCCTTATGACATTCCAGATATGTCATATTTAATATATGACTAATCAATTCGCAAGGAGTTACAGATATGTCAGTATTTCTGACATATCTGTAAACACAAAAGTAACGCATTGCAGGAGTGCGTCACAAAAGTGACGCAACTCCAGTAATGTGTCCTTTCACATGGAAAAAGCACCATGTGAAAGGTTTGCTGTGAAGCAGGCGCAAGATTTTGGCGCAACTGCATCCTAAAAGTGACGCACTGCGTCATTATTACCAAGCTTTTTGCAAGGAACACCCCCTCTGCATGCATTATACCTGACACTATTTTTTAAAAAGTGACGCATGTACGTACATGGGTCACTTTTTAAAACTCTGCGCCATATTGTATCTGCATCAGGTATAATGTATGCAGAGGGGGCAATCCCTCGCAAAAAGCTTGGTAATAACAACGTACTGAAATCTATGAGATTTCTCTGCGTCACTTTTAGGATGCTATTGCGTCAAAATCTTGCGCCGGCCTCGCATCACTTTTATGTTTACAGATATGTCAGAAATACTGACGTATCTGTAACTCCTTGCAACATGATTCGTCATACATTAAATATGACACATCTGGAATGTCATAAGGACTGTGGACAGAAAAGTGACGCATCACACCAGCAGTGTAATAAAATGTGCCTCGTTGCACTATATTTAAAGGATGCAACAGCATCCTAAAAGTGACGCAGTGAAATCTCAAACATTTCACTACGTCGCTATTACAAAGCTTTTAGTGGGAGAACACCCCCTCTGCATGCATTATACCTCACGCAGATATAATGTGGCGCTTGATTTTAAAAAGTGACCCATCTACCTAGATACCTCACTTTTTAAATATAACGCAACGAGGCACATTTTTTTACACTACTGGTGCAATGCGTCACTTTTCTGTGCGCACTCCTTATGACATTCCAAGTAACGCATTGCTGCAGTGCGTCACAAAAGTGACGCAACTCCAGTAATGTGTCCTTTCAAATGGGGAAAGCAGCATATGAAAGGTCTTGCCTCAGTCTAACACCTGCTGTAAAGCAGGCACAAGATTTTGACGCAACAGCATCCTAAAACTGACGCAGTGAAATCTCAAAGATTTCACTGCGTCGCTATTACAAAGCTTTTTGCGGGAGAACACCCCCTCTGCATGCATTATACCTGACGCTATTTTTAAAAAGTGACGCATCTAGGTACATGGGTCACTTTTTAAAACTCTGCGCCATATTGTATCTGCATCAGGTATAATGTATGCAAAGGGGGCATTCCCCCGCAAAAAGCTTGGTAATAACGACGTACTGAAATCTATAAGATTTCTCTGCGTCACTTTTAGGATGCTGTTGCGTCAAAATCTTGCACCTGCCTCGCATCACTTTTATGTTTACAGATATGTCAGAAATACTGACGTATCTGTAACTCCTTGCAACATGATTCGTCATACATTAAATATGACACATCTGGAATGTCATAAGGAGTGCGCACAGAAAAGTGACGCATAACACCAGCAGTGTAATAAAATGTACCTCGTTGCACTATATTTAAAAAGTGACGCATCTAGATAGATGCGTCACTTTTTAAATATTGCATAACAATGCGCATTTTTTTACACCGCTGGTGCGTCACAAAAATTGACGCACAGGAAGCGCAAAACTAACAGCGCAAGGCCTTCATAAATATGGTCCTGGATTTTCCCCGTGCTTCGCCGGTGCGCGTACCATGCGCTTCCCCCGCGCAAAACGAAAAAATTTTTTAATGCCCTGCAGGACCCTATTTTAGTCCCTACATCAAACCTAGGGGATCAGAGGGGGTCTACTCTTCCCCCTTATGGTCATTTGCCCCTTTTTTTTTCAAACCCCTTGTGTCTCGATTTTACCGAGACACAAGATGGCGGCCGCTCCGCACTGTTTAGAATGTTTACAGACAACTGAGAGCCAATCAGCTTCCTGCGCGCAAGTCGCGTGTCGCGCCTGGAGCGCACTCCGGTGCGCGCACGGGAGAGCGCCTATAGATATATATATTTTTTTGAACCTAAATTACTCAAAATCCACTGGAGCACATATCTTGAGACATAGCAAAGGCACATCGGGCTACCAGTCCCTACAATTTTGCCAAGTTTCGTGGAAATCCATTCAGCCGTTCGGGCTAAAAGTGAAATCGACCGCCCTATGGAAATTAACATGGGGAAAACGCGTTTTGGGACCCCCCTTTTATCTTGGCCCCCGCTTAACGTATCCCCCCCAAACTTTCAGGAAAGGACCGGAACCCCGCGAGGCCATTTTCAGGAAATTTTCAGGCAGATTCGTCAACCGGCGCCAAAGTTATTCCAAATAGAATTTTGAGATTTAACATTGAAAAAAATCCTAACTATAACTACCTACTGGCGACCGCCAGTAGGTATATATATATATATATATATATATATATATATATATATATATATATATATATATATATATATATATATATATTACCTACTGGCGATAGCCAGTAGGTATATATAGTTAGGATTTTTTTCCTATGGGATTTTTGAAAATTCTATGTCGAATAACTTTGGCGTTTGAGGACAGAATTGGCTGAAATTTTCAGGAAAATGGAACATTTTGTTTCTGAGCAGCCCCTGAAAATTTGGGGGGGTTTCGTCAAGGGGGGGCCGAGAAAAAAGGGGGGTCCCAAAACGTGTTTTTCCCATGCAATTTTCCATAGGGCGGTTGGCCTCACTTTTAGCCTGAACGGCTGAATGGATTTACACCAAACTTGGCAAAATTGTAGGGACTGGTAGCCCGATGTGCCTTTGCTATGTCTCAAGATATAGGCTCCAGCGGTTTTTACGAAAATTAACTTTGAAAAATATATATTGGGCTACATTGGGCTATATATATGTTGGAGCCCAAATGTAGCCCAATGTAGCCCAATGTAGCCCAATGTAGCCCAAAGATGGCCACCAGAGACAAAAAAAAACAAATGTAGCCCAAATATCAGCCAGATGTAGCCCAACTATAGCCCAATGACAGATTGTCCCAGAGTGTTCTAAAGAACAACTAGAGTGCTAACAGTCCTACTTATTACAAAGGTATGGCACACCTGAAGCCATCTTGATTGGAATAAAGTGGTAACTCTTAAAACATTTAATTTAAAAAGGAACAAAATGAGGGGGTTCATTTTGCCATAGAAAGTATGATTAGCGAATATATGACGAAATCCCGCATACCATCAGTCCGCAAAAAAAATCCCGCATGTACTATTAGGCCGCAAATTAAAATAACGAAAACTTTTAGAACGAATATGCCTTTAGCATACACTAAACAACTAAACTACCCTAAAACCTAAAACACTACCCCCAGCATGACCCTACACTACACAAACAGTACAACACTACCCTAAACCCTAAAACACTACCCCCAGCATGACCCTACACTACACAAACACTACAACACAACCCTAAACCCTAAAACACTACCCCCAGCATGACCCTACACTACGCAAACACTACAACACAACCCTAAACCCTAAAACACTACCCCCAGCATGACCCTACACTACGCAAACACTACAACACTAACCTTAATCCTAAAACACTACCCCCAGCATGACCCTACACTACGCAAACACTACAACACTACCCAAAACCCTAAAACACTACACCCCAGCATGACCCTACACTACGCAAACACTACAACACTACCCTAAACCCTAAAACACTACCCCCAGCATGACCCTACACTACGCAAACACTACAACACTACCCAAAACCCTAAAACACTACACCCCAGCATGACCCTACACTACGCAAACACTACAACACTACCCTAAACCCTAAAAAACTACCCCCAGCATGACCCTACACTACGCAAACACTACAACACTACCCTAAACCCTAAAACACTACCCCCAGCATGACCCTACACTACGCAAACACTACAACACTACCCTAAACCCTAAAACACTACCCCCAGCATGACCCTACACTACGCAAACACTACAACACTACCCTAAACCCTAAAACACTACCCCCAGCATGACCCTACACTACGCAAACACTACAACACTACCCAAAACCCTAAAACACTACCCCCAGCATGACCCTACACTACGCAAACACTACAACACTACCCAAAACCCTAAAACACTACCCCCAGCATGACCCTACACTACGCAAACACTACAACACTACCCAAAACCCTAAAACACTACCCCCAGCATGACCCTACACTACGCAAACACTACAACACTACCCAAAACCCTAAAACACTACCCCCAGCATGACCCTACACTACGCAAACACTACAACACTACCCCAAACCCTAAAACACTACCCCCCAGCATGACCCTACACTACGCAAACACTACAACACTACCCCAAACCCTAAAACACTACCCCCAGCATGACCCTACACTACGCAAACACTACAACACTACCCTAAATCCTAAAACACTACCCCCAGCATGACCCTACACTACGCAAACACTACAACACTACCCTAAACCCTAAAACACTACCCCCAGCATGACCCTACACTACGCAAACACTACAACACTACCCAAAACCCTAAAACACTACCCCCAGCATGACCCTACACTACGCAAACACTACAACACTACCCTAAACCCTAAAACACTACCCCCAGCATGACCCTACACTACGCAAACACTACAACACTACCCTAAACCCTAAAACACTACCCTCAGCATGACCCTACACTACGCAAACACTACAACACTACCCAAAACCCTAAAACACTACCCCCAGCATGAACCTGCACTACGCAAACACTACAACACTACCCAAAACCCTAAAACACTACCCCCCAGCATGACCCTGCACTACGCAAACACTACAACACTACCCAAAACCCTAAAACACTACCCCCAGCATGACCCTGCACTACGCAAACACTACAACACTACCCAAAACCCTAAAACACTACCCCCAGCATGACCCTGCACTACGCAAACACTACAACACTACCCAAAACCCTAAAACACTACCCCCAGCATGACCCTACACTACGCAAACACTACAACATTACCCAAAACCCTAAAACACTACCCCCAGCATGACCCTACACTACACAAACACTACAACACTACCCTAAACCCTAAAATACTACACCCCAGCATGACCCTACACTACGCAAACACTACAACACTACCCAAAACCCTAAAAGACTACCCCCAGCATGACCCTACACTACGCAAACACTACAACACTATCCTAAACCCTAAAACACTACGCCCAGCATGACCCTACACTACGCAAACACTACAACACTACCCTAAACCCTAAAACACTACCCCCAGCATGACCCTACACTACGCAAACACTACAACACTACCCTAAACCCTAAAACACTACCCCCAGCATGACCCTACACTACGCAAACACTACAACACTACCCTAAACCCTAAACCACTACCCCCAGCATGACCCTACACTACGCAAACACTACAACACTACCCAAAACCCTAAAACACTACCCCCAGCATGACCCTACACTACGCAAACACTACAACACTACCCAAAACCCTAAAACACTACCCCCCAGCATGACCCTACACTACGCAAACACTACAACACTACCCAAAACCCTAAAACACTACACCCCAGCATGACCCTACACTACGCAAACACTACAACACTACCCTAAACCCTAAAACACTACCCCCAGCATGACCCTACACTACGCAAACACTACAACACTACCCAAAACCCTAAAACACTACCCCCAGCATGACCCTACACTACGCAAACACTACAACACTACCCTAAACCCTAAAACACTACCCCCACAACTCTACACTACACTAACACAACACTACACTACACAACACTACACTACACTACACAATCACTAACCCACGAAAAAATTAACACAAACCCACTTACCTCTCTCGTCATCGTGGTTTTCACAACGCAAATGTATTTACCATACATGCCTTTAAAACGTAATTCTTTGTAAAGGCATGCGCGATAAATGCACATGCGTTTTGAAAAAATGCGGGATAATGGTATGCGAGCTCAATGACCTTGCGGGATAATGGTATGCGGACTGAAAGTCTGCGGGATAAAAAATGCGGGAAAATGGCTGCAAACCATGATTAGCAGCAGACTTCCCTGGTGAGCACTAGCTTTACTACAGTGATCTAATGAGCAACTAGAGTGCTAACATTCAGAATTTATGGCAAATGTGTGACACATCTGAATGCCTTCTTGATAGAACCAAAGTAAACAAGCATTGAAAATGCAATAGATCTCGCCCTCGTTTAAGTTAAAGCCATTCTGTTTGTAATGAGGTGGCTTTTTAGCTTTGCTTTTATTAGTGTTTTTAAAACTTTCATGTAAATAACATGCATATGTATGCATATATGTATATGTATGCATGCATTTATATTTATATAGATATGCAGATTACATATGTTTATATATGTATATTACCTACTGGCGATAGCCAGTGGGTATATATAGTTAGGATTTTTTCTCTATGGGATTTCTGAAAATTCTATGTCTTATAACTTTGGCGTTTGTGGACGGAATTGGCTGAAATTTTGAGGAAAATGGCACATGGCACACCCTGAAAATTTGGTGGGGTTTCGTCAAGGGGGGGCCGAGAACAAAGGGGGGTCCCAAAACGCGTTTTTCCCATTCATTTTTCCATAGGGCGGTTGGACTCACTTTTAGCTCGAACGGCTGAATAGATTTACATGAAACTTGGCAAAATTGTAGATATGGTTTGCCCGACGTGCCTTTGCTATGTCTCAATATATGTGCTCGAGTGGATTTTGAGAAATTAACGTTTAAAAAAATATATATATCTGTGACAGCGCTCCGGTTAGCGCCCCGGTTCGCGTACCTGACGCGTAACGGAACTTCGCGAAGCGAATCTGATTGGCTCTCCGGTGTCTGTCAACATTCTAAACAAACCGGAGCGGCCGCCATCTTGTCTCTCTGTACGATCGAGAGACAAGATGTTGTGAAAAACGAAGGGGGAAATGAAGGAAAGGGGGCAAGGTAGACCACTCCTGACCCCCTAGGATTGATGAGGGGGATATTAAAGTGCCCCGCGGGGCAAAAAATTTTGCGATTTTACGCCGTAGAGGCGCGTCCCGGTACGCGAACCGGGCAGCTCACCGGGCAGCTAACCGGGCAGCTAACCGGCAGTGTAGCTGTCAACATTGTAAACAGTCCGGAGCGGCCGCCATCTTGTCTCTTGGTAGGTTCGAGAGACAAGATGTGGTGAAAAAAGAAGGGGGAAATGAAGGAAAGGGGGCAAGGTAAACCCCTCCTGACCCCCTAGGATTGATGAGGGGGATATTAAAGTCCCCCACGATTTTTCGCGGTAGAGGCGCTTCCCGGTACGCGAACCGGGCAGCTAACCGGCAGCGTAACGGGAGTCCGCCATCTTGTGTTTTTGGAGCGTCCGGTTCGCGTACCGGGTAGCGTCCCGGTAAGCGTAACAAGGGGAAAACCAAGAGAAACAGTAAAAAAAAAATTAAGGGAATAGATTTCCAGCAAACTTGGCAAAATTGTAGGGACTGTTTGTTTGATGTGCCTTTGCAAGGCCTCAAGATATGTGCACGTGTGGATTTTGTCTAATTAAGGTTAAAAAAAAAATATATATCTGTAAGCGTGCTCCGGCACGCTTACGTTACGGGTTTTGTTTGCGCTGCAGAACCGATACGTCACGGTTATGCGACGCGTCATGAGGCGTCTCACGTGGCTACGTGATACGTCACGTAATAAAGAATATATTTTACAGCTATAGATATTAGCTTTTAAAAAACCAATGAAATTCACTGAAAAAACCATAGGTTATAGACCATATATAGTTAGGAATTTGCATTTACAAAACCTTGAAAATTCACTGAAAAAACCATAGGTTAGAGACCATATATAGTTAGCTGGACATTTTATTGACATAAAACCAATGAAATTCCATATATAGTTAGTTGCACTAACTATATATCGCGCACCCGCAATCCACTGCTGATGATGTCACATATTACATCATTCATGACATGGTCAGTGACATCACTGATGACATCACTGATGACATCTCAAATGACATCACTGATGACATCACTGATGACATCTCAAATGACATCACTGATGACATCATCTAGTGTCTGTGTGTTTTTGTAAAGTTTAAATATGTTTTACATATTGAAGAATGAGTGGATGTATGGAAGACTGAGTGTGTGTGTGGCTGGCTGGGAGGTGTGTGACTCTGTGCATATCAATGTGTACTTGTATCAGTGATTGTATAAGAGAGTAAGTATGTGTTAGTATATGTGTGAAAAGTATGGTGTTCTGTGTTTAACTGTATAGATGAGGAAATCGAAGTGTGATTGATTCTTCACAGGACTGACTAGGTGTATGAGTGCATATGATAGTGTTGTAATAATGAGTGACTGTATGTATGAGTGATTGTATGGGTGAATGAGTGAATGTGTGTGTAGACGTAGGAATCAGTGAGTGCGTATGTAGTAACTGGTATTGGTGTGTCATGATGTCATCAGTGATGTCATTTGAGATGTCATCAGTGATGTCATTTGAGATGTCATCAGTGATGTCATCAGTGATGTCACTGAAGTATGGTGTTCTGTGTTTAACTGTATAGATGAGGAAATGGAAGTGTGATTGATTCTGTACAGGACTGACTAGGTGTGTGAGTAACTCCATGGATGAGTGGCAGTGTGTGAGTGTCTGCATAGGTGTATGAGTGCATATGATAGTGTTGTAATAATGAGTGACTGTATGTATGAGTGATTGTATGGGTGAATGAGTGAATGTGTGTAGACGTAGGAATCAGTGAGTGCGTATGTAGTAACTGGTATTGGTGTGTCATGATGTCATCACTGATGTCATTTGAGATGTCATCAGTGATGTCATCAGTGATGTCATTTGAGATGTCATCAGTGATGTCATCAGTGATGTCACTGACCATGTCATGAATGATGTAATATGTGACATCATCAGCAGTGGATTGCGGGTGCGCGATATATAGTTAGTGCAACTAACTATATATGGAATTTCATTGGTTTTATGTCAATAAAATGTCCAGCTAACTATATATGGTCTCTAACCTATGGTTTTTTCAGTGAATATATATATATATATATATTTTACCTACTGGCAGTCGCCAGTAGGTATATATAGTTAGGATTTTTTCTCTATGGAACTTTTTGAAAATTCTATGTCTAATAACTTTGGCGTTTGTGGACAAAATCGGCTGAAATGTTCAGGAAAATGGCACATTTTGTTTCTGAGCAGCCCCTGAAAATTTGGGGGGGTTCCGTCAAGGGGGGGCCGAGAAAAAAGGGGGGTCCCAAAACACGTTTTTCCCATTCATTTTTCCATAGGGCCTTTGGCCTCACTTTTAGCTCGAACAGCTGAATGGATTTACACGAAACTTGGCAAAATTATAGGGACTGTTAGCCCGATGTGCCTTTGCTGGGTCTCAATATATGTGCTCCAGTGGATTTTGAGAAATTAACGTTTAAAAAAACAGATATATCTGTGACAGCGTCCTAGATAGCGCTCCAGATCGCGTACTTTTCGCGTAACGGAGCTTTGCGTAGCGAAGCTGATTGGCTCTCCGGTGTCTGTCAACATTCTAAACAGTCCGGTGCGGCCGCCATCTTGTCTCTCGGTAGGATCGAGAGACAAGAGGAGGAGAAAAACAAAGGGGGAATTTAATGAAAGGGGGCAAGGTAGACCCCTCTTGACCCCCTAGGAATGATGTTGGGGTTATTAAAGGGTCCCATAGGGCAAATAATAAAAATTTGATTTTTCGCGGTAGAAGCGCTTCTCGGTTCGCGAACCGGGTCGCAAACTGTTAGCGAAACGTGAATTCGCCATTTTGTGTTTCGATTTAATTAAATTACTAGGTATAAGGGGGTACGGGAGACGTATCCTGACCCCTTATGTTTTCTGAGGGTGGCTGAGGAGGCTCATATATGTTGATACATGTCGTCCAGCGGCTGTGCGTGTGCGTTTTTTTTTTTTGCTGCGTGACACCTGTTAACGTTCGATTCGATGGAAATCAGGAACTGTTGACAGCCATTTTGTCACTGCGAGTAAATATTTTGTTAAAAATAATTGTTATAAATTAATCCTTATTGATAAACATTGTCTGCGCCATCTTGCCTTTTTTGCAATGCCACACTTTTGTTGAGCACGGCAGCCATTTTAGATGCCTTGACCAGACCCACTCTCTGCACGCCGCCGATCCTCAGCATGGCTCCCCACCCTCGCAAGCATCTCCCCCACGCACTGGTCACCCCCGCTCTCTCTCTCATGCATGGGCCAGAAACCTCCTCCCATCTGCGCTGTTCTTCTCTGAGAATCACACCCTGTGTCCGCCCGACACCTCCCTTTCACCCTATTCACTACCGCACCCTCTGACACTCCTCTTCCTCTGTGTCCGATTGTCCAGGCCGGTCCCAGGCTATCACCTAGCCCTGCTGATGTAGTTTATGGCCCCAGCTGTAGAGAAACACCCCTCTTCAAAGGAGTTACAGTAGATCAAGGCCCCCACCCGATGAGATCCGTCACACCACACGCGTTCCTACTATCTGATAACCATCCTGTATTGTGCTTGGGGAGGGGATTCTCACTGTGAGGGTGAGTGGGTCCGAGCCTGAAGCGGAAGATTCCAGGGATGCCTCTTTGTACATCAAAGTTTTTACAATTATGTGTCACATTATAAATATATAGCACTCCAACAAAGTAGTAGGATTATAATACTTTAATAACATATAAATATATACAACGCAACAAAAACAGTAAATACATTTAAACATTTTTTTGAAAAAAGAAGCAACAATGGTCAGTAGCTGTGTTTTGTGCGAATAGTCCCAAGGCAGCACAACGTGCTGAGTTCTGGACGGCACCCAGGTGATGTTACCTGGGTGCCGCACTGGTTTTTGGTATCCTACAATGCAGCTCCGAAAAACGGCGTGGGGCGTCCCGGGAGGTGCGGGGGGAGGCCTCGTCAGTAGCGGTCTGTTGTGCGAATAGTCCCAAGGCAGCAGAACGCGCTGAGATGTGGATGGCACCCAGGTGATGTCCAGTAAGTTCCCGCACTGGTTTTGGCATCCTACAATGCTGCTCCGAAAACCGGCGTGGGGCGCCCCGGGGGGGCGGCGTGAACGGGCCTCCCCAGGTGGAGGCTCGTCTGCTGTACTGGGGCGCCCCTTTACCGTTTCAGTTGCCATTCCGCCCGCTTTTGCTACACTGTGCCTCATCCTCCATTCAGCTGTTTATCGCCCGCTCTTGCGGCTACAGCGTCTCACTCACCATGTAGTTGAGTTGCGCCCACTCTTGCGGTGCAGCGATAGGCGGCTGCCACAGGACTCTTAAAATGGCGGACGGCTCTTCGGATTTGGGCCTGGTCCACTAAAATGGCCCTGGGACACCTTGGAACTCGGACGTCCCCTGAGCCTTGAAGATTTTACAAAAGTCTTGGGGGCCCCCGACTCCTGCAGGCTTCCGGTGGGGAGCGGCTGCCATGATTGTTCGCGGAATGATCACAACGGAGCCACGAGATGGTGGTGCTCTCATGCTGATGCCAGCTTCAGTCTGAAACATCCAGAAACAAGGTGGGGCTTTGATCGTTTGGGAAAAAAAAATGTTTTAATCCAATGAAAAGTGTTATTTTTAGGTCATATGATCAAGCCTTCTATCATTAGGAAACCAAAAGTAAAATGAACCAATGAAAAGTTTTATAAAGAAGTCACATGACCTGTTATGCTTACGTTACGCGCTGCTATAAAAAGCGTAGAAAATCCGTTGGCACGTGAGGCGGCGCCAGTAGCGGACCGATGTACGAATAGGCCGAAGGCAGCACAACGCGCCAAGATCCGGATGGCACCGAGGTGGTGTCCAGTTTTAGGAAGTAGGGGACCCCTATATATGAAAAACACTAGTTATACATAGGGAAAAAAATGTCTAATTTGAAAAAGGTCTATAACTAGTACAATTAACACATAAACGAATAGTGATATCAAGAACCCACTATATATAAATGATCATGAACCACTTTGTTATATTTTTATTCAAAATTTATTATATTGGATTGATTTTGTAAAGAATATATACTTTTTTTAAAATTTTTTTAAAAATTGAGTTTTTTAGAGGATGACTGATAAATAGTTTTTCCGTCACAAGACGCCGGGATCCATCATCTATGATGCGTTGAAGAAGCCAGAAGATTTACTGCTTTCTACCCTTTAAAAAATCATCCTATCATTTCCATATGAAAATCGATCTGGCTTTTCTTCTAGATGTCCATAATTTGAGAGCGATTAACCACAACGCCGAAATATTTGAAGTGTTTTATCACTAGCACCATATCTATTCCTTGAATTAATGAAATACTGTACGTCGCGATCAAAATACATCTAAGGAAATCATACGTGTATAATTCAACTTTGCATCAGCACCTTCCCTACCAGTACGCTAGGTCTACTACATTGAACGTACAACTAGCTATTATTCTGGACTAGCATTCCACTCATCCTACGCTGTTTTTAGTCAAAGACGGGTCACCTGATGAAGGCTAACGAGTCGAAACGCGCATAGTGTGTATCTACCGCTTTGCCTACATCATGCTCATTCATCTTTTTGTTGTCTGATTTTATGTCCTGTCATATGTATGTTTTTTTGCACCATTAATAACAAACCAATTTTGATTTAGTATTGTATAAAAGGTTTCTTCAAAACTATTTATCAGTCATCCTCTAAAAAACTCAATTTTTTAAAAAAAATTTAAAAAAGTATATATTCTTTACAAAATCAATCCAATATAATACATTTTGAATAAAAATATAACAAAGTGGTTCATGATCATTTATATATAGTGGGTTCTTGATATCACTATTCGTTTATGTGTTAATTGTACTAGTTATAGACCTTTTTCAAATTAGACCGAGGTGGTGTCCAGCAAGTTGCCGCACTGGTGTTGCCATCCTACAATGCTGCGCCGAAAGTCGGCGTGGGGTGCCCAGTTGGCCTGTGAGGTCACGTCAGTCAGTGGGGGCTGTTTGAGGATCTGACTGCATTGGAAAGCAATGGGATGCTGTGCGTCGCCTCCAAGATGGAGGCTCCTCGGCTGCAGTGGGGCGCCCCTTGGTGTTTCACTTGCTATCCAGCTGAGTTGCGTCCGCACTTGCGGCTACAGTAGGCCGAAGGCAGCACAACGCGCCGAGATCTGGATGGCACCGAGGTGGTGTCTAGCAAGTTGCCGCACTGGTGTGGCTATCCTACAATGCTGCACCGAAAGTCGGCGTGGGGTGCCCCGTTGGCTTATGAGGTGGTGTCAGTAGCGGACCGATGTGTGAATAGGTCGGAACCAGCACAAGGCGCCAAGATCCGGATGGCACGGAGGTGGTGTCATAGTTGAGAGTTCTGAGCAGTGCTTGTAACACTGTCTGAAGCTTATTTGCACCTGCTGCAGCTTCACTATTGCCCTGGTGTGGCCAAAGATCGCCCATGACATAGGCGGCCGGCTCCCGAGGTCCGGCGGAACTTTTTTCCTTTTCCTTTCTGCATCTTGTCCCACAATCCGTTTGACCTGAAGACACGACCAGGTCCCTGAATGTGTGCAGGGGGACGCTATTGATTGAATCAAAATGGCGGCTTCACACAAAGCTGACTCAAGCGTTGCTGCTGATGCTATACAGACAAAAACTGGTTTTCAGTTTGTACATTCTTCAGGATTTTTCCATCCAAGGCTGGTTAAGAGTTTGTAGAACAATGGCTTTAGATCTTGGTCTCCCCTCTCTTGACTGTTGGTTCTTGTTGCCTATCTCTTCTGTTGTCATTTAACTGAACCTTTTTTGACTGCCGAAAGGGGTTCTGGTGCGACCGCTGGTTGGTGGAGACATTTTGACTATATCCTGGACCTGCCCGGCCTCGCCCAAAATGGCGCCGGTATAAATGGGACTCGTAACTCCTTGTTGTGTACTGGTTGCACAACCTTGATATCACGAGATACGTATGCAGTTTTGAAGCACATGGCGGGCGGGGACGAGAATTGATTGAATATTTCGACATCCCTATTGATATTAAGTTCTGATGTGTTATTGATTACTGTACTATCGAAAGTTCGAATTAACGTACTTGCCCGCAAATGTAAATCTAGATAATTTTATTGTAAGTGGCCCTGTCGTATTTTAATTGCAAAATGTACGTCCACCGATTCCGCAACTGTTAGACACCTTAGTTCTTGCAACCTAATGGCCCGCTCGTTACATTCCTCTAAAGTGTAAATGTCTCCTCATCATATAAGATTCCAGTTTGCTCCGTGGCCGGCCCACGTGGTTAAAGGCCCGTATTTGTATACTGACATTTTCACAATAAAGGTTTTTAAAACAAAACAAAACATGGTAGTAGTATTTACATTGGTAAAGTTTTTAATTTTAGTCACTGTTTTCGAATCAGTAAAAGGCAAGTGAAATAAAGCAGTCCAATTACATGACGGATAAAAGGTATAATACGCAGGAACGCAGTAAAGATAAATGGTCAAGGGCTGTTGTGTTTTCTACTCCTGCAATATAAAGTGATCGATAAGAATCTGATATTCAGGCGTATCGGTGACTAAGACAGCAGGCCGAGCATCTTTTGCTCAACGGCTCCGTCATGGGACGAAGAAACGCCCTTTTTCTAGAAAAAGGAATATATTTTACTTGCAGGACAGTTGTAAATTTTCCGGGAAAGTACATTAGCCTGGAACATTATAACATATATGTTTAAGAAAAAATAATGTTCGAAAGCAATAAAAAGCGTAATTTTTTAGGTCATATGACCAAGCCTTTCATCATTAGAAAAACAAAAGTAAAATGAACCAATGAAAAGTTTTATAAACAAGTCACATGACCTGTTATGCTTACGTTACGCGCCGTGCCCCGGATCGCTTCCGGGAAGCTGCGCTTCGCTCACCGGAGCACTTCCGGGTGCGCTAATGCGGCGTGTCATATAACGTATTACGCGACAACGTAGGTTCAGAATATAGTCAAAATGTCTCCACCAACCAGCGGTCGGAACACAACCCCTTTCAGCAGTCTAAAAAGTTCTGTTAAATGACAACAGAAGGGACAGGCAACAAGAACCAACAGTCAAAGAGGGGAGGGCAAGTTCTTCCCTACCGGGTCACGTTGGGGCGCTACCGGAACTGATCGAATTGGTAGTCTACAGTGTTTCTGGATGTTTCAGACTGAAGCTGGCGTCAGCATGAGAGCACCACCATCTCGTAGCTCAGTCGTGGCCATTCCACGAGCAATCATGGCAGCCGCTCCCCACCAGAAGCCTGCGGGAGTCGGGGCCCCCAAGACTTTTGTAGAATCTTCAAGGCTCATTGGACGCTTTCGAGAATGGGGCCCAAGCCCTAGCAGACAAGCGTCCGAGTTCCAAGGTGTCCCAGGGCCATTTTAGTGGACCACGCCCAAATCTGAAGAGCCGGCCGCCATTTTGAGAGTCCTGTGGCAGCCGCCTATCGCTGCATCGCAAGAGCGGGAGCAACTCAACTACATGGTGAGCGAGACGCTGTAGTCGCAAGAGCGGGCGGTAAACAGCTGAATGGCGGAAGAGGCACAGTGTAGCAAAAGCGGGCGGAATGGCAACTGAAACGGTAAAGGGGCGCCCCACTACAGCGTGTCTTCAGGTCAAACGGATTGTGGGACAAGGTCCAGAATGGAAGAGTCATCAAAAGGCAAAAAGTTCCGCCGGACCCCGGGAGCCGGACGCCTATGTCGGGGGCGATCTTAGGCCACACCAGGGCACGACTTGGGGAGGGGGCAGGAGCCAAGCGCCCCCTCCCAGTCCACGCCATTACACCGTATGTTGAAAATCTGACACCATCGTTCTACAAACTCTCAACCAGCCTTGGATGGAAAAATCTTGAAGAATGAACAAACTGAAAACCAGTTTTTGTCTGCATAGCATCAGCAGCAACGCTTGCTATCAGAGTGCATGAGTTTCATGCTCGATCGATTGAGCTAGACGGATCAGGCAACAAAAAGTATAAAATAGTTATGTAAATAGTTATTTAATAAAATGTTTTACCCTGTTACTTTGCTGGTGTGTTGTATATATTTATAATATTTGCATAGAGTTTATCGTTATTTTGGGCGGGGTGGGTGGCGGAGCCGAGCTGTCTTGCAGCCATCATGGTGTGGAGCTCAGTTCATCTCACTATTTTCGTATTTCTCATGAAGGGTTGTTTCTAATGTTTCTATTTTAGCGAGGTCAAAAAGAGATCCCATTAGTGGCCTACTGATTTTGCTCGATTACTTTTGTTTTTTTACACGATTTTTCACTATCTGCAAAGACTAAACAGAGTATTGCGACTTTGTGCTTGTTTGTAAATAGAGAATGAACCAAAGAGATTCAATTCTAAAACAGTAAATGCTTGGATAACAATCAATCAAATGGAGAGACAAGCAGGCACGACGGATTACAACGGGGGCAAAGGCCTGCGTTAACTACCCTTCACTATCTGCAAAGAGAGAGTACTACTAAGAGAAAAGAGGGGGGGCAGCGTTCAAAGCACATCAGCGTGCATAAACACGAAAACGTTTTTACCTATCACGTACTTGACATTTGACAGCTTTTGATATTTGCTATTAAAAAACCATTGAAATTCACTGAAAAAACATAGGTTTTAGCCCATATATAGTTAGGGATTAGCATTTACAAAACCTTAATTTACTCGCACAAAACCATAGAAATTTGCATATATAGTTAGATGCAATAACTATATATCGCACACCCGCAACCCACTGCTGATGATGTCACATATTACATCATTCATGACATGGTCAGTGACATCACTGATGACATCACTGATGACATCTCAAATGACATCACTGATGACATCACTGATGACATCTCAAATGACATCACTGATGACATCACTGATGACAACTCATTTGACATTACTGATCACATCACTGATGATATCATTCATGTGATAAAACGATGAACCTCTTCCGACTCTAATATAACCTTAGATACGATCAGTGTAAACAGACACTCACAGACTGTCACTCATCCATGGAGTTACTCACACACCTAGTCAGTCATACAAAGAATCAATCACACCTCCATTTCCTCAACTATACAGTTATACACACCTTACTTATTCAAACATATACTAACACATATTTACTCTCTTATACAATCCCTGATACAAGTTCACTATGATCCATACAGCCACTCACACATTCACTGGCTCTTATGCACAGTTATTTACATATGTTAACTCTCACATGTACTGTGTTTTACATATGTACTTACTTTGACATGTAGCACTGAGATATCCATTCACTCACCAATACACTCATGCACACAGTCAACCGCCCATACAGCTGTTTCCACATGCACTTTTGAACCCATACATCTAGTGAATCAACTGCTCACACATCTATGCACAGAGTCATACCCCTCCCAGCCACCCACACACACACACTCAGTCTCCCATACAAATACTTGGGCAACCAATCAATAACCCATATAGTTACTCATATAGCTACTGATCAACACATGCAACAGTTTACAGAACAACAGACATAATGATGCACAAATTAAGACAGTTTAGTCACTAACCCATGCACTCAGTGAGACACATTTAATCACTCACTCATACAGTCAGTCATGCACCTACTAAATCCTTCATCCAGACACTTATACATCCCCTCATTCTTCAATATGTAAGACATATTTTAACTTTACAGAAACATACAGTCACTGGATGTTGTCATCAGTGATGTCATCAGTGATGTCATTTGAGATGTCATCAGTGATGTCACTGACCATGTCATGAATGATGTAATATGTGACATCATCAGCAGTGGATTGCGGGTGCGCGATATATTGTTAGTGCAACTAACTATATATGCGAATTTCAATGGTTTTGTGCGAGTAAAATAAGGTTTTGTGAATGCTAATCCCTAACTATATATGGTCTATAACCTATGGTTTTTTCAGTGAATTATATATATATATATATATATATATATATATATATATATATATATATATATATATATATATATATATATATATATATATATATATATATATATATATATAAATCCAAAAGGTGCTCTGCTTCGAAGGATCACACGACTGCAGGTAAGTTTACACTTAATTTATTGCTTGTCCGAGTTTGAAAAGACATCCGTCATTGTTCCTCTTGTCCCAACGCGTTTCAGTGCTTCCTGCACTTTCATCAGGGGTTCATGGCAGGGCGGATGTAAATGGCAGTTTCCGTCATCTTTAAGTAAAAACACGAAATGTACTTAGTAGTACAATGTCCCTTGCACAGCATTCTGGGATCAGTAGTTTTGCCAATAAGTTGCTACCCACAGTGGGTTTCGCCTGGGCATGTTTAAATTGTCAAGTTGCAGTGTCCTGGTATCGGCACACTAGCTAGTTAAGGTGCTTCAGTGCACCCCGGTTGTACTCTTCTTACTCGGTTATTTTTCCCCGCTCCTGCAGTCACCTTGAGTAAACAGGGATTTCCTGTACTTGGCTCCTCCACCGACGGCTCCCTCCTCCTTTCCGAGGCGGTGGTTCCTTCCACGACGCAGCTGTCGTGCAAAATGTAGAAATCCAAAAGGTGCTCTGCTTCGAAGGATCACACGACTGCAGGTAAGTTTACACTTAATTTATTGCTTGTCCGAGTTTGAAAAGACATCCGTCATTGTTTCTCTTGTCCCAATGCGTTTCAGTGCTTCCTGCACTTTCATCAGGGGTTCATGGCAGGGCGGTTGTAAATGGCAGTTTCCGTCATCTTTAAGTAAAAACACGGAATTTACTTAGTAGTACAATGTCCCTTGCACAGCATTCTGGGATCAGTAGTTTTGCCAATAAGTTGCTACCCACATTGGGTTCCGCCTGGGCATGTTTAAATTGGCAAGTTGCAGTGTCCTGGTATCGGCACACCAGCTAGTTAAGGTGCTTCAGTGCACCCCGGTTGTACTCTTCTTACTCGGTTATTTTTCCTGCTCCAGCAGTCACCTTGAGTAAACAGGGATTTCCTGTACTTGGCTCCTCCACCGACGGCTCCCTCCTCCTTTCCGAGGCGGTGCTTCCTTCCACGACGCAGCTGTCGTGCAAAATGTAGAAATCCAAAAGGTGCTCTGCTTCGAAGGATCACACGACTGCAGGTAAGTTTACACTTAATTTATTGCTTGTCCCTTGCACAGCTGGGTTGCCGATACCAGGACACTGCAACTTGACAATTTAAACATGCCCAGGCGGAACCCACTGTGGGTAGCAACTTATTGGCAAAACTACTGATCCCAGAATGCTGTGCAAGGGACATTGTACTACTAAGTACATTCCGTGTTTTTACTTAAAGATGACGGAAACTGCCATTTACATCCGCCCTGCCATGAACCCCTGATGAAAGTGCCGGAAGCACTGAAACGCGTTGAGACAAGAGGAACAATGACGAATGTCTTTTCAAACTCGGACAAGCAATAAATGAAGTGTAAACGTACCTGCAGTCGTGTGATCCTTCGAAGCAGAGCACCTTTTGGATTTCTATATATATATATATATATATATAGATATATTACCTACTGGCGGTCGCCAGTAGGTAGTTATAGTTAGGATTTTTTTCAATGTTAAATCTCAAAATACTATTTGGAATAACTTTGGCACCGGTTGACGAATCTGCCTGAAAATTTCCTCAAAATGGCCTCGTCGAGTTCCGGTCCTTCTCTGAAAGTTTGGGGGGGGATTCGTCAATCGGGGGCCGAGATAAAAGGGGGGTCCCAAAACACGTTTTCCCCATGTTAATTTCCATAGGGCGGTCGATTTCACTTTTAGCTCGAACGGCTGAATGGATTTACACCAAACTTGGCAAAATTGTAGGGACTAGTAGCCCGATGTGCCTTTGCTATGTCTCAAGATATGTGCTCCAGTGGATTTTGAGTAATTTAGGTTCAAAAAAATATATATATCTATAGGCGCGCTCCGGTGCACGCACCGGGGAGCGCACCAGGCGCGACACGCGACTTGCGCGCAGAAAGCTGATTGGCTCTTGGGTGTCTGTAAACATTCTAAACAGACTGGAGCGGCCGCCATCTTGTGTCTCGGTAAAATCGAGACACAAGAGGTGGCAAAAATAAAGGGGGGAATTGACCATAAGGGGGTAGGGTACACCCCCTCCTGACCCCCTAGGTTTAATGTGGGGGCTAAAATAGGGTCCCGCGGGGTATTTTAAAAAAATATTTTTTTCGATTTGCGCAGGGGGGGCACCCGTTACGCGCACCGGGAAGCGCACCAGGGAGCGAAGTAAGGGGAAAATCCAGGACCATATTTATGAAGGCCTTGCGCTGCCAGTTTTGCGCCGCCTGTGCGTCACTTTTTGTGACGCACCAGCGGTGTAAAAAAATGCACCTTGTTATACGCTATATTTAAAAAGTGACGCATCTAGGTAGATGGGTCACTTTTTAAAACCCTGCACCACATTATACCTGCGTCAGGTATAATGTATGCAGAGGGGGCGTTCCCCCGCAAAAAGCTTGGTAATAGCGACGCAGTGAAATCTATGAGATTTCACTGCGTCACTTTTAGGATGCTGTTGCGTCAAAATCTTGCGCCTGCCTCACAGCAGGTGTAAGACTGACGCAAGACCTTTCACATGGTGCTTTCCCCATGTGAAAGGACGCATTACTGGAGTTGCGTCACTTTTGTGACGCACTCCAGCAATGCGTCACTTTTGTGTTTACAGATACGTCAGAAATACTGACGTATCTGTAACTCCATGCAACATGATTCGTCATACATTAAATATAACACATCTGGAATGTCGTAAGGAGTGCGCACAGAAAAGTGACGCATCGCACCAGCGGTGTAAAAAAATGTGCCTCGTTGCGCTATATTTAAAAAGTGACCCATCTAGGTAGATGGGTCACTTTTTAAAACCCTGTGCCACATTATACCTGCGTCAGGTATAATGTATGCAGAGGGGGCGTTCCCCTGCAAAAAGCTTGGTAATAGCGACGCAGTGAAATCTATGAGATTTCACTGCGTCACTTTTAGGATGCTGTTGCGTCAAAATCTTGCGCCTGACTCACAGCAGGTGTAAGACTGACGCAAGACCTTTCACATGGTGCTTTCCCCATGTGAAAGGACGCATTACTGGAGTTGCGTCACTTTTGTGACGCACTCCAGCAATGCGTCACTTTTGTGTTTACAGATACGTCAGAAATACTGACGTATCTGTAACTCCTTGCAACATGATTCGTCATACATTAAATATAACACATCTGGAATGTCGTAAGGAGTGCGCACAGAAAAGTGACGCATCGCACCAGCGGTGTAAAAAAATGTGCCTCGTTGCGCTATATTTAAAAAGTGACCCATCTAGGTAGATGGGTCACTTTTTAAAACCCTGTGCCACATTATACCTGCGTCAGGTATAATGTATGCAGAGGGGGCGTTCCCCTGCAAAAAGCTTGGTAATAGCGACGCAGTGAAATCTATGAGATTTCACTGCGTCACTTTTAGGATGCTGTTGCGTCAAAATCTTGCGCCTGACTCACAGCAGGTGTAAGACTGACGCAAGACCTTTCACATGGTGCTTTCCCCATGTGAAAGGACGCATTACTGGAGTTGCGTCACTTTTGTGACGCACTCCAGCAATGCGTCACTTTTGTGTTTACAGATACGTCAGAAATACTGACGTATCTGTAACTCCTTGCGACATGATTCGTCATACATTAAATATAACACATCTGGAATGTCGTAAGGAGTGCGCACAGAAAAGTGACGCATCGCACCAGCGGTGTAAAAAAATGCGCCTTGTTGCGCTATATTTAAAAAGTGACCCATCTAGGTAGATGGGTCACTTTTTAAAACCCTGTGCCACATTATACCTGCGTCAGGTATAATGTATGCAGAGGGGGCGTTCCCCTGCAAAAAGCTTGGTAATAGCAACGCAGTGAAATCTATGAGATTTCACTGCGTCACTTTTAGGATGCTGTTGCGTCAAAATCTTGCGCCTGCCTCACAGCAGGTGTAAGACTGACGCAAGACCTTTCACATGGTGCTTTCCCCATGTGAAAGGACGCATTACTGGAGTTGCTTCACTTTTGTGACGCACTCCAGCAATGCGTCACTTTTGTGTTTACAGATACGTCAGAAATACTGACGTATCTGTAACTCCTTGCGTTATGATTCGTCATACATTAAATATGACACATCTGGAATGTTTTAAGGAGTGCGCACAGAAAAGTGACGCATCGCACCAGCGGTGTAAAAAAATGCGCCTTGTTGCGCTATATTTAAAAAGTGACGCATCTAGGTAGATGGGTCACTTTTTAAAACCCTGTGCCACATTATATCTGCGTCAGGTATAATGTATGCAGAGGGGGCGTTCCCCCGCAAAAAGCTTCGTAATAGCGATGCAGTGAAATCTATGAGATTTCACTGCGTCACTTTTAGGATGCTGTTGCGTCAAAATCTTGCGCCTGCCTCACAGCAGGTGTAAGACTGACGCAAGACCTTTCACATGGTGCTTTCCCCATGTGAAAGGAAGCATTACTGGAGTTGCGTCACTTTTGTGACGCACTCCAGTAATGTGTCAATTTTGTGTTTACAGATACGTCAGAAATACTGACGTATCTGTAACTCCTTGCGAATTGATTAGTCATAAATTAAATATGACATATCTGGAATGTCATAAGGAGTGCGCCCAGAAAAGTGACGCATCGCTGTTTTCACGTAGCGATGCGCCACTTTTCAGAAATGAGGCCTCCAGTTTATTCACTGTGTCACCTCTACGACCCTTTCTTGCGTCAATACGTCCCTTTTGCATACATTACACCTGACGTAGGAATATTGTGGCGCAGGGGTTTACAAAGTGATGTATTTACCTAGAAACACCACTTTGTAAATATGAATAAATAAGGTGCATTTTTTATTGGACTGTTGTGTCACAAAAAGTGATGCTTTGGTGGCGTTAAAGTGACGCATGGCTTCATAAATGAGGCCTTCTACCTTCAACTCCAGCAATTCATCTTTTCTTATCCTTCCACACTCCTGTTCCTTTTCAACATTTTCATTGAATATCAACATTCCCCATATTCACTCTTCTTCTCATAACTTTCTTTCCTAACACTCACCTTCTTTCAGTCCTCCTACTTCACTTCCTTTTTCCTCTCATACCTTTCTGTTCTTTCTTACTCATTCTCCTTTCAATTATCAATGCACTCTATTTCACTTACTCTTTTTCATTTTTTTAAGAATATAGCTCTTTGATGAGAATTGGAGGTAGTTCTGAAAAGAACTTTTGGTTTTCTTCTTTTTTCTAAACAGGAACAAAAACAGGGAATGGAAACTGCTCAACAGGAGCAAAATAAACAAAAAAAATTAGGGGTGGGAAGGGCAGCGATGGTTCTCCAAAGCACGAACCATGAGCTGGACACTTTGCTCCCCATAGGTGAGGAGTTGATTGCAGTATCTGCATCTGAGGACACCATGGTTAAATGCAGGTTGAATGTTTGGCACCTGCTCCTGCGATTGCCCCCTCCCTGAAGAAGTTGCTCCTCCGGTGGATGTAGAGGCCCCATCACTGGTAACCTCTTGTGCCAGAGCCCTGACACTTTCCCGGGCAAAATTCTGGGGGTGCTTCCTCTCCACATGCCAGATCATTGTGAAGTTCCCAAAAGAGTACTTTTTCAAAGGGTTACCTCGTGACAGCTCTTCTTTGCAGATCCTGCACTGCACTTTTGGAGCATTTACCTTTTTTTGTCCAGGTGGGATTTGAAAAAATTTCCAAATGAAATGTTCCTTAACTTTTCGTTGAGGAGGCTCTTCATTGATAAATTCTGGGTCATCCTCACTGCTGGATTGTCTGGCAGCCATTGTAAAACCAAGAAATATCCTGGAGCAAAAAGGCAGGTCTTGCAGTCACAAAAGTGAAAGAAGAAGTGAAGGAAATGGGTGGGGATTTCATTCTTTGTAAAAAAAACTGTTAGCAACCAATGAAAAGTGTTATTTTAAGGTCACATGACCCGACGCGCTTACGCTACGCGCTCCGGAGCGCTTCCGGGTGCGCACACGCGGCGCGAACGTAGGCGCTTCCGGGGCGCATACGCGGCACGAATGTAGGCGCTTCCGGGGCGCATACGTGGCGCGAACGTAGGCGCTTCCGGGGGTGTATACGCGGCGCGAACGTAGGCGCTTCCGAGGGCGCTTACGTTGCGCACCGAAGTGACGTCATCAAACTTTTACGGAAATGCATAATCATTTTCCTTATAAAAAAAAACTGATTTTATTTGTATGGTACGAAATGTTTTGCATTATTATTAACTTTTCATTCATATTTTTTTTCACGAACGAAAGTAGCGCTCTGGGTGCGCTTTCCGGTGAGCTTACCGGTGAGCTTACCGGAAAGCTTACTGGAGAGCTTACCGGAGAGCTTACCGGAGCGCGCACCCAGAGCGCAACAAAAAAATGATATAAAAAAAAATCAAAAATGAATACTTATACAAAATAGCAAATTGTAAAAAAAAAAAAGGTTAGAAACTCGATATAGAAAGGAATTAGCATTTAAAAAACCTTTGAAATTCACTGAAAAAACCATAGGTTTCACACCAGTTATAGTTACCTGGAAATTTTACTGACATAAAACCATTGAAATTCCCACGTTATAGTTAGTTGGACTCACTATAACTTGCGCGCCTGCAATGCACTGCTGATGACGTCACATATTACATCACTCATGACATGGTCAGTGACATCACTTATGACATCACTGATGACACCATCCTTGTGACAGAGTGACAGACCTCCTTTCAGTGTAATATAAGCCTTGAAACACATATTCAAAAATAGTATTTAACATTTTCAAAAAAGTGGAGATACCCATACCAGTTACAACAAACAATTCAGTAATTCCACCATCTATATACACATCCACTCATTCACAAACAGTCCTATATAGTCACTCATACATATACTCACTCATCATATGTAGTGATACACCTATACATCCTGTTACACACCGACAGTCATCCAAAAGTTACTCACACATGCAAATAAACTATTGAACATCCATTTATTAGCATATACAACTATACACACACTACCTCCTTACTTCTAAGGAAACTTACACATACTTACTCACTTAAACAATCACTTATAGAAACACATACTTATTTAAACAGGAAGTATTACAATCTCTCACTCTCTCATATACTCACTTATATACATCAATACTCACATATACTAGATTAAAACATATCTTGTTACTGATAAAGACACTAGTGAGACAGTCATTCACTCACTAACACACACATATACACACCCATACAGTCCTGCACATATGCTGTCTTCAAAACACATACAAACAGTGAGTCAGTCCCCAACCCATGCAGCCACTTATACACAAAGTGAAACACTGATACACATATTACAATATTTAAAAGTTACTCGCTAATATATGTATTCACTAAGATACACTTAATAAGGCAGTTAACCAATCAATTCTTTTTTTTAAAAAATCCATTTACACACTTATTTAACCATTTATTCTTCCAACGTCCTTTACAAATACATATATAAAACATATTTATTTTTCAGAAAGGCACACATTCACTGGGTGGTGTCATCAGTGATGTCATGGGTGATGTCACTGACCACGTCATGAGTGATGTAATATGTGATGTCATCAGCAGTGCATTACACGCGCAAGTTATAGTGAGTCCAACTAACTATAATGTGGGAATTTCAATGGTTTTATGTCAGTAAAATTTCCAGTTAACTATAACTGGTGTGAAACCTATGGTTTTTTCAGTGAATATATATATATATATATATATATTATTCCAACCTGACAGCTTCCAACAAACAGGCACCGACACCGTGAGAAGTTCTGGTACAGAAAGCGATTTATTCCAACAAGGACAGTCGTGTTTCGGTGGTCACCAGAAGGTAGTTATAGTTAGAACCTAGTTTCCATAAGAAAAGCATTTTTGGTTTGCTAATTCACCAAGAGCTATCTTTCTGTCAAATTTCGTGTAATTCCGTTCAACAGTTCGGGCTGTGGCCTTGGCTAAAATTTCCTATGGAAATTAACATGGAGAATAGACTTTTTGGGACCCCCTTTTTTCTCAGCCACCACTTGACAAATCATCCTCAAACTTTCAGGATAGGAGCTGACCTGGATAGACTTGTTTTTGGGAGAATTTGGCGAAGATTCATCAAACGACGCCAACGTTATTAGCAACCCAAAAAATAATCCATTCAGTAGTTGCTGAGAAATTTAAAAAATAAGAGTCAACAAATCAATTTCCCATAGGAAACTTTAGCCAAGGCTACAGCCCGAACTACTGAATGGAATTACACCATATTTGGCAAAAGTATACTGCTTGACTCAGAACGTGACCTTTTTGAAAATGGTGTAAATTCATTCAGTAGTTGCTGAGAAATTGTAAAAAAAAAAAATATCAATATCTAGAGGCACGGTGGATCCTCCTGACCGCGACCTTTATTCTAATTGGCTTTCAACACTCCAAACCAGGAAGTGTCGGCAGCCATCTTGTGACTCAGTAGAACCGAGTCACAGGAAAACAGAATAAAAACAAAGGTGAAAAAAAAGAAAAGGGGGCAGGTTAGAAGCACCCTGACCCCCTAGGCCTGCTCAGAGGCTCCCACAAGGACCCCAGGGCCAGAAATGGTTTAAATCATCCGAATTCACGCTGGGTGCGCGAATCCGAATGAAAATTTTTAGAAAAACTAAGCGCGGGCTCCTGCGCTTCATTATTTTTAAGCCCCCGGGTGGGCCAGGGAAAAAAATGCATTGGGGGCCCTAAACCCCCCACCCTGGGGACCGCCACCTACCCAGGGCAAGATTTATGAGCTGCGGGGGCACGCAGACCCCCCGCAGCCCCAGGGACTGCCACCTCCACCGGGGCTCAGCTTAATATATATATATTTTTTTAAGTGCATGGAGGGCCCAATCCACCCCACGCTGCCTGGGCTCCCCGGCTTCTTTATTTTTAAGTCACCGGGTGGGCCAGGTCCTGGGGCACTGACAAAAATGCATGTAGGGCCCCAATCCCCCCACCCTGCCCCGGGGACTGCCAGCTCCCCCGGGGCAAGATTTATGAGTTGTGGGGGAGGCACGCAGTCCAGGGGCTATGTAGCCCACCAGGTACCTCTAGGACATGCCAAAGGGCTGGGTTGCAGAGAGGTGGTCTGAGGCCACGCCTCTTTTTACACCTCTCTGCAATGCAACTGTGTGGCGCTTACTGGAGTTAGCACCACACAGCCCTGTGGTTCATACTGGGAGCACCTGGGGGGCTAGTTGGCCCCCAGAGAGCCTTAGGATTCAATGGGACTTAATTCCTCAACTTAAAACGCACCACGGGGCGCATTTGCACACTTGTCACAACAGCTCCCGCCTCCTCCCGTCACCCTTGTGCAAACATCCTCTGGTGCGTTGCAAGTTGGGGGATTAACTCACCTTGAATCCTGAGGGTCCCTGGGGTCCAACTAGCCCACCAGGTAACTCCAGTAAACGACACAGAGCTGCGTTGCAGAGAGGTGTAAAAAGGGGCAGGGCATCAAAAAACCACTCTGAAAAGCAGATCGGTGGTGCTTATTGAATGTACCTGGTGGGCTACTTGGCCACCAGGGACCTTCAGGATTCAAGGGGACTCAATAGGGATGTCATAGTTAGAAATTTCCACTTAAGAAACCTTTGAAATTCACTGTAAAAACCATATGTTTCAGGGACGTTATAGTTAACTGGACATTTCACTCTTACAAAACCATAGAAATTCCACTGTTATAGTTAGTTCAGCTAACTATAACTCGCACCCTTGCAATGCAATCCTGATGATGTCATATATTACATCATTCATGACACGGTCAGTGACATGTATAAATATGTATATATACACACATATATTTTTTTCTCTTTTGTTTGCATGAAATAAAAAGGATTCTTGGAATTTACATCCTGTGTTTCCTTAAGTGAGTCACACACAGCGTGATTGCTTAGAGGCCTTCAGAGGCTTTGCCCCCTTTCCCCACCACTCTACAGATCACTGCTCCTAAACTTTTCCTGCATTGGCAAAGCCAATAATGTCCACTGGCCTTGTTAAAAGTACAGAAAGCAAAGAAAACATTGGTTTCTATACTTTTGATATAACTGCTGAGATGTGTGACACCATACATGTTGCATTTTTATGAAGCAAGCAAATACTATGACAGACATGGCATTCGGAGGCTGACAAGATGGCTCCCGGCTCCTTGATATACCTCTGCAAAAAATTGTTGTCCAGAGATTTTCATTTTTGATTTGTGTTTTTGGATCATTAGGAAAGTCATTTTGTTTGGGTTGACGTTGCTGATCCAGGCTGAATGCTTCTGGACTACATTTAGAAATAAATGGCTGATGTGTTGCAGTGATGATGTAATATTTCAGGAACCATGAGACCTATATACCTCATTTTGGTGCCAAAACATTGGTTTTGGAGCTCAAGTAGTCTGGCAGAGACAGAAAATAACTCCTTAGATTAAACCTTCTGCCATTTTCCAAAATGGTGGCTATATAATATTTTTTTTGCCATCATATTGGTAATTTATTTTGATATTGTTTCAGGTTTTCCGTTGAATAAAATTCTCAAATTTGAGCAAAGCAGGTGGTAGTTGAGGGTCTTTACGTCCTGACAGAGTGTTGCTACATAATCTGAAGACCCCTCCAACAAAGAAAAATGTGGCATATGACAAACTAATCTGAAAGAAAAGCTAATATCAACGGCGGCCAAAGAGGGGAAATTTTGAGATGCTCAGAAATACGTCTAGACGAAGTTCACAAAAGATTGATACTGATGGGTGAAGAGGATCAAATATTGTATTATTGTAACAAGTGCTACAAGCAGAAACCAGTGAATCACAAGAATCTGAGTCATCTAAGAAAGCGAAGACAACCATACCCATGCCCATCCACTTATCCCTAGCCCACCTCCAACAACTGAACAGAAAGCAGAGGCTCTTCAATGATCTGTGCTTTAGCCAGAACAAGGGCCAAAGGGAGTGATAAAAGAACAAAGTACAGAATATGTGAGTCTCAAAGGGCAAACTTGCTTTTATCTGCTGCTAGTTTCTTCCAAGATGAGGTTTTCAGCTGAGTTGCTGATCTAAACAGTGAGGTGAAGGTATTTACAGCGGATTTGAATGTCCACCAGAACTGCGTGTGTGCATACATTCGAAAATATGAATGTACAATGAGCTCCCAAAAGCAACATTAACGGCAGCCTTCAGTTAAACTTGCACTCTTTGAAAAAGCAAATGAAGTTTAAAAGCCACTTTTGAGTGCTGGCAACAGGTTTACTTACACTCAGTGAAATAATGGTCAACACTAATGAAACTGTATTGATCCATAATAAAGAAATTGAGATTTTTTTGCTGAGAATGTACAGTAGCAGAAATCGTTTTTGTCATTCCCACAAAGATAATGCGCCACTTAGGGTGTTCTCGGATGATTTGACTCCTGAAGTTCTTGCTGCCCCAATTAGATCATAGGACGCAGTAAAATCAGCGGAAACCATTTTACAAAACCTGGGGCCTCATTTATGAAAAGTGACGCATCGCTGCGTGAAAACAGAGATGCGTCACTTTTCACTGCGCCCTCCTTGCGACATTCCTGATGCGTCATATTTAATGTATGACGCATCATGTTGCATGTATTTACAGATACGTCAGTATTTCTGACGTATCTGTATGCGCAAAAGTGACGCATTGCTGGAGTGTGTCACAAAAGTGACGCAACTGCAAGGCGCCATCCCCCCTTTGGCAATGGCGTCTTTAGTGGCAGCCAAAGGGCCGACCCAGAGTAGGTTCACTTCCGAGTCGGCCGACCCGGAAGTGGTTACGGCGCTAGGACCAATAGGAACGGTGGACGGCGGAGCGCCCCGGAAGTAGTCGTATGGCGCGAGGTATAAAAGCCCGCGACCATCTTAGAGGCCCCCTCTTTGTCTGCTAACCGCCCAGGAGTCGGACGTCGCCTAGAGAAGACATCGTGGGACCTTCGTGCCGGAGTGAACAGCGAGGGTCAATCCGACTCGTGATCTAGGTTAGCGGGCCGTGCAGTGTGTTGTAGGTTTGCATTTTAAAATTGAAGAAGCGGGATGTGAGCATAGCTCTTTGTTCATACCTTTTGCGGAGGGAGGATCGGGTTCCAGCGGTAAATTTAAATGTTTGAGGTCTTCATATCCAGGGTGGTGAGCGTTGGCGCAATTGGCACAACCTGATTCCCCGGGAACGAGATCAAGCCGCGCACGGCTTGCCTTTATGCATGTACTATCAGTTAAGGGGTTTTTAACGTTTGTTCTCTTTAAGTGCAGGATGCCGCCGAAGAGGGCACCGAAAGGCAAAGAACCCGCAGACAAAAATGATGAATACCTCGCCTTTACGGAGCTGCTGGAGTTCACAAGAGAAAAAGGCGTAGATTGGGTACTGAAGAACATGAGAGATGGAGCTAGAGCTGATGCGAATTCGCAGGAAGAAAGGGGGAGAGGCAGGAGAGCGAAACGAACCCCAGAAAAGCTTAAAGGTGCTACAAAAGGCAAACGGTCTAGGCCGTCAGACGCACAACCAGCATCACCAGGTGAGGAGGAGGTGCTAGAGACATTGGACTCGAATTCAGGTGCAGATAAAGACAATGAGGATACCGAAGGGCAGCACGTGGTGACTAGGCCCATACAAATAGGGGGGCTCCCCGTCACTCCTGTGGGGGGGTCCGGTCCGCAGGGTATGTTACCGCCAGTTGTGGCGCAACCGGGTAGCGGAGTATCTCAAGTGTGGGTGCAACCCGGGGGGGTCGCGCAGCTACCAGGAATGCAATTGTATGGATCACATGGGCAAGCGATAGGTAACGGCCTCATGAGCTCGATTCTGCCTACCACGTCCTACCCGACAAATGGGGCCCCCATAATGATGAATGCTTACTCTAATTTAGGGTGTCCAACACAGGGCCCGATGGCTAGCACCGTGGTTGACGGAGCCGGGTCCCCGAATAGCCAGATACAAGGGGTGGTCGGGGGACAACCAACAGGTCACCCTCTGTTAGCATTCAGCCCGTTAATGTTTGGATCATCCTCAATGATCCTATCGCCATCCGCAGGGATCACCTGGCATGTGCCTGCAGACATGAAGGAAAAGATTCTCAGGGGTGAATATGTGGAGGTGTTCGACCTCCTTAATGCAGGCGTAGCGGCGGGAAAACCCAAAAGTGGGAAGGAGGGTGATTACAATCAGAAGAAGTCCTGGGTGGAGTGGTCCATGAAAAATTGGATCACGGGATTTGCTATTTATGCCGCAGTTATATTGGAAAAATATCCTGTTTTGGGCCCTCAAATGATGAGCTATATATCCTTGATCCATGGTGCGGCAGCTGAGTTTCCAGGTCAGGGGTGGTTAAAGTATGATAAAATGTTTAGACAGATGAAAGCGGTCCACCCAGGTATATCATGGGACCAGCGGGAGATCAATCTATGGCATACAGTGTTCTATTCCTCCCCTTCAGCGTCTAACACCGCTCCCCCTGCTCAGAATCAGTCCTTTCGGAGTGACAAGGGCGTCGGAGAGAAAAAACAGGCCTGCTGGCAGTTTAACAGAAACGAGTGTGCTAGGGGGGTCCTATGCAGGTTCAAGCACTGCTGTTCGTATTGCGGTGGGACCTCCCATCCCGAAATCAGATGCTTTAAGAAAACGGGAAGTCCCAAGGAACAATCCGGCCATGTCACCCCAAAGGGAAAGCCACCTAAAACTTCCGACAAAGCTACCAACTCCCATTAAACGACATGTCCTAACACATCTCCTCAGTAGGTACGACAACCTCGAGGAGGCTCAATTCCTGCTTCATGGCTTTACGTCTGGCTTCCGTATCCCGTCTTCAGCCCCTCCTTCTAATGTCCCTCCCCGCAATCAAAATTCAGTGTTGCGAAACATGGAGGCAGCACGAGACAAAATCATGAAGGAAGTATCCTTAGGTCGGGTTGGGGGCCCTTTCAAAGATCCACCTACCCATAATCTGATCTGTTCGCCTTCAGGATTGGTTCCGAAAAAGGAGGAAGGTAAATTCCGTCTTATTCATAATCTTTCAAGCCCCCCAGGGTTATCTGTCAATGATAAGCTAGACCCAGACCTGTGCACGGTACGTTATACCACGTTTGACACGGCCATTGAAAAATTGCAGGCTCTGGGGGAAGGAGCGTTAATGGCTAAAACTGATATTGAGTCAGCCTTTAGGTTGCTACCCGTTCACCCAGAAGATACCAGGTTCTTGGGGTTCACTTTTGATGGTGACTACTTTGTAGACTTATGCATGCCTATGGGGTGTTCTATTGCCTGTGCAGTGTTCGAAACTTTTGCGAGGTTCTTGGAGTGGGCAGTGGAGCAGTTCCTGACCTCAGACAAATCGCATGCAGTAGTCCACTACTTGGATGATTTTCTATTCATGGGTCCCGAGGGTTCCCAGTCTTGCAGGAAGGCCCTCCTGGGCTTCCAGCATTTGGCTGGGGCGCTGGGGGTGCCATTGGCGGAGGAAAAAACCGAAGGCCCGACCACATGTTTGACCTTTTTGGGCATTGAGATAGATACTACATCAGGTGTGTGCAGGTTGCCAAAGGCTAAGGTAGATGCCTTCAAGGCCGCAATCGATAACTGCCTGGGAACTAGGAAGGTAACCTTACACCAGTTGCAAGTTCTTTTGGGCTCAGCTTAATATATATATATTTTTTTAAGTGCATGGAGGGCCCAATCCACCCCACGCTGCCTGGGCTCCCCGGCTTCTTTATTTTTAAGTCACCGGGTGGGCCAGGTCCTGGGGCACTGACAAAAATGCATGTAGGGCCCCAATCCCCCCACCCTGCCCCGGGGACTGCCAGCTCCCCCGGGGCAAGATTTATGAGTTGTGGGGGAGGCACGCAGTCCAGGGGCTATGTAGCCCACCAGGTACCTCTAGGACATGCCAAAGGGCTGGGTTGCAGAGAGGTGGTCTGAGGCCACGCCTCTTTTTACACCTCTCTGCAATGCAACTGTGTGGCGCTTACTGGAGTTAGCACCACACAGCCCTGTGGTTCATACTGGGAGCACCTGGGGGGCTAGTTGGCCCCCAGAGAGCCTTAGGATTCAATGGGACTTAATTCCTCAACTTAAAACGCACCACGGGGCGCATTTGCACACTTGTCACAACAGCTCCCGCCTCCTCCCGTCACCCTTGTGCAAACATCCTCTGGTGCGTTGCAAGTTGGGGGATTAACTCACCTTGAATCCTGAGGGTCCCTGGGGTCCAACTAGCCCACCAGGTAACTCCAGTAAACGACACAGAGCTGCGTTGCAGAGAGGTGTAAAAAGGGGCAGGGCATCAAAAAACCACTCTGAAAAGCAGATCGGTGGTGCTTATTGAATGTACCTGGTGGGCTACTTGGCCACCAGGGACCTTCAGGATTCAAGGGGACTCAATAGGGATGTCATAGTTAGAAATTTCCACTTAAGAAACCTTTGAAATTCACTGTAAAAACCATATGTTTCAGGGACGTTATAGTTAACTGGACATTTCACTCTTACAAAACCATAGAAATTCCACTGTTATAGTTAGTTCAGCTAACTATAACTCGCACCCTTGCAATGCAATCCTGATGATGTCATATATTACATCATTCATGACACGGTCAGTGACATGTATAAATATGTATATATACACACATATATTTTTTTCTCTTTTGTTTGCATGAAATAAAAAGGATTCTTGGAATTTACATCCTGTGTTTCCTTAAGTGAGTCACACACAGCGTGATTGCTTAGAGGCCTTCAGAGGCTTTGCCCCCTTTCCCCACCACTCTACAGATCACTGCTCCTAAACTTTTCCTGCATTGGCAAAGCCAATAATGTCCACTGGCCTTGTTAAAAGTACAGAAAGCAAAGAAAACATTGGTTTCTATACTTTTGATATAACTGCTGAGATGTGTGACACCATACATGTTGCATTTTTATGAAGCAAGCAAATACTATGACAGACATGGCATTCGGAGGCTGACAAGATGGCTCCCGGCTCCTTGATATACCTCTGCAAAAAATTGTTGTCCAGAGATTTTCATTTTTGATTTGTGTTTTTGGATCATTAGGAAAGTCATTTTGTTTGGGTTGACGTTGCTGATCCAGGCTGAATGCTTCTGGACTACATTTAGAAATAAATGGCTGATGTGTTGCAGTGATGATGTAATATTTCAGGAACCATGAGACCTATATACCTCATTTTGGTGCCAAAACATTGGTTTTGGAGCTCAAGTAGTCTGGCAGAGACAGAAAATAACTCCTTAGATTAAACCTTCTGCCATTTTCCAAAATGGTGGCTATATAATATTTTTTTTGCCATCATATTGGTAATTTATTTTGATATTGTTTCAGGTTTTCCGTTGAATAAAATTCTCAAATTTGAGCAAAGCAGGTGGTAGTTGAGGGTCTTTACGTCCTGACAGAGTGTTGCTACATAATCTGAAGACCCCTCCAACAAAGAAAAATGTGGCATATGACAAACTAATCTGAAAGAAAAGCTAATATCAACGGCGGCCAAAGAGGGGAAATTTTGAGATGCTCAGAAATACGTCTAGACGAAGTTCACAAAAGATTGATACTGATGGGTGAAGAGGATCAAATATTGTATTATTGTAACAAGTGCTACAAGCAGAAACCAGTGAATCACAAGAATCTGAGTCATCTAAGAAAGCGAAGACAACCATACCCATGCCCATCCACTTATCCCTAGCCCACCTCCAACAACTGAACAGAAAGCAGAGGCTCTTCAATGATCTGTGCTTTAGCCAGAACAAGGGCCAAAGGGAGTGATAAAAGAACAAAGTACAGAATATGTGAGTCTCAAAGGGCAAACTTGCTTTTATCTGCTGCTAGTTTCTTCCAAGATGAGGTTTTCAGCTGAGTTGCTGATCTAAACAGTGAGGTGAAGGTATTTACAGCGGATTTGAATGTCCACCAGAACTGCGTGTGTGCATACATTCGAAAATATGAATGTACAATGAGCTCCCAAAAGCAACATTAACGGCAGCCTTCAGTTAAACTTGCACTCTTTGAAAAAGCAAATGAAGTTTAAAAGCCACTTTTGAGTGCTGGCAACAGGTTTACTTACACTCAGTGAAATAATGGTCAACACTAATGAAACTGTATTGATCCATAATAAAGAAATTGAGATTTTTTTGCTGAGAATGTACAGTAGCAGAAATCGTTTTTGTCATTCCCACAAAGATAATGCGCCACTTAGGGTGTTCTCGGATGATTTGACTCCTGAAGTTCTTGCTGCCCCAATTAGATCATAGGACGCAGTAAAATCAGCGGAAACCATTTTACAAAACCTGGGGCCTCATTTATGAAAAGTGACGCATCGCTGCGTGAAAACAGAGATGCGTCACTTTTCACTGCGCCCTCCTTGCGACATTCCTGATGCGTCATATTTAATGTATGACGCATCATGTCGCATGTATTTACAGATACGTCAGTATTTCTGACGTATCTGTATGCGCAAAAGTGACGCATTGCTGGAGTGTGTCACAAAAGTGACGCAACTGCAAGGCGCCATCCCCCCTTTGGCAATGGCGTCTTTAGTGGCAGCCAAAGGGCCGACCCAGAGTAGGTTCACTTCCGAGTCGGCCGACCCGGAAGTGGTTACGGCGCTAGGACCAATAGGAACGGTGGACGGCGGAGCGCCCCGGAAGTAGTCGTATGGCGCGAGGTATAAAAGCCCGCGACCATCTTAGAGGCCCCCTCTTTGTCTGCTAACCGCCCAGGAGTCGGACGTCGCCTAGAGAAGACATCGTGGGACCTTCGTGCCGGAGTGAACAGCGAGGGTCAATCCGACTCGTGATCTAGGTTAGCGGGCCGTGCAGTGTGTTGTAGGTTTGCATTTTAAAATTGAAGAAGCGGGATGTGAGCATAGCTCTTTGTTCATACCTTTTGCGGAGGGAGGATCGGGTTCCAGCGGTAAATTTAAATGTTTGAGGTCTTCATATCCAGGGTGGTGAGCGTTGGCGCAATTGGCACAACCTGATTCCCCGGGAACGAGATCAAGCCGCGCACGGCTTGCCTTTATGCATGTACTATCAGTTAAGGGGTTTTTAACGTTTGTTCTCTTTAAGTGCAGGATGCCGCCGAAGAGGGCACCGAAAGGCAAAGAACCCGCAGACAAAAATGATGAATACCTCGCCTTTACGGAGCTGCTGGAGTTCACAAGAGAAAAAGGCGTAGATTGGGTACTGAAGAACATGAGAGATGGAGCTAGAGCTGATGCGAATTCGCAGGAAGAAAGGGGGAGAGGCAGGAGAGCGAAACGAACCCCAGAAAAGCTTAAAGGTGCTACAAAAGGCAAACGGTCTAGGCCGTCAGACGCACAACCAGCATCACCAGGTGAGGAGGAGGTGCTAGAGACATTGGACTCGAATTCAGGTGCAGATAAAGACAATGAGGATACCGAAGGGCAGCACGTGGTGACTAGGCCCATACAAATAGGGGGGCTCCCCGTCACTCCTGTGGGGGGGTCCGGTCCGCAGGGTATGTTACCGCCAGTTGTGGCGCAACCGGGTAGCGGAGTATCTCAAGTGTGGGTGCAACCCGGGGGGGTCGCGCAGCTACCAGGAATGCAATTGTATGGATCACATGGGCAAGCGATAGGTAACGGCCTCATGAGCTCGATTCTGCCTACCACGTCCTACCCGACAAATGGGGCCCCCATAATGATGAATGCTTACTCTAATTTAGGGTGTCCAACACAGGGCCCGATGGCTAGCACCGTGGTTGACGGAGCCGGGTCCCCGAATAGCCAGATACAAGGGGTGGTCGGGGGACAACCAACAGGTCACCCTCTGTTAGCATTCAGCCCGTTAATGTTTGGATCATCCTCAATGATCCTATCGCCATCCGCAGGGATCACCTGGCATGTGCCTGCAGACATGAAGGAAAAGATTCTCAGGGGTGAATATGTGGAGGTGTTCGACCTCCTTAATGCAGGCGTAGCGGCGGGAAAACCCAAAAGTGGGAAGGAGGGTGATTACAATCAGAAGAAGTCCTGGGTGGAGTGGTCCATGAAAAATTGGATCACGGGATTTGCTATTTATGCCGCAGTTATATTGGAAAAATATCCTGTTTTGGGCCCTCAAATGATGAGCTATATATCCTTGATCCATGGTGCGGCAGCTGAGTTTCCAGGTCAGGGGTGGTTAAAGTATGATAAAATGTTTAGACAGATGAAAGCGGTCCACCCAGGTATATCATGGGACCAGCGGGAGATCAATCTATGGCATACAGTGTTCTATTCCTCCCCTTCAGCGTCTAACACCGCTCCCCCTGCTCAGAATCAGTCCTTTCGGAGTGACAAGGGCGTCGGAGAGAAAAAACAGGCCTGCTGGCAGTTTAACAGAAACGAGTGTGCTAGGGGGGTCCTATGCAGGTTCAAGCACTGCTGTTCGTATTGCGGTGGGACCTCCCATCCCGAAATCAGATGCTTTAAGAAAACGGGAAGTCCCAAGGAACAATCCGGCCATGTCACCCCAAAGGGAAAGCCACCTAAAACTTCCGACAAAGCTACCAACTCCCATTAAACGACATGTCCTGACACATCTCCTCAGTAGGTACGACAACCTCGAGGAGGCTCAATTCCTGCTTCATGGCTTTACGTCTGGCTTCCGTATCCCGTCTTCAGCCCCTCCTTCTAATGTCCCTCCCCGCAATCAAAATTCAGTGTTGCGAAACATGGAGGCAGCACGAGACAAAATCATGAAGGAAGTATCCTTAGGTCGGGTTGGGGGCCCTTTCAAAGATCCACCTACCCATAATCTGATCTGTTCGCCTTCAGGATTGGTTCCGAAAAAGGAGGAAGGTAAATTCCGTCTTATTCATAATCTTTCAAGCCCCCCAGGGTTATCTGTCAATGATAAGCTAGACCCAGACCTGTGCACGGTACGTTATACCACGTTTGACACGGCCATTGAAAAATTGCAGGCTCTGGGGGAAGGAGCGTTAATGGCTAAAACTGATATTGAGTCAGCCTTTAGGTTGCTACCCGTTCACCCAGAAGATACCAGGTTCTTGGGGTTCACTTTTGATGGTGACTACTTTGTAGACTTATGCATGCCTATGGGGTGTTCTATTGCCTGTGCAGTGTTCGAAACTTTTGCGAGGTTCTTGGAGTGGGCAGTGGAGCAGTTCCTGACCTCAGACAAATCGCATGCAGTAGTCCACTACTTGGATGATTTTCTATTCATGGGTCCCGAGGGTTCCCAGTCTTGCAGGAAGGCCCTCCTGGGCTTCCAGCATTTGGCTGGGGCGCTGGGGGTGCCATTGGCGGAGGAAAAAACCGAAGGCCCGACCACATGTTTGACCTTTTTGGGCATTGAGATAGATACTACATCAGGTGTGTGCAGGTTGCCAAAGGCTAAGGTAGATGCCTTCAAGGCCGCAATCGATAACTGCCTGGGAACTAGGAAGGTAACCTTACACCAGTTGCAAGTTCTTTTGGGCCAACTGAACTTTGCCCTGCGGGTCATACCAATGGGCAGGGCGTTTTCCAGGAGTATAGCGAGGGCAATGTCCGGGCTGCGGGCAAAGCACCACAGAGTGAGGCTATCAGCCGAGGTGAGAGAGGATCTTATGCTTTGGAAACGTTTTTTGCAGGATTTCAATGGCACTGTGTTGTGGCGGGCAGCCAGCACCTCAAATGCGGACCTTGAGCTATTCACTGATGCCGCGGGGAGCATTGGCTTCAGGGCGATCTTGGGCACAAAATGGTGCATGCAACATTGGCCAGACGAATGGATAGAGCAAGGTCTGACCCATAACATTTCCTTCCTAGAGTTGTTTCCCATAGTGGTAGCCTTACACTTGTGGGGAGATGTGCTCGCAAACAGGCGCATTGTTTTCTGGTCGGACAGCATGTCTGTTGTCATGGTAATTAATAATCAGAGAGCAACATGCCCTTGGGTGCTCAGGCTGTTGAAAGAGTTAGTACTGCAGTGCCTGAGCCACAATGCCCAATTTACTGCTAGACATGTTCCAGGTGTGGAGAACAAAGCAGCTGATGCATTGTCTCGTTTTAAGTTAACAGAATTCCGGGAACATTGGCCACAAGCGGAGATGACAATGACGGCCTTTCCAGCGGAGCTATGGAAGTTTGGTGCCCTACAGCTTCCGAGTTGATATCTGCATCCTTGGCCCCCAAGACTAAGAGTATGTATCAAAAGTCCTGGGAGGGTTATGCAACTTACCTGAGGGGAGCGGGCCTGAGGGACGCCTTTGCGCCTCAGAACGTGCTAGGTTTCATAGTGCGACAAAAAGAGGAGGGAAAATCAGTGGCATTCATGAAAAGACAGTTGTCGGCATTGGCATTCTATGCAGGGCTACAGGGAGTTTCTGACCCGACAAAGGATCAGAGGGTAAGAAGAGCAATGAGAGGTTGGGAACGCTTGACGCCAGGGGAAAAAGATACCAGGAGACCCATAGACGTAGGGAAGTTGGTAAAGATCTTGGAGGCACTGCCTTTCGTTTGTTATTCCCCCTATGAGACGCAGTTATTCCGGGTAGCCTATGCTTTAGCCTTTTGCGGAGCATTGCGGATCTCTGAATTGCTCCCAGCGTCCAAGACAGATAAGGAGGGGGGCCTAAGGTGCTCGGAGATAATCGAGTCCGAAGGGGTGCTGAGGCTTAGAGTGCGTAGATCGAAGACAGATCCTTTGAGCAAAGGGACGTGGTTACAGTTGGGTAGAGTGCAGGGGGAGTCCTTCTGTCCAGTTAACCTACTGAGGGGATTCATCCAGGTCAGGCCCCAGGTACCGGAAGATAGACTGTTAATTCATGAGAGTGGTCTTCCTCTTACCAGGTTTCAGGTTACACGAGTAGTGAAAATGTCCCTGGCAAGGATCGGAGTTGATCCTTCCGACTTTACATCCCATTCTTTCAGAATAGGAGCAGCGACAACAGCTGCTGGCTTAGGCCTGCCCAAACAAGTAATCAAGAGATTAGGTCGCTGGAAATCAGCATGTTATGAACGTTATGTCCGCCCGCAATTAGTCTAGCACAAGCTTTTCACAAAATTTACGTACCTTTCTGCCTGGACTCATGCTCACCGTATCTTTTAATGTTTACTATAGGTACACCCCCTAAGAGAATCCAAATTTGCTGGTGTGGCCACTCCTTCATTCGCAGGGCGGGGGCGCACTTCGAAAAGACGCTCAAAGACAGGGTGGCCATGATGCAAGGTTGCAATCATCATTGGGTAGGCATAGGCGGGCAGCGCCTAGCGGGCGTCCCGAGAGAGGTTAAGGCGGCTTTGGCCAGAGGCATGCCTTATCCGGATGTATTCGTGTTACACTGCGGAGGCAACGATATGATTCCGGGCGGTAGGAGAGGAGTGAAGGAGTCCCTGTTCTCTACCTTAGCAGCAGTCAAAAGCATTTTTTCGGAAGCCATAATACTGTGGTCAGAAGTCATCCCGAGGCTCGTTTGGGCACGGGGCGCTCCTAGGAAAGCGGTGAACAAATCTATTAAAAGGTTGAACCAGTCGGTGGCGGAAATTCTCCAAAAATCTAGTATTAGAACTGTTCGTCACAAGTTGATACAAACGACCAGGCCAGAGTTATACGCGGAGGATGGAGTGCACCTTTCAGAGGCGGGCACTGAGATATTTATAGAAACAGTCCTAGGGGCCATCTCCGAAGCTCTTGAGCGCGGGGGGGAGGTCGAGTCCGCCAGTAAGCGCCTCGCCCTGTGGCGGGGTTCCGGACAAGAATACCACGGGAACTTCTTGTCTAGTGACACTTTTACCTCTGAACAGGTTTGCTATATCATTCTGGACTCTGGGCTGGCGGGAGAGTTTGGGCTGACCTGCTGGTGGCCTTGGCTCTTCAGCCCTACCCCGGAGGCCGCTGGTTGCCCAAGTGGGGGCACATTCCTCACCTGCGGCTCTGTTGACCGGAAGGGGGTTAACGTAAAGAGAGCAGGTGATCTGGGTTGGGGCCTGCTGGCGCAGCCCTGAAGTCAAATCAAAGTCCCATTGGAGAATGGGCGGTAAATGAGTGTATATTGTATATAAGTGCAAGATTTATTCTAAAATACTGTGATGGAATCTTTTTCTAATAAATAAAGAAATGGGTGGGTCAATGAAGTAATTGACCTGTGAACTTAATTTTTAATAAACAAGCACACTGCAGAAAATCAACCATGACTTCCGAGTTTGATGTTGAATTGAATTGGGGCCTTGTAATGTATGCAGTGTGGAGGGGGGAATGCACTTTGTATGTATGTATGTATGTATGTATAGGCATTTATATAGCGCACTACTTACCCGGAGGGTCCCAAGGTGCTTCGACCGCTGCGAAACCCTTCCTGGCTTCCCTGAGAGATGGTCCCTTAATGGGTATCTCCAGGGTGAGACCAGGCATCCCCGGCGGTCTGGTGGGGCCGTTAGTGAAGATGAGGCAAGCTAATGCCCAGAGTTGCCGAGTGTGATCGCTGATCAGAGTGGGCACCGAGGCGAGAGAATTATCGAGTCCGCTGACCCTGGTCCAGAAACCTGCCGCGCCAGGAATCGAACCCTGGTCCCGGGCCGTCCTCTGCTCTCGGGTCTGCCGCCTCTAACCAGTGAGCCACACTACTTCACTTTGTATGCCATCTATCCAGCAATGCGTCCTTTCACATGGGGAAAGCCCCATGTGAAAGGGCTTGTGTCAGTCTTATGCCTGCTGTGAGGCAGGCGCAAGAATTTGACGCAACAGCGTCCTAAAAGTGACGCAGTGAAATCTCATAGATTTCACTGCATCACTATTACGAGGCTTTTTGCAGGGGAACGCCCCCTCTGCATACATTATACCTGACGCAGGTATAATGTGGCGCAGCGGTTTAAAAAGTGACGCATCTACCTAGATGCGTCACTTTTTAAATATGACGCAACGAGGTGCATTTTTAACACCGCTGGTGCGTCACAAAAAGTGACGCACCGGCGGCGCAAAACTGACACAAGGCCTTCATAAATAAGGCCCCTGGTGTGTTTATATATTTCACAGTGAAAAGGGTGGCTAACTTGACTGGACACGCATCAGAATCGAAGAGCGTTGTAACTACCCATTTTGATGCAAGTCCCTGCAGTATGCCTGCTCTAAAACGTAGACATGGCAATGTTGGCATAGAACTGAACTATTACAATGCGATCCGCCGGAGCGTGGCTGAACCTGGATCATTGCAAAGCATGCTTTCTTTCCAATTAACCTTTCGCATCATTATTTGGAAGGGATATATTTTGCTGAGTGTCTGTTTACTATAGATATAATTCCACGCCAATCGCTGGAAGAAGTCGCGAATGGTTTGTCGCCATGGAATGGCAGACAAACATTTTGAGAGGGGATGGGAAGAAAAAACAGCACTTTAATCAAATGAAGACAACGTGAGAACGTCGTAATCAATATCGGACACGTTTTTAGTAAATCTAATATTTATTTATCTAGAGTGACATTGCACTTTGGACAACATGGTAAACACAATTGGCACGTAATGATAATGATGAAACTCACTGGGACATGGTCTGAACAGGAGCCCAGAAAGCCTAATGCTCGAATATTTGTAAATATCCCTGTCGAAAATGATTGCCTATTTCTCGTGTCTGTGGCAATCCGCACAGGCAAATTGTAACATTTTCTGTTTGTGTTTCCTTCCTTTGCCTTGCTAAAATGGTTCACCTTTGGATAGTTTATTGTAGAACGGTGCCCCCTAGTGTTAAAATGGATACTTCCAACATGTCCTGCGATCTGGAAGGAGAGAAAAAGCTCAAGCCCAGGACAACCTTAATTGACGGAAAACAGTCGACAGAGAGCATAAAAGTACAATGTACAAGAAAGTCGGGGGTAAACTATGGAGGCACTGGTGGGGCACCACCTTAATCCGATTCTGCACCTGTTAAAACCAGGGCATCAGCTGCAGATGAGCTCAGGAACAATAAGATTGCTGTTTGTCTGTACATTGTTTCCCTTTCTCTGTCTCTTCAGGCACGTTCACCTGTTGCTCGCTTTGATCTGGCAAGTAATTTTTTTTTGCATGCTTTTTTGTATTTTTCCAATAGAGTTAGTCCGTGCTCCTTAGCAATGAGATGCTCATATGTGCATTTGAAAGGCTTTCTCATACCCACTAGTTTGTTTAACCGTTTACTGCCTACAAGAAAAACTGTCGGAAAGACAGAAACTATTTTTCTTTTTTATCTTTTTTATAAGCCATGTTTTACTTAGACATATGATTGCAGCAGCAATTCTCAGATTTTCAGCCAATAGCATTTTGCATCATGATACTTGTAATTTTGCTTTTAAAACTACCATTATGGGCTTAAAATTCAGCAAACTGCGTACTGGTATCTACAATGATAGAATTGACCAAATATGTTAAGCATGGAGGCACTCGTTTTCTAAAAACACAGGAGTCAATGCATGCTCAGTGATGGCTGTACAACACAGTTTTGCTTGTCAATTCATGTTTATACGTGCATGTACGACAGAGGTGCTCAGACAATTTTTGAATGAGGGTTTTCGTCCACTAAAGTCAACACAGAAAGTCATAGGGGTTGTGAACAATCTGCCTTTTATTTAATAAGTTAGTATGTGCAATGAGTGTTACCCCATCAGGGCTTTCCTTTGTGCATTGCTGTCGGTTACCATTTCTCGCTTGTGGATAGAGTCTATGGTGCATATCTACAATGGCATTGCGCCACCAGAGCATCACTTTTTAGGACGTTCAGGTGGCACAATGCCCTGCTCCATATTTACAAAGCGTTGTTAAACCTCTTTGCATGGCTTAACTCTGCTTTGTACATATTCCAACCTTTCAGGTAGGTATCTGCTTTGAAGGAGCATGCAGTGGGTGTTGCTGCGGGCGTTACACTGCAAAATCCATTGCTTTTCGACGCTGCCCCAGATTTTCAAAGATGCGCAACATCACTGAATAGCAGGCGTTAGATTGGCGTAATATGGAAAAATACTTTTATTTCTCCTAATTTTTGCTCTTTCAATGTGGCACACATAGAAGTAGTAAATCGCCTCAAAAGATTGGTTATATGCAGGAAGGCGTCCCTTCCTGCATGTAAACAATCATCCATGAAACGCAGGCACCCTTGCATTATGGTGCAAGGGTGTCCGTGTCGGTGCTAAGCAGCTTTTTTTAGTACCAACACAAGGGAAAACAGAGGGGTGTGTCGTATTCTTGTGATTACAGCGCATCCCTGCGTTTTTGAAATAATGCAGTGTGGCGCTGCTAAATTGCTTGCAACACCACGCTCTGCCACTTCTTTGCAAATATGCCCCATATATCACCTGTAGCCAGTGCAATGCAAAGGGTCTCTCCTTGCTATCCCTCAACGTGCGATTTACTACGCATGTGTGTGTGGTTTCTCCTCATCACTCTTGAATAGCTTATTAATATTTCTGGTGGTCGAGTTATTACTGGGTGATCACAATACATTTCTACTGATCTCTGATATCGTCTTCTAAGGTGGTTGTGAAGAGTATCTTCCATTACTATCTGTATCCAGCGCATGTGTTAGACGGCTCTTCTGTTATTCCTATGTGGATTCTAAAGAGGCCATCTCAATCAGGTACAATAAATTAATGTAAACTATGTTCTGTCTCTCACTTCTTTTTTCCACCATTCAGCTTCTGCGAGCCGCCACATTCAAGTTCAAGTTCAATACATTTGTATAGCGCACTACTCACCCAGAGGGTCTCAAGGCGCTTGAGGGAGGGGGGTACTTTACTTATCGAATATCCAAGTTTTTAGTTGCTTTCTGAAGGAGAGGTGGTTCTGTGTAACATCTTGCATCTGTATTTTCATGAACACTGGCAGTGCATGAGAAAGGAGCTCTCAGGGTGCTTATCATTGTATTTCTTTGTCCAACGAGAATCTACATAGAGCAACAGGGGACTCCAAAGCTCTGGCTCAGTTTCTAATTTGGCTGAGATATCAGCCCTATTCAGCACTATCAGAAGCTGGGTGAGGACTTGAGGCAGATGTTTATCATGGTGGACCTGCCTCTGCAGCCTTACCTGGCTCCTTGATTGCAGCAAAGAAATCATGCTGTACTGGTTTTTATGTCCAGCACAGGATTCCTGCCCTGTTGCTGCAATGTAAGAGTCACCAGTGGAGCAATCAAAATAAGTTGTTAAAAAAATCCAGTATGTTTGCTCTGTGTATGTATGAGTGAGAGAGTGTGTGTGAGTGTAAGTGTGGATGAGCATGAGTGAAAATCAGTGCGAGGGAATGAGTGAGGGTCAGTGTGTGAGTTTGAGATCATGCTTTAGTGTTCGGGTGTGTGTGAGAAAGCGAGTGAGGAGAGTGAGTGTGGAAGTGTGTCAATATGTTTGCATAAGTAATTGGTAGTGAGTATGAGTGAGTGAGAGTGAGTGAGTGAGTGACAGAAAGAATGAATGAGGGACTGTGAATGTGAATGAGGTTAAGCGCACAAGGTGAGTGAATCTGTTTGAAGGAACGTGATTGTGTGAGCTTGTGTTATGCTGTATCAGCCGTGGCATTCTTGAGGTAACTCTTGGCTTAGGAAGGTATTCATGTCACCCTACTGGCCTACTGGAAATAATTCTTATCATAATAGATGACACCTGTAGAAACACGCAGGTCCTGGCGGACTGGAGGCAATTCTTGGAATGTTTGGCACCCATTGCAAAACTACTGGTTCTTTCATGTTGGATTTAATTCTTGACCTAAGAAAGAGGAACCATGGCACATGGAGGCAGGGGAGTCACCCACAAGACAATGCTAGCCCTGAAGTACCAGAGGCATTTAATACATATGAAGCATCCATGATGTATGAGTGGTATCAATGGCAAAAGTTTGGTTCTGGGATATTGTCTATAAGTTTCAATGTGATGGGGAGACCCGTGATAAAATACTGGAAATGCCACACAGGAAGTAATTCTTAGCATATAGATTTGACACTTGTTGAACCTATCACTATTTATTGTTCATGTACACCAGTTTTAGTACACAGTACCTTTTTCGTTTACAGTCTCTCTCATTCATATTCCTGAAAGGAAGCTGAATGAATTAACATTTTTGGGGTAAGCAACCAACCCACCATTTTTTTCTACCTTTCATATATCCTTAACTCATTTTGAAGTGTACACAGATGAATGATTTGGGCTGTTATTGTTCTTTACTTTTTCGACAGCTGCTTGCCTTTTTTCCCCAACTTTTTCGCCCATCATATTTCATGTGAGTACTTAAGTTTTCTACGCCTAATATTTTTGACTTGTTGGACAGTGGAGATAACGAGGACCCCCTTTTTTTATGTTTTACTCTCCATTTACAATTGGGCCATACAGTGCCACATCATCCTGGTGAAATCCACTAATTCATTCTAAGAAATGTGAACCCTCAACTACACTGGACTGAGACTATTTTGATAGGAGTGTATGGCACCAATTTACCCTCTCTCTGATACCCCTTATGCAATGAAAGACAAAATCACAGAGTCATTTTTCGTTATGTCTGTGAATCTAGATATTCTGTCTTACTTTTCACAGAGCACTGAACCGTCTGCACTGTTGGACATCTTGTGCCACTTGACGATGGAGTGGGTATAATTACTATATATTCGTTTTCATCAAAATTGAGTTTGTTTGATTGCTTTTTCTCAATTTGTTTCTAATTGTCCTTACGATGAATTGACTGAGTCAATGCAGCACTGATTGTGGTAAATGGAATGAACCCACTAGGAACCATTGTCATTCTTTGTATTATAAATACTGTGCCAGGAAAAGAAATGGCAATTAGGGAATTGTGTTAATGTAAAGTTAAAACTACACAGATTGTGCTGCTGTGCAATACTGTATTATAATTGAGCCTCGCTGAATGTTGGGCCAAATCTAAATCCAAACATCATTATGAGTTTCTGATAATTCTGTTTGACCGTGAATTAGCAATTACCGATACCATTGCAATTATGAATCAGGATGTTGACTATGATTTCAGCTGATAAGCATACAAATCTGTGTGCTAAACACAAGAAGTTAACACACAAACACCAGTTATCTCCTGTTAGTCGCAAAAATGTGTTTTTTACCTGTTATTTCCTATACCTGTAATCACCACCACTGATAATGGTAATTCCATAGTGGGGAAATGTAGGGGATTATTTTGGGTCGCTAATAACGGAGGCCTTGTGTTAGAGGCCATTTCCAACCAACCTGACCTTCCTTGTGCATGCCAGCACACTCCCTTTGGCCTTCCAGCCCCACCTCCTTCAAACAGGATGAGCCATATTATCAAAAGCATCTGACATTTCCACCTGCTTTTTTGTCTTAGGCACTCTGGTAATGCAGAAGTAGCAGCAGATGCTTGTGCGGCCCCTTCTGGACTCTCATGGACTTCTTTACTTTTTCTTTTGTCCTTATCGCCATTTTGCTGCTGTTCTCGGCTGCATTTCTCTGGACCCTGACCCGCCATCTTGTCCATTCCCTCGTCCTTTACCCTTTTCCCTCGTCCTTTACCCTTTTCCCTTGTTTGCCTCTTGACGATCCTCAAATTGTTATTGTTATTGTTATTGTTAGTGAGGTATTGTATCGCGCCTAATCACCTGCAGGTCTCTAAGCGCCCGGAAAGATGGTAACAGACAAAAACTTAGCAAGGTGGAGGCTGAGGTCATAGCTGGATTATACAGAGCTCATGCTTTTGCTGAACAGAAATGTTTTTAGGCTCTTCCTGAATCGTAATAGATTCCCTTCCCGGCGCAGCCCCTCCGGCAGCCTGTTCCATAGCTGGGGAACTAGCACTGAAAAGGCTCTCCCTCCCTTGGTCACTAACCTATAGCGAGGACAGACCAGTAATTGGGAGTCTGACGATCGGAGTGTTCTCAAAGGGCAATAGAGTTGCAGACGATCTTTGATGTAGGCTGGGGCTTTGCCATAGATTGCCCTATGGGCCGTGCATAAGTTCTTAAATTCCACTCTTTCTTTAATGGGGAGCCAGTGCAAGCTTTGTAGTAGGGGAGTGGCTTTAGATCTCCTCGGTAGCCTGAAGATCAATCGGGCAGCGTCATTCATTATGATCTGAAGTCTACTGGTCAGAGTTTTAGGTAAGCCAAGGTAGAGGGCGTTACCGTAATCAATTCTGGAGATGATGGTGGCCGCTACTATTGATCGCATCATGGATTGTGAGAGGACAGGAATTAACTTCCGTAGTTGCCGAATGATGTTTGTGCAACTTCCCACAACTGCAGAGATCTGAGGGGCCATTGACAGATCATCATCCAGCTTGATCCCCAGGCTCTTTACAAACGGGCTTGGTCTTGGAGCAGGGCCTAACTCTGTGGGCCAATAGAGATCACACCAAGGTGAGGCAGTGGATGGAATCACTAGTACCTCGGTCTTGTCAGGGTTAATCTTTAACAGGTTATCCGTCATCCATTGCACTGTAAACCGCAAGATGTTCTGGGCTTGGAGTTGTGTGGCCATGGTGTCATCGACACTTATCAGCAATTGCGTGTCGTCCGCGTAGTTAAAGACTTTACAGCCCATGGTGGCCAAAGAAGAGATCAATGGTTGCAGGTAGAGATTAAATAGAAGCGGGGACAGGGCGGACCCCTGTGGCACCCCGCACTCTAAAATCCCTATCTCAGATGTTTCGTCCCCCAGTTGTATCTTTTGGGTCCTTCCTGTAAGGAATGATTGCAACCACTGAAAGGCCAGGCCCTTAATCCCAAAGTCCTTCAGTCTTTCCAAAAGCAAGGCATGGCTGACAGTATCGAACGCCGCTGATAAGTCCAGCAAAATCAGGGCGCTCGGTTTCTTGCAGTCAGCCATGCCTCTTAGTTCATCCAACACCGAGAGCATTACCAACTCGGTGCTGTGATGAGCTCGGAAACCTGCCTGTCGCTCATGGAGTAGATGATGAGTTTCCAAATAGAGGGACAGGGACTTTAATACATGCTGCTCAAGAACTTTTGAGAGAAACGGCAACTGGGAGATAGGTCTGTAGTTCTTTAACACCGCAGGATCTGACCCAGACTTTTTCAGTAGAGGTCTTACACGCGCCTCCTTGAGCTCAACCGGTAGGTACCCCGTATCTAATGATCTATTGAGGAGGGAGATGATACATTCCTCCAACAAGGGGCGGGCAACACGGAAGATCTCAGGTGGGCATGGATCGGCTGGGGAGCCAGATTTAATTTTACTCATCAGCTGTTCTAGAATTAGTACATCCATCTCTGGAAATACTTCAAGGGAGCAGTCGGTCCTGATCTCAGGTGCTGATGTTATAGCAATCCCCAATACCACCCCGTCCTTTATCTCCTGGATGATGATCTTCACCTTCTCTAAAAAGTAAGCCTGAAAGGTGTTACAGTCAATAGGGGCCTTAGAGTTATCTGTTTTTTTGCTCAACTCTGCCAGTATTTTAAAGGTCTCTTTCTGAATGTTCGCTGCCTTACTTAGACGGGACTCAAAATGGTCTGCTTTAGCTTGGGTCATAAGGTTTTTATATTGTTGAAGGGAGGCTTTATAGAGTTTCCTGTCAGTGTCCTGCTTGGTTTTCCTCCATGCTCTTTCCAGAGCTCTAAGCTTTCTTTTTGTTTCCCTTAAAGCTGGCGTAAACCAGGGAGCCCCTTTACCGGAACGCTTTATTTGCTGCGTTCTCACCGGCGCTATTTGATCAATGGCCCGGGTGATGCTCCTGGTTAGATCAGAGTATTCACGGTCCAGGCTGTTTCTTCCCTTTTCAGTTTTGCCTTTTCTCCATACCCTATCCCTCCCACCCTCCCTTGGTGCTGTGACTGCGTACCCCCTTCGACCCCACTTAATGGAACTGTGCTCTCCTGGTTTTTTTCTCAGGGTCTTGACCTGAGAAAATCTACTATAAGTATATATATATATATATATATATATATATATATATATATATATATATATATATATATATATATATATATATATATATTACCTACTGGCTATCGCCAGTAGGTATATATAGTTAGGATTATTTGTCTATGGAACTTTTGAAAATTCTATGTCTAATAACTTTGGCGTTTGTGGACGGAATCGGCTCAAATTTTCAGGAAAATGGCACATTTTGTTTCTGAGCAGCCCCCGAAAATTTGGGGGGGTTTCGTCAAGGGGGGGCCGAGAAAAAAGGGGGGTCCCAAAACGCGTTTTTCCCATGTTAATTTCCATAGGGCCTTTGGCCTCACTTTTAGCTCGAACGGCTGAATGGATTTGCACGAAACTTGGCAAAATTGTAGGGACTGTTAGCCCGATGTGCCTTTGCTAGGTCTCAATATATGTGCTCCAGTGGATTTTGAGAAATTAACGTTCAAAACAAGATATATATCTGTAACAGCGCTCCGGGCTGCGCTCCGGTCCGCTTACTTTTCGCGAAACGGAACTTTGCGCGCAGAAAGCTGATTGGCTCTCCGGTGTCTGTCAACATTCTAAACAGTCCGGAGCGGCCGCCATCTTATCTCTCGGTAGGATCGAGAGAGAAGAAGAGGTGAAAAACGAAGGGGGAATTTAATGAAAGGGGGCAAGGTATACCTCTCTTGACCCCCTAGGAATGATGTTGGGGTTATTAAAGGGTCCCGTGGGGAAAATAAAAAAATATATATTTTTCACGGTAGAAGCGCTTCCCGGGCCGCGAACTGGGCCGCAAACTGGTAGCGAAACGGGAATTCGCCATTTTGTGTTTCGTTTTAATTAAATTACTAGGTATAAGGGGGTGCAGGAGACGTATCCTGACCCCTTATGTTTTCTGAGGGTGGCTGAGGAGGCTCATATATGTTGATACATGTCTTCCAGCGGCTGTGCGTGAGCTTTTTTTTTTTTTTTGCTGCGTGACGTCTGTTAACGTTCGATTCGATGGAAATCAGGAAGTGTTGACCACCATTTTGTCACTGCGAGTAAATATTTTGTTATAAATGAATCCTTATTGATAAACATTGTCTGCGCCATCTTGCCTTTTTGTCCAATGCCACAATTTTGTCGTGCACGGCAGCCATTTTAGATGCCTTGACCAGACCCACTCTCTGCACGCTGTCGATTCTCAGCACGGCTCCCCACACTCGCAAGCATCTCCCCCACGCACTGGTCACCCCCGCTCTCTCTCTCATGCATGGGCCATATACTTCTCCCCATCTGCGCTGCTCTTCCCTGAGAATCACACCCTGTGCCCGCCCGACACCTCCCTTTCACCCTATTCACTACCGCACCCTCTGACACTCCTCTTCCTCTGTGTCCGATTGTCCAGGCCGGACCCAGGCTATCACCTAGCCCTGCGGATGTAGTTTATGGCCCCAGCTGTAGAGAATCCAGACATACCAACCCTCCCGATTCAGGCGTGAGACTACTGATTTCAGTGCTAGTCTCCCGCCTCCCGATTTCTGCAAGCAAAAACCCGGGGGCATATTACCAACAACTAGCGATAATTTTTGTCTCTAACTTGTTTAGAGACAAAAATTATCGCCGCACATCGGCGATTTTTATCGCAGATAAACCTTGCTATTAGCAAGGTTTATCGCAAATGCGATAAAAAATGGCCGCAATGCATGAATATCGCTGAAAAGTCAGCGATATTCATGCATTATCGAGCAAATGCTCTTAGCCATGTTATCCACCTCCCATTGGATAACATGGCTAAGAACTGCTCAGGTCAGGTGTTAGCTTTTGGAGATATTCGCGCTTAGCGCGAATATCTCCAAAAGTTGGTAATAGGAGATAGCGATGTTAGGGACTGTTTCCAGTCGGTAACATCTTGGCACGCCCACTTTGCATGTCATTAGTGATAAATATCACTGACATGCAAAGCGGGGCCCAAGATGGTCGCTATCTCCTTTTAGCTGTCACTAACTGGTGTTAGCGACAGCTTGGTAATAGGGAGATAATTTTATCTCCGCTTTCTTGGCTTTTAAAGCCAAAAAAGCGGAGATAAACCCCCTTGATAATATGCCCCACGATTCCTCGGGGGTTTCAGCTGACAGGGCTTGGTATTGTGTTACGTGGTAATTTTTCCAGGAAACGTCAGAGGGTCGGTGCAGGGGTTCTAGAAGGGGTGATAAACCATTTAAGCCTCATGAACAAGCGCATGGTCTTTTAATGATCTGTGAAGTACTCGGGGCGGCGGTGTGTGTGTGTCCTCTTTCAGGAGCGGGCGGGGGGGGGGCACTGCCAGCAACTTGCCAGGCCAGGCAGTGTTCAACACTTGCATCACCCTTTCTCTGCCTGCTATTGCGCTCCATGCTTCGGAAAGGTAAGAAAAAGAACGTGCATTTGAGTTTGAAATGTCCGATCCTGTAGCAGTACACTTGCAAAGCCCACACATGACAATAACCCGATTCAAGGCCCCATTCACCCGATTTTTTAAAAATATATAGCACTCCAATAAAGTGGGATTATAAAACTTTATTAACTTTTAAATATAACGAACGGAACAAAAACTGTAACAAACATTTAAACATTTTTGACAAAAAAAGCAACAATGGTCAGAAGCTGTCTTTTGTGCGAATAGTCCCAAGGCAGCACAACGTGCTGAGTTCTGGACGGCACCCAGGTGATGTCACCTGGGTGCCGCACTGGTTTTTGGGATCCTACAATGCAGCAAAGAAAAACAGCGTGGGGCGTCCCGGGTGGTGCGGAGGAGGCCTCGTCAGTAGCGGTCTGTTGTGCGAATAGTTCCAAGGCAGCAGAACGCGCTGAGATGTTGATGGCACCCAGGTGATGTCCAGTAAACTGCTGCACTGGTTTTGGTATCCTACAATGCTGCTCCGAAAATTGGCGTGGGGCGGCCCGGGGGGGGGCGTGGGGGAGGCGGCGTGAACGGGCCTCCCCAGGTGGCGGCCATCCAGCTGAGTTGCGCCCGCTCTTGCGGCTACAGCGTCTCGCTCACCATGTTGTTGAGTTGCTCCCACTCTTGCAGTGCAGCGATAGGCGGCTGCCACATGACTCTTAAAATGGCGGACGGCTCTTCGGTTTTGGGCCTGGTCCACTAAAATGGCCCTGGGACACCTTGGAACTCGGACGCTTGCCTGCTAGGGCTTGGGCTCCATTCTCGAAAGCGTCCCCTCAGCCGTGAAGATTCTACAAAAGTCTTGGGGGCCCTCGACTCCTGCAGGCTTCCGGTGGGGAGCGGCTGCCATGATTGCTCGCGGAATGACCACGACGGAGCCACGAGATGGTGGTGCTCTCATGCTGACGCCAGCTTCAGTCTGAATCATCCAGAAACAAGGTGGGGCTTTCATCGTTTGGGAAAAAAAAATGTTCTAAACCAATGAAAAGTGTTATTTTTAGGTCATATGACCAAGCCTTCCATCTTTAGGAAACCAAAAGTAAAATGAACCAATGAAAAGTTTTATAAACAAGTCACATGACCTGTTATGCGGCATAGGGCTATAAAAAGCGTAGAAAATCCGTTGGCACGTGAGGCGGCATCAGTAGCGGACCGATGTGCGAATAGGCCGAAGGCAGCACAACGCGCCGAGATCCGGATGGCACCGAGTTAGTGTCCAGCAAGTTGCTGCACTGGTGTGGCTATCCTACAATGCTGCGCCGAAAGTCGGCGTGGGGCGCCCCGTTGGCCTGTGAGGTCGCGTCAGTCAGTGGGGGCTGTGCGTCTCCCCCAAGATGGAGGCTCCTCGGCTGCAGTGCGGCGCCCCTTAGCGTTTCACTTGCCGTCCAACTGAGTTGCGTCCGCACTTGCGGCTACAGTAGGCCAAAGGCAGCACAACGCGCCGAGATCTGGATGGCACCGAGGTGGTGTCCAGCAAATTGCTGCACTGGTGTGGCCATCCTACAATGCTGCGCCGAAAGACGGCGTGTCCAGCTGAGTTGCGGTCACTCTTGCGGTACAGTGACTCGAACGCGCAGAGATCCGGATGGCACCGAGGTGGTGTCCAGCAAATTGCCGCACTGGTGTGGCCATCCTACAATGCTGCGCCGAAAGACGGCGTGTCCAGCTGAGTTGCGGTCACTCTTGCGGTACAGTGACTCGAACGTGCCGAGATCCGGATGGCACCGAGGTGGTGTCCAGCAAGTTGCCGCACTGGTGTGGCCATCCTACAATGCTGCGCCGAAAGACGGCGTGTCCAGCTGAGTTCCGGTCACTCTTGCGGTACAGTGACTCGAACGCGCCGAGATCCGGATGGCACCGAGGTGGTGTCCAGCAAGTTGCCGCACTGGTGTGGCCATCCTACAATGCTGCGCCGAAAGTCGGCGTGGGGTGCCTCTTTGGCTTATGAGGTGATGTCAATAGTGGACCGATGTGTGAATAGGTCGGAACCAGCACAAGGCGCCAAGATCCGAATGGCAAGTCCTGGATGTTCAGTGCCATAGTTGAGAGTTCTGAGCAGTGCTTGTAAGACTGTCTGAAGCTTATTTGCACCTGCTGCAGCTTCACTATTGCCCTGGTGTGGCCAAAGGTCGCACATGACATAGGCGGCCGGCTCCCGAGGTCCGACGGAACTTTTTTCCTTTTCCTTTTTGCTTCTTGTCCCACAATCCGTTTCATCTGAAGACATGACCAGGTCCCTGAATGTGTGCAGGGGGACGTTATTGATTGAATCAAAATGGCGGCTTGACACAAAGCTGACTCAAGCGTTGCTGTTGATGCTATACAGACAAAAATTGGTTTTCAGTTTGTACATTCTTCAGGATTTTTTTTTCCATCCAAGGCTGATTGAGAGTTTGTAGAAAAATGGCTTCAGATTTTCCACATACTACTCTACTCTTCAACATTCTTCCTAAATGTAACAATGTGAGACTCACTAGGAGAACGGCTGTTTATGTTTCCTTTCAAAATGCTGCCAACAATATTTTCTGAATGGAAGACACCATCTTGTAGCATAAAGGGCCGAAAGGGGTTCTGGTCTGGCCGATTGTTGGTGGAGACATTTTGACTATATCTTGGACCTGCCCGGCCTCGCCCAAAATGGCGCCGGTATAAATGGGACTCGTAACTCATTCTTGTGTACTGGTTGAACAACCTTGATATCACGAGATATGAATGCAGTTTTGATGCTCATGGCGGGCGGGGACGAGAATTGATTGAATATTTCGACATCCCTATTGATATTAAGTTCTGATGTGTTATTGATTACTGTACTATTGAAAGTTCGAATTTCAGTTTGCTCCGTGGCCGGCCCACGTGGTTATAGGCCCGTATTTGTATGCTGACATTTTCACAATAAAGGTTTTTAAAACAAAACATGGTAGTAGTATTTACATTGGTAAAGTTTTTACTTTTAGTCACTGTTTTCGAATCAGTAAAAGGCAAGTGAAATAAAGCAGTCCAATTACATGACGGATAAAAGGTATAATATGTAGGAACGCAGTAAAGATAAATGGTCAAGGGCAGTTGTGTTTTCCTCTCCTGCAACATAAAGTGATCGATAAGAATCTGATAATCAGGCGTATCGGCGACTAAGACAGCAGGCCGAGTCTCTTTTACTCAACGGCTCCATCATGGAACGAAGAAACGCCCCTTTTCTCGAAAAAGGAATATATTTTACTTGCAGGACAGTTGTAAATTTTCCGGGAAAGTACATTAGCCTGGAATATTATAACATATATGTTATAAAAAAAAAAGTTCGAAACCAATAAAAAGCGTAATTTTTAGGTCATATGACCAAGCTTTTCATCATTAAAATAACAAAAGTAAAATGAACCAATGAAAAGTTTTATTAACAAGTCACATGACCTGTTATGCTTACGTTACGCGCTGCGCGCTGCGCCCCGGATCACTTCCGGGTGCGCTAACGCGGCGTGTCATATAACGCATTACGGGACAACGTAGGTCAAGAATATAGTCAAAATGTCTCCACCAACCAGCGTTCGGAACACAACCCCTTTCAGCAGTCCAAAAAGTTCTGTTAAATGACAACAGAGGGGACAGGCAACAAGAACCATCAGTCAAAGAGGGGAGGGCAAGTTCTTCTCTACCGGGTCATGTTGGGGCGCTACCGGAACTGATCGAATTGGTAGTCTACAGTGTTTCTGGATGTTTCAGACTAAAGCTGGCGTCAGCATGAGAGCACTACCATCTCGTAGCTCCGTCGTGGCCATTCCACGAGCAGACATGGCAGCCGCTCCCCACCAGAAGCCTGCGGGAGTCGGGGGCCCCCAAGACTTTTGTAGAATCTTCACGGCTGAGGGGACGCTTTCGAGAATGGGACCCAAGCCCTATCAGGGAAGCGTCCGAGTTCCAAGGTGTCCCAGGGCCATTTTAGTGGACCAGGCCCAAAACCGAAGAGCCGGCCGCCATTTTGAGAGTCCTGTGGCACCGGCCTATCGCTGCACCGCAAGAGCGGGAGCAACTCAACTACATGGTGAGCGAGACGCTGTAGTCGCAAGAGCGGGCGGTAAACAGCTGAATGGCGGAAGAGGCACAGTGTAGCAAAAGCGGGCGGAATGGCAACTAAAACGGTAAAGGGGCACCCCACTACAGCGTGTCTTCAGGTCAAACGGATTGTGGGACAAAGTCCAGAATAGAAGAGTCATCAAAAGGCAAAAAGTTCCGCCGGACCCCGGGAGCCGGCCGCCTATGTCGGGGGCGATCTCAGGCTACACCAGTGCTATAAGACTTGGGGAGGGGGTCGGAGCCAAGCGTCTTCTCCGAGTCCGTGCCATCACACCGCCCCTCGGGGGCCTCCGTCAAGCTGTTTAGGGAGGTACCATATAACATTGTTTTCAAATGCAGTCAGGTCCACAAACGACCCTCACTTACTTTGAGAATAGTGAAGCTGCAGTAGGTGGAAATAAGCTTCAGACAGTCTTACAAGCACTGCTTTTCTAAACATTTTTTGATTTTTTTGTATTTTTGCAGTTTTATATTTTTTTTTGTTTTTGATGGAGGGGAAACAACAAAGCACAGGCATTGAAAAAGGCTCAAACTCAGAACTCTGAACTATGGCACCCAACATCCAGGACTTTCCATCCGGATCTTGGCGCCTTGTGCTGCTTCCGACCTATTCACACATCGGTCCACTACTGACATCATCTCATAAACCAACGTAACTTAAATAGTTATTTAATAAAATGTTTTACCCTGTTTCTTTGCTGGTGTGTTGTCTATATTTTTAATATTTGCATAGGGTTTGTCGTTATTTTGGGCGGGGTGGGTGACGGAGCCGAGCTGTCTTGCAGCCCTCATGGTGTGGAGCTCAGTTCATCTCACTATTTTCGTATTTCTCATGAAGGGTTGTTCCTAATATTTCTATTTTAGCGAGGTCAAAAAGAGATCCAATTAGTGGCCTACTGATTTTGCTCGATTACTTTTATTTTTTTACACGATTTTTCACGATTTTTCACTATCTGCAAAGACTAAACAGAGTATTGCGACTTTGTGCTTGTTTGTAAATAGAGAATGAACCAAAGAGAATCAATTGTAAAACAGTAAATGCTTGGATAACAATCAATCAAATGGAGAGACAAGCAGGCACGACGGATTACAACGGGGGTAAAGGCCTGCGTTAACTACTCTTCACTATCTGCAAAGAGAGAGTACTACTAAGAGAAAAGAGGGGGGGGGGCAGCGTTCAAAGCACATCAGCGTGCATAAACACGAAAACGTTTTTACCTATCACGTACTTGACATTTTACAGCTTTTGATATTTGCTATTAAAAAACCAATGAAATTCACTGAAAAAACCATAGGTTATAGGCCATATATAGTTAGGAATTTGCATTTACAAAACCTTGAAAATTCAATGAAAAAACCATTGGTTATAGAACATATATAGTTAGGAATTTGCATTTACAAAACCTTATTTTACTCGCATAAAACCATTGAAATTCCATATATAGTTAGATGCGCTAACTATATATCGCGCACCCGCAATCCACTGCTGATGATGTCACATATTACATCATTCATGACATGGTCAGTGACATCACTGATGACATCACTGATGACATCTCAAATGACATCACTGATGACAACATCCAGTGACTGTATGTTTCTGTAAAGTTAAAATATGTCTTACATATTGAAGAATGAGTGGATGTATAAATGTCTGAATGAAGGATTTAGTAGGTGCATGACTGATTGTATGAGGGAGTGATTAAATGTGTCTCACTGAGTGCATGGGTTAGTGATTAAACTGTATTAATTTGTGCATCATTATATCTGTTGTTCTGTAAACTGCTGCATGTGTTGATCAGTAGCTATATGAGTAACTATATGGGTTATTGATTGGTTGCCCAAGTATTTGTATGGGAGACTGAGTATGTGTGTGAGTGGCTGGGAGGTGTGTGACTCTGTGCATAGATGTGTGAACAGCTGATTCACTAGATGTATGGGTTCAAAATTGCATGTGGAAACAGCTGTATGGGTGGTTGACTGTGTGCATGAGTGTATTGGTGAGTTAATGGATATCTCAGTGCTACATGTCAAAGTAAGTACATATGTAAAACACAGTACATGTGAGAGTTGACATATATAAATAACTGTATAAGAGCTAGTGAATGTGTCAGTGGTTGCATGGATCATTGACAACTTGTATCAGTGATTGTATAAGAGAGAAAATATGTGTTAGTATATGTTTGAATAAGTAAAGTTTGTATAACTGTATAGTTGAGGAAATGGAGGTGTGATTGATTGTTTGCATGACTGACTAGTTGTGTGAGTAACTCCATGAATGAGTGACAGTCTGTGAGTGTCTGTTTACACTGATTGTATCTAAGGTTATATTAGAGTCTGAAGAGGTTCATCGTATTATCACATGAATGATATCATCAGTGATGTCATTTGATATGTCATCAGTGATGTCATCAGTGATGTCATTTGAGATGTCATCAGTGATGTCATCAGTGATGTCACTGACCATGTCATGAATGATGTAATATGTGACATCATCAGCAGTGGATTGCGGGTGCGCGATATATAGTTAGCGCATCTAACTATATATGGAATTTCAATGGTTTTATGCGAGTAAAATAAGGTTTTGTAAATGCAAATTCCTAACTATATATGTTCTATAACTAATGGTTTTTTCATTGAATTTTCAAGGTTTTGTAAATGCAAATTCCTAACTATATATTGCCTATAACCTATGGTTTTTTCAGTGAATATATATATATATATATATATATATATATATATATATATATATATATATATATATATATATATATATATATATATATAGAGAGAGAGAGAGAGAGAGAGAGAGAGATAACTCTAATCACTAGTATATGCAGTAGACCTCTGTACTTTACCATTCCTATGTGACTCTTAGAGTATATCCATGTGTATCTCTTCCTTGAATGACTTTACTACTTGTACATTTCCAATTTTTCTTTCTGTCTGCATCTCCTCCTTGTGTGACTTTACATTGTGTACATTTGCAATTTTTTTCTGTTTGTATCTTTTATGTAAGGCATGTAATCCTAAGTCCTTATGTTTTGCAACTGGTTCTTATGTAAAGCGCTCTGACACCTTCGGGTAAAGTTTGCGCTATATAAAATCGCATTAAATAAAACTAAAAATAAAATAAAACAGATAATGTCACTGCTATATGTGTGCCAGCACAATCCTCAGGGGGTGTGGTCTCATTCTTATGGGGGTGCACAGTCATGGGTGAAGAGCCAAAGAGATCATTAGGAAATGCAATCTCTAAGAATGTACCCTTGAAAAAGAGAAAGGGTGAACCCAGGGTCCCCCAGACATCCTCCTGCAGGTAGGTTCACTCATTTACTTCACCTGCCTTCAGGGAGAACTTCGTTCCCCGTTGATATGCAGGCTGGATGCCGTCTCTGTGAAAGATTGATCCACAGCTTCAAACAGCCAGTCCACCTTTCACTAAGGTGCTGCAATAGGACACATTGTCCTGGACTGCACCCTACACACCCAGATAAAGCTGTACCATGGCACAGATAAATAAAGTGCTCATTAAATAAATGTTACAGGGCTATGTGTCGATTCCTTCCTTTTACAGATGGCTGTTGTCAGATTGTTATTCTAATTGGAAAAATTGAAACAAATCAAAGCTAAGAGCCCCAAACTGCTCTGATTTGAGAAGAGAAATCCCTGGGATGGAAACGTAGGATTCTGTCTACGGGAAATCATCTGATAACACTGGTAAACACAGGCAAAGTCATCTCTGGAAAGAGTCCCAACAGTTTGGATCCCACGCTGTGGGGCATTCATAATAAGCTACCCCTTTGCATAGCAAATAGGACTGATATTTCTAAATGTCAAGTTAAGTGTATAGAGTTGTATAGAGTGACCACATACTGTTGGAGGGTGACCTAAACTCAGCTTGCCACTTTGGAGAGCAGAGAACCTTTGAAGGACGGGGCCCTCTAGTGCCCCGCGGGTTATTTCCACAACCACCTGCCATGCCTTTCCAAAATGAAGAGCCGGTTAGACAGTAGAGAATACAAACTTACTTTATTCAGTATATACTCTGCAGAGGAGCCCAGTCAGGCCTTTACCCTAAGATGGTTGCCGAGCTGGACTGACTCCCCAAGGCATGCTAATACATGATAAACCTTTCTGGGGACTTCAGCCATGCCTCTTGTAGAAAAGTACTGGCTTTAGCCAGGCATGAACAAAGGTGGTAGAGAGATGAGCGAACACCTGCCAGATGGGTGCACTATCAGTACTCCAAGGCCAAAGTGCAGAGTCTCAGTGTCTCCTAACATGGGATCAGAACTACATATACAGAAAGGAATGTATGAAAAGAACATCTATTCATTAGTAAGTCGGGCTTCAACCTTGAATAGGAGAGAAAATAATAACGGTGGGCCATTTTACAGTTCTGCTGAAGCAAGCGTAAAGCAAAATGAGACCTAATGTGAAGCAGTTGCCAAGCAGTTGTCTAATAGTCATGAAATACAAAATGGAGGCACACAGGCTAATGAAACTTATACGTTGCAAGGATAACTCAGTGGGTTGCATAATACAAATACAAATCGTATCTATTTAGCCACATAATGCCAACCTAACATAGTATGTACAAATGCCCAGCAAGAAAAGGGTATTTTAAACCTAACAGACCCTTCTTTTAGCATATGAGGCTAACAGCTTTATTGCTATCCCCAGAGTCTTTACAATTCTAAAGGGGGGGGGGGTATTGCATAATCGTCCATATAGCAAAATGCATTAAAAGCATGTAAAGGACACACATAGGAATTGTTGTTCTTCAGAAATCAAATATTTCCTCATCTATTAACAAAATTGACTGAATTTCTTGCACCATCATAGGGGAATATTTATTTTCATTTGTGGATAATACAACGCTGTGGGTGAGTTTGTTTGCACAATATGTGCAATAGGCCTGTAGGCAATTGATCCATAAACAACAGGTGAAGATAACCCCTGCAATGGCTATCAGAACGAGAAATATCTTCCAACGCCAAGAAGTCAATGGCCCCCAGAGACACCCTGTGAGAGACAATGAACGATTGTCCTGGTGGATCTCTGCAGCCAATCTGTGTAACTTTTGTAAGGCAGAATATACAGTTGGAGCACTGTCAGGTATGTACACACAGCAGCTACTACTGATGACCCGACATGCTACACCCCTGTCGGCTAGTATGAAATCCAAATCCATCTGATTTTGAAGAGAAAGGAGTTTCATAGCTTGGAGCACGACTGTGATATTAATGAGTATACCAGCAGTAGTATTAATGACTCCCTCAACTACTCTGGCCAGACGGAGTATGTTGCGGCTATTAAACATGGGACCCCAGAATTGAGCAATAGGGAAGTATCTGTTCGATCAATATCATCTACATTGACCACTCTTTTACCTCTGTGCATGGAGATATCCCTTCGATGCAACCTATGATCTTTGTGGTATGTGGATGGTGCTATATAAACAGGAAGCAGAAGGAAAGAGAGATAGCACTGACCAGACCACCTCCTAGGAAGCCACATATAAGATTGTTCCCCACAGATGAAATACACATTCGAAGGTGTCTGTAAGGGTGGACTACTAGTCGTATTCAATTGGTAGGAATACTTACAATGACTCTGTCCCACAGAAACATTCCCTGACCCTTGAACACAGAAACTAGCTGTAGCATTTATCACAGGAATGGGCACAGCTTTATTTTCAGTGTTATTGCGCTCTTGGAAACAATTAAAGTATTCAGTAACATTGAATCCTTGGAAGCCTAGTACTTCGTTTTTCAACCAGGTGACATTTTTGTGGACTGTGAAAACATTCATGCAAGCATCAGGGTGTAACGTACTCTCCTTTCGATCTTCCCCAGGTGTATATCCTTGATGCCCCACTATACCATCTAGAACTGCTTACATTTTCATTGGAACCGCATAGTAATGCATATAAACCATATAAAGTAGTTGAAAGCAAGCGTCGCAGCTTCCTAAAAAAGACAAGGGCATGGAAATCAATAAGTCGTTAATATGCATAACTGAAGGAAGTAGTCCACATACCAAGCACTTCGTGACATTAGTAGTACTATGTACCTGATGAAGCATTTGAATGAATGCATTCTGAGTGTAAGTTTGTCTATGTCTTTCTTTATGTGGGGCCGATGTAATAAACAAATGCTCAACTGGAACTGGAGTAGTACCTATAAGAACATGCACAGGGTGTTGGTCCTCCAAATACACGACTATTCCAAATAATGTTATCATCAGCACCAGAATAAACACCACCACCACCCTATTTCTGGTAGACCAATTGGACCATCCAGGCCCATTCTGCTGTATTGGAGGAGCCAGTAAAGGGTGCTCCTCTTTCGATCTTGCATGACCAAATGAGTACATAGAAAGTACTTTAAAAAATTGAGCCTATGAATACAATCAACCAGAGGGGTATTCTTCTTTCCTGTGTCCGTTCAAAGCCTCACTGGCAGGCTCCTATTGTTCATCAAATACTCCTGCGGGGGAGCTGCTCGATCACAGCCCTTACTAAAAAGCAATCTGCGACCCTTACTAAATTTCGCTGAGTTTTTTGGTAACTTTTGGAGTGCCTCATAGCAAAACTCAGCAAACTAAGCCCAGGCCTAGTGTTGATGCACTAAGAGAGGAAGCATCCGGGGCAGCTCCTATTTCTGGGGGGATTGCCTCAAACAGAACCTTGTCACTCTTCATTTGTTTGGGTACCTCTCAGTCGTGCATACGAGAAGGAAACAAAGCGTGGTTCCAGCTCACTTTCCTGATCGGTGATCCTGTCCTGGACCCAGGGGTCGTATGGTAGTGGTAGGGGTACCCTCTTTACATGCGAAGCATTCACCCAGTGCTTTAGGCCTTCCACCTTCACGGCGGTGCATGTGACCAACAGCACTTGGGTGGTGCCTTTCCATCTCGGCTCCAGACAGGTTTTTTATTGAAAATGTCAAACTAGGATGTAATCTCTGGGCCGTAATCGGTGCCCATGCCCCTCTGGTACTGGTTGTAGAGTGGTATGTATCTGTTGATGAACAAAAATCAGATCTTTAGACAATTGATACAGATAGTCAATCAAAAGAGGATACTCTATCTCAGAGAAACATTTGGGTCTAGGGACGCCCCAGACATTAGCAGGGCACCCGCAGACAACTTCGTAGGGGGACATGCCTGTCCTAGAATGCGCTGTTACTCTCCTGGACAACAATGCTAGGGGCTGTGCATCTGCCCATTTTAATCCTGTGCTTTCATGTATTTTTGCATGCTGCAGTTTGAGAGTACCGTTATACTTCTCGACAAGGCCTGCCGATTGGGGGTGTTTTGCTGCATGAAATTTCTGCATAATCTGCAAGCCCTTACACACCAAGTCAATGAGTTTGGCATTGAAATGGCTCCCATTGTCACTCCAGATCACAGGTGGCAATCCGTAGTGTTGGAAAAACTCCTTTAACCCACTGGCTGCGGCGTGAATTCCACCACGGTGCGGGCACCTTAATAGTAGGTGGGGTTTGGATGGCCGCCGGCCATCCCCTGCATTATCGGCATCAAATGGGTTAAAAGTGCTTTTTCCGTAGCCATGGTTGTATTCTCTTTGACAGGGTAGGCCTCAATCCACTTACTGAACGTACAAATCACTACCAAAACATATTTTAAATTATTGACTTGTTCCATTTCGATGAAATCCATCTGGAGAACCTTCAAAGGGAAGGAAGGCAGTGCAATATTACCAGCAGGTGTAGGGGTGCATCTCCAGAGGTTGTGCTTTAGACAGATAATACAATGCTTCACCAAATGTGTGGCAACTTTAAGGAAGTTATCATTCTGCCATACTGGGTCTAGCAGCTTGCATATGCCCATAGCACTAATGTTCGCTGGACTGTGGGCCATAGTGACCACAGGCAGAACGAAAGTATTGGGCAACAACCGCCTTCTTTCCTGATAAGTCAGTCCAACACCCATGCTTGTCCAAACATCCTGTTTTCTCCTCCCATATTTCCAGCTCATCTTTGGTCGCTTCCCTCTGTATTTCATTCAGAATATTCACTGCATTCTCGAACATCCCATTATCTGGGACCCATCTAGCAGGACGCATTGCCCCTCCCCACATCATCTGTGATAGACTTATGGGCACTGCATTTTATGTAGCCAATTTATCAGGAAGGGTCAGGGCTGATAGCAGTATAAGTATTAGTGGGCCATGCTGTATTCTCTGGCCGTGTGATGTCAGGAACCCTCTCTTCACCCAGAGGTACCCAAAATTATGGGCTACCCCTAACGCATACTGACTGTCAGTGTAAATGTTAACAGTTAGTCCCTCACTCAATTCACAGGCCCTTAGAAGGGTGACTAGCTCTGCTGCTTGGGCCGACTAGTATGGAATGCGAGACATCTCAACTACAGTAAGTAATGTGGTGATTGCATAGTCTGCAGTGGTAGTGCCATCTGGCAATTTGAAACAAGAGCCATCGACATATAGTTGCCCTTGGGGGTCAGATAACGGAACATGAGTCAAGTCTACCAGTCCTTCGTCTCTACTTTGGTCCGAAATAAACAATCATGGACATCATTGTCTTTTTCTGCTGAAGGGAGGAGTAGTAACATGGCTGGATTCAGAGTGGCACATCATTTGATGGTAATGTGCGGAGCAAACAAAGTCAACTCATATCCCGTAAGACGTGCCCTAGTAAGGTGCTGTGTCTTTGTCTTGTTCAGAAGCGTGTCCACAGCATGAGGTACCATTACTGTGAGATCAGTATGAAGGACGTGCCCTGCTGATTGCCTGATAGAAACTGCCACAGCCACAGCAGCCCTCAAACATCTCATCAGCACTCTGGCATCATTATCAAGCATGGCATAGAAATAGACGCAGGGTCTCTGCGTACCACCGAAAGCCTGTGTTAGAAGAGAAAGTGGCCAACCGTCCACCTCATGCACATAAAACATACACGATTTCTGGTAGTCAGGAGTACCAAGCACGGAGCAGGGCAAAACACAACCTTTAACTGTTCAAAAGCTTGCTGGCATGCAGGTGTCCAAGGCAGAGGTTAATTCACATCTTTGGCAGTCCGGTAAAGAAGGGGTTTCAGTAGCAAGGAATAATTAGGGATCCAATGCGACAATACGGTGTTATCCCAATAAACGTGCATACCTCGGATTGCGTCTTAGAAAATACGCATATTAGTAATGGCGCTATGCGCTCAGGGGTTAGTCTGCATCCCGCCTTCGACAGTGGGTGACCTAAATAGGTGACCTCCTGTCGACAATATTGATATTTAGAAAGTGACACCTTGGGGCCATGGTGTGCCAAATGCAAAAGTAATTTGACTGTGGCTTCTTTGCAGCCATCTTCAGTATCCAAGGCCACAAGGAGATCGTCAACATACTGTAACAGCACATTACCAGTGGGAAGGGTCAGAGAATCCAATTGGGTTTTTAATGCTTGGATGTATATACAAGGGCTTTCTGTATAGCTTTGAGGAGCACGACAGATTCTAAAACTCCAACCGACTATTGTAAAACCGAACAAATATCAGCTATTTGTGTGGATCGGTACGCTGAAGAAGGCGTTTTTCAAATCTATTACAGAAAAGAATTTAGTAGATGGAGGAATCATTGTCAAAATTGTTGTAATGTCTGGGACCACAGGGTACTGGGGAACCAAAATCTTATTGACCTCTCGCAGGTCAATAATGAAATGGTGGACATCTGGGTGAGCATCAGAAGAATCTAAGGGCATCTTTTTAAGGATTGGAAGAATAGGGCTGTTACACACATTCGCCACTGTCTCTTCAACCACTCCAGACTTAATCAAATCCTGAGTTATCTGTAGGAGAGCCTTTTCTCCTACAGGATACACAGCAATTCGGCATTATCCTTGATCTGAATGGACGCTGGTAGGATCTGAGCAAACCCACATAAGTGTCCCCTGTAGCCCAGAATGTGCGGGGTACTGTTCAAAATTCTGCAGGAAGTGGAGCATCCTTGGCAAAACATTGTTTTGGCATGGGCCACCTGCGGGCTAATTGTCATATATACACCATCAGGGGAATAGAAAATCATCTAATGTAGTCTTTTTAACAAATCCAATCCCAGGAAATTTTCCCCACAATTCTACGTCAATAGCAATGGTGAATCAACTGTGATGGGACCAATAGTCAATTCAAGAGGTTTGGAAATGGGGCTAACAACCGGCACACCTGAGAAACCAACCAAACATTACTTTGGCCAGACAGAAATGTCCCCGGTACCAGTGACGGGAAACAGAGCTATTCATAGCCCCTGTGTGAACTAGAAATTTCTCTGTGGTGCCCTGTAAATCAGAAATGAGGTAGGGTCTGCGTGATCTATAGGCACCGGAACTTGTTCCTCATCCTGTCACTGGCTGTCCTAGCTGTGGGACAACCCAGTCACCTCATCCATGTCATAGTCCTCGTAATAATACTGCCAGCTCCTAGGGTCATCGAAATAATTTCCACTCTGTCTATGGAGTGATGCATCCCCGACTGCATCCATTCTCGACCTCCTCCTCCTCTCCCACTTCCTCTAAATCCTCGACCTCTCAGAGCCCCCCCTTTCTGCAACACTAGACACTCATTCCGCCAGTGTCCCTCCTTTCTACAATATGCGCATTAGTTACTTTCAGGGGGGCACTATCCCTGTTAGTCCATGGTGCCCGCTGAGTGGATCCTGAACCCCTTGCTTTGCCTCTTGCAACTTGCTGCAGCACCACCCTTGTCTTCAAATCTATTACCTTTTTCTTCACTTTCTCTGCTCTTAATACTGTGCCATGCTCAAAATAATTGATGGGGAGGATGTAGTCCAAGTGCTCTCCGAAGGCAGCAGACTAACTACAATCCCAGGAAGCAAGTTAATAACAAATCTATTAACGAACAAGTGAACACCACCTTCCTGCGATAAGGCCTGACCACTGAAATCCCAAAACACTCCCTCAAATGAGGTAAAGAAATCAGACATATGCAGTCAACTTATCCAAATCTACTTTCTTTGGAGAAATAAGGGAGTGCATGTAAGTTATGATACAACCTGGTAAGGCTATCAACTCCGCCTTCGGCTTGTCACCGGGCTTGCGCTCTCTATCCCATGCCTTAATCTCATCCCAGGTACCTCCCAATTCCGGTGCATGATCCTGCGTATATACCTGCCTCCATTTATCTACTGGCACCAGCGGGCCGAAAAATAATTCTATATCAGCTAAGGTCATGACGGTGGAGGAGGCCACCTCTGTCGATTCCTTATGGTATGCTGTTGAGCTCTTTCGAGGGTCTGGAAATTGGCTCTTTAAGGACAGGACCTTGATTTTCTTCCAAGGAGTATAAATCCACTGCTCCTGAAACTGATTATCAACTCATGGACAAATTACCATATTCGCCGAGCCATGTAATTCCGGTACTTCAGAATGATAGATGGGATGGACCTTTCTCATAGGGTAGTGTGCCCCTATGGTGGGAACCTTTTGGAGTTATCTGCGTTGGTACCCCACTAATGGCGTCACATTGGTAAAAACTTTATTTGGAGCCATACCCGTAGCATACACCCTGTCCCGTATGTCATATATGATCTGCAGCGCAAAACCCTGGAAGCACTGTTCCCACAATCCTATTAATGTAGCTGACATGTGCTTAAGAGCAAGCTGCTGTAAAAATGGCTCATAGTCTTTCTTCACACTCTGCACATTCTCCACAGTATAAATCGCGTTCTGAGCCCACTGGGCTGCCTGATTCGCCACCATCGTCTTTTCGTCATCGCCCACAGCAGAACAAATCAACACTCTCTCCATATGATCTCGCACTGCTGCAGAATTTCCTTCAAGCATTCCGTTCACAGGCGTATCAACATTCGGCAGAGTTTGCGGTGTCACACCCAAGGGGCAAAGAGTAGATGCAGAGACATAAATCATCATGTAAGGGGACAGCACGGTAGGTGTGGAAAGAGCCGTGGTAGCCGAAGCGGAATCAACAGACAGGGTGGGGGGGCTAGCAGCACCCGCTCCTGTTACTGGCATGTGGAAAGGGGAAGTAAGAGGGGTCGGGCAGAGGCAGTAGAATTGGATGCAGAAAAATCCGGGAGAGTGGCACTAGGGGCCAGAGATTGGGACATTGGGACTGTAGGGTATATCCGTTCAGGGACATGAGGAGGTGGGGGGTGAGAATCCAATAGCTCTTCAACAAAGTCTTCACCTTCTTTCCTCGTAACATAACATTTATAAGTCTGTAAGCAAAACTTCCTGTTTGCACATTCTATGCCTTTCTCTACCTTTTCCCTCTTATAGGCCACAGCTTTCTGTGTTATTGTCTGTGTCTGACTTTTCCTTGCTCCTTCTCTGCTCTTATACGCCACTGCTTCACTTCTTTCTGCCACACTCCTAAAGAATCAAACATCGACTGCCTACTTTTTCTAGCAAACAATTTGTCCTGCCAGAAATTCAATTTCAGTTCATCAAATGAGCCAGCAAGCGGCCATTGGAGTTCAGTATTTTCCTTCGTATATTTATTCCACAAGGTGCTAAACAGAATAGGGCCAATACCGTGCATCATGTATACGTCAACATTTGGAGAACGCTCCAGATGTGCAGGCAGGCTCTCTTCTAATTGCTTCAAAAACAATAGAGCCACCCAATAATTCCCTAGGGACTGGGTAACGTCAATAACAATAGCAAAGAATGTCCCTAAAGGAATCATTTATACAACAATATTGGTATTTGTTAGTGTCATATCCATGAACACTCTGTTTGCAACAATCACAGGAGCTTAAATGATAACAACAGTTTATCAAAAAAGATCAAGATTTTAATAATACATAGATTTTTTGTCAATTGATTTTTTGGCAACAGAAACTAACAATCTTTTCAAACAATGTTGAGTGGTAGGACAGAGAACACCTTTCGCATTATACATGGATTTTACAAATAGCCATGTTCAAATGGACATTGCACATACTCAATAGATCTACAAAACCAAATTAAATGATTTGAACACTGTTTTTGCTCAAATCATTTAATTTGGTTTTGTAGATCTCCTCTAATTGAGCATCAGTGGAACAACATCAACATCCAAAACACCCAAACTTACTTAAACACAGCATCTTTATATAAGAAACATTCACTGTCCCCATTAGACAAATATAAAACCACCAAATGGGGAAAGCAAAATAAACAAAAGAACACACAGTAACCCAAAAAATGAAACAAGTTTAAGGCAACAGGCTTTAACCCCAGACCTTTTCAAACATAGACCAAATTAGCAATTGCCCTTGCAGATTGCCTGTGAAGAGCCCCAGACCTTTTCAAGTGCAAGCCCAATTACCAATTTGCCTGGCAGACTGTTCACGAACACTCGGTGTCTTTTCCAAGGGTCTGCATACCTGCCAAATTCAAACCAAGATAGTCCGAAAACTAAACCAAAAGACACAGCTCGTCTACTCATGTCATCCAAGCAAAGCAGTCCGCAAACTGCACCCGAACCAGTCCAGAGACTGTACCAATACAAGAAGACAGGCCTCAGCCCCAGACCTTTTCAAAACCAACCCCATGTTACCAATTGGCCTAGATGATTACCAGTGAGTAGTGGCAGAACGTTTTACTAGAAAGCCAATACCAATTGGCCCGGTACCACTCACAAGTACTCTGTGTCCTTTAAGGGTCCACAGAACCACCAAATCTAAAACAAGACAGACCGCAGACTGTACCAGGTACGGCCTACAGGCTCTTGTCATTTAAAGCAAGGCACCGTTTTCCAAGAACCAAATCACTCACCTGGTGCACTCAGGTTAAGTCAAGCTATTTTCCACTGCTGACTCTTCAGACCAAACAATCAACTCCAAAGTTTGTCTTCTCAGGACCCAGCCGGTGACCACTAGCCGAAGATCCACCAGATCGGAAAGGCGGGGCAGCTGCGAGAACCAAGCTCGGTCTTGTAGATGTGGGGCCCCGATCTGCCCGACCGACCAGACACTACCCCGGCCCCTGTGACCCAATTACGGGTGAGGGGGCCACACTTCAATGAATCCCTGTTTGGGTGCCAACTGAAGGACGGGGCCCTCTAGGGCCCCCAGGTTATTTCCACAACCACCTGCTATGGCTTCCCAAAATGAAGAGTCGGTTAGACAGTAGAGAATATAAACTTACTTTATTCAGTATATAATCTGCAGAGGAGCCCAGTCAGGCTTTCACCCTAAGATGATTGCCGAGCGGGACCGACTCCCCAAGGCATGCTAATGCATGAAAAACCCTTCTGGGGACTTCAGCCACGCCTCTTGTGGAAAAGAGCTTGAGCCGGGCATGAACAAAGGCCAATGTGCTGAGTCTCAGTGTGTCCTAACGTGGGAGCAGAACTACACATACAGACAGAATGCATGAAAAGAACATCTAGTCATTAGCAAGTCGGGCTTCAACCTTGAACAGGAGAGAAAACAATAACGGTGTACAGTTTTACAGCTCTGCTGAAGCAAGCGGAAAGCAAAATGAGGCCTAATGTGAATGCGGCCCAAGCAGTTTTCTAATTGTCATGAAATACAAAACGGAGGCACACAGGCTAATGAAACTTATACATTGCAAGGACAACTCAGTGGGTTGCATAATACGAATACAAATGGCATCTATTTAGCCACATAATGCTAATCTAACATAGTATGTATAAACGCACAGCAAGAAAGGGAATTTTAAACCTAACACCTTCCATCTCTCAAGTGACTTGAATAAATATATATAAATGGATTGAAGTACTTTGTTACTACTAGATATAAAGCTATGAGGGAGAAATAGGTTGCAAATTAATGATTCCATTGTGATTATTTGTGGTTATTTTAATATACTAATGTGTACAACATTCACAACTTTGTGTGATTACAATTGTTTTCTTTCCAGATGCAATTTGTTTTTTCATATGCTGACTTTCTGGATTGGAGAATACACTTTGAAGTGACCAAAGTAGAACTCAAGAATATGTGCTGAATTTTGAGACAGTGGTAAACGAAAATGTGCAAGAAATGAAAAATGTATTTTTTCAAATATTTTGTTAAAATATCAGCATCATTGTTATCATCTATACTTTGTGTTCCCTGTTATGTATTTATTCACAATAAAATTGGGAGGTTGTGGTCACCCTCGATTCATTGTGTGACTGTTTCTTCTAATTCAGAGCAAGTAATTGTTGAGTCTACTATTGCAAAATATTAAGATGGAAGAGCTAATTTTATTGTTTACAACTTCTAATGGTGTTCCAAATTTTGTATCATATTTCTAGCATCATTCTAGTCACAAGCAGCAGTTGAGCACTAAGTACTATGGGCACTGTGTAACTGCACTGCATATTATAGGGTATTATTTTAAAATGTATTTCTTGAATTCAATATACCTAAATATTAGCACAGAAATAATCATATGTTTACTCTTTGTAACTTCTAACATTATGCAGATGTTTACTAAGGTCTATATTTATATCACCATATTAGTCACAAACAACTAACGCAATCTATACATAAAGAATTAAATCACAACAAATGGACTGGTAAGAAACAGTTGAACACAAGTTATCGGTAAATTAGTACAATTGCTTATTATAACTGCTGTACAGAAAGCATACTTTACACTTATGTAAGTGTTCACCCTGCACCAGTCCAGACAAACCTTCTGGTGATTTAAGGGGTCTTAGACAACCTTATAAAGCTCTCTAAGTAGTAGCTGTAGAGAGCAACCTTCAGGCTTAGTCCAGAAGGAGTGTAAAGAAGCTTGTTTTACCACAATGCAATCTTTAACCTCTTGGCTGCTAATGACAAGGGTAACTCGTCATGCACTTTTCATTGATTTCAATGGAAATTAGAGGAGAATAGGTAAATGGCCTTAGCAGTAAAGGGGTTAAGGTATAGACTAAATGAAAAAGAACCACACAAGGTATCTCTAAAAATATGTATTTATTATATAAAACTCAATAACACGTTTTAGACATTTCCGACCGGAAGATATGCACAATACTTTGCATAGAAATTACATAAATAGCACAGAATACACAGTGAACCCCGGGGTGGGGACAAAGTCATATTTTAAGAAAGTGGTATAAGAACCACAACTCATGTCAAGAAAATGCCCAGAGGACGTAAAAGTGCTGGGCACCCAAGGACCCACTGAAGGTGACCTACTAAGAACCCCACGGAGATTGTGTGCAGTGTGGGAACACGACCACGTTCTCCTTACAGAACTGTGGGTCCTGTTGAGGGTCACCTTTGTTTCTTTTGGGCTCCCTGATTGCTTGGGGCCTGCTGTGACTCCCCTGCTTGTTGTGAGTCCCCTGGACCTTGCTGATCCCAACATTGCACCTTCTTTGACTTCCATGCTGTTTGCAGTTGCCAAGGCTTGTTGGTGCTTCCGGCAGAAACCGACCTCTCAACTCTAGACAACCAACATGGGACAGCTTGTGCACAGCTCTTGGTCTTCCTCAGCATTGCCTGGACTTCACAGCTGCAAAGAGTTAAGGCCACTGTTAACTCTCCTGCAACACCCAACATTGGTTGGCATTTGTCTCAATCCCCTCCGCTTGCAGGTCCCGATCAACTTGAATCTGCCTTCAGATTCTACGGACACCTTCTCCTTCTCCAGCAGCAGCACTTTCCTCCATTGGATTCAACGGCTATTTCTGACACAACTTCACACCTATGCACCTGACTTCTCTGGTGTAGGTAACATGGGTACTAGGGTATCCACTGGTGGGGTGGCTCTCCAACCTTCTGTCTTCCACTGGGTTTCTTCAGGGTCCACTGGGAAGAGTCCTTTCTCTTTAAAATTGCAACTGCAAATTACACATTGATTTGTACGGAGAACGTGGTTGTGTTCCCACACTGCACATGATCTCCGTGGGGTTCTTAGTCGCTCACCTTCGGTGGGTCCTTGGGTGCCCAGCACTTCTACGTCCTCTGGGCATTTTCTTTACATGAGTTGTGGTTCTTATACCAATTTCTTAAAATATGACTTTGTCCCCACCCCGGGGTTCACTGTGTATTCTGTGCTATTTATGTCATTTCTTTGCAAAGTATTGTGTGTATTGTGCATATCTCCCGGTCGGAGATGTACAAAACGTGTTATTGAGTATTATATAATAAATACATATTTTTAGAGATACTGTGTGTGGTTATTTTTCATTTAATCTATACCTTAAAGATTGCATTCTGGTAAAACAAGCTTCTTTACACTCCTTCTGGACTAAGCCTGAAGGTTGCTCTCTACAGCTACTACTTAGAGAGCTTTATAAGGTTGTCTAAGACCCCCTACATCATCACAAGGGTTGTCTGGACTGGTGCAGGGTGACCATTACATAAGTGCAAAGTATGCTTTCTGTACAGCAGTTATAATAAGCAATTGTACTAATTTTGTAATTTGTAATTTGTATTGGTATTTGTAGAGCGCAATGTTCGCTCCGAAAGGAGCATCTTGGCGCGATTTCTTGGTAGGAGATCAATTACCTAGTAAAGATTAAGTTTAGATGGCGGCCATGGTGTAATCATCTGGAAGATTGAAGATCCAGGTTTTTAGTAGCTTCCTGAACTGGATTTCTTGGGTTTGGGTCCTAAGATTTTTGGGCATAGAGTTCCAGGCTTTGGAGGCCAGGTAGTTTAAGGTTTTGCGACCTTTGGTTTTGAGATTAAACCTTGCTAGCATGATTTGATTGTCATTGGAGGATCGCAGGATTCAGTTAGGGTTGTAGTGGGGAAAACGCCTGATGAGATATTTAGGGCCTGTGTCATTGAATCCAACAATAAGAATCTTACAAAATATTCTTTTATGCAGAGGGAGCCAGTGGAGAGTTTTTAAAGCCGCTGATATTGAGGATTTTCTGGGTAGTTTTAAAACTAATCTGGCTGCCGAGTGGAGTACACTTTGGAGTTTTTTTAAGTGTAGATTTTTTTGCGCCTGCCAGAAGACCGTTGCAGTAGTCTAGGCGGTCGAGAATTAGAGCCACCGCTACAGTTTTTCTTGAGTCCGTGGGTAAGAAGTCGAAGAATTTTTTAAGAGACTTTATGATGCTGAAGCAGCGGCCGGCCACAGTCCTGACTTGTTGGTCGAAGGATAATTCGGTGTCGAACAGAACTCCAAGATTCTTTGCTGTTGCTACAGTCTGGGGGGGAGCAGCGGAGTCTTCAGGCCACCATAGGCTGGGGCAGAAGTTAGCCTTTTTTCCCAAAGGGAGGATTTCTGTCTTGCTGGAATTGCATTTTAGGTGGTTTTTATCCATCCAATGGAAAACGGCCTTCAAACAGTTTTTAAGGTTTTGTTCGGCCTTAGTGGAGTGTTCCTCTAGAGGTACGATGAGTTGAGTGTCGTCGGCATACGATGTTACAAGTATGCCGAATGACTCAATCAGTGATATAAGAGGGATCAGGTACACATTAAAGAGTAGAGGACTCAAGATGGAGCCTTGAGGAACTCCCGATGGGACCCTTTTCTCTTTAGAGAGGAAGGGGCCCAGGGCGATCGTTTGGGGTTAAATAAGAAGAGATCCACGCAAGGACCACATCTGAGATACCAATATCTTTCAGTCTGCTTAGCAGTATGGAATGCGAAATAGTATCGAACGCTGCTGTGAGGTCCAGAAGAATCAGAACAGCGTTCTTCTTCTGATCCTGCAGCAGCTTTATAGAGTCTGTCACTTCAATCAGTGCAGTTTCCGTAGAGTGATGGGGACGAAAACCTGACTGTTGGGGATGGAGTACGTTGTATGCTTCCAGATGACTTTTAAGTTCTCTATAGACCATTTGTTCGGTAATTTTTCCTAGAGCAGGGAGGAGAGATATCAGGCATAGATTGGTGAGGTCAGATGGGGATTTATTAGGTTTTTTCATCAGGGGTTTTACTATTCCCTGTTTCCATTCGCGTGGCACGATCCCCCTGCTGAGGGAAGAGTTAACAATCTTGTTTATGATTGGATTCACCACATCAATTAGTTGGTGGAGAATTCTGGGGGGGGGCATGGGTCTGACGGCGATCCTGATTTGCATGCCAGAATTACTTCTCTTGTTTGGTCTAAACTGACCGGTGTGAAAGTGTTAAGACTTCCAATTGGGTTTACTCTCTGAACAGACATGATGGAAGTCTGGGCCTCTTGAGGTGTAGGAATTTTTTTTGAATTGCATCAATTTTCTCCTCAAAAAAGTCGGCTATTTGGTTGCAAAACTCTTGAGAAGGGGGAATTTCAGGTTGTAACGCTCTGGGATGGGTGAAAGTCTTCACAATCGAAAACAATGTTTTTTGTTTTTGTTTGGCATCAGTGATGGCATTAGTATAAAAGACTTTCTTGGCAGTTTTGATGTTGGAGTGATATAGTTTCCTCAACTGAATATAGGAGAGTCTGTCTGCCGTGTCGTACGTTATACGCCACTTGTGTTTGGCTTTTCTACATGGTAGATGGGCTTTGGCTACTTCTGTAGTGAACGAGGGGGCGTTTGTCTTAAGTTTTTTCTCTATTCTTCGGGGACGTTTGGGAGGTTCGCGTGCTCTAATCTCCTGCTGTATCCAGCTCTGGAAGAGCTTAGAATCATGTTCAGCGTCGCCTGTAAGTTTAGGGATCTGTGTTTGGGTGATAGGCTTAAGCTCGAAATTTTCCTCGATCTTTTTCCAATTGACGTGGTTATCCGAGTGTAAACTAGGCTTACTAGCATTCTGGGGACGGGACGTTTTGATGCAGAACGGGATCAGACTATGATCAGTCCATATTTGTGGGACAGGAGGTAGAGTTGTTAGAGGGTGAAGGTTCGTACATACCCCATCGAGTATGTGACCAGCTTGATGAGTGGGCTGTGTAACCCTTTGTTGAAGGTTGAAGATTTCAAGGGTCTGTAGAAAGTTAGTGGCCTGTAAGTCAGTTTTGGAATCGAGGTGTAGATTAAAATCACCCAAGAGAGTGAAGTGCGGGTATCTAATGAGAAGGTGGCCCAGAGAGTCACTAAGAGTGTCAAGGAATCTGGTAGCATTACCAGGGGGGCGGTAGATCAGTCCTCCAGAGAAGGAGGAGGTTTCGTTCAGTTTGATTGAGAAGCCAAGGCCTGCTGTATCTTTTAGGGGGTCTAAGTTGAATGTGTGGCAGTTGAAACCGTTTCTTAGCACCACGGCAACTCCCCCACCTCTCCCCTTCAGTCTGTCCTGCCTAAAGATGGTATAGCCCTGGGGAAGGGCAATGGCTAGATCAGGGTTGCTATTATCCGTTAACCAGGTTTCGGTTATAAGGAGGCAATTGAGGTCTAACTCTAGGATAAGGTCTTTTATATCTTGGCTGTAGCTACACATGGAGCGAGCGTTGATCAACCCTCCTTTAAAGTGCGACATATTATCTATTGGGTTGGATTCAGGAATCAGTGTCTTGGCTGGGTCACTGTAAGAAGACCACCTACAGAGTTTACAGCTGAAGGGTCCATTTATGTTCTTCATATCGATCTTACAAGTGCAGCTGTTTTTCCTGCGTAGACGGTGTAGGTCGCCGGGTTGGTACCTTACTGACGGGGGTGTTAGGCCAGAGTTTCCTGCGCCTGTCGCGAACTTGGCGCAGACGGGCGCAGACGGGCTTGCCTTATGTGCTCCCGCTGCGCTCGTCCGTTGCGCTTCCTGTACATGCACATATCTACCTACGGGGGGCGTCGCCTCGAGGGGGCGTGGTCAGCGATGGCGGCCGCACAGGTAAACAGTGAGCGCTACAGCGTTCAAATCGGCTGTGCGCTGACACGAGCAAAGGGCTTCTACCCCAAATGAGGATTGAGGGAGGTAGTCTTTTCTTAAGTAGTCTTTAAAATTTCACAGAACAATAAGTGACACAACAAATTAAAAGTAGTGAGCAAGTAAAGGAAATCGTACCGCCACCTCCCGGCTTCCGCCTCAGGAGTGGGTTTAGAAATTAGTGGAAGACGATAGTTTTCAGCGTTTTATAGGCTGGGCGGGGGGCGTGGCTTAGAGGGGGTGTGGTCAGCGAGAACGCCGGCGATGGCGGCCGCTCGGGTAAACAGTGAGCGCTACAGCGTTCAAATCGGCTGTGCGCTGACACGAGCAAAGGGCTTCTACCCGAAATGAGGATTGAGGGAGGTAGGCTTTTCTTAAGTAGTCTTTAAAATTTCACAGAACAATAAGTGACACAACAAATTAAAAGTAGTGAGCAAGTAAAGGAAATCGTACCGCCACCTTCCGGCTTCCGCCTCAGGAGTGGGTTTAGAAATTAGTGGAAGACGCTAGTTTTCAGTGTTTTATAGGCTGGGTGGGGGGCGTGGTCAGCGAGCACGCCGGCGATGGCGGCCGCTCGGGTAAACAGTGAGCGCTACAGCGTTCAAATCGGCTGTGCGCTGACACGAGCAAAGGGCTTCTACCCCAAATGAGGATTGAGGGTGGTAGGCTTTTCTTAAGTAGTCTTTAAAATTTCACAGAACAATAAGTGACACAACAAATTAAAAGTAGTGAGCAAGTAAAGGAAATCGTACCGCCACCTCCCGGCTTCCGCCTCAGGAGTAAGTTAAGAAATTAGTGGAAGACGCTAGTTTTCAGCGTTTTATAGGCTGGGCGGGGGGCGTGGCCTCGAGGGGGCGTGGTCAGCGAGCACGCCGGCGGTGGCGGCCGCTCGGGTAAACAGTGAGCGCTACAGCGTTCAAATCGGCTGTGCGCTGACATGAGCAAAGAGCTTCTACCCCAAATGAGGATTGAGGGAGGTAGGCTTTCCTTAAGTAGTCTTTAAAATTTCACAGAACAATAAGTGACACAACAAATTAAAAGTAGTGAGCTAATGTACCGATAACTTGTGTTCAACTGGACTGGTGCAGGGTGACCACTTACATAAGTGTACATCATACTAGGGCAGTCTCTCACAATTACATACACCGTTTCCAGTCTCTGATGTTTTTGTGATAAGCTAATGTATTATGGGCTGTAGTACCTTTTTTTCTGATTGAAATATTTTGTTTAACACTCCTGAAAACCGTAATTTGTAGGTGATACCTTTAGGACTGGGGTCAGAGTCTATAGTGAATGGGAGCCAGGTGGTCACCCTACCTATTGGGCTGCTACCACTAATCTATTTTTGCCAAACTTATAATGAAACATAAGATGGAACAGTAGAGTAATACAACTTAAATCATCAAGAAAAATAAATATTATAGCAAAAAATAATCTAATGCAAAGATAATGAGAAAAGGGGTAAAGAAGCCGTCACATGGATGAAAATGAGTAAGAAGAGTTAACGGTACGGATTATGACAGATGATAGTGAAATACAACTTTAAAAATAAGGAATACGAAGAAAGAAAAATAAGGAAAAGAGAAAAGAAAACAAGAAGAGAGGAGGAGAGAGGAAGCGGGAAGTTTGAGATAAGTAGTTAAGGTATAGAAGGGTGAGAAGATAGGAAAGTAGTTAAGGGAATCCAGAATAAGTCAGAATAAATTTTCTGAGATAACGTTGGTGGTGAGACAGTAGAGATTCTATGTTCATTGGAAATAAGGTTCCACCACATTAACGTACAAACTTTCGAATTCTCTTTCCAACAAGTTAAAGTAACTTTAAAAGCAAGGTAAATGAAAAGGTCAAACAGTTTCAACTTTGGTATGGAGTCGGAAAAATCATCCGACATGGACCCGAGAAATACTTTTTGAATTGATAATGGAATATTACAATGAAATATCTTTTTTTCAGTTCTTTTTATTTTTTATATTTCTGTTTATTAAATATTATCGTCATAACATACCATATTGAAACATGATTAGGAGACAATGTACATTGCAATTTTTTGTACTGTGCTACAGAGATTCAAGTCACAGTGCACAATATGTAGCAATTAGGGGGGTGTAAAATTCTCGTCTTCATTCAAGAGTGCCGGTGGGGTGCAGATATCTCCCCTGTATGAATTCAAAGGTCCCCAGACCCTGTTCCATTTCTTGGGACACCCTCTGGCTACATAGACTGATTTCTCCCTGAACATGCACCAGTCTAGATCTTCCTTCCATTGTTCTGTTTTGGGTGGTTTGAGGACTCCCCAGTGTTGTCCTATGTTCCTTTTTGCGATCATTACTGCTAGTGTTGCCCATTGCTTAGTGTAGGAGGTGAGGTCTGTTGGTTCCCAAATGTTCAGGAGGCACCTGCGTTCCTCCAGGTCCAAGTCTAATGTGAGTGTTTGGTGTATGGCATGCCAGTAGGTTTGTTTGTATTCACACTCCCATATAATATGGATAAAAGTGCCTTCTTTCCTACATCTACGTCTGCACTCCCCACTGTCAGCCCAACCCATACGGACCAATCCTTGACCAGTTACATATGTCCTGTGGAGAATATTGAGTTATACTAGTCGTAGTCTGGTTTGGATTGCCACCTCCCTCGGGGAGGAGACTGCCTCTTGCCAGTCTTCCTCACCTAGCTCAAGGCTGTCTCTTATATATTTCTCCTTGAGAGATTAGTGCCCATCTTCCATATTATTAATTTGTTTTTTATAGATCAAGGAGATGGCTTTTCAGGCAGATGGCCATCAAGTATTCTATCGTCAAAGGGAGAGGCATGGGGAAGGGAGGACTTCCTAGTGAGATGAGTCTGAAGGGCATGTTGGATTTGGAAATATCTATATCGTTCTGTGTCCGCCAGGCTATATTGTTGTTGGAGGGAGGCAAATGGGAGGATTCCATCTTTAACCCAGAGATCTTTAATTTGGGAGATTCCTATAAGATCCAATTTATCAACGCCCTTGGTTTGCCACAGGTTCATCAGTTTTTCGGCGTTCCACAGGGGTGTTGTTAGGGTGAGTCTGAGGTCCCAACCTGGATGTTTGTTCACTACATGCCGTATATGGACCGAGTGTGCGGTTGGTCATGTTAGGGGGTACTGACGGGTTCTGGAGTAGAGTGTTCTATTGCAGTCTCCCCCTGGGAGGAGCCATCTGTCCATGCGTATCATGGCCGTTAGTTGGGTGGCCAAATAATATTTTTTAATATCTGAGAAGCTGATTGCCACCGTCGAACCAGTTCAGGGTGAGTTTGGTTAAAGCGATTCAGGGTTTTCCGTCCCACAACATATCTCTTTGAAGGCTTGCTATTTCCTGAAAGTATGATTGGGGAACCGGATCCAGTGACTTCTGGAGGGCGTAAAGGAAGCGGGCAGTGCCATCATTTTGAAAAGGGCAGCTTTACCCAGTAACGAGAGGGGCAGAGACTTCCAGTTCCATATGTCCCTTTTTAATCTCTGTATCGTTGGCAGGGGGTTCCGGGCGAAGCGGAGCGTGGGGTTTAATGAAATAAAAATGCCAAGGAAGCAGAAGCCATCTGTTGTTATCTGGATTGGGCAGTTTGGCGGTTCTCCATGTAGAACAAAGACAACAGACTTGGTCCAGTTTATGGTGAATCTGGAATATCTGCCAAAAAGTGCTAGGATATCCAGTCTGCAGATAAAGGAGGCTCTCGGGGAAGATAGATATAGCAAAATATCATCTGCGTAGAGGGAAATCTTATCTTACCAGTCCGGGGACCAACGCATACCGTGAACCACTGGATCTCTGCGGATCCACGCCACCAGGGGTTCCAGGACCAGAGCTAATAGGAGCGGGGACAGGGGACATCCCTGGCATGTACCACAGCTTAGTTGAAATACTTTTGATTTGCGGTTGTTCGCCACAACTTGAGCCATTGGTTTTGAATATAGTAATCGGATCCAGCTCACAAACTTGGGCCCGAATCCCATCTTATCGAGTACAGCAAAGAGGTATGGTCATTTCACCATGTCAAACACCATGGTGGCGTCTAGCGAGACCAGTACTGCTGGTTCTTGGATAGTTGCTGCTCTTCCCAATACTCTGTGTACTCTGCGCAGGTTTAAGGCTGTGTTACGATGTGGCATGAAGCCTGATTGGTCAGGATGCACTAGGCTATTTATCACTTTTACCAACCGGATCGCCAGCAGTTTTGTGAGGATCTTGGGTTCTGCGTTGAGTAGGGATATTGGCCTATATGAGGCACATATGGTTTTGGGTTTACCTTCTTTGTGAATGACTACAATGTTGGCTATCCTTTGATCCATATGGAGTGTCCTTTTTCCTTGCTGTCTATAAACATTGATTGAAGGTATGGGGCTATCTTATCTGGCCTGAGCTTGTAGAGCTTCATTGGAATGGCATCGGGACCCGAGGTTTTTCCTGAATGAATCGCCCGTAACGCCTGAGCTATTTCATCGTCCAAAAATTCGGACTCAAGGTATTCACGATTTTCATCTGTTAGGGTGGGAAGTGAGATATCGTGAATTAAGGCACAGTTGTCTTCTTCAGTGTACTGCCCTTCAGAGCAGTACACCGTCTGATAGTGTTCGGCAAACCGGTCAGCGATTTCTTGTGAATCAGTGATAGGGTCGGTATCCTCTTCCTGTAGCTCAGGTAGCAGATGGCTGCCCCACTCCTTCCTATCTAACCATGCTATTACCTTCCCCGCTTTATCTCATTGTTCATAGGTTCTGCTTGGCGTTCCCCTTCCTTGAACCCTAGCTCTGTCTGTTGCTATTGCTTTGAACTCATATTGTTTTAGATGCAAGAGGTGCAATATCTCAAGGATGACTGTCAGCTCTAACTCATCTTTCAATCTAAGCCCTTCGTCTTCTGCCTGCACCATGTCTTTCTGATTGTCTTTTTTTCTTACCAGCGATCAGGGATAAGGCTTGCTCGCGGATTACTGATTTGTAGGCTTCCCATAATGTTTGGGCTGGGTCTACCGTACCCTCATTTTCATGGAAATAGTGGTCCGTGTCCTATGTTACTTTCTTTTGGGTGTCAGAGTCTCAGAGATACCACAGATTGATGGGTGCGACTCTCCCACCACTCATCCGGCCCAGGACTACATGTGTCCATATCGGTGAGTAATCAGAGATACCCTTGCCTAAGTGGTGGATCTCTCAAATATTGAGTGCCTGTGATGCTGGAACTAGGACATAATCGATGAGAGAGAAGCTACGATGGGCACTCGACAAGAAGGTGCATTGGCCCCTTTGTGGGTTGTGTATCCTCCACCCAACCACCAGCCCCATGGCCTCAAGGAAGTCAGGTAGCTACCTCTGTGCAGGTCTAATGTCCTATGGAGGGTGTCGATCCAATGCTCCAGAAATTACTGTGCTAAAGTCCCCCCCATCATGAGGAGGCCCTCAGAGAACAACAATAGAATCGCACCCAGGTCTTTAAACGTATCACTTTGAAAGCCAGGGAGAACATACACTGAAACACATGTGACACCTCTACCCTCCCAGAGATCTGAGATTCCTAAGTATCCACCCCAGTTGTCGGACCATGTGGATAGTATTCTGAGTGGGAACAAATTCTTGATTAAGATGCCCACTCCTTGCACCCCAGTTGTGAAGCCTGCATGTGCCGATGGTTTATATCTTCCCCTGTTCATTGCCTTACATGTGTTCCCCACTAGATGTGTCTCCTGTAAGAGTATAACGTCAGGGGTCTGCCTCTTGATGTACTGATGAACCATGCTACGTTTAACGTTATCGCCAAGAACATTAACGTTCCAACTGAGGATCTTAACCCCCATACCCCACTGTGTAACCATATGGATTCATGTGGTTGTACTGCTCCTGTACTGCGTTATATCTTGGTGTTGCCAATAAATCTATTACTACATAAAATTTAAAACTTAGCAACTTTAACGACCCTTCCCAACCAGCCCCCTCCCTGCCTCCCTGCACTCTGGGCTTCAAACTGCCCATGATCCAACTTGCAGAGTACCTGTCGCCCCACAAATTAACTAAATGTAGAAAAGTGTGGTGCGTGGTGCTCCCTCCCCCCTCCCCCCTCCCCAATACAGATATTACTATTGTGCAACGCCCTTAAGTGCGATCCAGAATTCACTCAATTTAAAGCATGAGGAAGGTTCTTATCTTACGTAAATGTCTTACGGGGTGTTCCGGTGCATGCCTCAACCCCACGCCACGGCTAGATAGACTTTATAAGCCAATGCTACCACAACCTATGCCCGTTGGCCCACACCTGCCCCATCCCATTTCTGTTTCCAAAAATATAGTATGGACTGCCGTTCAGCGGCTCTCCAGCCAGTCTGCTGCTGATTCTGGATGTTGGAAGCACCAGGCCATACCCTCAGCTTCCACCCAAAGCTTGTCTGGGAACAACATGGCGTCATTGTAAACTTTGTCTCTCAGTGTCTTCTTGATTCCCAGAAAGGAGCGTCTTTCCCTTTGGACCAGCTGGGTAAAGTCCAGAAAGAAGGTTATGTGTGCGTTTTCGTATCGAAGTGGTGGTCCCGTTCTGGCATGTTGGAGTATCACGTCTCGGTCTCGGAAGTTGAGGACTCTGGCCAGGATTGGACGAAAAGGGGCCCCAGGTTTCGGTCGATCCCCGGGGACACTGTGGGCCTCTCGATGATGCAGAATTTCCCAAGCCCCTTGGGTTGCAGGTGGTTAAGGATGAGGTCTTCAAAGAAGAAATGTGTGGCCTGTCCTTCTGATTTTCCGGGACCCCTAAAATTTGTATATTGTTGCGCCGTAGATGCCCTTTATAGTCATCTAGTTTGGTTTCCGCAAATTTCCAAAAAGCTTGAAATTCTTTGACGTCTTTTTGCAGCTGGGAAGCATCTTCCACAAGGCTTGCAGGTGTGAGCTCCATTTGCTTGACTCGCTCACTATTTTTGTTCAGGTCTGCACCGAGTAGATTGACTTCCATGGTGATTGCGTTCATATGTGTTCCAATGATGTCTTGATCCCCGCGATCACCTCTAGAATGTCTTTTAGAGCCTACTTCTCTCTGTGTTCCTCCGCTTTTGCCCATAGGCGAAGGATCAGGCAAGGCTGTATTGAGGAGAGTGTGTAGGTCCAACCTGTCCTGCTGCACTGGTTTGTTGCCTCTTCTTGACAACATTGCGCCTCAATCTCTTTCCCCCGCTGTGCCAGTAGTGAGAGGATGTGGCAAGGCCAGCATTCTGGAGTCACTCTTGGCGTTGTGAGCAACAATTCCACCCTGTTCGAGGCCGCCGATGATATCGTGGGGTTGGTCTTGTATTCAGGACGATGCCGGGCAGATCAGATAATTGCGGTTGGGTATTGTGCTGTGTGTGCCTGTTTGGCCTCTAGTTAGGGTTGTTGACGCTTTCACCTGAGGGGGTCTGGAGTGCAGTGGCAATAGCACGTTGTGTCCAAGGGGAAAGTCAGTGGTGTTTGCAGATCAGTAGAGCCCATTGTTAATGCCCTCTGGAGAGTCACTGGCTGATTTTGCTTCAGTCCTGTTGCCCGTGAAGTGTGCTGGCAGCTGCTCAATCAGGGGAAATGCAGTTAAATGGAGCTCACACTAAATATTGGATTCGCGTACTAGTGGCAGTCCTGGTGCCTGAGCTTACCACGTATGTTCCATTATGGCTGTTGTGTGGCACTGGGCGTAGCGGGCGTCTCTATTCTCGTTGTGGGGCCACGCACCATTTGCCTGTCCCGAAGTGGCAGCCTTTGATCGGGTAGGACTTAGAGCCAAGTGGTGCGGCAGACGCGGGATTTGTGAGACAAACAGTTGAGGCGCAAGCGCCTGCACGCCGCTTCTGTATCTACGCGAAGTCCTGGCATTCGTTCCCCCAGCAGGCTGCAGACTCGGTGCACTGCTATTTGGGGCTCGGAGCACTTTGCAGCAATCGCTGCCTTGGGGGTGGGATGTAGGATGGTCTCCAGTCGTCAAACTTGTTTGCTGGCAGTGCCGATCCGTTGGTTGTGGGTCAGGCCACCAGGGTATCTGGTCTTGCACACCGTCTCCGCCTCCACTCGAGGTCCTGGTGCGCCCACCGCGAGTAGGCCGCAGTCTAGACTTGCCATTTTCTGGGTCTCCGGTCTATGTTCAGAGCTCACCACTGCAGGGTTCAGTACCGGGTACCTTCCGATATAAAAATTCCACTTCTGGGCTGCGGATAGGTGTCACGGATAGATGGGGGAGGATAGGGAGTCACAGAGCCTCGCTAAGCTGTGGCCATCGTGCTTTGCGCTCGGCCACGCCCCCCCTACGATTAAATATCTTAGAGGACATAGACGGAATAGATTTCCAAAACTTAAGAACATTGGGATAGTAATGCATTAAATGTAACAATGTGCCATCCGAGGAAAAACAAGACTAACAAAGGGAGAGGAAGAGGCGTTATTCTTATGAATATGAACCAGAGTGCAAACCGCTCTGTTGTAGAGAAAAAATAAGCATTGAGTAATGTTAGCAGCTTTTGAGGTAGTGAAAATGTTATGCCATATTTATTCCATCTGTTAGTGAAAAGGGATATAGAGAGGTCTTGTTCCCAAGCTAATTTTATAGTGGATTTTGGTCTATCAGATATAGGAGTAGACAAAATCTTGTACATAACAGAAGCTTCGGGAGTGGAGTCGGGGAGAATTATGTTCAAAGGGGTCAGGGATGTAAAAGAAGTGGTTTCATTAGAAAATGTTTTAGATAACATGAATAGCTGTAGGGCATTGGATATGTGCGAGTATTGGGGAAAGTAGGATAGAGGTAAATTATAACATTCTTATAATGCAGTAAAGGGTATGACAGAGTTATGGAATATTAGTTGATGAACATAAAAAATACCCTTTCTTTCAAATGTTTGAAGTAAAATGATTTGTGTCAGAACTTAATGAATTTATTATACCAAATGGAAGAGACAAGAAAGGCTTGCTGAAAGGTAGCACCATCTGTAAACAGTGAGTGTATCAAATGTTGTGAAAATTTTAAAATGGTGAATAGAAGTGTCGCTAGCATTATTGACATAAAAAATTCATTTATAAAGGAAGTAGCCTCAGATATATAGGATTGATCAGACAGAAGTGAATTGTTAAATCTCCACCGAGCATGTTTGGAAGTGGTAAGGGATAGGTCAAAATGACGTGGAGACAGGGGCATAGTCAGAAATAATAATGGATCCAGTTTCTGAAGATTGAACAGAGGGTAGTAGGGGCTTTGAAATCAAAACATAATCAATGTGTGACACTGTATGATGAACATTTGAGAAAAATGTAAATTCAGATCTATCAGGATTGCAGGTCTTCTACACATCAAAAAGGGAACGAGAGGCAATAGCAGACTGAAATTTTTTATGAATCTTATTAGGTTTCAATTTTCATTTTGTTTTTCTATCAGAAAAAGGATCAAGCCAATTATCAAAGTCTCCAGCAACAGTAATATTGGGACTGGAAATGGAAGATCATTTTAATGTAATCATATTCCAGAAATCAGGGTCAGGTTTAAGTGGTCCATAAATATTTAAGAAAGTGATTGTTTTATTATGATCCTTGGCCTGAAGTATTGCCTATCGTCCATTTGTATTGCATTCAGTAGATAAAATTTGAAGTTTTAGAAATTTGTGACAAAGGATTGCAACCCCACCCTTATGATTAACCACAAGTGAAAAAACAACCTTACCCACCCATTGGCATTTGAGTTTCAGAGATTCAACATCATTACAGTGGGTTTCCTGTAAAAAAACAATATTACAATTTAATTTTGATAAATGAGAGAGTACCTTCTGATGCTTGACAGGGTGACCCAGGCCATGAACATTCCACAACACAACATTAATCATGTATCTCTTTAAAGACAAGGGTACATGAACAATGATGACACACTGCAAAAACAACAATGGGAATAAAAATACACCATATTTCAATAACAAGATAACACAAAAGAATTATAAAAAAACATGAGAGGAAGAAGAAAGAAAACCCATGTGTAGTTGTAAAAAAGAAGAAAGGGAAGAAAGTGATAAGGGAAAGGAAAATGAAGGTTGATGAAAAAGGGAACACAAGAGAAATAAGACAAAGAAAGGGAAAAAGAGACAGATCAAGAACACAAAGCCAGATCTGACGCAAAAAGAGAAATGGGCATGTCGGTACCAAAAACAAGAATACCAGTGGAGAAAAGTGAAAGCAATTAAAAGATAGGGACAATTCGGCCACATAGTCCAAAATTGAACAGTGAAACTGGGGAATAAAATATCAAAGATAACAAGCCATATTACAAGAACAGAAAGATAACACAGCTTTGAGAAGATGAAATATTTGTGTCCATAGGTGGGTGTTCTAGTAATGGCTTGTAAGAAGAGTCTTAACTTAGCCGGATCATCAAATGAGTGGGAAACACCTTCATGAGAAATCTTACAGTGACAAGGGTTGAGGATGACATAGCGAATATTCAGGGATCTCCTTGGAGGACGAAGTGATGGAAATTCTTTACGTCTAGCATTGGTTTCATTTGAAAGGTCCTGAGAAATATAGATATTATGACTGGACCAGGTAAAACAACTCTTCGCTCTGGTGCTCTTCAGAACCTGCATTAAATATTTGAATTAAAAAAATAGCATTATGATGCCACTTGGTTTAGTAGAGTGAGGTTGAGGATGACTAAGATGATGCACCTGTTCAATGTTTAAAGTTGTAGAGGAGGGTAGATTCAAGAGGTCAGGCAAAAATGTCATAAAAAATTAGAGTAAGTCCGGACCTTCAATATTCTCTGGTAAACCATAAAGACGTAGGTTATTTCTCCTATTACGATTTTCAAGGTCCTCTGTGTGGAGTTTAAGTTTCTGTATCTCTTGTTTGAGCAGAGGAATTTTAGTTGCTACGTCTTGAATTAGGCCCACACGTTGTTCCATTTCAGTTATTTTGCCTTCCATATTTATCCATCTTTCCTCGATTAATTGGAGTGTTTTGTTGGTGACATTTATGAATGGTTTGAGTGCACATAGTTTGTCCAAGATTGCATCAAGAACAGGACTTGAGAATGAGTGAACAGGAGACGGAGCGTCATTCTTAGCCCTTTTAGGTTTAATGCAAGAGGAAGATGCTTTGGAGGAATGAATCGAGTTTTTAGACATTTTAGTAAGATATGGTGTGAAGAGATCCTTCTGATAGAAATAAGCCTGCTCATATTATAAATGGAATGGCAGTATAGGAATAATACTAGTGCAGGCACCACCAAGAAGTGAAAAAGCCATAGAAGTGAATCTGCTGAGTAATAAAGCTGAGATAGGCACCTCACAGCAAGTGTATCAAGTATACTACTTTTCAGAAAGCAACATAAGAGGTGAAGTTGGGGTTGACATAGCGTCAATTTGTGACAAGAAAATGCTCCAGGTCACATTAACCAAATACACCATATGAGTATAATGCCAGGAGGAGTGAAAACATGGTAGTTAACAGATTCTTTACTCATAATATTGTGGATAAAATACATTAAAACAACAGGTGCAAGTTCAATGGGAAGGTCAAGAAAAAAGAGCACCAAAATGTATGATATGAGGAAAAACCATGTCTGGGAGTAAAGTTGAAAAAATTGGTGAGGAAGTGGCACAAAATGAGCTCACCTATAAGTAATTAGCCGCTTGGGCACACACAGCTGTAATTCAAACGGAGCGCCACTCTAAATGGTGCCCGCGAATGAGGCGATCCAGTATTGCAGTAATAAATCATGAAATCTGGGCTCTGCAGGTCCCAAACTTGTTGCACCGTGTGCTGAGGATATACGGCATCAGAGACCTGCTTTTCTTCCTTTGGAAAGGATCCAAATGCAGCCAAAAAGTAGATGAGTGACTCCGTGAAAAACGGAGCTCAAAACTGCGCCGCCATCTTGTTTTAGTGCTCAAGCCATGCCCCCTGCCAGTAATATATCACGTATTAACACTTAAAATTGGGCCATCAGAGCATTCATATGGACACAACAATGATGCCACTAGCAACCGTCCAATATAAAATGCTTGAGCCCGCTCGATAACATTGTCCTTGCAATCTATTATAACTAACAGTTCCCGAACTACAATTCCCAGAAGCCTTCAAGTTGGCTTCAGTGTAATCATCGCTTAAAGATGTAAAGCAGAAGCTTCATAAAATGTAAACGAATTTCCTAATACGGGGACAAAGGTTTTACAAACTTCAAAACCATCAAACTAGATTAATCATTCCTATCTTAAGAAATGATACACCGTATTATATGTATACGGCCTCTAAACCCGGAAAAGGATCATTTCACTTCAAAAAATAATAACAGAAATTCCAAAGAATAACCGTACTCGACTCAGAGTCCAAAACCAAACGATGGAATGAATCAGCATCTTCCAAGACTCCATGGGTAGGTGTTTAGCACAGTGTTTCCTTAAACCTTTTTCAATCGTTTCACCCAAGTCGCGAATGAATTCGCACAAGGATTGCCGGGGAGAGGAGGCAGCTTTTCAGGCATGGCTTTGACTCTGGTATAGATGTACAAACCCAGTATTTGTACTCAACAACGGGAGAGATCTTTCATTTCCGATGGGATAGCAAGCATGAATACAACTCAAACATGGAACGTGCTTCCTTGCATTTGCGTGATAGAATAATTTGTGAATCTACTGTGCCAGTGTCTCCATAAATAGTTAACAAGTCCTGTCGCAATCAAAGGAAGAAAGCAGATCATGAACAGGCATCGTAATCTGACAAGTGACTCATGTAAAATTCAAAGCCACAGATAACCACATTTGGCTAAAGCCCCCTTTCTCAGTTGTCTAATGAGATAGGTGGAGTCCTATAAATATTCATAGTCACCAGTCATGCCATCAGACCCTGAAAATGGATGAGATCATTCCTTCTTGGTCCTTTACTTTCACAGAAATAAAGAGGAAAAGAGAAAGAATCTTGTTGAAGTGGAGTTGCTCATTTTTCAATTAGCAAAGTGAATATGTCGGTGAATTCGGACACCCGTCTTTTGTACTGCTTGGCCTGCCATATCGCAAGTGGGGAGAGGGGCACTAGGACCAGCTCAACCTCTATCAGGGACTCCCTAACATCACAGGAAAGCACCTTGAGATGCTTCAAATTAAGTAGTGGGCTCCCACAGTGCGGAACACCCATCTTTTGTTCTGCTTGGCCTGCCATACTGCAAGTGGGGAGAGGGTCATCAGGACCAGCTCAGCCTCTATCACAGACCCACCAACATCACCAGAAAGTGACTGTAGGCACTTCAAATTCATTCGTGGGCTCCCCAAGGGTGGGACGCCCGTCTTTTGTACTGCGAGATCGGACGAGGCTGGGCCATATCCCTTGTTCCTGCATTTCGAAGTCAAGTCTGCCGGTAAGGAGCACTAATCAGTTTTTCCTTTTGCCTTGCTTTGGAGTACATTGAAGTACAATGGGGAAGAGAAAACAGGGAACAGCTTAGGGGAAGCACGCTGAAAAAACTGCACCTATTACAAATTATTTGAAAAGCGCAATGGGCATTATTAACAGTGAGATTGTACAAGTAGAGGAGCAATTGGTGGCAACTAAGACGGCCTTGAATGTTGCCCAAAAGGAGGGCAGTTCAATCTTGGAAGATAACGACGGTGGTAACAGTGCTGGCCTTGTGCCTGAAGTGCAGGACTCGAGCAATTGTCATGGCAAGAGTAATAGCTTGAAGGATAATAGTTCAAACATCCCTATGTCAGACCATCCCATTTAGTCGGGTCCTTGTGTATTAACAACCCCCCTTGAAATTTCCAAAGCATCGGATACAACTGACCTGATTTCTCCACTTGCGAAGAGGTGTAAACAGCATTTAGTACCAGCAAAGAACAGTTTACAAAAAAACTGAAAACTGGGGAAGACCACAAAACCGGATGGAAAGGACATGGGGACAGGTCTTGAAGAGTCAATACGACATATTCAAGGCATTGATAAACATGTCAAAAAATTACATGGGCAAATTGACACCATTGAAAGGCATGTTATGACTGAAAAATAAACTGGTGCAAAAAGATATTTACCAGTTGTTGGAACTGGTCGCAGATTTACGGACATCTAATGTATCTAACACATGCCAAAAGCCTATGCCTAGTAGATATCTTGATAAGAGATCGTTAAGCAATGTAAGTGAAATAGAGATGGTTAATGTTCATCAATTACCCATTAAACAAACAGAGGAAGTACCTGGACCATCTAGGCTAAATCCTGTTGTCAAAACTAAGAATGATAATCCACAAAATGGCTCTAAATAAAATCTATCAAGTGAAAACTACCAGCCACCTTAGAGGTATCTGGGGTCTATCTTAGCCTGACCCCTCAGGCTACTCCCTATGTCATTGTTTAAAAAAATGTCCCCAAACTACCTGACAATTCCACAGAATCCTGGGAATCGTTGAAGAACTGTGTTGTACACTGGTTTTCCATTAATACTCATTGCAGCACTAGGTTTCCATCCGAAGAAATAATCATGTTAAGAAGAGTTAGATGGTTGGGCAGGAGGGAAATGTCATGTGAAGGGGACTGCGTTGTAGTACATTTTTGCCACCCTGAATTGGTGGGTTGCTTACTGGAAAAAGTATAAGCTAAATATATTTGGACATGCGATCGCCCTAATGATATCATCATTGCAGTACCCCTTGGATATTTCTATAGATCTGGAAACGAGCAGTCCCACCTAACTGGTAGGGCACAACGTAGCCATGTAAACCACAAGATACCATCTATGTTTAACAGGTTTGCACCTTTAAGAAGTTGTAGATAGGTTGATTGACTGGGTGTAAAAGCTGTACAATGGGATTACAGTATTTATACTACCAAGCCTTTGAGTACACTGAAAGACGAAGTGCACATAGAAGTAGCGAAATTGAATGCAGGTAATCATATTGTTTGCCCTATTAGTATAGAAGCAGCACCCATAGATGTGGTGTAAATAAACACACGCAGCAATTCCACCCCCTTATCAGTTCAACTCACATGGATCCAACTAATTGCTCACGGGCTGGATCATTACAAATTATGTCATGGAATGTTGCAGGGGTTAAAAATAAATTGCACAACACTGTATGGCTAAAAAGCATACAATATTGTTCTTGGATTTTAATGCAAGAAACATGGCTCACAGAAGCCTTTTTAATTAATGGTTTTAAAACTATTTTCACTAAAGCAACCCCATCTAAAGCCGGGAGAGTGAGTGGCGTTCTAGCAGTATGATAATCAGTGTCCTCTCCCCTGACCCTAAAGAAAACCTTTACAAACTCTCAGTATTACCAGTTCTTACTCCTACTCTTTTACAATAATATATTTGACAATACAAGACACAGGATAATCATAAAAATGGAGAAAGAGCTGGACAATTTCTAAAAGGGACTGGGAGGCGAGTTTATATTAATTTGGGCCTATGATTTTAATAGTGAATTATGTAATTCTTCAACATTGGACAAATGCGGGTACATAGATGAACTAGGTGACTATACTAGTCAATTCCCTCACAATACCTATGGTGAAATAATTAACTATGTTATGCATAAATATCATTTAGAAATCATGGAGCTGGGTGTTAACAAGGGATTTCATGTTATTCACATATATGAGGGGGCTAGGTCGTCTTCATGTATTGATGACTTTTTAATTCAAGGAAATGCAGGTCTTAGTCGATAAATGTTTCATACAGCCTAGTCTGCTCAGCGATCATCATCCCCTTTTGTTAATCTTGAACTCTAGCTTATTTATTAGAGTGAAGGCGTTTGTTTCTGCTGCCAATATTAAAATACAAGGTGAAAATGGGATCTCCATGAAGTGGACAGGTGTCAACCCTACAGTTTTTATGGAGAATGTAGTTTTAAAAAATTAATCACATATAAAAACATGCATGGACAAATTCTCTAGTAAAATTGATACTGTAATGGCCTTCCAAAACATTTCCTTTGAAATTTCTAAAGATTTGAAAGTTAAAAATAAGAAAAATAGGGACCCCTGCCCACAATGGTTTAACCAGCAATATTCCAGATTAAACAGGGACGTGAAGGAAGCATTAAAAGTAAACCCTAGGAATAGGGAAAGAATTTGCACCCTTCGGAAATGTTATAAGCAAGCCCTAATTTCAAGAAAGATAGAAATCAGGGATAATCCGTGGGATAGTCTGATCCAAGCAGCTGAGACCAAGAACTCTATCTTATTTTGGAACATTATAGATCACTGTTGTTTAAAGATATTTCATCTGCCAAGGTTGATACATCAGTTACGGTAGGAGATTGAATAAATAATTTTGTACATATGTGTAACCCTTCACAACAGATGAAAATTGCAATATTATCTTATTAAATACTGCTAAGATAGAATCCATTACTGTAGAAGAGATTAAAACCGCTCTAAAGATTACCGCAAGTGGGAAGGCGGCAGGACCGGATGGGGTTCCCATCAATATTTTTAAGTATATTGATGATTTCTGGTCCCCTATTTTAGTTATTTTTTTAATGCAATTACTGATGGGGCGCTACCTGCAACATGGGTGGAAAGTGTGATTGTCTCAATTTAAAAAAAAGACGACAGAGGTAGTGCAAAGTGCTACCGTCCAATATCCCTTCCACCTCTTAACTAATGGGCAGAGTTTTGTTAGTCAAGTTGGAATGCTGGGATAAAGATCAAAACATTTTAACAGAAGCCCCGTTTGGCTTCACAGGGGGTATTGGAACAGTTGTGCAATGCGCTAACCTCGAGTTGCTTATTGGGAAATACACCCTTGCCAAAGAAGGTTTACACCACCTTTGTTTTGTCGACCTTTCTAATGAGTTCGACTTAGTCAACCACACTAAGTTATAGCAAATGCTAGAAGGGATGGGCGCCCCATATGACGTTATTAGCTTTTTATCACAGATATACTCTCATCTAACCTCAAAGATACGCTATGGCCAAAACGGGGAATGCACAACTCACTTTTAGAGTAACCAGTGGGATTAGACATGGTTGTGTCCTTGCCCTCCCCTCTTATTCATGCTATATACTAATTGTATTGACATTTTATTACAGATTCCGAAAGCTGATGCCCCCATTGATGGCAAGCATGTAACCACAGTTAAACTATATGCAGATGATGCTGTCCTAATATCCAGGACTGCAAATGGCCTCCAACTCTTGATTGATAATTTTACAAACTTTATGACTGAAAAAGACCTAAAAATAAATCTGATTAAAACATTAGTCATGACGTGTTGGAAAAGTAAAGCTAAGAATAGAACTCACTATGTTGGGGGAGTACCAATCGAAAGGACATCCACATTCTCTTATCTGGGGTTACTTTTTAACAGCAAAGGATTATGGAGTACACATATTAATTTATATAAAATTAAAAACTTTGAGACCAAGTGAGGCTATCTTTAGATTCTCCCATAAATTAGGCAATAAGCCAGTACGTGAAATTTTAAAATATCAAGGGAGCAAGTGCATCCAGGGGTATGCTATGGTGGAGCCTTATGGGGCATGGTACATATCTCAACATTACAAACTCTTGAAAATAAGTTTTTAAGAATGTTACCATCGATTCCAAATTCAACAGCTACTTACATAGTCCATAGGGAGACAGGTGTACCATACCTCAGTGATCTGATTAGTATGGCTGCTCTTACACCGTGGTACCGAAATTGGACTAAAGATGAAACACATTTTACTAAAGCCATACTCTTGACTTGCCTCGAACTTGACCACTGCAGCAAAATACCATGGCTACATTATATTTGTAGTCTTGTAACTGAGTATAACGTGGCAACTAATATAAAAGATCTAGAGAGCATCTAGTCCTATCGGCAAAGGGGAGTTAAAAAGGAGACTTTGTTATATCCAGAAAATCAATGAGGATAGCTGAACTAAGTACAAAACCAAGTGTCATATCCTATAGTGAAGGCCCATTCTCACTGGGCACCCAGCCGTATCTTTTTTTCATAAGAAACATACAACACAGATTATATTTAACAAGATTAAGGTTGGGTATGCTCCATTTTCAGATAGCTTAGCCTAAGATGGGTAAGTGGAGCCCCAATTTACCTAAGTGCCCGTGCGATGTAAATCCTCCCAGACCACTTTGCATTTTTTACTCTTTATAACATTTACAGGGATATTAGAAAATTGATTTTACGACCCCTTTTTAGTGCCAACAGATTATATTCCTATAAATCTGCTTTTTATCAAATTGGCAAACTGGAAAATGTATCGACTTGTAATGTGGTTATACTTTTTATTGAAATGGCTATCAAACGAAGAAAGGATCTTTTGCATTTGGAAATGTTGAATTATGAAATTGAATAGACTATATATTATAATATTTTGTGTTTGTGGGCTATATTGTCCCATTACACTTTTTGCTTTTATCTCTACTGCTTCTAGTGATGACACCTAAATATAATTGATATGCTTTATTTTATTTATGTGGAAAACGTGTTCTTAAGAAAATTAATTAGGCTGAAAATGTTTGCATGAGAAATGTTCTTTGGGGATTTTTTTATTATTGGAAAATGTAAAACTTATGATGAATTGATTTTTTTCTGTAGAATGATTTTATGGATATATTTTTAATATACCAAATAAAGCTTGATTTGATTTGTGTGTGAATTATTATTGTTGTATGGTGCTTTTATATACCTCTAGGATTTTGAGGAGCATCACAAATATTTGATTTTTTCCTTTTGTCATTAACTGATTTAGATTGCAGCAGTTTTCAAGTGCCTTTCCCTATGTGATTCATTGAGTGAAGACAGGATATGGAGGTAAACTGGGGGCGTGAACTTAATGAGAGAAAGGAAAGTGGGAAAGTTTTGACTGACATTATTTGTTCATCATAGTGTTTTTGGATACATTTCAGCTTTTTCAGCATTCAGTGTCCTGACGAGAACCCTTAAAGAAACTTTTTTAGGGTTGGGAATGCATCGACAGCCTTTCTTTTGGCCAAATAAGTATTCTGCATATGTACTACCACTGATGCTCGTCATCAATTGATCCAGCGAAATTTGTCTTTCTGAAAAAGAAATCTATCAGCGCAGTAGGGTCACTATTTTACTATTGTCCCAGCTAAAACAGGTTCAATCTCCTTAGTTAGGTAGTTGCCTGGGGCACTCACTATAATATTTCAGTTTAAACTACGCAGAACCAGAGCAAAAAAAAAATTTCTTTAAGTATTGTATATATATTGTGTGTATGTCCATGTACTTTGTATGTTGGGTATAATATTGAAACTTGAAATGTTGTGATCCCTGTGTATAAAACAACCAATGAAGTTATACAATTCAATCAAGTTTTTAACATAATCTCTTAAAAACAAACACAAATTTAAATTGAGAATTTACTTTTGAAATAAATTCAATTGATCATAGCAATTGGTTTGTGTGACCATGTTGTGACTGTTTGAACGAATGATAATTAGTAGTGGCATTTTCTTTGGTGTTTACTGATCTATAATGGAAATCATTTAGTTGTTGTCAAGGATCACAGCTGACACCCCTGGTTTGCCCACTGTAACACCTAGACTGCTTTTCTGACCACTGGTTTCAGAGGTGACAATGGCAGTACCAGGCACAGAAGGTGATGAAAACTGCATACCTTCTGCTGCTTCCATCTGGAGATAACACTTTAAGTTCAATAAATTCTGAAGTGGAATGGCACTCTTTTAAGATTAAGGAGGTAATCTGCTCCTTAAGTGTGCTGCCTGCAACCTGACAGGCTAGGATGCCTCAAGCACAACCTCACACAGTAGCAGGTGACACAGTCATTCCATGAATATGTTCTTGTGCTACCAGAAAGGGGCTGAATAAATGATATACTCAGACCTGCCGCCCAGGTTTCTTTACACCATACCCAAACTGGTCAGACAGAGGCGTATCCACACTCATGACAAAAGAAAACCTCTAATTTGCAGATATTCAGAGAATCAGCTCTTGTACTGAAGAGTCAAAAGGGCAGTGGTTTTTTCTACATCTCAGTGTTTGTGTACATGTGGCTTAATGACCCTTAGGTCCCAAAGTGGGTGCGTACAGTTACTCTTTGAATGGTGCCCATACAATTATATTCAGCCCCTTCAAGTGTTGGGAAAGGAGCTCCCAATGCTGGGTTGGAGGTTATTACTACACCCTCCTGTGAGTGGTGTCAAGGGTCTCATAACCCCCCGCCTCCGTCCCAACAGGATTGTGGTGGCACCTAGTTAATAGCATATATTCATTTCATACTCACGGACAATTGTATTGGGTACAGACCCCATGGAAAGGAGGGAATACACCATTGACATTGAATAGCACCATATTGTACCGGGAGCAATCACTCTCATTTCAATATTATCTTTAAACTTTTTTTCGGCTGTAAGCCATAAAAGCACAATGAATAAAACATTTTTTTGCCCAACAGTATTTTGGAGGATGTTATTGATAGATGTTTACATTTTCAGTCTGAGAAAGGGAGTGGCCATCAGTGTATTGGTAGCCCTGATGGAAGGTGATGCTCCTAAATACATGTATGTATGCATTGGTATTTTTAGACAGAACAAACCTATCAGGAGAGCATCAAAATGCTCTCATCATGGAAATGGGAGTGGGTGTTGGATGATAACCGATTGTGTACATCAAGTGGAGATTTGCTTGTTTGAAATTACATGATTATTTTTCACATCCGTACATTAATTTGCCACAGAATCACAGAGTTGCACTGAATCACTTGATTTTCTCTCAGGGTCCGCGGGTTAGTATGTGAACTCAGCCGCCCATGTTCCAAAGCCCACAGCAAGCCTGAGAAGTGCTCTCCTATCACATAAAGAGTGTATTTCTCTCTCTTCAGGAGTAGAAGGGTTCTGAAAAACACGCAATACAATGTCTCCATCTAAAGTAAATTTGAAATAAATAAGAGCAATATAATTGGTATGAATTTGTAGAATAGGTTGATCAATTATGAAAGCCTCAATTACACTTGAACTCCTGAATGAAGTGCTAGTCAATAGAAAACATATCTCAACATAAGTGTCGAAAATTAAATAAAAACTGTCTTTAGAAATTCACAGAAACCCCCAGAGCTAAAATATAATGAATTTGTGGAATATCTTTTGTTTAGCTTAATACAGGAAAGTGCTTCCTCTTAACATTATTTATTTTAAAGAGATAACCGCCCAATTGCCAAACTGCTAGCTCAAGGTGTAGTTTATATGAATCAACAAGAGAGGAAGGGTCAAAAAGACACTCTTATACCCCTAAAGGTACTTATGCAAATCAACAGAAGAGTGACTAGAAAGGTCAAGATACAAAAAAAGGGGCAGGTAAAAGGTAGTGAAATCATGAATTGAAGAGATTACTACCAGCTAGGCCCGAATGACAGACCCAAATGGACAGTACTGAAGTGGGTTATACATGCGCAGTGTAGAAAAAAGAACCCTCAGGCATCAACTGCAAGTCGGTTGCAAGTTGTCTTCATTGGGTTCTTATTTGGAAAAGTGTGTCCAACAGTGATAAGAAAGTGATTTAAAAGGAGTGCGGGTTACTCCCCAAACCCTTTTAATGAAGGGGTAGCTTTGACTCTGTTAAAAACAGTGAAGAAAGACGGACATAAAGGAAGTTAGTTTGACCAAAATGTCCTATACAAATAAATATACAAAAATAGGTCGACATGTTTCTGCTATCTTGAGCCAAAATTCAGCTCAGCATTCATCAGGACCAAGACAGACCTCACCTTATCATCCACCTTGGATGAAGATATAGGTGAAGGGATCATGGAAACATCTTGCTCAACTGACAATGCATCTTCTCACCTCTGATGTACTCTGCTGATGGAAAGTTTAGAATAGTATCCTCTCATAATACTACAGAATGTGCTACTGCTGCTAGATTCTATTCCCACTTGTTTACATAGGCGCTAGAGGTAGAGGTGCAGTGGTTGCTGCAGCACCCCCAAAATATCCATGGTCTAGTTCAGAAGGTGAATGAGCAATAAAGATGCCTTTACATTCTTTTTTTATCTTGTCACATTTCCAGTGCAGTGCAGTGCAGTGCGGTCAAATGTCAGGCTGTGTCTTCTGCCAAATTGCTGCTGATTATTTGAACATGGAGATTGGCATTTACTATTCTTTCTAGGTGTGCAAAGTTAGAGGGTTTGTAATGTGAATCTTGCTGAGGTACAGTTGGTTTAAAAGGAAAGACTGTATGATGAAAATAAAATTCTAACACACACCACCATTTAAATACCTGCAAATGAACTGTGCAAGTATTTCGCAATATATCAGCAGCTAGGAATGCACAAATGAGCCAAGCAAAACAATTTAAAATCAGAAATGTAATGGAAATAAAATTTTGAATAGGATCAAAACAAATATATACACTATATAAAGCACTACCAATGATACTTTTCCATCTTCCTCTGCATTTTTGCCACTATCGATGGAACAAGTGCATTAATTAATTCTCAACATGCGCCTGGGGCTCCATTGGATTCCTGTCCTCCAGACACCCTACACCTGGTTTCTAGAACTATAGTGGTTGTCTAAACGCCAATTATTAATGGAATGTTTAGGCGGGGTTCCTTTCCTTCAAATATGAAAATTGCTTCAGTGCTCTCATTGTTAAAGAAACCCCAGGTGCACCCTTCGATTATTAATATTTATCACCCTATTTCCAGGCTCCCCTTTATTGCCAAAATTGAAGAAAAGGCAATTAATAAAGAGCTTACCTTATTCCTGGAATCAATCATCTACTGGATCATTCACAGTTTGGGTTTCGTTGCCAACACAGTACGGAACTGGCTCTAATTACCGCCACAGAGGAACTAAGGGCATTGCTTGATGGGGGAACTCTGCAGCGCTCATCCTTCTTCACCTTTTGACGGCATTCGGCATGGCCAATCATAAGATTCTGATTGCCCATGTTGAATCTCTCTGTTTTCATGGCTCAGCTCTATCATTACTAGACTCCTTTCCTACAGATAGAGTGCAGGCAGTGTCTTTGGATGGCTACTGCTCAGGTTCTTGGTTTTTTTCTCTCATGTGGGGTCCCGCAGGGATCATCGCTGAGCCTGATATATTTAATCTGTACGTAGCTCCGCTAGTCCCCTACAGAAGACATGCAAAATATTGTCTCAGTTGCAGGCAATCATAAAGAGTCATTGGCCACCTTAGGCAATTGCATGCACCAAGTTATCAACTAGATGATGTGGAACTCTCTGAAGTTGAATTCCGATAACATTGAGGTGTCATTGCTGGGAACAAATACTTTGTTCTGGTCACCAGATTAGTGGCCAGAGGAGCTTTGATCCATTCCAACCCTGGTCACTAAGGGGAAATGTCTTGGGGTGATTCAAGCCCCTTTTTTATGTAAAAAATTCTGAGAAAGATCTTACCTTTTATTCCTTTGGAGCTGAAGAAACTAGTTGTAACTGCCCTCACTCTATCCAAAATAGATTATTGTAATGGTCTGTATATCAATATACGAAACAACTTCATAGCAAACTACAAATTCTGAAGAATGTAAATGTCATGGTATTTATAGAGCGCACTGTCACCAGACGGTCACCTTGCGGTGTCGCCTATTCGGCTTCCTGGCGCTGATACTCATACCGCTGTGGAGCCCCTCCTGGCTTTCCCTGTGAAGTGTCCACTTCTGGGCTCCCCCAGGGTGAAGCCAGGCATCCTTAGCGCTGTTGGGGCTGGTGTGGAGACTAAGCAAGCTATTGCTCAGAGTTGCAGCGTGGGACCCGTGATTAGAATAGGCACCAAGGCGAGAATTAACTGGTCCGAGGCAATTGAGCCCGAGACCCCGCTGAGGCGGGAATTGAACCCTGGTCCCTGGCTAGAACTCTGCATCAGGGTCTGCCGCTCTAACCATTGAGCCACACTCCTCCACAACTCGCAGCTCACCTATTGCTGAGAATACCTAGACAAAGGCCAGTGGCTAAGGCTCTTGTGCAGCTTCACTGATAGGAGAATAGACTTTAAGGTGCTGTGCATCGCCTATAAGATCTTACATGGAGAAGGCCCTGACTATTTTAAAAATAAATTGACCAGATATATTACCGCTAGGCCACTTCAATCGTCCTCAGGAGCCAACCTTCTTACCACAGACCGTCAATGAGAGGACAACTCGACAAAGTCGTACTACTCTATTGATGTCGATAATGTTACATCAGGAAGAGACTAGATCTGCACTGCCTATTTCTAGAAGGTTGAAGCTACTCTTTTCCTGACCACATCAGTGTCTCATCCAGATGGAGACCAAATAGTTTTCAGCCCAGAAACAAGCAACTTAGAGAGTAAGTATTTTGTTGAGTGACATTTTAGAAACCATGGTCTCAGCCATAGGTGACCGCATGAGCTGTGATCGCATCTGTTGATGTCACTGCAGCACAAAACTTATCAAAAGTTGTATCCAATATGAAGTGTACAGAAATGCTTCTTTTTGCATGATTGCGCCCAATGTTTCGGGCTGATGCTGCTGTTTTTTTTACTCTGAGAGCACAGAGAGGTCTGCTAACCAGACCACAGTGCCAGTATTCTAATCCATTATAAAATGTATGTTGAATTGGGTCCCCCAAATGGCATAAACTGACTTACTTATGTGTCCTTAGTATATGGTAGGAAGTATACCCAGGGCATGTATGTTAGAGCATCCACTCAAGGCTGCAAGATTGACTGTGCCACACTGCATGTATCAAAGTACAAAATGTCTCCCTTCCCACCACTGCAGTTTGGAAAAGAAATGTAAAAACTGCTAGTTCAAATTTGCAATTTAAGCCAATTGCAAAGCTCCCTACTTCCCTTAACGACAAATGTAAGCCTCCCCTTAGGAAGGCCTATAGAGCATGAAGCAGGGAGCTGTATATTATTAAGAAGAACATAAACTTTGTTATATCCAAACAGCTAAACCTTCAAATTGCCATTTTTGCTATAAAAACGTTAGTGCCTCCATTGGCTAGTACAGAGATACTGGCTGACCTCTCAGTCCGGCTAACATCTAAATGAGATCACTAAAATGGGTACTTCAAGGTGGCAAACGAATTGCGGCAGTAAACCCAACTTGATGCCCAAGTCAAATCTAATGTCAATTTTAAGGAAAGACAACTTTTCAAAAGTTACCACTCTGCTGCCCAGCTTATCGAGTCAACTTTCACAGTTGCTGCCATCAGACAGCCTTCTGCCTTCCAGGGGAGTCATGTGAATGACTCCCAGGCTCAGTAATGATAGAAACCTGCTATGGAAGGACATGCTACCTCTCCCTTACAGGAAGCCTAACAAGGTGTTGGCCAACAAGGCGAGCTTCAAAGGGGAAGCCACCTTTGGTGAGCAAATGGTAATCAAACTCATGTAGGGCTGCCCCTTTGTTCAGGTAGATGGACTGGCGGCAGGAACATAGAGGGGTAACCAGTGGCCAAACTGGTTTTCCTGTAGGCACAATAGTGCACTCTGGGATTGCCGGATGCCACACATAACTGGAAGTCATCATAGGGCGGAAGGTATTCTGGTAGCCCATAGGCTAGTGACTGCATTATCCCTCCAGAGAATTTCTGGCCATAAATATGGCACCCCCGGCCCCCTGAGCCTCAGATGACATCTGGACTGGAGAAAGGACTGACAAAGTACTGCCCTGCTGACCCCTGGACCTAGCAAGAGAGGTTGCACCAACCATTGGGCTGCACCTGCTGCTCTTTTGAAAAGCAATGAGAGGACTGTGCCTGGCTCGAGGAGAAGTTGCTCCTCAGCCCCAAACTGAAGTTGTGATTCCAAGGCTCTCTGCTGACCCCCAGTTCCAGCACTTGGGCCATAAAGCTGAAGTAGCCTGCTTCAATCAGTTAGCTGCCACTTTCAAGGAATCTCCCCTGACCACTACGTGCAGCCAAGAGGACCTCCGCCTCAGACTCAAAAGATGCACATGTGTCTGCTGAACTTGATAGAGTCATCAGAGTGTGGATTGTTCCCCAAAGAGGAATACTAGCCTTCACCAAAAAATATCTCTGGACTCAGAGTCCGGAGATTGGTATCCCAACCACAGCTTGACTTCTACTAGCTCAAAGAGAACTTTGAGTGACTCCAACCCCTGTGGCCAAAGTGGCCCTTCCTTATTCGCGGGCAGAGAAATAGTCCCAGGAAGACCCCATTGATTGCACAGCACCCAGAGCATCTTTGAACATCCTTCGCATCCTGCATCCTCGGCATCAGGGCCATTCCATTGAAGTCTATGATGGTCTGTAAAGTGTGGAACTGGACTTGAGGCTAATTTGTTGACCAGGTAACTGTACAAAAACTCCTTATTGCCCCCTTCTCCCTGTCAGAACTGGTCACCCAACCCGGGCTCAGAGTAGCCAAACACAACTCTTCTAAAGTTTTCAAAAGTTTGCAAACTTTACGGATACCAACGCTTGTTTGCGCTCTGGATTAAAAAGCTGACATTTACATTTTACTTAAGTATCTATATCTCCAGAACCCTCCTGTGGATTTATATCATCTCGGTGTTGAAAAATTCCCAAAAATATAATCTATTTTCATAATTTGGTGTTGGGTCCCTTTCATGTTGTGTGGTTTTCTCAATATGTCGGTTGGTACTCTTAAATACTTAACACTAATTCCTTTGTTTAAGTGTTTCTGCTCACAGCTAAAGCTAGCCAGGGTTGAGCAAGATATTTTTCAAATGAGCGTGACTGGAACCAAGATGGTTCAGTGAGTGTATTACATGTTAAGGGTGTACAACCATACCATATAATGCACCACAATCTTCACAAGAAGCAAACCAAATGTTATATTCTGCCTAAAACGTATCTACACTTCTCTTCCCATTTTCACCTTCTCATGAAACATCTGAAAATTCTTCAGGTGAGACTGGGAGGTGCATTAGCATAGATTATGTTATGCCATGTCATGTTATGTTAACAGTGTTTCTATTGTGTACTAATCAGCCTTGAGGGCCATCAGATTGTTTTAAAAGTAAAGAAGAGAGGAGGAGACTCTGATGTGTTGCAGAGGATCATTCCTGGCTTCTGTGAGATGTGTGATAATGAAAGAACAGAAGAAGTGAGGTGTATAGAAGGTCGTTGGAAGTGAATGCCGGTATTAGGGTATGCTGGCCTGTGCTGTGGAGTGCTTTGTAGGTGTGGGTGAGAAAGTGTGGTGTGATGTGGACTCAGTGTGGGAGATTGGGACTAGTCTCTTGCTGCGTTTTGGATTGGATGCAGTCCTGTTGTGAGCTGGTTGGTTTTCCCTGCACACAGGGTGTTCCCATAGTGTAGTCTGCTGGAGATGAGGGTGATTGTTTTTCTGGAATTGTCTGGCAGCCACTTTAAGGTTTACTTCAGCATCCTTAGGGTGTTGAACAAGGATGAGACCACTATGTTGACTTGGGTGGTCATGTCCAGTTTGTTGTCTTAGATAAATCTGATATTCTTGCTTGATATCAAGGTGTGGGGGGGGGGGGGTTCCAAGGTCTGTGGGCCTCCTGGTGCAGTCTCATGGTAAGGTTTCTTTCCAGAAGACCACCACTTCGGTCTTGTCCAAGTTCAATTTGAGTCAAATGGATTTCATCCAGGTTGCCACTTCGCTCATGCATGTGGGGAAATTGTTCTTGTTTTGGGGGTTTTGTCCGAGAGGGACAGTATAAGTTGTGTGTCGTCAGCATAAGTGAGAATGTTTATGTTGCGGGCATCAGCCAGGGGAGTCAAGTAGATGTTGAAGAGTGTCGGACTAACAAAGGAGTCCAGTGGGACTTTTCATGCTTCAGAAGTGTAGGAGGGCTTCTTGATGGCTTGGGTTCTTGCGGTCAGGACGAAGCTGATCCATTTGAGGGCATGTCCCTTGATGCCTGCTTCATGGAGCCACCCGAATCGGATGGGATTTGAGACAAGATTGAAGGCTGCTTATATTTCATAGAAGGATGAGAGCTGCATTTGCCCCCCTGTCAAGGATTATCCGAATGTCCTCTATTGATGCTATAAGGGAAATTTCTGTGCAGTAGTTGGTTCTAAATATTGACTGTGTGGCATAGAGAAGCTGGTGATTAGCAAGGTGGTCAGGGAGTCTAAGACTTTGCCTTTGGAGGAAAGGCACAATATTAGTAGGAAGTTTGTGAGTTTAGTCTGGCAGCCAAGGGTTTCTTCAGAAAGGAATTGATGGATGAGTGTTTCCATGGCTCTGGAAATGAGGGTGTACTGATAGAGGTGTTGAGGAATGGTTGTGAGGACCTCGTTCATGAGGGTCGCTCCTTTGTCTGAGGCATGGTGGGGGTAAGGTTCCAACAGGGCCACGGAGTGACCGACTTTGTGATTGTTGTGGTTTTCTCTGTACTGCTAAGGGGTCCCATGTTGTGATTGTGTTATCTTTGTTAATTTCTAGGAGACTTCTGGAGAGAGTCGGGGTTCCGGTTGTGGTGCAAAGTTTCTGTTTGAAGTTGTGATTTTGCTGAAAAAGAAGTATGGAAGGTCATTGCACGGATCTTGTGATGGGCTGATGCTGCCAGTGGCAAGTGTGGGTGTGGATAAGTCTATGACCATTGCAAATATTTCTTTGGTGCTGTTGGAGCAGGCGTTTGTCATTTGACAATGGCCTTCCTCTTAGTTTCTTGGACTAGCTTGCAGTACTCTCTCTCTGTGACTTTGAAAATGTCTTTTCCTGCTTCCCCTTTGCTGGTTCTCCATTTACATTCCAGTTGATTGCAGTGTTGTTTGGCCATGCTGAGGTCCTCCATGTACCATCAGGCTTGTATTGCAGTTTTTGCGGTGTGGCTTCATTTCATGAGGACCAGAGTGTAAGCGCAGTTGGTGACCTACTTGTTGAGGATATCAATGTTGCATCCCGAGAAGCCCTTGAATTCTGATATATTCTTGTGGGGGTGTTGTATGGTTCCTATTAATTCAATAAAACTGTGTGTTTGGCCAACATATGCATGAAAACTATAGGAACTGAGTCTACTCATACCATCAAAATATATTGGCCTGATTCCTGGCTACCTCACACAGCACCATCTGGACCCCTAAAACCTCACAGGGTACTGCATGGTATCTGCAACCTTAGAACATGACATCCCTAATTCTCCCAAGAAAATTGTGTAAACATATCTATCCTTTCATTGTGAACTCAGGTATGCCCAAAGGGATGCACAGGAAATAAAAAATAGGCATTTCAAACATTTATTGAAGCAATTGGATTCTTGTGGAAAATGCGTATGCTGCAATTATTAGCAGAAGAAAACAAAGCATTTTAACCAGCATTACAAGAATAGTATAAAATATAAATAGTTTAACCATTATAATTACTGTGGTGATTATATAAATACATATAATTGTACTCATACGTACCAAAACCCATTCTAGAAGGCATAGTAACAATGCATTTATGCCAGATACCTTGGAGTGGTCTAACTCCCCATTTACTTGTGTGTGTGTGTCATCCAGAAGCCAGTCTGGTGTAGAACAGGTTGCTGTCCCTCGCAGGACAGTGATGAGAGTCAGCAGGGCTGGAATTTGGGACATGTGTGAACATCCAGTATAACCCATGGAAATTCTCCTTTGCCAAACAATGGCTTGAGGGCAGTTTATATAAAAAAATGAACCGATTAGCACTGTGCCTGAGTTCAGATGCCTACGTCATTGTTATTATACTGACTCAGACATTTCTCCTAATGGACAGCAAATGCAAGGGCAGTGTGAGCAGTGTACTTGGTCCTTGGACAAGATATACAGTGTTGTGATAATATGCCTATGAAGAAGTGCATATGTAGGCAAAATATATAGCTATGTTTATTATCGCACAAAGGCAAAATGTGCTCAAAGTCACCATCTAAAAAGGTGCCAAGTTTAAACGTGAACATGTAAAATAAGAGCGTTTGTGCATGGGCGATATTAACCTTCATGACAGAGGGCAGTCATCCAATCCGCCTACTGTTGCACTCTCTGGAGTGGGAATAGTAATTTTTACAACTACGCTATCCAATGCTTTCCCTCATGTTGCACTCTCTGGAGTGGGAATAGTAATTTTTACCCCTAAGCTATTCAACGCTTTCCCTACTGTTGCACTCTCTGGAGTGGAAATAGTAATTTTTACCCTCCCGTTATCCAACGCTTTCCCTACTGTTGCACTCTCTACAGTGGGAATAGTAATTTTTACTTCTATGCTATCCAACGCTTTCCGTACTGTTGCACTCTCTGGAGTGGGAATAGTAATATTTACCCTCCCACTATTCAACGCTTTCCCTTACTGTTGCACTCACTGGAGTGAGAATAGTAATTTTTACCCCTACGCTATCCAACACTTTCCCTACTGTTGCACTCTCTGGAGTGGGAATAGTAATTTTTACCCCTATGCTATCCAACGCTTTCCCTACTGTTGCACTCTGGAGTGCGAATAATCATTTTTACCCCTACGCTATCCAATGCTTTCCCAACTGTTGCACTCACTGGAGTGGGAATAGTAATTTTTACCCCTACGCTATCCAACGCTTTTTCTACTGTTGCACTCTCTGGAGTGGGAATAGTAATTTTTACCCTCCCGCTATCAAACGCCTTCCCAACTGTTGCACTCTCTGGAGTGGGAATAGTAATTTTTACCCTCCTGCTCTGCAACGCTTTTCCTACTGTTGGACTCTCTGGAGTGAGAATAGTAATTTTTACCCCTACACTATGCAATGCTTTCCCTATTGTTGCACTCTCTGGAGTGGGAATAGTAACTTTTACTCCTACACTATCCAATGCTTTCCCTACTGTTGCACTCTCTGGAGTGGGAATAGAAATGTTTTCCCCTACGCTATCCAACGCTTTCCCAACTGTTGCACTTACTTGAGTGGGAATAGTAATTTTTAATTTTTACCCTCCCACTATCCATCGTCTTCCCTACTGTTGCACTCTTTGGAGTGGGAATAATAATTTTTACCCCTACGCTATCCAATGCTTTCCCTACTTGTGCACTCTCTGGAGTTGGAATCGTAATATTTACCCTCCCGCTATCCAACATTTTCCCTACTGTTGCACTCTCTGGAGTGAGATTAGTAATTTTTACCCCTACGACATTCAATGCTTTCCCTACTGTTGCACTCTCTGGAGTGGGAATAGTAATTTTTACCACTACTCTATCCACTAGTGATTTTTACCCCTACGCTATCCAACGTTTTCCCTACTGATGCACTCACTGGAGTGTGAATAATAATTTTTAACCCAACGCTATCCAATGCTTTTTCTACTGTTGCACTCACTGGAGTGGTGTAAATTTTACCCTTTCCGCTATCCTACGGTAAAAATATTTTATATTTTTTATTAATATTACGTTCATATATATATATATATATGTAATAATAAATCAATTTGTATGTTATTTTAACTTTAATTATTTATTAATTTTAAGCTTTTTTAAGTATTTTAAGTATGTTTAAGTTAATTATATTTATTATTTCCTTAATTTTTAATTACTTTAAAGCTTTTTAAAAAATTTGATATTTTGACTAACTATATTTTTTACATCGATATTTTTGATTCAATATTTTTGTACTTACCTGTTTGGAGATAGGAAGTCGATATTTTGGCATTCTATATTTTTTACTCAATATTATGGTAGTTCTATATTTTTGTTATCGATATTGTTTCAGTGATCCCATATGAATCAAAGATGTTATTTGGCTCAGCCACAGACTCTGGGATATGGAATCCTATTCGATCTCTTATAAGCATATACTTTTGACCAAATCAGCTCTGTCTACTAATTTACCACTAAGAGGCTCACGTTGCATTTTGTCATCATTTGAGACATGATTGAGGATGTTTTGACGTCCCCTGAAATTCATAAGCTGCAGCTCTGTCTAATATCACTTGTAATTCCTCAAGTGATATAGATAGTTGTGCAGGGAGCACATGTGCCCTTTCATTTTTCTCCTGCAGAAAGAACATCTTGCTAAAGCCAGGCTCTTTCAAATAATCCCTACATCTTAAAGGAATTGCATTCCATGTAAATATTCGCTGTTAATGAGCCATGTTAGCCAAGCCAAGCTCCTCTAATGCTATCACCTGAAGCATGCTTTAATTCTGAGATAAACAGGGGCCAGGCTCACTAGCTAAGCATGACCAAAGCATGGGACAAGTGGACACACGGGCCCCATCTTCCAAGAGTTGATTTTACCCTTAATATGACCTCTATTTCTCTATTTCTGCATCTACCACTTCGCCGACCTACTTCTACTTCAGACTCCACTTCTTTCTACCCACTGTCATTTTAAGGATTGTGGGTTTCCAGCCATGGCTGTTTTTGTGACTGCATTTCTGATAATTGACCTCATAAGTCATTATTCTTTGGTATATTGCTGCCTTGAAATAATATTCAAAGTTGTTCCAATCTGGCAAGAAAAAATATGCCTGAACTTAGGCCCCCTAAGTCCTTAAGATGATCATGTCAGTAAGTCCCACTTTTAGAGTTCACAGATAGATGATGGCTATCCTGTTCAATATATTACAAAGCCCATTAGATATAATGTACTTGTAATACAGTGGAAGGGATATCTGCCACGTTTGTGCCGGAGTAACCTGTCCGCCAAACTCTAAATCAGGCCTTAAGACTTAAATACAAAACTTTCACATATCACATTTTCAGCTGGAGCATCTGCCTCATTGCAATACTGAAAGGAGCAGGTACTGATTTTGGCAGCATGGGGATTTATGGTAAAAGGGCAGCTCTGCCAAGGTGCAGATGTTGGCTTCTCTAGTCCATGTTTTTTCTTTGAATTCTTGAATTCTTGAGCTTATTACATTATCAATCCAGCACTATTCGTCATGGAATTCAAACAAAAACACCTGGAATGGCACCACTAATCTCATGGACCTGGGAAACAAGTCAGTTGTCAGAGAGCTGTGTTCTAGGTCATTAGGAAAAGTAACAGTCCGAAAACTGCAGGACTTTAATTATGCATCATAGGAGGTTTCTGAAATGGAGTACAATAGGAAAGGAACTGCTTTTATGACAGGTGGAAGCACCCTCAAATTGTGATAAGGTAGACAGAAATGGAAGGTAATGTTGAATAGTTCCTACCAATCGGTAGGATCTGCTTATTGTTCGGAGAACATAAACTAAGGGCTTGATGTCAAGACTGATTCTGGCCACCCCCACAGGAAATGTTGGCCTATAGACCAGCTAGATCACAGTCCCACCATAAGCCCCCCTAACCAACCAGGGAGCGAATAGTTTCAGGCAACCACTAACCATGACAACCCTGATTCCTTAGGGATCATGGAAACAGTACAAAATCTTTTGCTCAGTCACTCGTGCTCACTCATTCTCAGGGAAATATACAGAGACCAAACAGAGGGACATTTTCAATAATATTTATTGAACCAATGTTATTCTTACGTAAAATATGTGTGCAGCAATGATTAGTAGACAGAAGAAGATAAATGAATTACAAGCACCAAAAGCGAAAATTGTAGATACAGTTCTATCATGGTGCTAAAATATTGTATATATGCTGGCATATAAACAAGACAGTAATCTAGCGTACTCCTTCTATGCACACCCTACTCTAAGTGTACCTATAGTGTGTGTAGATGTAGAGCCAAGACTTTCCCTAAGGTAGTAGAGTTATGGACCCCTTCGTGGTCACAAACTGGGCACCCCTCACATTATGTCAGGTTGCCGCATGGTTATTTCTCAACATACAAGGACACTCTGCATCAGAGGAAGTACCTCCTCTAATAATTTATCGGATGTTCATCTTTTACAATAGAAAGAAGCCTCGTGATGTACGTGTAGATTAGTGATGTTCAGATATATAGATAGCCATGTCACCTTGTGGATGAAGATAGTGATGACATTTGTATGTAGTGTGAAGCAAGACCTTGTACATGATGTTCAGGGCATTGTGATAATGTTGGGCGAAGCTAGATGTAAAACAAGTATTGTTTTGGAGAAAGTAATCCAACATTGTTTTGCGTGAAAATGTGTGCAAAAGGTCACAGCTGGAAATGTTATTTGTGAGGAAAATGTAATAAAATTAGCTGCTTTGCTACATGGGCCTAACTTAGGAATGCAACACCCACTCCTAATACTAAGGGTTGATATCTAAAAGCTATCTAAAAAGCCAGCAGACAATTTTTGAAAACCTTAAAAAATGTCCTTTAAAAACATCTAAATGTGGGCTTCCAAATAAAATATGTAAAAAGCTGTATTAGTCATTATTTTATTTCAGACCCCAAGCACTTAGAAAGCCATGGTGCCTGGAAAAGAAAATTGCAGTTTTAGTACATTTTGATGAAAAAGTGACCAAATTGTTCCCACATGGAAAAAGGCCAATTGTTTATGTGTTCCGAGTAGTAGATGCAACATTGCTGTAGCCCACATTCGCAGAAGTTCCTAGAGGCGCTCCCTGTAGCATCTTTCTGGAGCAAAGGTGATCCCATCCAGTTCCCAGAGCAGTCACTGAGAGAGGTGTTGTATCCCACAAGTTGTCAGCAGAGCCGTTGTTCACATCACTAGGAGCTGAAGCCTCTCAGGATGGCTCTAAGAATGCGTTCATCCTTAATTGAATACGCTGGGGACAGCAATACGCTTGGGCCTTCAAGGGATCAATCGGTACTTCATTGTCCAGTGGCGCAACCTATTCTGATCCAAGAAATATATCCAGGACGCATTTATGACTGCAAAGCAGGCAGTGTAAGACAGGTTGTATGAAATAGAGCCAGACCGGCCTGAAATACAAGAACCAGTACTCATTTAATTCTTGAAGCTGAGGTGTGCCAAAGCAGTGCATCATGCGCTCACATAAATGCAGCGCTTACAGTGCCGTCTCCATTCAGAGATAAACTGGGATGTCCATTATGGAGCCGGTAGAATAAAGTCAATATGCCCGCCACAAGTAGCAGAACAAGCATGATCCTTCCAAAATTGCTTCCAAAACACGGAGTGTATGAAAGATGGTATAACACTCAATATAGTCTGAAAGTTGCTAACCAAACCAGAGCTGATTCATTTAAAAAATGGTCACTATTCCTTTCATATCAGACATGTTAAAGATACAATGGACCAGTACCTCAAAATGCAGAGAGCAGTTAGTGTGGAGTAGTGTCTGTATCTCAGACTAGAACCCTGCAACCTGGAGATCAAATGTCTCTTTGGCTAAAGTTAAAGCCACATCCTTCTGTAAAAGCATGGCTTTCAGTTTGCTCAGGGAGTCAAATTTTATGCTGGGAGCAATTATCGAAGGCCATAGTACTGCCTCCCTAACTGTGCGGGCTGGTGGAAACAGTACTTGTGTACAACAAGTGACTATGGAATTAACAGTCACTAAATAAGCAATGCTTGGTTCCATTTTCCAGCAACCTTGATGATTCAGCATCCATTAACTTCCATTCAAGAGCAGCCTGAACACAGATGAATCATGGCAGTTGGGGAACCCTTCAATCAATCAATAAATCATTTGTAAAACGCACTACATACCCGCGAGGGGCTCAAGGTGCTGGGGGGGGGGCTACTGATTGAACAGACAGGTCTTGAGTATCCTCCTGAAGCTCAGCAGGTCTTGTGTCTGTTGTAGGCTCAGTGGGAGGATGTTCCATGTCTTGGCGGCGAGGTGGGAGAAGGATCTCCCACCTGTGGTTGTTCTTCAGATGCGCGGGACGGTGGTGAGTGAGAGGTCGGCGGAGCGTAGTTGGCGGTTGGGGATGTAGAAGAAGAGCCTTCCGTTGAGATAGGCTGGGCCAGTCTTGTGGAGTGCCTTGTGTACGTGGGTGAGGAGCTTGAAGGATATCCTCTTGTTGACGGGGAGCCAGTGCAGGTTTCTCAGGTGGGGTGATGTGGCTGTGGCGTGGTACATTGAGGATCAGTCGTGTTGCATCGTTTTGGATGCGTTGTAGTCCTTTGAAGAGCGTGGTCGGAGCTCCCGCATACAGGGCGGTTCCGTAGTTGAGTCTGCTGCTGACGAGGGCCTTGGTGACTCTCTTTCTTGTATCTGTCGGGATCCATCTGTAGCTCTTGCGGAGCATGTGGAGGGTGTTGAAACAGGAGGAGGAGACGGCGTTGGCTGGGTTGGTTATTGAGAGCATTGAGTCGAGGATGATTCCCAGGCTGCGTGGGTGGTTGGTGGGTGTCGGGCTGCCCCCAGTGCCGTTGGCCACCAGGAGTCATCCCAGGATGAAGGGTTGGAGCTGAGGATGAGCACATCCGTCTTGTCCGAGTTCAGCTTCAGACGGTTGGTCTTCATCTAGTTGACGACGGCCTTCATTCCTTCGTGGAGGTTGGCTTTGGCTGTGATGGGGTCCTTGGTGAGGGAGAGGATCAGCTGAGTGTTGTTGACATAGGAGGTTAAGTTGAGGTGGTGCTGTCGGGCTACCTGTGCTAGCGAGGCCATGTAAATGTTGAACTGGGTCGGGCTGAGGGAGGATCCCTCGGGTACGCCGCAGATGATCTCGGAGGCTTTCGAAAGGAATGGGGAGAGGCGGACGCTTTGGGTTCTGCCGGGGAGGAAGGAGGTGGTCCAAACCAGAGCCTTGTCTCTGATCCCTGCGGCATGGAGACGTGCTCGTAGTGAGTGCGGTGGCAGACGGTGTCGAAGGCGGCAGAGAGGTCTAGGAGGATGAGTGCTACAGTGATGCCGTTGTCCAGCAGGGTCCTGATGTCATCAGTGGCGGCGATGAGGGAAGCCTCGGTGCTGTGGCTGCTGCAGAACCCTGACTGGGAAGGGTCCAGGATTCTGTTTTCTTCGAGGTATCGGATTAGCTGTCTGTTGACGGTTTTCTCGATGACCTTGCCCGGGAAGGGGAGCAGAGAGATGGGCCAGAAGTTCTTGTGGTCTCTTGAGTCTGCCTTAGGTTTTTTGAGTAGGACGTTGACTCAGCGTGTTTCCAGATCTCTGGGAAGGTCGCGTCTCAAGGGAGAGATTGATGACGTTGCGCAGGTGGGGTGCGATGGAGCTGATTGCTCTATTGAAGACGTGGTGTGGGAATGGGTCCGACAGAGAGCAAGAGTGGATTGAGTGCATGGTCTTGATGGTGTCATCGATGCTCACTCTGGCCCAGGTTAGCAGGGGATCATGGTCAATGGTGTACAGACGGTCTGTTGTGTTGCCGTCTGTTGGGGCTGTCTGGGTGTTGAAGCTGTCGTGGATGTCTGCTATCTTGCGGTGGCAGAAGGTGGCGAGGGAGTCGCACAGGGCTTGCGACGGCGGGATGTCGTTGGTATTGGAGCTGGGGTTGGAGACTTCCTTCACGATGTTGAAGAGCTCCTTGATATTGTGTGCGTTGTTGTTGAGGTTGTCTTTGAAGGAAGTCTTCTTGGCCGCCCTGATGAGGTGGTGGTGGTTGCGGATGGCATCCTTGTGTGCTGCGTGGCTGTCTGGAGTTTGTTCACTGTGCCATTTCTTCTCTAGTTTTTGGCAGGCTTGCTTGGAGGCTAGGAGTTCTGGGGTGAACCAGCTGTCCCTCTTGCTGGTGTCTCTGTAGGGGTTTTCTTCAGTGGGGCGACAATGTTGGGGCAGTCCTCGATCCAGCATCTAAGGCTGTGGGCAGCGTTGTCAGTGTTGTAGGATTCGGTGGGTGGGCTGAGAGCAAGGTTTGTGTGTAGTTGGTCTTCAGTGATTTTGCTCCAGCAGTGGCGGGGGATCTGTTGGGTGCGGTGGTGTGTAGTGGGTTTCTGGAAGGCGAAGTGGATGCAGCGGTGGTCGGTCCAGAGGAGTTCGGTGGTATGGCTCATGGAGAAGTACGGGCTTTAGGAGAAGACTGGGTTGAGCGTGTGGCTGGTGGAGTGGGTGGACGTTGTGACGAGTTGCTTCAGTCCGAGGTTGACGGAGTTATCAATCAGGGTTGTGGAGTTGTTGTCGTCGTTATTATCAAGGTGAAAGTTCAGGTGTCCGAGGAGGATGTAGTCGTGAAGGTTAGGGCGTGTGTGCTGATCAGGTTGGTGATGGAGTCACTGATAAGCATGGGCGGAAAATCTGTTACGCTCGCGGATTTTGCGGATTTTCGGTAAATTCGCGATCCGCTAACACTCGCGAATTTACCGAAAATCCGCAATTTTGCACGCAGCGGCTTTTTTTTTCTTGATGATACCATTTTGCGGCTTGTGGCGTGCGGCATAAGTTCGCAATTGCGACCATGTAGGTGCGGCGGGCAGCAACAATCTCGCACTCGCGAAATTACAAAATTTGCAATTCTGCACAAGAAATCCACTAGCAATCAGCATAGACCTTCTGAAAATGATGATTTTTATCAGAATAACTCCTCAGGTTGACATTTACCTGCCCTTTTTTGAATTTGAGGCCTTTTGACTTTCTTTGGATCACTTTTGGATCAGAAATCAACTTTCACAAGTAAGTTTATTTGGGGCATTACATTTGCTGTTCTGCAGAAAAATGAGTTTTGCTAAACTGAAAGCACTCAGCAGGTGCAAATGTTCAAATTCATCATTAGTAACCATTCCCAAAGGTCCTGGAAAAAAAATGCACTGCAACAGAAAGCAAATTACAGATAAGGAAGCAGGTGCCAGACTGGAATTTTAAAACAGTGACACAATAATAAATCAACCCCAAATTAATTCATGTCAGTTGAAGCAGGGCAGGTGTGCTTGCTTTTTCAACCCATAATCTACAGTGATGATGAACCAGAGGGTGGCAATGATGTATCAGAGGGTGGCATGGGTGAACCAGAGGGTGGCAGTGTTGAAACAGAGGGTGCTGTGAACCTGTGATGATGAACCAGACGTAGAAACAACATAGTCGCGACCGTTGCGTGCCGACAAGTAAGTTTACAATCGCGAACTGGTATAAAATCCTCGCGAACTGGCAGAAACCCTTGCAAACACTATTAAAACAAAAAAATCCGCAAATTTGCGAGAATTCGCGGATTTTGCGGATTGCGAGTTTGCAAATACGCAAATTCGCGAACGCCAGATTCGCAAAATTCGCCCATGCTTAGTCACTGAACTGGGGGCGGGGTCTGGGGAGTCGGTAGACGAGGGTGCCTCTGAGGGTGGAATTAGGGTCTGTGTGGAACTGGAAATGCATGTGTTTGGCAGTGCTGAGCGCATTGTCGGTGCTAGTCGAGACCCTGATGATGTTCTTGTGGACAATGGCAATTCCTCCTCCCACTCCATTGGTGCGGTCTCTGCGGGTGATTTTGTAGCCGTCTGGGATGTCTATGGCGATGTCAGGTGCCGAGGAGTCATTAAACCAGGTCTCTGTCAGGAAGGCGACATCCAGGGATGTTGTGTCGAGCAGGTCCCAGAGCTCTATGGCATGCTTTGGTGCGGAGCGGGTGTAGAGTAGTATGCATTGGAGGTGGTTGGAGTCTTTCTTGGCGGGTGTAGCTGCAGTTCCGGCAGGTGAAGGGGCCGTGTGTGCATTTCAGGTCGCCTTGAAGCAGGTGTGGCTCCGACCGGAGTTCAGAGCATGCAGAGTGCTGGTGTCGTAATGGCGGCGGTCGTCGTGGCAGGTGCGGCGGCCAGGGGTTCTAGCGCTGTGCGCGGTCCAGGTGCAGACGGGCGCAGACGGGCTCGCCTTAGGCGCACCTTCTGCGCGCCAGCAGCGGGGCTGTGCAGCGCCTGGCATATATGGGGATGTGGGAGGGAGGAGCAGCTGGGAGGGAGGAGCAGCTGGGAGGCGGGAGCAGCGAATGGCCAGTTGGCAGTCAGGGGGGCGGGCCGCAGGGGACGCAGCGGTAAGGGCAGTGAGGGACAACGAAAGTAACAGAAGGAAAAGGGGCACAAAAAACGAGTGGAACAGGAGGCAAAAGGGGCACAGAAACGAGGGAAAAACGAGTGGAACAGAGGGCAGGAGGACACAAAAAACGAGTGGAACAGAGGGCAGAAGGGCACAAAAAATGAGTGGAACAGAAGGCAAAAGGGGGACAAAAACGAGGGAAAAACGAGTGGAACAGAGGGCAGAAGGGCACAAAAAACAAGTGGAACAGAAGGCAAAAGGGGCACAAAAGCGAAGGAAGAGCGAGTGGCACAGAAGGCAAAAAGGGCACAGAAATACCGGAAAAACAAGTGGCACAGAGGCCAAAATACAGAATACAGAAATACCGGGGCAGCTAAGAATAGCAGGCAGAGTGGCACGGGGCAGCGAGGGGAACAGAAGGAAAAACCGGGCAAAGACCCGGGGCAGGGAGGGGTACAGAAGGAAAGACTGGGCAGAGAGAGCATGGGGACAGTGAGGGGAACAGAGGGAAGAAAAAGGGGCACGGACCATGTACAGGCAGCGGGGAAAGACAGATAACAGCAGTCACAGACACAACAATGAAAATACAGGCGGTACAATAAAAGCAATAAAGCGGAGGATGAAAAAACCGACCTACCTCCTACCACTGGCCACCAGGGATGAGGCGCAGGTGGTAGCCTGCGGGTGGTGGAGGGCCCTGAACTTCCTCAGCAGCGGCAGCAGGGGCAGGGAGGCACAGGCGGTCCTGTGCGGAGGGGGAGCAACCTACCTTGTGGGGTCAAATGTCGCTTCAGATAACAAGACAAGTTCACGATTGAAGCATTGCATGCACCATGGACAGAAATGTCCGTTTAAGGAATCTTCACAGTTGGAGCCACTAAAAAACACTTCTGTGTCGTCCATTTCTGCATCTAAGTCTGAACTGTAACTCCCAATACACATATCCTTCCCCTAGCGCTTCATATCTGCCTACGTGTTGGTAGTGGGGACAATATAGGAATTGAAAGGTCGTAACTGGTAGGGTGATGTAACCATGTATTATCCATTCAGTGGATGGTGTTTCAGGCACGGTCAAAGGTAATCGATCTAAATTTTCAATGTGCAACATAGTATTTTTCACATCTCAATGTGCCATGGTCATCTGTCTTTCTGTTAGATCGTATGCTGAAAACAGATTTGTACTGTTTATGTAACGCCATGGCACATGGAACAGAACGTAATATCTGTAACGCCCAGCTCAGTATTACTATTCACTGTAATTGCGACTGTCCGTGTTGTAATATAGACATGTCTTCCTGTACTATGTCAATTGCGGAAAACACAATGTTGCCCAGTGAAAAAATTCTGGATGATCAAGTGGTTATACGATTGTCAACCACAGCCAAAGCCTTTTCTAAATTAACCCTATCTGTCTCACGCAATCTCACGCACTTTCTTAGCAGCATCCTGTTGAGAAATCTTCCTCAGCTCATTGTATATTCCATACAAAAAGCACTTTTGAAGTGGGTTCTGGGGAACGAGTAAAATATCAGGGAGATCCATCAACCTGCCATTCTTTTGTTCCCAGATAGACTTTGTGTCTAATGTGTTCTATCAAAGGGAAGGTTGGAGCTTTTTTAAATTCAGTTGGCCACACTATATTCGGTTTGATGCAGCTGCAGTGATTCCACAAATCATAATGAGGATACCAACTTAGGGCCTCAGCTACAAGGCTATCGCGCAGCTGGTGCATCACTTTTTTTGAGGCATTGGCTGCGCAGTATGCCTGGCCATATTTACAAGGCTACGTAAAGTCACCCTGCATGACTTTGTATGGCAGTGTACATATGTGCCCCTTTCATGCATTACTCTACGTGAAAGGAGCGTTCCGTGGGTGTTGCTGTGGATGTTCCCACACAACATTCATGGAAGCCAAAGCATTCCCAGATTTACAAAGTTTTATAAATCTGGGAATGCGTCCGAATTCTATGCCTCCCCACAGGCGCAACAATGAGAAATACTTGTATTTCTCCAAGTTTTTTACTCTTTCCATGCATACTGCCGACTGCAACATGCAAAGAAAGAGGGAAATGCTATCAGTTCTTATTTTTGCGCAGGAAGGTGTCCCTTCCTGCACAAAACCAATCATCCTCATAACACAGGCACCCTTTCAACATGACTCAAGGGTGTCTGCGCTGGCGCATGGCAGCCAATTGTGTGCCAGCGCAGGAGAAAGCACACAGATGAGTCGTATTGTTGTTAATGTGATGCATCCCTGTGCTTTTAAAATGACGCAGCTCAGCGTGGCAAAATGACTTGTGGTGCTGTGCAGCGTCATTTTTTGTAAATGAGACCATTAATTTTTTGTCTCTAAATTCAAATTCCTTCACATTTGCAGACGTTCTAAAATCTGAAATTTGGCATATTTCTACTTTATTTATGTAAATATTATTAATCAGGTAATAATATTTAATTTTATTAGCAGTGTACTGACCTGACCCCCTGTGTATGCATTGCGAACGCCCAGGGGTCACCGGACCACAGATTAAGAACCACTGATTTAGAGCATTGGACACAATCCTGCAAGTAAACTGTATAGTGCAAATGACGTTATTCGGATTTCAACCAGATTTAGAGCTTAAAACAATTGGCAAATATTTACTAACATCTTAAGTCATTTGTTTTCGCTGTCCACTTTGAGCAAAAAGCTATATGCGATACACTGAGAGATATGTACTCATACTACGATATTATATGTAAATACAGAGTTATGATTAAAATAAGCAGAAAGCTTAATTTTAAAGCGACATCTATGTTTGGATTGAAAATATTCCAGTACCGTGCTTCACTAGGGGGCCAGAGTTCAGTAAGATAAAACAGCGGGAGAGACCTAAAACATTTATGCAAATCTCTGACTTTTAAAGGACAGTATACACCCTGCAAACAGATTGTCACCTTTAATTCTGCTTCTGTGATCTGCAAGCATTTGGGGAAGAAATATTCTCGGTCATGTAGATTTCTCCTAGAAGTTCATAATGTGACAGCTTACCACCTTTGCATCTCAGTAGCCAAGTCTCCATTATCTTCACTTATGAAGTTATGCTAGATGCAATCATTTGAGACAGCAAAAACAATAGAGCCCCTTGATTGTATAATAAGGGCTGGCATGAATCCCGGATGTAATACCTCGTTCTTATTGTTCAGCCCTCAATTGTCAAGAAAGATTATTTTTTCAGATATTTTGCACAAAATGGAAACAAGTGAAGTTCTTTGCCTTTTACTCTATCTTAAAATATGCACCCACCATTGTGCTTACTATATATGTTCCTAACAGCACATGCCTGATTATAAGATATGTACCAGGAAGTTTCCTCCACACTGTTTTGAGATGAGGTCTCAAAACAAAAAATATGGGGCAGATTTATGAGTTCTGGCGCATCTCTGCAAATCAGCAGGGAGGCGCCAGAACTGATGCGTCACCACCAATGTGCCGCACCATGGTGCAAGGAAGGGCAGATGCGCAAGTCCAACATAAATCTGCCCCTATATATTTTGGACCATTTTCTTGCAAATCAGATCTTTGTGTACAAGATGCAACGCAAGACCGAGAAAAGGTGAGTGCCTCATAACATACGACAGGGCTCGTCATAAACAGGGTGCAGGAGACAAACTAAAGTAAGAGAACTTACCTGCAAATCCATTACTATGGGTTTATGATTCCTCACTCTAGTCATTAGACTATGAGCTGGATCTATCTCCAGAGACACATTCTCCGATGCCACAATCTTCTTTCAAAAACTTTTAAGACCCTCCTAGGTCTCCCAAAGGAAGTATATCCAGACCACATATCTAAACGGCACACACCACAGGTCCCAAGACTCCACTTTAGGTTGTCTCAGGTAAGAAACCAGGAAGGAGAGTGGGATTTAATCAAAGGAAGAAATGGAAACAAAGCAAGTAATAGAATTACCATTAAGTCATTTACATATTACCACCTCATCCTGTTTCTTATTGCAGCCATTACATTAGGAGGAATTAACGCCACAATAAAGCCTAACTGGTCTGAAAAGGATTTAAAAAGAAGACTACATGAAATAATACCATGCCAGTACAGTCATTAATATTGAATCTTCGAACAAATTAATTTTAAAGCAGAAAGAACTCTAGAATAAAAATCAGCAGCATTGCCCCATCGCATTTGAGATAACACTTCATAAAAGTGGAAGGTGTTGTCCATGTGACACCCTAATAATATTTGATCAAAAATGCACTCTGGTCCTCCTCCAGGAGGCAAACTTGGGTCAAGTAGATCTTTACTGCACCTGTGCTGGATGGAATATTTTGGAGTTTATGCACCATAGAAATGAAAGATCTCACCCAATGAGAGTGGAAGGTTTGAAGCCCTTCATGGAAAGACCAAACTTCACAGAAAGAGAATTTGCTTGCCGAAAAGAGAGTATTTTTTCCAGGTCAATCAATAGTGCTTTCCTCATATCCAGGTATGGAGGTGAACCTCTTCAGATGAGGAAGCTACACTGGAACCATTTTGGGGCATATTCTCAAGAACGTGTGATAACTACTACAAGAGTAGCATAACACAACTTTCAACATCGCAGTCCACCGCCGGAAAATAACCCTGTGACAAAGTGGAATTCACAACACGGCGGCAGCACGCGATAGTCTGCCGAAACTCTGGACAATGTCCGCGATGCAACCACTGCAATGGAGACAATAACACAAACCACAACACCAAAAAACCTGCGATGGGACCAAGTGCGATGAGGAAACCAGCGATAAGCAGCACCAGGCCTGCAACACACACCTGGCCACAGAAAAAATCACCATAAAAGTAGAAAATAACACACAAACACAAACTGACCAATACCCTAGCACCATGGAGGCTGCTGGGCAAGCAGGTGCAGAGGATGAGCGCAACCCCCCAAGCACCCCGGATGACCAGCCTGGGACTTCGGGGACAGGGAAGGACAAGGCGGAGGTGGAGGCCCAGTGCCACAGCTCGAGCTGGGTGAAATGGAGGAGCTGGTGTCCACAGTCATCAGTGTGGAGACCGTGGCTGGAGTCGGGTGATCGGACACTGCTCGACAGGACACAACACAATGGCAACATGGTGAGGGACCACCAGGTACTGGGGGGACAGGAGGAGATTGGCACAATGGCACACATGCACAATCAAGCACAGCACAGTGCACACCCAAAATGACTCTGGGTCCTAGCCCAGATCTACAGACTGTCACAATGTACAATGCCATGCTGACTGAATGTCAACATGTAGCATGTGGCTACATACATATGGAAAAATTGTAATTCACCATCTCCCCTTCACATCGCAGGGGCACCGTCAACACCTCCTGCAGAGCAGCCCCAGCCACTCTTCACTGATGACAAGGGGGACAACACCACCATTGACAGCCAAGCCATCTAAGACATCATTGTCCTCATCGGCAACTCATTTCCTGGATCAGGGCAGGCCAGTTGCATCGATGAGACCCCACCCACTACCCAACCCACCCAGCAGGAGGCACCCACAGCCCCAGCACCCCCCCAGACCCCCAGGAACAACACATGGCCTTCCAACACGTGTGCTAGAGGGCCTCAGGGACACCACAGAGCAGGTGCGGTTTGACTTCGACAACATGGCAACCAAGCTTGACACCATCCTTGGGTGAGTAGCCCCGTTCCATGGTCTCCAACAAGTCCTGACTGACATCGCTGGAGTCATGACTTGTAGAGAAGAACACCTGTCTGCTCAAAGTGGCTCTAGCGATACCATACATTTAAACAACAACCTAGGCAGACAAATTGCTTGTCAAAAAAATGTTACATGGGCAAGGGACCATTTTCAAAGTGAGGTTAAAACAAAATGTATTGGCAAATACATCACAAATTCATAAAATAGTTCAAAATAGTATCAATGAGACAGGAATTTAATAAAAATAGTTCAAAAGAACTATAAGTAAATAAACAACATAAAAGACAATCACTATATAAAAAATACAATTAAGAAACAAGAATACAGAGGAAATATACGTGGCACAAAAGTAATAAATCTCAACGAGCGTTTCGGCGACCAGCGCCTTCTTCAGGACAAGCTACACAGTAACTTAAGTCTTTATAAGTTAAGAGACGCCAAATCGTATTAATTTCAAGTGGAAAGAAGATGTCGAAGAATTCTATTTATGGTAAGGATATTCCTGAATTCTTTGTTGTTCAGTTTCTTAGGTATGGATGGAGACACCTACAACAGGATGTTGGTAATGTTCTGGTCCAAACACCAACCTAAAGGAAATTGATGTTCCTTTCAATAAGGATACAGGTCGAAAATCGTTATGATGACTGTATCAGATTTGTTTGAAGCAAATAATGCTCTGATTTAGACGTGAGTATACTGGCGATCTAATTAGAAGAATAGGCAGAAAGTGCCACTGCGCTGTTTCTTAAAGCGAAGCCTCACCGTGCTGAAATAACGATATATATCACATCAGCGCGGCGACCCCACTTGTAGAGCGGAATAGCGGATTCATTATCCAATCTAGCGATACCAGCCATGAGCTGGCACACATGCGGAGGCTCATGGAGCACAGGGTGTGAATGGAGGTGGAAAGGATGGCAGCCACCACTAAACATCAGAGGAATATAGCAGGGATCTACCATGGCCTGCAAATCCGCATCATGGCATTGCTGCCACAAGGCGTGGTGATGTTGAATGCAGCTGCCCACACACCATCCACATCTCCGCCCCCTGGTGTGGCTATGCCTCCCTGTGTGGCAGGCCTAACTACTCCAGCACCTGAGATGTCTGTATCACACAGTGTGGCAGACATTTCACCCCTGGCACCTGAGGTGTCTGTGCCACACAGTGTGGCAGACATTCCACCCCTGGCACCTGAGGTGTCTGTGCCACACAGTGTGGTAGACATTCCACCCCTGGTATCTGAGGTGTCTGTGCCACACAGTGCCACAGCCAGTACAGCAACCCCCCCAGGTGAGGCAGGGAAAATATTCGGGGACAAGGACGTGGATGGGCTTGTGATCAGAAGGGCTCAGTAGCATACATTTCTGCCACCTGGCCTGTTCCTGGTTGGTCCCGCACGTGGCCTTATGACCTTCCACTGACTCCCGATTCACTCAGATGCACTCACCTTGGACTGCCACATCCTTTTTGATGACCAATGGCACGGAGACCATACTGCGGACGGCACCCCTCCTCTTCCGCAGTACTTGTCTTCCATGGATTGACTCTGACTGGCCCTCCACGGGCACAGACAGTATGGTGTATTCGGCATTGCCCTGTACCGCTCCAGCTGCGGAAAAGCACTGGATGTGCAATAAACACCCAGTGACGCACTGCTGTGTCATGTCTTTCCTCACTCATGTATGTATGTGTGGATGAATGTAGGGACAGTGATTTCCCTTGCGTCACTGATGCACATCCTGTGGGATGGGAGTCAGAGGGGTTAATATGGTAATTTGTGCAGGGGTCCCATGGACACCACAACAGGAACACACACAGCAGCCACTTTCTAGTCCAGACATGGACTGAACCACGCCCAGTGCCCACAAGTAATTTTCTCAAGTCCGGCCTTGTTTTGTCGTACGGCAGGCCAGACCACTCGGCTCACACTCCCAGGGCCGGCCTCGTTGCTACCCATCGCGGGCGTACTCGCTGGGATCGTGCAGGTCACTGGTCTAGTTGTCAGCATGTCACAGCCCCTCCCTGACGGCAGGTCTGCACACACATCACACCCACCCGGCACAAGCGTCACAGGCCATATGAGCCTGCAAATATAAGGGGCCGATGATGCCACATACCCCTCTGCCAGTGGTGACCGGATGGCAGAACCGAGGCCTTGCGGCCAGCATGGGCCTACCACCACGTGGCGCTGACTGGATTTGCTCAGGGTTTGTGCCAGTCACTGCGTTGCAGCCTGCCCGGGCCTGCAACCACGTAGAGCGAACTGGGTTTGCACAGGGTTTGTGGCAGTCACTGCGGAGCGGCCTGCACAGGCACTCCACCACAAGACGCTGACTGGGGTTGGACAGGGTTTGTGGCAGACACTGAATTGCGGACGGCACAGGCACCCCGCCACGGGACGGTGACTTAGGGTGCACTGAGTCATTGGCACCTTGAGCTGCTGAGAGGATGTGCAGCCAGTGATGATGGCCCATCCTGGCAGTCCGGCCTGCCCAGGTTTTTTGTGCCTTGTTGGACCGCAGTGTAGGCCGCGCCAGCGCCCTGCATGGGTCTAATGCAACATGGCCCCGCTTCCAGGGTTACAGAGTTGGTGGCAGCCATTGGGCTGAGCAGCTGTGCAGGCTGCGATGTTGCTGGGTGCCCTGGTTCATACCATGCCATGGTGTAATATGGTCCCAGCACCAGATGTGTTACCTGGTGGCCAGCACAGTATGGATGTAGGTGCGGAGGCTCCCTTGTCAACCGGCCCCTGTCTTGTGGCTTGCAGCGCACGTGGTGGGACCTGCAGTCTACATGCTGTTGGCGGAAGGTGAGCAGTGAAGCCCAGGTGTGCATGAGCGGGCATGCTCCGATGGGCAGTGGGAGGGGCTGGGATGCCTCTGGCTTGGTGTGCATGGGGGTGGGGGATGTTGTCTTGTTCAAATATGTGTACTGTGACAGTCATGTCTCTGGACTTGACAGCCTTGTCTAGGATGTGTGACCTGATTTGCAGCTCTATGTACCGGCAAGTGGTTGGAGACACACAGGTGGCAGAAGGTGAGTGGTGTGACCTGGGTGTGCAGGGTTGTCTCTCTCTATCTCTCTCCCTCTCTTCTTCTCTCCCTCTTTCTCTCTCTCTCTTCTTCTCACTCTCTCTCTTTCTCCCCCTTTCTTCTCTCTCCCCCTTTCTTCTCTCTCTCTCTTCTTCTCTCTCTCTGTCTGTCTCTCTCTCTCTCTCTCCTTCACTCTCTCTCTCTCTCTCTGTCCTTTGATGTGCGCAGGACACTCCTTCTCATCATGTTTTTTGTCTTGCAGGCTGTGATCTACGGAATGTGTCGAGGGGTGCCGCCATGTGTCTTAATGTGATTTCTGTTTTGTTTCAATAAAGCTTAATTGTTTGCTTCAGTAGTGAATGTGTGATGGTCATTTCTGTCCCGACACATGCATGTCACCACTTGTGATTGTGAGACATCAGGCAGATTGTTTTTATGTACATGTTTAGGTGTAGGTGAAGTAGCATGCCTTTGCCTGGGGGGTAAGGGGGGTCCTGGGTCTGGTGGCTGTGGGTGTTGTGGCCCTCTTGGGTTTCCGGTGGGCATAATCAGTAGCTCCATGGCATCTGCTGTTCTTCTGGTGGGGCTCTGGGCTGGGCTCCCTATTGTGGTGCAGGCTGCCATCTGACTTTACACCAGGTCAGAGCATGTGTTAAATTCCTGCTTCTAAACTGGCTTATCGCGTGTTTTTTGTTCTTATCGCCAATCTGTCTGGTCGTTGTGACTGTTGAGGTGTTGTGTTGTTGCGGTTTTGTCACGGGAACACCTACCCTGCATCTCATTAGCGATAGTTGCGGGGTCCTCTTTCGCGATGTTTTGTGCGGCTGCTATTGCGGGAAAAGTGGTGCTGTGGGCTGTTAGCACCTGCTTGTGAATGGTGTGGTAAATTTATCACAACTTTGGCTCGATAAATTGCAGTTAATCCCGCGCTAGCTCCTTGTGAATATGCCCCTGGGTGTTTAAAATGAAAAGCCCAAGTAAGTTTAGGAACAAAGGAATGACTGCTGAAGGTCGGCAACACACAAGCCTCCTTCCCAAAGTTGTTTGGTGCAACTCCGCAAAAGAGATTTGCTCAGGTTTTTCTTTCCTGCTCCTAGCCACTATGCTTGCCCTTCTTTAGTACCCAGAATTGTTTCCTCTCAGGTTTTCTTTCTATCCTCTACAGCTTTCAATCTAGGAACAATTTTTTACTGCGCTTTCTCCTTTTCAAAACACATTTCATTTGCTTCCTAGTGCCAGATATAATTCTATTTTCTCTGGGGGCGTGGTCAAGCAGCATGGCCGACAGGACGTGAGCTCCACCAGCTCCGTCCCGAGGACCCACTAATCCTGCGATAAAATCATACCTGGGCTGTCTATTCGAGTGAAGATGGGCCGGAAGCTTCCCTAAATCGGAAGAGACCCCCACATTGGAAGGACGACTCGTGGAACCCCCACAAAATAACGCCGGAGATACTGTAGGCTACCGCAGGGCTCCAGGCCGAGCTACGCGAGGCCATGGTCTGGGCCTGCAGTGGAGCGTAGCGGTGCGGGGGGCCCGTATGGATGTGGTGTTTCGCTGATCCGGGGCTAAGCACGTCCTGGACGGGCCTCCTCTTGCTGAGGACTACGGCTGGCGGACATTTAGGAGCAGCTGGCAGCTACTGGGAGGCCTCGGCGATCTGCGCCGACCCGTGCGGGGAGATCGCGGCGCCCGCCCCTCCCTCAGATGAATTCCTGAAACTGAACCTCCGATCAGGGACCTTTGCCCCTGGTGAGTGCCTGGCTGATCCCCGGGACCCTGGGAGACTCACAAAGAGCAGAGGCGTGCGGCGGTGCTGCGGTCCGGAGGTCACCTCTGCCCTTGTCGAAGGCAGATGCAGCGTGAGGCCGATCCGAAACTGCGAGTTGCCGGGCGGCCTAGCTGGGCTGCCCCGACTTGCCACCGTGTGAAGTGGCCCGGTGCCCGCCCCTCCCCCGGACAATTGCCTGCACCGGACCTTCCACAGGCGGCTCGCTGTGGCTGTGGAATCTGCTGAGGCCCGTGGTGCTGCGCTTTAGGGGACACGAGTGGATTGGCGCCCCTCCCCCACTCGCCCGCCATGTTGACCAGGTGCCAAGGCGCTTTCTTCCCCACGCCGCAGCAGCATACAGCCTGGAAGACTCCTGTCCCGCATTGAGCTGTAGTTGTGCGCTCCTCTGGAGGGGGCCCTTGGAACCTTGAGGGTCGTGCTGCAGCCCCTTGGAGGTAGGGGGCGCTGCTCCGGGCGCCCTGGTTGGCGGGGGAGCCTGCTGACCTGCCTCGGCTGGGCCGCCTGGGATCCCACCGCCTGACCCGGTGGGTGCACTGTGGACTGCTGGCCACCCATTTACTCGTCACCGTTGGAGGTACCGGACTCCTGCCTCTACAAGCACATCTACACCGAGAAAAGGAGATTGCCTCCCCGCCATTGCTTCTTCCAACTGGTCCCCTGCTTGGTTTGGACGCCTTCAGCATCGCACTTGTCTGAAGCTGCCTGGTGCGCTGCCATTACACCTGCTCCTCCTGTCTTTGGCCCGCCCTTGCGCTCCATACCTAGCCAGTGGTGCCTGGGGGGAACCCTCTGGAACATATTGGGAAGGTGCACGATCTACCCCTCCTGATGGCGACCCGCAAGGATAGGTCCTCGAAGTCCTCCCAACCCAACACCATAGTGCAGTATACTACTCCACGTCTGCCCTCACAGAGGATTACACAGCAGATGGGTCCGGAGGACGGTGGGTATGGTCCAGCAGAGCCATCCCGAGCAGAGACCTTGAAGGCTATTCAGGGATCCCATTTTGCCTTGGAGAGGCAGATAGAGACTGTATCCATAGACATTAATCTACTCCGAACAGATCTCCGCAAGGTAGCGGACAAGGTTTCAGACGCGGAGGGTAATATCACCCAATTATAAAGTTAGGTGGCCTCCTTGCAAAATTCAGTCGCACACCTTACGTCCACTACCCATGCGCTGGAGAGAAGAGCTGAGGACGTGGAAGGTAGTACCCGCCGAAGTAACATCAGGGTCCTGGGAGTACCGGAACGATTGGAGGCGGGAAATGCTGAGCACTTCCTGGAGACCTGGATCCGCACTCAGCTGTGCCCAACTGGACTGTCCAGTGTCTTTGTCATTGAACGGGCGCATAGGGCCCTTGTCCCTCCTCCGCACCCGGGTAAACCCCCTAGAGCCCTAATCGCAAAGATCCTGAACTATAAAGATCGAGACTGTATCCTGAGGGCCGCAAGGGAAACGGAGTTCCTCACAATTGAGAACAGCCGATTTTCCATTTATCCTGACTATACCCAACAAGTGCAGGAGCAGCGAAAGTCCTACTGAGGAGTTAAGCAAAAACTCCGGGAAATGAAACTCCAATATATGCTTTTATACCCGGCCAAACTCAAGGTGCTCTCGCAAGGCCGTGCTCACTTCTCCGAGTCCCTGGCGGAGGTGTGGGAGTGGCTTGAGATAAGGGGAGACGACTTACCCCCTGGTGAGCGCGGCGGCCCCCGTGAGACCTGGGGGAGCCGACCCCAGCGGCGGCGTTGAGGCAGAGGGAGGCGCTGATCTGGATCCCGGGGTTCTGCCGAGCCTCGGGTTACTGTGGGAGCAGATGGGGCACTCCGTATGAGAACATCGTCAACGGGGGCGCTCCGGAGTCCCCTGGGGCATCCGCCCCTGGTGAGGTTTTGGCCCCAGATACCTTGCAGGAAACTTTGCCGGATACGGACTCTACGGCTCCAGTGATCCCGGAAACTGGCCTCTCTGAACCACGGCTGGAGTAAGCTTTGACTTGAGGTACTGTTTTGTTAATGCTCTGTTGTCCTCCGAGTTGGGGAGCCTCCTCTTGGATCTCTATTGGTCCAATGTTATCCCTAACTGGTACTGGGGGCCTTGGATGCCTGGCTGAAGCGGAGGACTTGCATCTCAATGGACGGAGGTACGGGGTGAGGGGTCCAAATTTTTTCTGGGCGGATCGCCGCCCAGACTAGAAACTGTATTTAGTAGACATGCCCGGGGACTGTCCTGAAACACTGGGTCCCTCAGGGAGCTGGGGGGGAGGGTGGGTGGGTCTGGTTGGTTGTGTGTGAGTGTGTGTTGAGTGGGTTGTATGGGGTGGCTGTGTACGTCCTGGCACTGGCAGGGGAAGGGCGGGGTAGCGTTTTTGATTGTTGCTGTCCTCTTGCTCGTGGGTGGGGGTGGGGAGAATGTTTTTGAATGGGTTCTGAGTTCTGGAGTTTTTGGAGGGTGGGATAGGGTTAGTGCGGAAATTGTTATTGGCATTAAAAGCATGATGAATCGGACTTATATGTGGCTCATTGGGAGGGCTGGTCCTTCCGGTCTGACTGGAGCGGGGGCCCGGAGGTGGCAGGTCGCAATGTATGTATTCTATGGCCCGTCTGGGTGCAATCACCGACCATGGGTTTTAAATTGTTAACTTGGAATGTGCGCGGTTTGGGTACTTGAACCAAGAGACACATGGTCCTTTCCTTCCTTAAACGACATGGGGTCTCTGTGGCATGTTTGCAGGAGACCCATTTAGATGAAGAAGGCGCCCAGCGGCTGTCTAAGAAATGGAGAGGTCAGATCTTACACTCCTCCTTCTCCACATATGCCAGGGGGGTCCTCATTTGGGTGGCCCCAGGGATCCCTTGCGCTGTCCAGTATGTCGAAGCAGACGTTGAAGGCAGATATCTGCTGGTGCGGATCAGACTAGATGACAGGGAATTATTACTCCTGAACTCCTATGCACCGAATATCGATGACCCAACCTTTTTCTCTCATCTTCAAGATCTTGTTGTTTCGGATCTGGATGCCCCTTTCCTCTGGTTTGGGGATTTCAATTGCGTATTAAACCCTGATTTGGACCGACATGCCCCTAGGTCAGGCACGAAGCCCCGTATGGCGGCACGTCTTCGGGAAGTAATGCACAGCTTAGGGGCGCTGGATGTGTGGCGAACTTGTCATCCCACTCAGAAGCTATATACATGTTATTCTCTGACCCATGGCACCCATAGCAGATTGGACCGTGTACTTGCGGCTAATCTCGCCCCATCTCTCACCTTGACGGTTACGCATCAGGCTCGATACTTGTCAGATCATGCCCCAGTGACGTGCATGGCACAATGGGCTGATCAAGCTGCCCGTCCCCGCACCTGTCGGATGCGGACTGACATCCTTCAAGATCAGGTGGGTAAAGACCATGTGGCGACTGCCCTATCGGATTACATAGATCTGAACTGGGGAAGCTGTGATCTACCTTACTCCACTAAATGGGAGGCCCTGAAGGCAGTGGTACGTGGAGCCTGTATGGGCCTCACATACGGGGTCCGGAAACAGCTGCTGTCTGAGTTGCAAGATGTGGAGGTTGTGCTTCAGCGCACCCAGACTCGACCAGATCCTAACGCTTCAGACCAGGAGGCGGAGAAGGAGGCGCAGGTGTCGGTACATGACATCCTCACCCGCCTTGATAAATACACATTAGGCCAATACAGACAGCGTCTCCATCGCGAAGGCGACAAATCTGGCCGATTACTGGCCTGGATCCTTTGCGCCTGAGAGGATAGTTTCCCTGCGAGACACAGGGGGTGATATGGTGCATTCGGAATCTGCTATTCTTGAGGTCCTCCGATCCCACCTGCAGACTGTACACGCAGCTGACCCCTCGGTCACGGATGAGTCCTATCTTCCCTATCTTCGGGACTTGGACCTCCAGACCCTTTCGGAGGAGGCAGCGAAGGAACTTGATGCGAAGCTGACGCTGAGCGAGATCGGCGCTGCGCTAGCCGCCCTGCCACGAGCTAAGACCCCAGGCGGGGACGGTTTCCCACCTGAGTTTTACCACTCTTTCAGGAACGTTCTGGCCCCCCTCTTATTGCAGGTTTATAATGAAGCCCTGGAATCTGGCGTTCTTCCACCCACCATGAACCAGGGGGAAGTCTGCATGATCTTGAAACCGGGTGGGGATGGTTGCGACCCCTCAGCATTCTGGCCTATCACCCTGATTAATACAGATGCAAAGATCCTCACTAAATTATTGGCCACTCGCCTAGCACCGCACATGACCCACTTGATCCACCCGGACCAGTGTGGGTTTATCCCTGGCGGTAATAGGGCGATGAATTTGCGCCGCCTGAATCATATCCTCCACGTGGGAGAGAGGGTCCTCACGTGCTTGTGTCAATTGACCTGGCTAAGGCCTTTGACACAGTAAATTGGGGGTATCTGATGGAGATGCTCCGTTCGGACGGGGTTCGGACCGGTGTTTTGCAGTTGGATCCGTGAGCTCTACGGGGCACCTCGTGCTAGAGTTCGGCTGGGGTCGGCCTGTTTGGAGGAATGGTCCTTGGGGAGGGGCACTCGCCAAGGCTGCCCTCTCTCCCCTCTCCTGTTTGCTCTAGCAATAGAACCCCTGGCGGTTTCTGTTCGCGCCGAGTTGGAGCAATGGGGAATTAAGGTAGGTAACACCGCGAACGTGATCTCTCTCTATGCCGACAACGCTTTATTCTATTTGACGTCCCCTGGCGTTGATGCGGACTCTGGACCGCTTTGGCGCGGCCTTGGGCTACGCATTAACCTTAGTAATTTCTTGATTTTCCCACTGGCAGGTTGTGCTCCTGACCCGAGCACAGATCTCCCGTGTTTGGGCTTCAGGTACGAGCAGGAGGCGTTCCGCTATCTCGGCATACAGGTGGCCTCAACTGACGAGGCCCTACTGACTTACAACGTCGACCGAGTGCTCCGGGCTCTCCACAAGTCTGTCACTTTTTGGAACACGCTTCCTCTCTCCCTTATGGGGCGATTGGCGATCGCCAAGATGGTGATGCTTCCCAGGATTTTGTACATTTTGCAGAATACCCTGTGTCCGCTTCCTCTCCGAGTGTTTCTCACACTCGACTCGCTCCTTACGTCTCTGCTCTGGGCGGGCGGACGTAGTAGAGTCGCTCTGCGCACGGTGACCCGGTGCTGGGAAGAGGGAGGCCTTGAGGCCCCGAGATTTGACTTATATTACTATGCGGGACAGCTTCTCCCAGCCGCAAGGTGGTTCGCAGATGAGGAGAACTGGGAACTAGCACTACTGGCGGGCACGGCAACCGAGAAGGTTCTAAGGGAGGCCCTAATGCAGGGAAGGGGTGCAGATGAGACTTTACCCTTTGTGGTACGACACACAGCAGGAATTTGGTAGCGATTAGTTGAGAAGGTATGAAGATGGGCCCCCTTCCATAGGGAGCTCCCGGTGTGGATCTTGGCCCCGGTGCTCCGGATGGAGGAGAATATGTCCGATCGAGAGTGGCGCAGTGGCGGATTTAGAGACCCTGGCGGACCTCTATCCAGATGACTCTTTTGTGTCCTTTGAATGGGCTACAGAGAAAGAGAAAAAAAAATAGTTTTTATCCTTTTTCCTTCCCTCTTTCTCTCCTTCCCTCCCTTGCTGCAATAAAACAACTGTCTACCCAAAAACAAAGAGTCTACCAGATAGGGAGTGTTACAGTTAGAGTACAATCTTCAAATGGTAAAATGACCCCACATTTTCTCAAATTTTTTTAATGAACGTGCTCCTCTAAGTTTTGCGAGGGCTAGCTCCATAGAGTATAGCTCAATTACTAGTGTCCACCATTCCCAGATGTTAGGCGGTTCAGGGCATATCCAAGCTCTAGCCAGTGTTAGTTTGGCACAGGATATAAGAATCGTCACCAGAGCGGGCCGGGGTATGAAGGCAGAATGAATGTCGAGTAATACTGTTAAAGCGGTGATAGAAGGCAGCTGAATCTTCTTAATTTCCAAGACTTTGTGAACTTCCCCCCAAAAGTCCCTAAGGTTAGGGCAGGAGAACAGCATATGTTCCAGATCTGCTGCTTCAGCTAAGCATTTAGGACAATTCATACGATCGCTATGGATATTGTTAGTGGAGCATTTAGAAATCCTTTCCGGTGTGTAATATAACATGCAAGTTGTTCTAAACTGCTGCAGTCGTAAACTAAATGATCGTACTGAGTTATTAATATTAGATAAAGAGCATATTATCTGTTTAGTTGTTATGTTTAAACCCATTTTCACTGCTCCATTTCTTGGCTAGTTTTGGACAGTCATCGGTTTTAAAGGCACAAAGATGCCTGTAATCTTCACTTATAATTGATTTATTTTTATTTGAGTATAAACAATTCCAAATATCACAATCTGAGATGTCATGAATTTGATTTTTCCTAATCAGAAAATCATGCATTTGTAAATATTTGAATCTCATTGTTTCAGGTAAGTCGTATAGAATTTTAAGTGTGTGAAAATCTAAGAACCCTTGTGTGCCATATAAGTCTCCCAAAAGATTAATTCCATGCCTAGACCATCTAAGGGTCGCGCCATCATTAAAAATACCCGGAAGACCCGGGTTCCCCCACAGCTGGAGTTTCAGATGATCGAAGGAGGTCTTACAAAATGCTAATATATTAGCCCAAATCCTGACTATATCACGCTCAGTCTTAAATTTCACCCTCTTGTAGTAATTAGGGTCGTTAGCTCTAAACAAAACATGTTTGAGTCAGTTTTTAGCAAAAATAAATGAAAGAAGAGTGTGTCTTCACTATTAAGTAAAGTAAGGACCGGAGACGCTCGACAAATGAGGACCAAAAATATAGCTTAACTTCGGGAAAGTTAAGACCTCCCTTATCCGTTATCTTCTAGCTTTTTTGTACCCCCATATAAAGCTACTAAATATTCCATCTAATTGCTTGAAGAACGAATTGTTTAGTGCTAGTGGAATGGAACGAAAAAGATACAGGAATTTGGGTAACACCTTCATTTTGATTAAATTGATTCTGCCATTTAAATTCAGGGGCAGTCTGTGCCATTTTTTTAATAGTAGAGTAGTCAATTTAATTAATTCGTTATAGTTAATGTTGTTGATTTCCCGTACTTTAGATGTAATTTTAACACCTAAATATGTGGCAACTGTAAAGGATGTCATTTGACTCTTATAATGCCCATCACTTACGCTGCTACAACACTTTGGCAGAAATGGAGGCCCTGTAATGCTGCTCATCAACACATTGATAGACAGTGGGATAGATAGGGTGAATAAAAGTGTTACTTTCAAAATCTGAAAGAGATTTTTTTCATGTGGGTGTAAAGTTGCAGGCCTCCTGTATAAAGGACTGACGAGGAAAGTGAATATAAAGAAAAGGACAATTTTCATATTTAAACTATATGTCCAACTGGTGGTCGGCAGCAATTAGCTCACTCTAAAAAGCGAATTTTCAGATTTTTTGACTGGGGTTGTTATTTTACTGTTCTGCCTTAAAATCAGTGCTTAATGTGCTCCAATGGTGCAGGTAGGCAGGCAACAGCACCTGTTTTGTTGACCAGGATTTATTTTACATCATCAGACTTAGAGCAGGACAAGAGAGAGGGTGACAAAACATTGAGAAAAAAGGAGAAAGAGAAAGATAGGAAACAGTGAGAAAGTAGAACAAATATCACAAAACTTTGATAATGAGACATGAAATTAAAGGTATTAAAGAAAGAAGCATAAGGTGGAATCAATACTAAGTCGCCTTGATATTGTGCGACCTTGGTGTTTTGCAGCACCGGCATTAGACTCCTTATAAAACATTTTGGCCAGTGCACCTATTTTATTTATTTATTTATTTATGTATTTATTTATCTATTTATATATTTAGGCAAGTGAGGCACTGTCTGAGGAACTAATTGTAAATTCCTGCTTTATTAAAGAAGTGACAGAGTGCATATCATGAAGACATTTAGAGCCCAGAAAGTCCACCGTAGGGGGTCTATTAATTCTTCTACGCCTTCTATTTATCTCTGTTCTAAGGCAATGTTTGGAGTCCTCCTCAGGTCGATGAGAAGAAAGCTTAACAGACTTGCACTTTAATCTTCTCCACCTATGGATTTGGTAAATCCAGGAACTGTTCTTAGATGCCGAGAGACCAGCAGCTGAGCCTTCTTTAATCCTCTCAATATCAAAAGCTCATATGTAAGTGGATCCTTGTCTGTTATCAGTGCATCTTGGCAGGGATGCGAGAGACCGTGTCCCCTTGCATGTCTCGGCAGTGAATTACATCCACGCCTATGAGCACTAAGCCAGATCCTTAAGTTCCAAGGCTAAACAGCACAATGTACATTCTGTAAATGATCAATACCTAATTAAATATCTGTAATTGAATCTGTGTCCGCCATTGATGTTCTCAGCTGTGAAACCTCGCCTTGCCTCAAGCACTGCTTTTCCCTAAATGAAATTCAAAATGAAGACGAGATCTCATTTTCAACATGCAGACGAATACATCCTCTGCCACAAATGAAAGAAATGTGAATAAAAGCTACCAGAACTAAACAAGGTCACTCAGCCAGATCCCCTTTTTGAGGACTTTGTCAATATCATTGCTTCAAATAAGTGAAACCAGCCAGACCTGTAAAATAAAATGATTTTAATACCACCCAGAGAGATCACGTTATCATCATTCTTAAATGTCAGCTGTCATGGTGTTAGACACACGTAAACAATATACGTGTTTACGCACAAACAGTTACATTATGCCCTACATTCCTAACACCATTCAACGCTATTTATACAGCTTCAGCTTGCTTCCAAATATAGAGCTTATCACATGTGTTTTTTTCTTGTGGTTTTCCCTGTTTCCTAAAGTAACAGATATATCTATGGATAACATTTTCGACCATCTTCTCGTCCAATTTCGTACATTAATCTGTATTGATTGCACGAGACTTATTACTTTCGATCGACTTTCCCAATTCTCTGTCTATAGGAGATTTCAGCCTTTTTCAGCTGCTTGTGGACTGGCTCTGTTCAATGAACAGAGCTTTCTTTTATCATTCAGCGCTCTTAGTAATTTCCATGGGCGTTATTAGTTTTTAAGGACAGGATTGACACTCGTGAACTCTACTATCTGTTGCTTGTTCTATAAATAAAGCTGTGTTTCCTGGTATTTGTTTTTATCTTCTTGTTCGTGCTAATTCTTGATTGAGTTTGACCTTAGTGTGACATTCCATGCCAGTGCAAAACGGGGGTTAATATATTGTGGGGCTCATATAACTTGACTTTGTGTAGCTATTTTAAAGTATTTCGCTGAGTTCGGAGTGTTTTGATTTGTGTTGAATTCAACAGGAAAAATATTGAGATATTTAAAGCAATGCAGCGAATAAATACCATTCTGCAAAAATATGTACTTCAAGCAAACGGGATCAATGTTTTCCAACAGAGAAAGGATTCCTGTACTTCTGCATTTAAAAGATAAATTGTCAGCTTCTACACCCATATTATCTTTCTGGTAGTTTTCTAATGAAAGGGCCAATAAAGAAAGTTTACAATGGGGTCAGGCTGTCAGTTTTACACATGGGACTTCACGAAGTTCCAAAAAAGCTTTGGTAAAAACAATAGTCTTAGTATTAGCTGCCAGCCTTTTGCCTTTGTCAGTGCTTGTTTTGTTTTATCGTTGTTTTTTGTAAAGCGTAATTATAAGGGAGCTTCTGGTCCCTTGCTTTTATAGTCTCGAAAAGCACATGTTGCCGTAGTAGCCCCTGAAATTAAAGGGAACTACTGCGTGTGTGTGTATGTTCTCCTTGTTTAGGAGCAGAAAGAGGTAGCTTACTGTGAAGTAGGCCTATGATTGAAGTGTGCTGACCCATTCCATTTGCTGTAGGCTGTAGGGAGTGAAAGTAAAAATGTGAATAACGTAAATGATATATACATATATATATATATATATATATATATATATATATATATATATATATATATATTTTGCGACACAATCCGACTATGTAGTCAAAAAATGGCAAGCACGCTGATATCCGATTTCCAATATTTTAATGCAAACCCCCCTCACCCCAGACAGATGCGTTTCGCTATTCCAGCTTCGTCAGTGTCAGTTCGTGTAAAACCATAATCTCCATTTTAAACCCACCGGTCATTATTTCAGTCATCGACATAAATGATGGTAATTTCTGTCGAAAACGGTGGCCATCTTTAAACATATGTTACTACATATCTCACAAGTGTTTGTCATGGCGAAAGATAAAGTGCTAGTGCAAATTAAAAAAAAATATGTATATATATATATATATATATATATATATACGCCAAACAATTCCCACCACTTCCGTGTTCCGGCGAAGAAGGAACTCAGACCACCACAGCAGATCAGGCAAGATGTATGTTTATTTGCGTTTCTCCCACAGCCTGCAACGACGCGTTTCGGGCTGCACGAGCCCTTGATCACATTCAGCTTGTCACTTCACTGTTACTTTTTATATATCTTTTACACACTGTGCACGCCCCCTCGCTTACGTGAAATGCTAGTCACGTGACAATAAAAAGGAACAACAGACTATCGTGTTTCTTGTATTATACAAACATTGAATGACTGCTTAAATGCATCTAGATATTCCATGATGAATCGGTTATATCTAATATCGGCAAACAAGGTTATTGGTATTTGATATCATCATCAGACAGGATCAATCCTTATTTGATATATTGCACATACATTCTTTCAATATGTTTACTATGATGTATCAATAACTATGTTTGCAACAATGTTTGTTATTTATATGCAACAGTTGTACTGCTAGATCCTCCCTGTTCATGTGACCAACAAAAGTGCTTAAGTGCTTCATATCTATAACTAGTGTAAATTTATACAATAAAGTGCTTTAATCAATGTGCAACAGTGCAAAGATAATAAATATAAAGTGTCCTGTGTGCATTCCATATTAACATGGTCGACAATATCACATTTCATAGCAAATCAATTCCATATATCTTCAATGATAAAATGGTTATCTCCAGCCGGATTAAAAACCACTATTAAAAGTATATAAGATTTATAAAATGCCATAAAAAATATATCTTATCAACGATGTTAATATAAAATTATACTTTTTTTTTAATAGAATAGATGGAGAGAGTATACATTACAGATAAAATATATACATGGGCAATGATTATATAGTGCAAATATGATATGACTAAGATTCATTGCAATTTATACTTTGATTCCCTTGATTTGCATATTGGAGATCGCGTTGCTGTGTGCTCTTTACAAGAAGGTATACATATCCTCCGTATTATTGAGACCCCGTGGCCATTTTCTGTCTAATTCTAAGATGAATTTGGTCTCCAGCTGCCTAAGTTTCTTTTCTCTATTGCCGCCTCTTTTGTTTTTAGGGACAGCAGCAATGACGAAATAGGAAAGGCAGTTGATGTCTTTGTTATGGCACTTGAAAAAGTGCTGTGCCACGGGATAGGCTGCATCATTGTGGAGGATGGCCCTCAGGTGTTGTAATATCCTGACGTGTACCTGTAGCTTCGTGCTTCCCACATAGTTTAAACCACAGGTACACGTCAGGACATAAATCCGTTTTGCAATTAAAACTACCCTTGATGGCAATAGGGGATGTATCAAATGGTGTCTGATAGGATGTCGTACTACAACCAAATTTGTAGGCACGGCAAACTGTGCATCTTTTGAAGCCCCTGGACGGTTGTAACCAAGGTGTTGTTTTTATCGTCTCAGGGGAATTTTTATCTAGATCATTGCCCATGGATCTGCCCTTTCTAAAGGTAACAACAGGGGAAGAAGTCAGCCGGTCACCCAGAACATTGTCTGTAAGGACAATGGGCCAATATTTTTGAACAAGTGCTCTAATTTTTCTCTCTTGTCGCGAGTAGGTCGTAATTAGTCAAGGATTGTCAGAGTTTGTATTCACCTCTCTGGATGTAGATTCAGAAGACCCCTCTTTAAAGAGACTAGCTCTTGGCCGTTTGTCTGATTTACTGATGGCGTCATTGATGAGTTTATTGCTATATCCTCTCAATATTAACCTTGTACGCATGTCTTCAACACAATTGCAAAAGTCATTTTTATCACTACATATACGCTTGAGTCTGAGAACATCACTATAAGGTATACTGGCGATGAGGTGCCTAGGATGTGAGCTATTATCATTGTAATGTGATATTACCTGCCGTAGATTTTCTATATAAAGTACTCTGTAATCTGTTGTTCTCGACCTGGAGTTTGACATCCAAAAACTCTATTTTTCTGTAGTGTGGATGAGAGAGGTAAAAGTTAAATTGAGGTCATTGTTATTAATCTCATCAATGAATTTCTGTGCAATTGAGATGTCGCCACGCCAAATTATAAAAACATCATCGATGTATCTAAGATACAACGCCATATGTTGCTCACACACTGTCTTGTATTGGCGCCTGAGGACCTGTTCCTCCGACCAGCCTACGTGTAAACACACATAGCTGGGGGAAAAACAGGCCCCCATAGCAACACCCCTCAATTGTTTAAACAGTGTGTTGTTTAAGAGAAAAAAAATGTTGTTTAAACACCAATTGATCAATTCGACAATGACTTTGTTGTGGACATAAAGTTCAATGGGCCTAGTTGCTAAAAAATGTTTAATTGCTTCCAATCCTTGTGTGTGGTTAATGCTTGTATACAAGGATTCTATGTCTAAAGTTATTAGACATAGATCATCAGACCACATTAAATTTTTTATTTTTGTCAAAAAATCCCCAGTGTCCTTAACAAAACTCGGGAGAGATTTTACCAAATCTTGCAGAAAATGGTCGATGTATTGACCAATGTTTTTGCTAGCGCTGTCTATGGCAGAGATAATGGGCCTGCCCGGAACCGGTGTGACCTGTTTATGTATCTTAGGAATTAGATACAGAACAGGCAACACTGGATGTTCTTTAAATAGAAATTTGTTTTCATCGTTAGATATTAGGCCTTCTCTTCTCCACTGAGCTAGCATTTTCTGTAAAGCCATTCTGGCATTTTCGTATTCATTGAATGTAGCTTTTTGATAACATTCCTCATTGCCTAGTTGTTTATTGGCTTCTGATATATATTGTTTTTTAGGCCATAAAACAAGATTTCCCCCTTTATCAGATTTTTTTATCACGATATCACAGTTTTCACCCAGTTTTTTTATCAATTTGTCATATGCTATTTTCCTGAAAAAAGAATTGCGCTGCTGTTTGTTTTTCTTAACACTCATATTCAATTTCTTCAAATCATTTATAATATATATATATATATATATATATATATATATATATATATATATATATATATATATATATTTAATGTGCAAAGATTTAGGCAAGTCAAAAACACTTCTTCTCTGGTATGATGGTCCTAACTATAACTACCCACTGATGGCGACTATATATATATATATATATATATATATATATATATATAGATATAGATATATATATATATATATATATATATATATATATATATATATATATATATATATATATATATATATATATAGATGGGGTGGCGACTATATATATATATATATATATATTCACTGAAAAAACCATAGGTTAGAGACCATATATAGTTAGCTGGACATTTTATTGACATAAAACCAATGAAATTCCATATATAGTTAGTTGCACTAACTATATATCGCGCACCCGCAATCCACTGCTGATGATGTCACATATTACATCATTCATGACATGGTCAGTGACATCACTGATGACATCACTGATGACATCTCAAATGACATCACTGATGACATCACTGATGACATCTCAAATGACATCACTGATGACATCATCTAGTGTCTGTGTGTTTTTGTAAAGTTTAAATATGTTTTACATATTGAAGAATGAGTGGATGTATGGAAGACTGAGTGTGTGTGTGTGTGGCTGGGAGGTGTGTGACTCTGTGCATATCAATGTGTACTTGTATCAGTGATTGTATAAGAGAGTAAGTATGTGTTAGTATATGTGTGAAAAGTATGGTGTTCTGTGTTTAACTGTATAGATGAGGAAATCGAAGTGTGATTGATTCTTCACAGGACTGACTAGGTGTATGAGTGCATATGATAGTGTTGTAATAATGAGTGACTGTATGTATGAGTGATTGTATGGGTGAATGAGTGAATGTGTGTGTAGACGTAGGAATCAGTGAGTGCGTATGTAGTAACTGGTATTGGTGTGTCATGATGTCATCAGTGATGTCATTTGAGATGTCATCAGTGATGTCATTTGAGATGTAATCAGTGATGTCATCAGTGATGTCACTGAAGTATGGTGTTCTGTGTTTAACTGTATAGATGAGGAAATGGAAGTGTGATTGATTCTTTACAGGACTGACTAGGTGTGTGAGTAACTCCATGGATGAGTGGCAGTGTGTGAGTGTCTGCATAGGTGTATGAGTGCATATGATAGTGTTGTAATAATGAGTGACTGTATGTATGAGTGATTGTATGGGTGAATGAGTGAATGTGTGTGTAGACGTAGGAATCAGTGAGTGCGTATGTAGTAACTGGTATTGGTGTGTCATGATGTCATCACTGATGTCATTTGAGATGTCATCAGTGATGTCATCAGTGATGTCATTTGAGATGTCATCAGTGATGTCATCAGTGATGTCACTGACCATGTCATGAATGATGTAATATGTGACATCATCAGCAGTGGATTGCGGGTGCGCGATATATAGTTAGTGCAACTAACTATATATGGAATTTCATTGGTTTTATGTCAATAAAATGTCCAGCTAACTATATATGGTCTCTAACCTATGGTTTTTTCAGTGAATTTTCAAGGTTTTGTAAATGCAAATTCCTAACTATATATGGTCTATAACCTATGGTTTTTTCAGTGAATTTCATTGGTTTTTTAAAAGCTAATATCTATAGCTGTAAAATATATTCTTTATTACGTGACGTATCACGTAGCCACGTGAGACGCCTCATGACGCGTCGCATAACCGTGACGTATCGGTTCTGCAGCGCAAACAAAACCCGTAACGTAAGCGTGCCGGAGCACGCTTACAGATATATATATTTTGCTTAACCTTAATTAGACAAAATCCACACGTGCACATATCTTGAGGCCTTGCAAAGGCACATCAAACAAACAGTCCCTACAATTTTGCCAAGTTTGCTGGAAATCTATTCCCTTAATTTTTTTTTTACTGTTTCTCTTGGTTTTCCCCTTGTTACGCTTACCGGGACGCTACCCGGTACACGAACCGGACGCTCCAAAAACACAAGATGGCGGACTCCCGTTACGCTGCCGGTTAGCTGCCCGGTTCGCGTACCGGGAAGCGCCTCTACCGCGAAAAATCGCGGGGGACTTTAATATCCCCCTCATCAATCCTAGGGGGTCAGGAGGGGTTTACCTTGCCCCCTTTCCTTCATTTCCCCCTTCTTTTTTCACCACATCTTGTCTCTCGAACCTACCGAGAGACAAGATGGCGGCCGCTCCGGACTGTTTACAATGTTGACAGCTACGCTGCCGGTTAGCTGCCCGGTTAGCTGCCCGGTGAGCTGCCCGGTTCGCGTACCGGGACGTGCCTCTACGGCGTAAAATCGCAAAATTTTTTGCCCCGCGGGGCACTTTAATATCCCCCTCATCAATCCTAGGGGGTCAGGAGTGGTCTACCTTGCCCCCTTTCCTTCATTTCCCCCTTCGTTTTTCACCACATCTTGTCTCTCGATCGTACCGAGAGACAAGATGGCGGCCGCTCCGGTTTGTTTAGAATGTTGACAGACACCGGAGAGCCAATCAGATTCGCTTCGCGAAGTTCCGTTACGCGTCAGGTACGCGAACCGGGGCGCTAACCGGAGCGCTGTCACAGATATATATATTTTTTTAAACGTTAATTTCTCAAAATCCACTGGAGCACATATATTGAGACATAGCAAAGGCACGTCGGGCAAACCATATCTACAATTTTGCCAAGTTTCATGTAAATCTATTCAGCAGTTCGAGCTAAAAGTGAGTCCAACCGCCCTATGGAAAAATGAATGGGAAAAACGCGTTTTGGGACCCCCCTTTGTTCTCGGCCCCCCCTTGACGAAACCCCACCAAATTTTCAGGGACTGCTCAGAAACGAAATGTGCCATTTTCCTGATAATTTCAGCCAATTCCGTCCACAAACGCCAAAGTTATTAGACATAGAATTTTCAGAAATCCCATAGAGAAAAAATCCTAACTATATATACCCACTGGCTATCGCCAGTAGGTAATATACATATATAAACATATGTAATCTGCATATCTATATAAATATAAATGCATGCATACATATACATATATGCATACATATTCATGTTATTTACATGAAAGTTTTAAAAACACTAATAAAAGCAAAGCTAAAAAGCCACCTCATTACAAACAGAATGGCTTTAACTTAAACGAGGGCGAGATCTATTGCATTTTCAATGCTTTTTTACTTTGGTTCTATCAAGAAGGCATTCAGATGTGTCACACATTTGCCATAAATTCTGAATGTTAGCACTCTAGTTGCTCATTAGATCACTGTAGTAAAGCTAGTGCTCACCAGGGAAGTCTGCTGCTAATCATGGTTTGCAGCCATTTTCCCGCATTTTTTATCCCGCAGACTTTCAGTCCGCATACCATTATCCCGCAAGGTCATTGAGCTCGCATACCATTATCCCGCATTTTTTCAAAACGCATGTGCATTTATCGCGCATGCCTTTACAAAGAATTACGTTTTAAAGGCATGTATGGTAAATGCATTTGCGTTGTGAAAACCACGATGACGAGAGAGGTAAGTGGGTTTGTGTTAATTTTTTCGTGGGTTAGTGATTGTGTAGTGTAGTGTAGTGTTGTGTAGTGTAGTGTTGTGTTAGTGTAGTGTAGAGTTGTGGTGGTTGTTTAGTGTAGGGTCATGCTGGGGGTAGTGTTTTAGGGTTTAGGGTTGTGTTGTAGTGTTTGCGTTGTGTAGGGTCATGCTGGGGGTAGTGTTTTAGGGTTTAGGGTTGTGTTGTAGTGTTTGCGTAGTGTAGGGTCATGCTGGGGCTAGTGTTTTAGGGTTTAGGGTAGTGTTGTAGTGTTTGCGTAGTGTAGGGTCATGCTGGGCGTAGTGTTTTAGGGTTTAGGATAGTGTTGTAGTGTTTGCGTAGTGTAGGGTCATGCTGGGGGTAGTGTTTTAGGGTTTTGGGTAGTGTTGTAGTGTTTGCGTAGTGTAGGGTCATGCTGGGGTGTAGTATTTTAGGGTTTAGGGTAGTGTTGTAGTGTTTGCGTAGTGTAGGGTCATGCTGGGGGTAGTGTTTTAGGGTTTTGGGTAGTGTTGTAGTGTTTGCGTAGTGTAGGGTCATGCTGGGGGTAGTGTTTTAGGGTTTTGGGTAGTGTTGTAGTGTTTGCGTAGTGTAGGGTCATCCTGGGGTGTAGTGTTTTAGGGTTTTGGGTAGTGTTGTAGTGTTTGCGTAGTGTAGGGTCATGCTGGGGTGTAGTGTTTTAGGGTTTTGGGTAGTGTTGTAGTGTTTGCGTAGTGTAGGGTCATGCTGGGGGTAGTGTTTTAGGGTTTTGGGTAGTGTTGTAGTGTTTGCGTAGTGTAGGGTCATGCTGGGGGGTAGTGTTTTAGGGTTTTGGGTAGTGTTGTAGTGTTTGCGTAGTGTAGGGTCATGCTGGGGGTAGTGTTTTAGGGTTTTGGGTAGTGTTGTAGTGTTTGCGTAGTGTAGGGTCATGCTGAGGGTAGTGTTTTAGGGTTTAGGGTAGTGTTGTAGTGTTTGCGTAGTGTAGGGTCATGCTGGGGGTAGTGTTTTAGGGTTTAGGGTAGTGTTGTAGTGTTTGCGTAGTGTAGGGTCATGCTGGGGGTAGTGTTTTAGGGTTTAGGGTAGTGTTGTAGTGTTTGCGTAGTGTAGGGTCATGCTGGGGTGTAGTGTTTTAGGGTTTTGGGTAGTGTTGTAGTGTTTGCGTAGTGTAGGGTCATGCTGGGGTGTAGTGTTTTAGGGTTTTGGGTAGTGTTGTAGTGTTTGCGTAGTGTAGGGTCATGCTGGGGTGTAGTGTTTTAGGGTTTTGGGTAGTGTTGTAGTGTTTGCGTAGTGTAGGGTCATGCTGGGGGTAGTGTTTTAGGATTTAGGGTAGTGTTGTAGTGTTTGCGTAGTGTAGGGTCATGCTGGGGGTAGTGTTTTAGGGTTTTGGGTAGTGTTGTAGTGTTTGCGTAGTGTAGGGTCATGCTGGGGGGTAGTGTTTTAGGGTTTTGGGTAGTGTTGTAGTGTTTGCGTAGTGTAGGGTCATGCTGGGGGTAGTGTTTTAGGGTTTTGGGTAGTGTTGTAGTGTTTGCGTAGTGTAGGGTCATGCTGAGGGTAGTGTTTTAGGGTTTAGGGTAGTGTTGTAGTGTTTGCGTAGTGTAGGGTCATGCTGGGGTAGTGTTTTAGGGTTTAGGGTAGTGTTGTAGTGTTTGCGTAGTGTAGGGTCATGCTGGGGGTAGTGTTTTAGGGTTTAGGGTAGTGTTGTAGTGTTTGCGTAGTGTAGGGTCATGCTGGGGGTAGTGTTTTAGGGTTTAGGGTAGTGTAGTGTTTGCGTAGTGTAGGGTCATGCTGGGGGTAGTGTTTTAGGGTTTAGGGTAGTGTTGTAGTGTTTGCGTAGTGTAGGGTCATGCTGGGGTGTAGTGTTTTAGGGTTTTGGGTAGTGTTGTAGTGTTTGCGTAGTGTAGGGTCATGCTGGGGGTAGTGTTTTAGGGTTTAGGGTAGTGTTGTAGTGTTTGCGTAGTGTAGGGTCATGCTGGGGTGTAGTGTTTTAGGGTTTTGGGTAGTGTTGTAGTGTTTGCGTAGTGTAGGGTCATGCTGGGGGTAGTGTTTTAGGATTTAGGTTAGTGTTGTAGTGTTTGCGTAGTGTAGGGTCATGCTGGGGGTAGTGTTTTAGGGTTTAGGGTTGTGTTGTAGTGTTTGCGTAGTGTAGGGTCATGCTGGGGGTAGTGTTTTAGGGTTTAGGGTTGTGTTGTAGTGTTTGCGTAGTGTAGGGTCATGCTGGGGGTAGTGTTTTAGGGTTTAGGGTAGTGTTGTAATGTTTGCGTAGTGTAGGGTCATGCTGGGGTGTAGTGTTTTAGGGTTTTGGGTAGTGTTGTAGTGTTTGCGTAGTGTAGGGTCATGCTGGGGGTAGTGTTTTAGGGTTTAGGGTAGTGTTGTAGTGTTTGCGTAGTGTAGGGTCATGCTGGGGGTAGTGTTTTAGGGTTTAGGGTAGTGTTGTTGTGTTTGTGTAGTGTAGGGTCATGCTGGGGGTAGTGTTTTAGGGTTTAGGGTAGTGTTGTAGTGTTTGTGTAGTGTAGGGTCATGCTGGGGGTAGTGTTTTAGGGTTTAGGGTAGTGTTGTACTGTTTGTGTAGTGTAGGGTCATGCTGGGGGTAGTGTTTTAGGGTTTAGGGTAGTTTAGTTGTTTAGTGTATGCTAAAGGCATATTCGTTCTAAAAGTTTTCGTTATTTTAATTTGCGGCCTAATAGTACATGCGGGATTTTTTTTGCGGACTGATGGTATGCGGGATTTCGTCATATATTCGCTAATCATACTTTCTATGGCAAAATGAACCCCCTCATTTTGTTCCTTTTTGAATTAAATGTTTTAAGAGTTACCACTTTATTCCAATCAAGATGGCTTCAGGTGTGCCATACCTTTGTAATAAGTAGGACTGTTAGCACTCTAGTTGTTCTTTAGAACACTCTGTGACAATCTGTCATTGGGCTATAGTTGGGCTACATCTGGCTGATATTTGGGCTACATTTGTTTTTTTTTGTCTCTGGTGGCCATCTTTGGGCTACATTGGGCTACATTGGGCTACATTGGGCTACATTTGGGCTCCAACATATATATAGCCCAATGTAGCCCAATATATATTTTTCAAAGTTAATTTTCGTAAAAACCACTGGAGCCTATATCTTGAGACATAGCAAAGGCACATCGGGCTACCAGTCCCTACAATTTTGCCAAGTTTGGTGTAAATCCATTCAGCCGTTCAGGCTAAAAGTGAGGCCAACCGCCCTATGGAAAATTGCATGGGAAAAACACGTTTTGGGACCCCCCTTTTTTCTCGGCCCCCCCTTGACGAACCCCCCCCCAAATTTTCAGGGGCTGCTCAGAAACAAAATGTTCCATTTTCCTGAAAATTTCAGCCAATTCTGTCTTCATAAGCCAAAGTTATTCGACATAGAATTTTCAAAAATCCCATAGGAAAAAAATCCTAACTATATATACCTACTGGCTATCGCCAGTAGGTAATATATATAGATATATATATATATATATATATATATATATATATATATATATATATATATATATATATATATATATATATATATATATATATATATATATATATATATATATATATATATATATATATATATATATATATATATATATATATATCTATATATATATATATATATGAAAACAGCAGACTCCCAACTGCTATGGTCGCAGTATTCGGCGAGCGCAGACCTCAGAAGCAACTCCTTAATCTTCCATCAGATAATAGATGAGCCACCACCCAAAGTTGTTAGGTTTTGCAGTGCGTATTTAATTAGCAGGTGAAAGTGCAGAGCAAGTGCCCTCCATGACGCGTTTCGCCCCGCAGACGGGGCTTGGTCACATGACGCGCCAGGAGTGGGCGGTGGGTTAAATACAATTAAAAGCCCAAACACCTAAAGAAACAGGTTGTAAGGGTAAAATAACGACATACATTGGCAATATAATGTGTGAGATGATCTATACATAAACAAACAAATTCCACAAATAAATGAAAAGTTTGCAACAAAATTAGAGCATATATATATATATATATTTAATGTGCAAAGATTTAGGCAAGTCAAAAACACTTCTTCTCTGGTATGATGGTCCTAACTATAACTACCCACTGATGGCGACTATATATATATATATATATATATATATATATATATATATATATATATATATATATAGATATAGATATATATATATATATATATATATATATATATATATATATATATATATATATATATATATATATATATATATATATTACCTACTGGCTATCGCCAGTAGGTATATATAGTTAGGATTTTTTCCCTATGGGATTTCTGAAAATTCTATGCCTAATAACTTTGGCGTTTGTGGACGGAATCGGCTGAAATTTTCAGGAAAATGGCACATTTTGTTTCTGAGCAGCTCCTGGAAATTTGGGGGGGGTTCGTCAAGGGGGGGCTGGGAAAAAAGGGGGGTCCCAAAACGCGTTTTTAACATTGAGTTTTCCATAGGGCGGTTGGACTCACTTTTAGCCCGAACGGCTGAATGGATTTGCACGAAACTTGGCAAAATTGTAGGGACTGTTAGCCCGATGTGCCTTTGCTAGGTCTCAATATATGTGCTCCAGTAGTTTTTGAGAAATTAACGTTCAAAACAAGATATATATCTGTAACAGCGCTCCGGGCAGCGATCCGGTCCGCTTACTTTTCGCGAAACGGAACTTTGCGCGCAGAAAGCTGATTGGCTCTCCGGTGTCTGTCAACATTCTAAACAGTCCGAAGCGGCCGCCATCTTATCTCTCGGTAGGATCGAGAGAGAAGAGGTGAAAAACGAAGAGGGAATTTATTGAAAGGGTGCAAGGTATACCCCTCTTGACCCCCTAGGATTGTTGTTGGGGTTATTAAAGGGTCCCGTGGGGAAAATAAAAAAAAAATTATTTTTCACGGTAGAAGCGTTTCCCGGGCCGTGAACTGGGCCGCAAACTGGTAGCGAAACGGGAATTCGCCATTTTGTGCTTCGTTTTAATTGTTTAGAGACAAAAATTATCGCTGCACATCGGCCACAATGCATGAATATCGTTGAAAAGTCAGCGATATTCATGCATTATCCAGCAAATGCTCTTAGCCATGTTATCCACCTTCCATTGGATAACAGAAAGCTGATTGGCTCTCCGGTGTCTGTCAACATTCTAAATAGTCCGGAGCGGCCGCCATCTTATCTCTCGGTAGGATTGAGAGAGAAGAAGAGGTGAAAAACGAAGGGGGAATTTATTGAAAGGGGGCAAGGTATACCCCTCTTGACCCCCTAGGAATGTTGTTGGGGTTATTAAAGGGTCCCGTGGGGAAAATAAAAAAAAATTGATTTTTCACGGTAGAAGCGCTTCACGGGCCGCGAACTGGGCCGCAAACTGGTAGCGAAACGGGAATTCGCCATTTTGTGCTTCGTTTTAATTGTTTAGAGACAAAAATTATCGCCGCACATCGGCCACAATGCATGAATATCGCTGAAAAGTCAGCGATATTCATGCATTATCCAGCAAATGCTCTTAGCCATGTTATCCACCTTCCATTGGATAACATGGCTAAAAACCGCTCTGTGCGTGAGCTTTTTTTTTTTTTTTTTTTTGCTGCGTGACGTTTGTTAACGTTCGATTCGATGGAAATCAGGAAGTGTTGAACACCATTTTGTCACTGCGAGTAAATATTTTGTTATAAATGAATCCTTATTGATAAACATTGTCTGCGCCATCTTGCGTTTTTGTCCAATGCCACAATTTTGTCGTGCACGGCAGCCATTTTAGATGCCTTGACCAGGGCCACTCTCTGCACGCCGTCGATTCTCAGCATGGCTCCCCACCCTCGCAAGAATCTCCCCCACGCACTGGTCACCCCGCTCTCTCTCTCATGCATGGGCCATATACTTCCCCCCATCTGCGCTGCTCTTCTCTGAGAATCACACCCTGTGCCCGCTCGACACCTCCCTTTCACCCTATTCACTACCGCACCCTCTGACACTTCTCTTCCTCTGTGTCCGATTGTCCAGGCCGGACCTAGGCTATCACCTAGCCCTGCGGATGTAGTTTATGGCTCCAGCTGTAGAGTATCCAGACATGCCAACCCTCCCGATTCAGGTGTGAGACTACTGATTTCAGTGCTAGTCTTTCGCTTCCCGATTCCTGCAAGGAAAAACCCGGGGGCATATTTCCAACAGCTAGCGGTAATTTTTGTCTCTAACTTGTTTAGAGACAATAATTATCGCCGCACTTCGGCGAATTTTATCGCACATAAACCTTGCTATTAGCAAGGTTTATCGCAAATGCGATAAAAAACGGCCGCAATGCATGAATATCGCTGAAAAGTCAGCGATATTCATGCATTAGTCAGCAAATGCTCTTAGCCATGTTATCCACTTCCCATTGAACAAGCGCATGGTCTTTTAAAGATTTGTGAAGTACTCGGGGCGGCGGTGTGTGTGTGTCCTCTTTCAGGAGCGGGCGGGGGGGCACTGGCAGCAATTTGCAGGCCAGGCAGTGTTCAACACGTGCATCACCTTTTCTCTGCCTGCTATTGCGCTCCATTCTTCGGAAAGGTAAGAAAAAGAACGTGCATTTGAGTTTGAAATGTCCGATCTTGTAGTAGTACACTTGCAAAGCCCACACATGACAATAACCCGATTCAAGGCCCCATTCTCCCGATTTTTAAAAAAAATATAGTACTCCAAGACAGTTACATTTTAAAACTTTATTAATATTTAAATATAACGAACGCAACAAAAACTGTAAATATATTTAACCATTTTTTGAAATTAACCAGAACTATAACGATAACAACAACAACAACAATAATATAACTTTTATGCCTAAATTACGCAAACATTTAGCTAATCTGCTAAAGGGGGGAGTCGCCATTTCTTTACAATAATCAATAATGAAAAATCCACATCAATAGGGTTGCCCGTTTTCTCGATGCAGCACTATAGTGCAATATACACAGCACCTGGGGTGTCAAGAGTGAACAGGTCTTTCTTTGTTCCTTAAGATGTTATCTCCGAGAATGCTGATGCATTGGTGTCTGTACACTTCTTTGTCAATTCTGTCAAGATGATAACTGCTTTATAAACAGACGATATCTTTGTTTCGTCATTAGTGTTAAGTGTGTCTGAAACTACAGTGCCCTTCTGTTTTTTTTTCTTCAGGCTCTACAGAGTTTTGTGTGTTGTTCTTTTGAGCGACAATTATTCCAGAGGTTTCAGGTTCACTTGTTTTGTTCTGCAGTGAGTTAACAGCTTTAGAGAGTTCATGTTTATTTGCTATGTCCTGCTGTTCGTGAACTGCTTCAGAGACGTCAGCCTCATTTTTTATGTTTCAGTAGATCCTGGACCTGCCCGGCCGCGCCCAAAATGGCGCCGGTGTAAATGGGACTCGTAACTGCTTGTTCTGTACTGGTTGCCCAACCTTGATATCACGAGATACATATGCAGTTTTGAAGCACATGGCGGAGGCTTGTCTGCTGTAGTGGGGCGTCCCTTTATCGTTTCAGTCGCCATTCCGCCCGCTTTTGCTACACTGTGCCTCATCCGCCATTCAGCTGTTTACCGCCCGCTCTTACGGCTACAGCGTCTCGCTCACCATGTAGTTGAGTTGTTCCCACTCTTGCGGTGCAGCGGTAGGCGGCTGCCACAGGACTCTTAAAATGGCGGCCGGCTCTTCGGATTTGGGCCTGGTCCAGTAAAATGGCCCTGGGACACCTTGGAACTCGGACGCTTGTCTGCCAGGGCTTGGGTTCCATTCTCGAAAGCGTCCCCTCAGCCTTGAAGATTGTACAAAAGTCTTGGGGGCCCTCGACTCCCGCAGGCTTCCGGTGGGGAGCGGCTGCCATGATTTCTTGCGGAATGGCCACGACGGAGCTACGAGATGGTGGTGCTCTCATGGTGACGCCAGCTTCAGTCTGAAACATCCAGAAACAAGGTGGGGCTTTCATCGTTTGGGGAAAAAAAATGTTTTAATCCAATGAAAAGTGTTATTTTTAGGTCACATGACCTAGTCTTACATAATTAGGAAAAGAAAAGTAAAATGAACCAATGAAAAGTTTTATTAACAAGTCACATGACCTGTTATGCTTACGTTACGCGCTGCGCGGCGCGCTCTGGATCGTTTCCGGGAAGCTGCGCCTTGCGCACCGGAGCACTTCCGGGTGCGCTAACGCGTCGCGTCATATGACGCATTACGCGACAATGCAGGTGCAGAATATAGTCAAAATGTCTCCACCAACCAGCGGTCGGAATTCCACCGCTTTCAGCAGTCCAAAAAGTTCGGTCAAATCTTAAGAGCGGGAGCAACTCAACTACATGGTGAGCGAGACGTTGTAGTCGCAAGAGCGAGCGGTAAACAGCTGAATGGCGGAAGAGGCACAGAGTACCAAAAGCGGGCGGAATGGCAACTAAAACGGTAAAGGGGCGCCCTACGACAGCGTGTCTTCAGGTGAAACGGATTGTGGGACAAGGTCCAGAATGAAAGATTCTTCAAAAGGGAAAAAATTCCGCCGGACCCCGGGAGCCGGCCGCCTATGCCGGGGGCGATCTCAGGCCTCACCAGGGCAACACGACTTGGGGAGGGGGCAGGAGCCAAGCGCCCCCTCTCAGTCCGCGCCATCTCACCGCCCCTCGGGGGCCTCCGTCAAGCGGTTTAGGGAGGCACCGTATCACATTGTTTTCCAATGCAGTCAGGTCCACAAATGGACCCCACTTACTTTGAATAGTGAAGCTGCAGCAGGTGCCAATAAGGTTTAAACAGTGTTACAAGACCTGCTTAGAATTCTGAAGTATGGCACTCAATAACCAAGACTTATGCCATTTATGTAAGGCAGTGACATGGAAGCAACTCAGGGACAAAAAGCATGAACGAACATTCACGTATGAAAATCTTATTTGGAGAAGGGGTAGAATCCAAACGGCCCCTGCCAGTTCGCGCCACTACACCGTATGTGGAAAATCTGAAGCCATCATTCTACAAACTCTCAACGCTTGTTATCAGTGCATGAGTTTCATGCTCGATCGATTGAGCTAGCCGGATCGGGCAATAAAAAGTATAAAATAGTTATGTAAATAGTTATTTAATAAAATGTTTTATTCTGTTTCTTTGGTGGTGTGTTGTGTATATTTATAATATTTGCATAGGGTTTGCCGTTATTTTGGGCGGTGTGGGTGGCGGAGTCGAGCTGTTTTGCAGCCCTCATGGTGTGGAGCTCAATTCATTTCACTATTTTCGTATTTCTCATGAAGGGTTATTCCTAATGTTTGTATTTTACCGAGGTTAAAAAGAGATCCAATTAGTGGCCTACTGATTTTGCTCGATTACTTTTATTTTTTTACACGATTTTTCACTATCTGCAAAGACTAAACAGAGTATTGCGACTTTGTGCTTGTTTGTAAATAGAGAATGATCCAAAGAGAACCAATTGTAAAACAGTAAATGCTTGGATAATAATCAATCAAATGGAGAGACAAGCAGGTACGACGGATTACAACAGGGGTAAAGGTCTGCGTTAACTACCGTTCACTATCTGCAAAGAGAGAGTACTACTAAGAGAAAAGAGGGGAGTGGGGAGGGGGGGCAGCGTTCAAAGCACATCAGCGTGCATAAACACGAAAACGTTTTTACCTATCACGTACTTGACATTTGACAGCTTTTGATGTTTGCTATTAAAAAACCATTGAAATTCACAGAAAAAACCATAGGTTATACTCCATATATAGTTAGGAATTTGCATTTACAAAACCTTGAAAATTCAATGAAAAAACCATTGGTTTTAGGCCATATATAGTTAGGGATTTGCATTTAGAAAACCTTATTTTACTCGCATAAAACCATTGAAATTCCATATATAGTTATAAGCGCTAACTATATATCGCGCACCCGCAATCCACTGCTGATGATGTCACATATTACATCATTCATGACATGGTTAGTGACATCACTGATGACATCACTGATGACATCTCAAATGACATCACTGATGACATCACTGATAACATCTCATTTGACATGACTGATCACATCACTGATGATATCATTCATGTGATAATACCATGAATCTCTTCAGACTCTAATATAACCTTAGATACAATCAGTGTAAACAGACAGTCACTCATCCATGGAGTTACTCACACACCTAGTCAGTTATGCCAAAAATCAATCACACCTCCATTTTCTCAACTATACAGTTATACACACCTTACTTATTCAAACATATACTAACACATATTTACTTTACTCTCTTATACAATCTCTGATACATGTTCACAATGATCCATACAGCCACTCACACATTCACTAGCTCTTATGCACAGTTATTTATAGATGTCAACTCTCACATGTACTGTGTTTTACATATGTACTTAATTTGACATGTAGCACTGAGATATCCATTCACTCACTAATACACTCATGCACAGTCAACCGCCCATACAGCTGTTTCCACATGCAGTTTTGAATCTATACATATAGTGAATCAACTACTCACACATCTATGTACAGAGTCACACACCTCCCAGCCACCCATACACACACACTCAGTTTCCCATACAAATACTTGGACAACCAATCAATAACCCATACAGTTACTCATATAGCTACTGATCAACATATGCAGCAGTTTGTAGAACAACAGATATAATGATGTACAAATTAAGACAGTTTAGTCACTAACTCATGCCCTCAGTGAGACACATTTAATCACTCACTCATACAGTCAGTCATGCACCTACTAAATCCTTCATCCAGACACTTATATATCTACTCATTCTTCAATATGTAAAACATATTTTAACTTTACAGAAACATACAGTCACTGGATGTTGTAATCAGTGATGTCATCAGTGATGTCATTTGAGATGTCATCAGTGATGTCATCAGTGATGTCACTAACCATGTCATGAATGATGTAATATGTGACATCATCAGCAGTGGATTGCGGGTGCGCGATATATAGTTAGCGCTTATAACTATATATGGAATTTCAATGGTTTTATGCGAGTAAAATAAGGTTTTCTAAATGCAAATCCCTAACTATATATGGCCTAAAACCAATGGTTTTTTCATTGAATTTTCAAGGTTTTGTAAATGCAAATTCCTAACTATATATGGAGTATAACCTATGGTTTTTTCTGTGAATATATATATAGATGGGGTGGCGACTATATATATATGTTATGTTATGGTGATATTTACTGTGCCTGCCAGACGACACAGAACGGAAGGCTCCCTGCATCAAGGGTCTGCGAGGTAAATCTGGCACGCAGCTGCTTGCAGCAAAAACGGTATCGAGGGATCAATAACCTTTGCAGACCGCCAGAGGACCTGGATGAAAGCTGGGCAGAGCGAGGTATTTTACTTCCGAGGGATTTCCAGTCCGCATTGACTGCCCGAACCCAGTAATGACATCCTTGGTACACTGGTTGCAGCGGCCATAAGGGGACACAGGACAGCTGCCGGTTATTTTCTTTCTCGCCAAGGCATTCATGCTTCACCACCTACCTACAGTCAGCAGGACCCACAGTCTGCCTCACTCCCCCACGCCATCGACTCAGCGGTGCCGCCATAGTGCATTCTGGGAGTAGAAGTCCAAAAATTGAAACGGACTCGAACTAGGTGTGTCAATTACTTAAGGGGGAGGAGCGTTATATGCTGAACCTACACAACGAGCAGGAAGGAACATTTGTGAACATTGTATGCTGCAGTGCTGGGCGCTGAAGAAGGCTACTCTAGCCGAAATGCATTCGCCGCCATTGCTGGGGACAGAAATAAACGTGCTACCTGACCTGCAATCCCCTTGGCTTTCCGCGTTCTTCTTGGAGTGCTTCTTGGAGGGATGTTATGGTGATATTTACTGTGCCTGCCAGACGACACAGAACGGAAGGCTCCCTGCATCAAGGGTCTGCGAGGTAAATCTGGCACGCAGCTGCTTGCAGCAAAAACGGTATCGAGGGATCGATAACCTTTGCAGACCGCCAGAGGACCTGGATGAAAGCTGGGCAGAGCGAGGTATTTTACTTCCGAGGGATTTCCAGTCCGCATTGACTGCCCGAACCCAGTAATGACATCCTTGGTACACTGGTTGCAGCGGCCATAAGGGGACACAGGACAGCTGCCGGTTATTTTCTTTCTCGCCAAGGCATTCATGCTTCACCACCTACCTACAGTCAGCAGGACCCACAGTCTGCCTCACTCCCCCACGCCATCGACTCAGCGGTGCCGCCATAGTGCATTCTGGGAGTAGAAGTCCAAAAATTGAAACGGACTCGAACTAGGTGTGTCAATTACTTAAGGGGGAGGAGCGTTATATGCTGAACCTACACAACGAGCAGGAAGGAACATTTGTGAACATTGTATGCTGCAGTGCTGGGCGCTGAAGAAGGCTACTCTAGCCGAAATGCATTCGCCGCCATTGCTGGGGACAGAAATAAACGTGCTACCTGACCTGCAATCCCCTTGGCTTTCCGCGTTCTTCTTGGAGTGCTTCTTGGAGGGATGTTATGGTGATATTTACTGTGCCTGCCAGACGACACAGAACGGAAGGCTCCCTGCATCAAGGGTCTGCGAGGTAAATCTGGCACGCAGCTGCTTGCAGCAAAAACGGTATCGAGGGATCGATAACCTTTGCAGACCGCCAGAGGACCTGGATGAAAGCTGGGCAGAGCGAGGTATTTTACTTCCGAGGGATTTCCAGTCCGCATTGACTGCCCGAACCCAGTAATGACATCCTTGGTACACTGGTTGCAGCGGCCATAAGGGGACACAGGACAGCTGCCGGTTATTTTCTTTCTCGCCAAGGCATTCATGCTTCACCACCTACCTACAGTCAGCAGGACCCACAGTCTGCCTCACTCCCCCACGCCATCGACTCAGCGGTGCCGCCATAGTGCATTCTGGGAGTAGAAGTCCAAAAATTGAAACGGACTCGAACTAGGTGTGTCAATTACTTAAGGGGGAGGAGCGTTATATGCTGAACCTACACAACGAGCAGGAAGGAACATTTGTGAACATTGTATGCTGCAGTGCTGGGCGCTGAAGAAGGCTACTCTAGCCGAAATGCATTCGCCGCCATTGCTGGGGACAGAAATAAACGTGCTACCTGACCTGCAATCCCCTTGGCTTTCCGCGTTCTTCTTGGAGTGCTTCTTGGAGGGATGTTATGGTGATATATATATATATATATATATATATATATATATATATATATATATATATCTATATATATATATATACATATATATATATATATATATATATATATTACCTACTGGCTATCGCCAATAGGTATATATAGTTAGGATTTTTTCCCTATGGCATTTCTGAAAATTCTATGTCTAATAACTTTGGCGTTTGTGGACGGAATCGGCAGGAAAATGGCACATTTTGTTTCTGAGCAGCCCTTGAAAATTTGGGGGGGTTTCGTCAAGGGGGGGCCGAGAAAAAAGGGGGGTCCCAAAACGCGTTTTTCCCATGTTAATTTCCATAGGGCCTTTGGCCTCACTTTTAGCTCGAACGGCTGAATGGATTTGCACGAAACTTGGCAAAATTGTAGGGACTGTTAGCCCGATGTGCCTTTGCTAGGTCTCAATATATGTGCTTCAGTGGATTTTGAGAAATTAACGTTCAAAACAAGATATATATCTGTAACAGCGCTCTGGGCAGCGATCCGGTCCGCTTACTTTTCGCGAAACGGAACTTTGACCGCAGAAAGCTGATTGGCTCTCCGGTGTCTGTCAACATTCTAAACAGTCCGGAGCGGCCGCCATCTTGTCTCTCGGTAGGATCGAGAGAGAAGAAGAGGTGAAAAACGAAAGGGGAATTTAATGAAAGGGGGCAAGGTACCCCCCTCTTGACCCCCTAGGAATGTTGTTGGGGTTATTAAAGGGTCCCGTGGGGAAAAGAAAAAAAAAATGATTTTTCACGGTAGAAGCGCTTCACGGGCCGCGAACTGGGCCGCAAACTGGTAGCGAAACGGGAATTCGCCATTTTGTGCTTCGTTTTAATTGTTTAGAGATAAACATTATCGCCGCACATCGGCCACAATGCATGAGTATCGTTGAAAAGTCAGCGATATTCATGCATTATCCAGCAAATGCTCTTAGCCGTGTTATCCACCTTCCATTGGATAACATGGTTAAAAACTGCTCTGTGCGTGAGCTTTTTTTTTTTTTTTTTTTTTTTTTTTTTGCTGCGTGACGTTTGTTAACGTTCGATTCGATGGAAATCAGGAAGTGTTGACCACCATTTTGTCACTGCGAGTAAATATTTTGTTATAAATGAATCCTTATTGAAAAACATTGTCTGCGCCATCTTGCCTTTTTGTCCAATGCCACAATTTTGTCGTGCACGGCAGCCATTTTAGATGCCTTGACCAGGCCCACTCTCTGCACGCCGCCGATCCTCAGCATGGCTTCCCACCCTCGCAAGCATCTCCCCCACGCACTGGTCATCCCCGCTCTGTCTCTCATGCATGGGCCATATACTTCCCCCCATCTGCGCTGCTCTTCTCTGAGAATCACACCCTGTGCCCTCCCGACACCTCTCTTTCACCCTATTCACTACCGCACCCTCTGACACTCCTCTTCCTCTGTGTCCGATTGTCCAGGCCGGACCTAGGCTATCACCTACCCCTGCGGATGTAGTTTATGGCCCCAGCTGTAGAGAATTCAGACATGCCAACCCTCCCGATTCAGGCGTGTGACTACTGATTTCAGTGCTAGTCTCCCGCCTCCCGATTTCTGCAAGCAAAAACTCGGGGGCATATTACGAACAACTAGCGATAATTTTTGTCTCTAACTTGTTTAGAGACAAAAATTATCGCCGCACATCGGCGATTTTTATCGCAGATAAACCTTGCTATTATCGCAGAAAAGTCAGCGATATTCATGTATTATCGAGCAAATGCTCTTAGCCATGTTATCCACCTCCCATTGGATAACATGGCTAAGAACTGCTCAGGGCAGGTGTTAGATTTTGGAGATATTCGCGCTTAGCGCGAATATCTCCAAAAGTTGGTAATAGGAGATAGCGATGTTAGGGACTGTTTCCAGTCGCTAACATCTTGGCACGCCCGCTTTGCATGTCATTAGTGATAAGTATCACTGACATGCAAAGCGGGGCCCAAGATGGTCGCTATCTCCTTTTAGCTGTCACTAACTTGTGTTAGCGACAGCTTGGTAATAGGGAGATATTTTTATCTCCGCTTTCTTGGCTTTTAAAGCCAAAAAAGCGGAGATAAACCCCCTTGATAATATGCCCCACGATTCCTTGGGGGTTTCAGCTGACAGGGCTTGGTATTGTGTTACATGGTAATTTTTCCAGGAAACGTCAGAGGGTCGATGCAGGGGTTCTAGAAGAGGTGATAAACCATTTAAGCCTCATGAACAAGCGCATGGTCTTTTAAAGATTTGTGAAGTACTCGGGGCGGCGGTGTGTGTGTGCCCTCTTTCAGGAGCGGGCGGGGGGGCACTGCCAGCAACTTGCCAGGTCAGGTAGTGTTCAACACGTGCATCACCCTTTCTCTGCCTGCTATTGCGCTCCATGCTTCGGAAAGGTAAGAAAAAGAACGTGCATTTGAGTTTGAAATGTCCGATCCTGCAGCAGCACACTTCCAAAGCCCACACATGACAATAACCCGATTCAAGGCCCCATTCACCCGTTTTAAAAAAAATAGATAACACTCCAACAAAGTAAGATTATAAAACTTTATTAACTATTAACTATAACGAACGGAACAAAAACTAAAAACATTTAAACATTTTTCAACACAAAAAGCAACAATGGTTAGAAGCTGTCTTTTGTGCGAATAGTCCCAAGGCAGCACAACGTGCAGAGTTCTGGACGGCACCCAGGTGATGTCGCCTGGGTGCCGCACTGGTTTTGGGATCCTACAATGCAGCACAGAAAAACAGCGTGGGGCGTCCCGGGTGGTGCGGGGGGAGGCCTCGTCAGTAGCGGTCTGTTGTGCGAATAGTCCCAAGGCAGCAGAACGCGTTGAGATGTTGATGGGACTGTGTCCAGTGTCACATGGCTGACACAACATGTACGACAGGCACCCAGGTGATGTCCAGTAAACTGCCGCACTGGTTTTGGTATCCTACAATGCTGCTCCGAAAATTGGCGTGCGGCGGCCCGGGGGTGGGGGAGGCGGCGTGAACGGGCCTCCCCAGGTGGCGGCCATCTAGCTGAGTTGCGCTCGCTTTTGCGGCTACAGCGTCTCGCTCACCATGTTGTTGAGTTGCTTCCACTCTTGCAGTGCAGCGATAGGCGGCTGCCACATGGCTCTTAAAATGGCGGACGGCTCCTCGGTTTTGGGCCTGGTCCACTGAAATGGCCCTGGGACACCTTGGAACTCGGACGCTTGCCTGCTAGGGCTTGGGCTCCATTCTCGAAAAGCGTCCCCTCAGCCGTGAAGATTCTACAAAAGTTTTGGGGGCCCCCGACTCCCGCAGGCTTCCGGTGGGGAGCGGCTGCCATGATTGCTCGCGGAATGACCACGACGGAGCCACGAGATGGTGGTGCTCTCATGCTGACGCCAGCTTCAGTCTGAATGATCCAGAAACAAGGTGGGGCTTTCATCGTTTGGGAAAAAAAAATGTTCTAAACCAATGAAAAGTGTTATTTTTAGGTCATATGACCAAGCCTTCCATCTTTAGGAAACCAAAAGTAAAATGAACCAATGAAAAGTTTTATAAACAAGTCACATGACCTGTTATGCGGCATAGGGCTACAAAAAGCGTAGAAAATCCGTTGGCACGTGAGGCGGCGTCAGTAGCGGACCGATGTGCGAATAGGCCGAAGGCAGCACAACGCGCCGAGATCCGGATGGCACCGAGGTGGTGTCCAGCAAATTGCCGCACTGGTGTGGCCATCCTACAATGCTGCGCCGAAAGACGGCGTGTCCAGCTGAGTTGCGGTCACTGTTGCGGTACAGTGACTCGAACGCGCCGAGATCCGGATGGCACCGAGGTGGTGTCCAGCAAATTGCCGCACTGGTGTGGCCATCCTACAATGCTGCGCCGAAAGACGGCGTGTCCAGCTGAATTGCGGTCACTGTTGCGGTACAGTGACTCGAACGCGCCGAGATCCGGATGGCACCGAGGTGGTGTCCAGCAAATTGCCGCACTGGTGTGGCCATCCTACAATGCTGCGCCGAAAGACGGCGTGTCCAGCTGAGTTGCGGTCACTGTTGCGGTATAGTGAGTCGAACGCGCCGAGATCTGGATGGCCCCGATGTTGTGTCCAGCAAGTTGCCGCACTGGTGTGGCCATCCTACAATGCCGCGCCGAAAGTCGGCGTGGGGTGCCCCGTTGGCTTATGAGGTGATGTCAGTAGTGGACCGATGTGTGAATAGGTCGGAACCAGCACAAGGCGCCAAGATCCGAACGGCAAGTCCTGGATGTTGAGTGCCTCAGTTGAGAGTTCTGAGCAGTGCTTGTAAGACGATCTGAAGTTTATTATAAGAATCAGAGTAAGTTGAAGACTGTCTGAAGCTTATTTGCACCTTTTGCAGCTTCACTATTGCCCAAGGTGGTGTTCAGCTGAACTTTTTTCCTTTTCCTTTCTGCTTCTTTTCCTACAATCCGTTTCATCTGAAGACACGACCAGGTCCCTGAATGTGTGTAGGGGGACGCTATTGAGTGAATGAAAATGGCGGCTTGTCCAGCTGAATTGCGGTCACTGTTGCGGTACAGTGAGTCGAACGCGCCGAGATCCAGGACCGATATGTGAATAGGTCGGAACCAGCACAAGGCGCCAAGATTCGAATGGCAAGTCCTGGATGTTGAGTGCCTCAGTTGAGATTTCTGAGCAGTGCTTGTAAGATTGTCTGAAGCTTATTTGCATCTGCTGCAGCTTCACTATTGCCCTTGTGTGGCCAAAGGTCGCACATGACATAGGCGGCCGGCTCCCGAGGTCCGGCGGAACTTTTTGCCTTTTCCTTTCTGCTTCTTTTGCTACAATCCGTTTCATCTGAAGACACGACCAGGTCCCTGAATGTGTGCAGGGGGACGCTATTGATTGAATGAAAATGGCGGCTTGACACAAAGCTGACTCAAGCGTTACTGTTGATGCTATACAGACAAAAATTGGTTTTCAGTTTGTACATTCTTCATGTTTTTTTTTTCCATCCAAGTCTGATTAAGAGTTTGTAGAAAAATGGCTTCAGATTTTCCACATACTACTCTTCAACATTCTTCCTAAATGTAACAATGTGAAACTCACTAGGAGAACGGCTGTTTCTGTTTCCTTTCAAAATGCTGCCAACAATATTTTCTGAATGGAAGACACCATCTTGTAGCATAAAGGGCCGAAAGGGGTTCTGGTCTGGCCGATGGTTGGTGGAGACATTTTGACTATATCTTGGACCTGCTCGGCCTCGCCCAAAATGGCGCCGGTATAAATGGGACTCGTAACTCCTTGCCCGCAAATGTATATCTAGAAAATGTTATTGTAAATGGCCCTGTCCTATTTTAATTACAAAATGTATGTCCACCGATTCCGCAACTGTTAGACACCTTAGTTCTTGCAACCTAATGGCCCGCTCGTTACGTACCTCTACAGTGTAAATGTCTCCTCATCATATACGATTTCAGTTTGCTCCGTGGCCGGCCCACGTGGTTATAGGCCCGTATTTGTATACTGACATTTTCACAATAAAGGTTTTTAAAACAAAACACGGTAGTAGTATTTACATTGGTAAAGTTTTTACTTTTAGTCACTGTTTTCGAATCAGTAAAAGGCAAGTGAAATAAAGCAGTCCAATTACATGACGAATAAAAGGTATAATATGTAGGAACGCAGTAAAGATAAATGGTCAAGGGCAGTTGTGTTTTTCATGTCTGCAACATAAAGTGATCGATAAGAATCTGATAATCAGGCGTATCGGCGACTAAGACAGCAGGCCGAATCTCTTTTACTCAACGGCTCCGTCATGGAAGGAAGAAACGCCCTTTTTCTCGAAAAAGGAATATATTTTACTTGCAAGACAGTTGTAAATTTTCCGGGAAAGTACATTAGCCTGGAATATTATAACATATGTTTGAAAAAAAAATATTGTTCGAAAACAATAAAAAGCGTAATTTTTAGGTCATATGACCAAGCTTTTCATCATTAAATTAACAAAAGTAAAATGAACCAATGAAAAGTTTTATTAACAAGTCACATGACCTGTTATGCTTACGTTACGCGCTGCGCGCCGCGCCTCGGATCACTTCCGGGTGCGCTAACGCGGCGTGTCATATAACGCATTACGCGACAACGTAGGTCAAGAATATAGTCAAAATGTCTCCACCAACCAGCGTTCAGAACACAACCCCTTTCAGCAGTCCAAAAAGTTCTGTTAAATGACAACAGAGGGGACAGGCAACAAGAACCATCAGTCAAAGAGGGGAGGGCAAGTTCTTCTCTTCCGGGTCATGTTGGGGCGCTACCGGAACTGATCGAATTGGTAGTCTACAGTGTTTCTGGATGTTTCAGACTAAAGCTGGCGTCAGCATGAGACCACTACCATCTCGTAGCTCCGTCGTGGCCATTCCACGAGCAATCATGGCAGCCGCTCCCCACCAGAAGCCTGCGGGAGTCGGAGGCCCCCAAGACTTTTGTAGAATCTTCACGGCTGAGGGGACGCTTTTCGAGAATGGGACCCAAGCCCTATCAGGGAAGCGTCCGAGTTCCAAGGTGTCCCAGGGCCATTTTAGTGGACCAGGCCCAAAACCGAAGAGCCGGCCGCCATTTTGAGAGTCCTGTGGCAGCCGCCTATCGCTGCACCGCAAGAGCGGGAGCAACTTAACTACATGATGAGCGAGACGCTGTAGTCGCAAGAGCGGGCGGTAAACAGCTGAATGGCGGAAGAGGCACAGTGTAGCAAAAGCGGGCGGAATGGCAACTAAAACGGTAAAGGGGCGCCCCACTACAGCTTGTCTTCAGGTCAAACGGATTGTGGGACAAGGTCCAGAATTGAAGAGTCATCAAAAGGCAAAAAGTTTTGCCGGACCCCGGGAGCCGGCCGCCTATGTCGGGGGCGATCTCAGGCTACACCAGTGCTATAAGACTTGGGGAGGGTGTCGGAGCCAAGTGTCTTCTCCGAGTCCATGGCCATCACACCGCCCCTCAGGGGCCTCCGTCAAGCTGTTTAGGAAGCTAACATATCACATTGTTTTCTAATGCAGTCAGGTCCACAAACGACACTCACTTACTTTGAGAATAGTGAAGCTGCAGTAGGTGGAAATAAGCTTCAGACAGTGTTACAAGCACTGCTCAGAACTCTTAACTATGGCACCCAACATCCAGAACTTATGCTATTTGAGAATGGCAGTGACATCGAAGCATCTCAGGGACCAAAACCATTAACGTACTTTCACGTATGAAAATCTTACTTGGGGAGGGGGCAGGAGCGAAGCGCCCCCTCCCAGTCAGCGCCACCACACTGTATGTTGAAAATTTGAAGCCATCGTTCTACAAAGTCAACCAAACTTGGATTGAAAAATCTAGAAAAATGTACAAACTGAAAACCAGTTTTGGTCTGCATAGCATCAGTAGCAACGCTTGAGTCAGCTTTGTGTCAAGCCGCCATTTTGATTCAACAAAGCACAGGCATTGAAAAAGGCTCAAATTCAGAACTCTAAACTATGGCACCCAACATCCAGGAGCTTGCCATCCGGATCTTGGAGCCTTGTGCTGCTTTCGATCTATTCACACATCGGTCCACTACTGACATCATCTTATAAACCAACGTTATGTAAATAGTTTTTTAATAAAATGTTTTACCCTGTTTCTTTGCTGGTGTGTTGTCTATATTTTTAATATTTGCATAGGGTTTGTCGTTATTTTGTGCGGGATGGGTGATGGAGCCGAGCTGTCTTGCAGCCCTCATGGTGTGGAGCTCAGTGCATCTCACTATTTTCGTATTTCTCATGAAGGGTTGTTCCTAATATTTCTATTTTAGCGAGGTCAAAAAGAGATCCAATTAGTGGCCTACTGATTTTGCTCGATTACTTTAATTTTTTTTACACGATTTTTCACTATCTGCAAAGACTAAACAGAGTATTGCGACTTTGTGCTTGTTTGTAAATAGAGAATGATCCAAAGAGAACCAATTCTAAAACAGTAAATGCTTGGACAACAATCAATCAAATGGAGAGACAAGCAGGCACGACGGATTACAACGGGGGCAAAGGCTTGCGTTAACTACCGTTCACTATCTGCAAAGAGAGAGTACTACTAAGACAAAAGAGGGGAGGGGGGGGTGCAGCGTTCAAAGCACATCAGCGTGCATAAATACGAAAATGTTTTTATCTATCACGTACTTGACATTTTAAAGCTTTTCATATTTGCTATTAAAAAACCAATGAAATTCACAAAAAAAACCATAGGTTATAGTGGATATATAGTTAGGAATTTGCATTTACAAAACCTTGAAAATTCAATGAAAAAACCATTGGTTTTAGGCCATATATAGTTAGGGATTTGCATTTACAAAACCTTATTTTACTCGCATAAAACCATTGAAATTCCATATATAGTTATAAGCGCTAACTATATATCGCGCACCCGCAATCCACTGCTGATGATGTCACATATTACATCATTCATGACATGGTTAGTGACATCACTGATGACATCACTGATGACATCTCAAATGACATCACTGATGACATCACTGAAAACATCTCATTTGACATGACTGATAACATCACTGATGATATCATTCATGTGATAATACGATGAACCTCTTCAGACTCTAATATAACCTTAGATACAATCAGTGTAAACAGACACTCACAGACTGTCACTCATCCATGGAGTTACTCACACACCTAGTCAGTCATGCAAAGAATCAATCACACCTCCATTTCCTCAACTATACAGTTATACAAACTTTACTTATTCAAACATATACTAACACATATTTACTCTATTATACAATCCCTGATACAAGTTCACAATGATCCATACAGCCACTCACACATTCACTGGCTCTTATGCACAGTTATTTATATATGTCAACTCTCACATGTACTGTGTTTTACATATGTACTTACTTTGACATGTAGCACTGAGATATCCATTCACTCACCAATGCACTCATGCACACAGTCAACCGCCCATACAGCTGTTTCCACATGCACTTTTGAAACCATACATCTAGTGAATCAACTGCTCACACATCTATGCACAGAGTCATACACCTCCCAGCCACCTACACACTCAGTATCCCATACAAATACTTGGGCAACCAATCAATAACCCATATAGTTACTCATATAGCTACTTATCAACACATGCAACAGTTTACAGAACAACAGACATAACAACAGACATAATGATGCACAAATTAAGACAGTTTAGTCACTAACCCATGCACTCAGTGAGACACATTTAATCACTCACTCATACAGTCAGTCATGCACCTACTAAATCCTTCATCCAGACACTTATATATCCACTCATTCTTCAACCACAAGGACCATATTGCACTAGAGTCACTAACCAGGAAGTAACTGGTAAAAAGTAAAATAAAAGTAAGACTCATTCTGAAGCTCAACATCCCGTGATCAAGCCTTTTGCAAAGGCGAAACGCGTTGGGTGCGGTCGAAAACAAAGCTGCTGTAACTTTTCAAAGAGCAACACGAGCGAGTGGATTTTAATTTCCTTTTGGGATCTTATCTGTTGAAATAAATAACCGACCAGGACCCTGTCGGTAAAACGCACCACGCTATATGGAGCGCACCACCGTCTATAAGGGTCAAAGCTTGTTGAATATATATATATATATATATATATATATATCTCGAGTCAAAAACACTCCCAAGTGCACAGATTGCGCAAAACGGAGAAACTGACACTTCCTTCTGTTGAAAAGCAGGTATTTATTTCTTCAAATATTTCAAGTGAACTGCAAGTGCTCAAATAAACCAGACGCATTTCGGCAAATTCAGTCGCCTTGCTCACTGGAATGACTTTACATGTGACCCAACAAATTTAAAACACCATACACCAATCGGGTGTTAGGAAGTCAAGTGACCTAAACTTAAACATGGTAGAAAGACTTAACAAACCAAGTTTTAGGTGTAACAAGATGCTATCAATATGTGCAACTTTATATGTAGTCATTTAAGTGCACAGAAATAAAAGCAAAAGTTCCGGCATTTGATCATCATTGTACATAATATCTGTATAAATACATGGGAATAATTTACATCAAAAATTCAGAAATTCACAAAGCGTCATAATTTGGAGATGATGTGTATTTGTAAAAAGATCCCTCTATCGACCTTTTATAAAATGTTTCAATTAAAACACATATATTATAGTTCACAAAAGTTTGTTTCATAACTGCATAATACATAAATATTATACCCTCTGAACTACAAAAACATCAATATTGTCAATCTTCTTGTCCAACACTTGTGTGTAATGATTGAAGTATCCCAAAAAAATGCTAAACCGAAAACTTATGTAATATATGCATCTTAGAAATTCACTGACTTACCAAAACCAAACTAAAAACCTCCTGCCTAAAGTGTTATGTGCAAAGAAATTTTTTTTTGTTTATTATTCTGATCGGGTAGGGAGAAGGCGATACGAGCGGATTCAATTTATAATTTTTAAATTGTGACACAGGTCTTGAGAGCTAATAGGATGTGTTATATTGAATTTTTTACTCTGTAAACATTACATTTCAACTGATGTAAACATATTGACTGTGCAAATATATGCCATTTTGATAGTATAAATTTATCGATTTGGTTAAAAATCTATAAATATTGGTTAAAATGTTATCAAAATTAAATAATATACATATAATGAAAGATATAAACAGTTCATAAAAATATTTAGAAAGTACTTTTTTTTGGGGTGTTAACATCAGAAGTGTGCAAATATGCAATGAATGGTATAAATACATACAATAGACTATAATGATATATGTACATGTCTAAAATGGTATAAGTAAATATTGATACTAGGGACATCTATAATGATGGCAACCCTTCTTGCTATTATTAACGATTATATAGAGATGTATGCAAACAATTGTGTGTGATTTATACCTAATAAGAAAAAAAACACCCAAGGTGCATTTTTGTGGTGCAAAAAATCATATAACGCAATTCCTGCACCAAATTCAAAAATATATACAGTTAAAAAAAGAATGGCTAGGAAGCAGTGTCTATGTTTTGCTGGTATGGAAGGCATTAATAATAGAACTGATATCTATAGAACACACGCTAAATATATATATATATATATATTACCTACTGGCTATCGCCAGTAGGTATATATAGTTAGGATTAATTCCCTATGGGATTTCTGAAAATTCTATGTCTAATAACTTTGGCGTTTGTTGACGGAATCGGCTGAAATTTTCAGGAAAATTGCACATTTTGTTTCTGAGCAGCCCCTGAAAATTTGGTGGGGTTTCGTCAAGGGGGGGCTGAGAAAAAAGGGGGGTCCCAAAACGCGTTTTTTACATTGAGTTTTCCATAGGGCGGTTGGACTCACTTTTAGCTCGAACGGCTGAATGGATTTGCACGAAACTTGGCAAAATTGTAGGGACTGTTAGCCCGATGTGCCTTTGCTAGGTCTCAATATATGTGCTTCAGTGGATTTTGAGAAATTAACGTTTAAATCAAGATATATATCTGTAACAGCGCTCCGGGCAGCGATCCGGTCCGCTTACTTTTCGCGTTTCGGAACTTTGCGCGCAGAAAGCTGATTGGCTCTCCGGTGTCTGTCAACATTCTAAACAGTCCGGAGCGGCCGCCATCTTGTCTCTCGGTAGGATCGAGAGAGAAGAAGAGGTGAAAAACGAAAGGGGAATTTAATGAAAGGGGGCAAGGTATCCCCCTCTTGACCCCCTAGGAATGTTGTTGGGGTTATTAAAGGGTCCCGTGGGGAAAAGAAAAAAAAAATGATTTTTCACGGTAGAAGCGCTTCACGGGCCGCGAACTGGGCCGCAAACTGGTAGCGAAACGGGAATTCGCCATTTTGTGCTTCGTTAATTAAATTACTAGGTATAAGGGGGTGCGGGAGACGTATCCTAATCCCCTATGTTTCCTGAGGGTGGCTGAGGAGGCTGATATATGTTGATACATCTCTTCCAGCGGCTGTGCGTGAGCTTTTTTTTTTTTTGCTGCGTGACAGTCCGGAGCGGCCGCCATCTTGTCTCTCGGTAGGATCGAGAGAGAAGAAGAGGTGAAAAACTAAGGGGGAATTTAATGAAAGGGGGCAAGGTATCCCCCTCTTGACCCCCTAGGAATGTTGTTGGGGTTATTAAAGGGTCCCGTGGGGAAAAGAAAAAAAAAAGATTTTTCACGGTAGAAGCGCTTCACGGGCCGCGAACTGGGCCGCAAACTGGTAGCGAAACGGGAATTCGCCATTTTGTGCTTCGTTAATTAAATTACTAGGTATAAGGGGGTGCGGGAGACGTATCCTAATCCCCTATGTTTCCTGAGGGTGGCTGAGGAGGCTGATATATGTTGATACATCTCTTCCAGCGGCTGCGCCATCTTGCCTTTTTTCCAATGCCACAATTTTGTCGTGCACGGCAGCCATTTTAGATGCCAGGCTGGTCCCAGGCTATCACCTACCCCTGCGGATGTAGTTTATGGCCCCAGCTGTAGAGAATTCAGACATGCCAACCCTCCCGATTCAGGCGTGTGACTACTGATTTCAGTACTAGTCTCCCGCCTCCCGATTTCTGCAAGCAAAAACCCGGGGACATATTACGAACAACTAGCGATAATTTTTGTCTCTAACTTGTTTAGAGACAAAAATTATCGCCGCACATCGGCGATTTTTATCGCAGATAAACCTTGCTATTATCGCAGAAAAGTCAGCGATATTCATGTATTATCGAGCAAATGCTCTTAGCCATGTTATCCACCTCCCATTGGATAACATGGCTAAGAACTGCTCAGGGCAGGTGTTAGATTTTGGAGATATTCGCGCTTAGCGCGAATATCTCCAAAAGTTGGTAATAGAAGATAGCGATGTTAGGGACTGTTTCCAGTCGCTAACATCTTGGCATGCCACTTTGCATGTCATTAGTGATAAGTATCACTGACATGCAAAGCGGGGCCCAAGATGGTCGCTATCTCCTTTTAGCTGTCACTAACTGGTGTTAGCGACAGCTTGGTAATAGGGAGATCATTTTATCTCCGCTTTCATGGCTTTTAAAGCCAAAAAAGCGGAGATAAACCCCCTTGATAATATGCCCCACGATTCCTTGGGGGTTTCAGCTGACAGGGCTTGGTATTGTGTTACATGGTAATTTTTCCAGGAAACGTCAGAGGGTCGATGCAGGGGTTCTAGAAGAGGTGATAAACCATTTAAGCCTCATGAACAAGCGCATGGTCTTTTAAAGATTTGTGAAGTACTCGGGGCGGCGGTGTGTGTGTGCCCTCTTTCAGGAGCGGGCTGGGGGGCACTGCCAGCAACTTGCCAGGTCAGGTAGTGTTCAACACGTGCATCACCCTTTCTCTGCCTGCTATTGCGCTCCATGCTTCGGAAAGGTAAGAAAAAGAACGTGCATTTGAGTTTGAAATGTCCGATCCTGCAGCAGCACACTTCCAAAGCCCACACATGACAGTAACCCGATTCAAGGCCCCATTCACCCGTTTTTAAAAAAATAGATAACACTCCAACAAAGTAAGATTATAAAACTTTATTAACTATTAGCTATAATGAACGGAACAAAAACTAAAAACATTTAAACATTTTTCAACACAAAAAGCAACAATGGTTAGAAGCTGTCTTTTGTGCGAATAGTCCCAAGGCAGCACAACGTGCAGAGTTCTGGACGGCACCCAGGTGATGTCGCCTGGGTGCCGCACTGGTTTTGGGATCCTACAATGCAGCACAGAAAAACAGCGTGGGGCGTCCCGGGTGGTGCGGGGGGAGGCCTCGTCAGTAGCGGTCTGTTGTGCGAATAGTCCCAAGGCAGCAGAACGCGTTGAGATGTTGATGGGACTGTGTCCAGTGTCACATGGCTGACACAACATGTACGACAGGCACCCAGGTGATGTCCAGTAAACTGCCGCACTGGTTTTGGTATCCTACAATGCTGCTCCGAAAATTGGCGTGCGGCGGCCCGGGGGTGGGGGAGGCGGCGTGAACGGGCCTCCCCAGGTGGCGGCCATCTAGCTGAGTTGCGCCCGCTCTTGCGGCTACAGCGTCTCGCTCACCATGTTGTTGAGTTGCTCCCACTCTTGCAGTGCAGCGATAGGCGGCTGCCACATGGCTCTTAAAATGGCGGACGGCTCCTCGGTTTTGGGCCTGGTCCACTGAAATGGCCCTGGGACACCTTGGAACTCGGACGCTTGCCTGCTAGGGCTTGGGCTCCATTCTCGAAAAGCGTCCCCTCAGCCGTGAAGATTCTACAAAAGTCTTGGGGGCCCCCGACTCCCGCAGGCTTCCGGTGGGGAGCGGCTGCCATGATTGCTCGCGGAATGACCACGACGGAGCCACGAGATGGTGGTGCTCTCATGCTGACGCCAGCTTCAGTCTGAATGATCCAGAAACAAGATGGGGCTTTCATCGTTTGGGAAAAAAAAATGTTCTAAACCAATGAAAAGTGTTATTTTTAGGTCATATGACCAAGCCTGCCATCTTTAGGAAACCAAAAGTAAAATGAACCAATGAAAAGTTTTATAAACAAGTCACATGACCTTTTATGCGGCATAGGGCTACAAAAAGCGTAGAAAATCCGTTGGCACGTGAGGCGGCGTCAGTAGCGGACCGATGTGCGAATAGGCCGAAGGCAGCACAACGGGCCGAGATCCGGATAGTACCGAGGTGGTGTCCAGCAAATTGCCGCACTGGTGTGGCCATCCTACAATGCTGCGCCGAAAGACGGCGTGTCCAGCTGAGTTGCGGTCACTGTTGCGGTACAGTGACTCGAACGCGCCGAGATCCGGATGGCACCGAGGTGGTGTCCAGCAAATTGCCGCACTGGTGTGGCCATCCTACAATGCTGCGCCGAAAGACGGCGTGTCCAGCTGAATTGCGGTCATTGTTGCGGTACAGTGACTCGAACGCGCCGAGATCCGGGTGGCACCGAGGTGGTGTCCAGCAAATTGCCGCACTGGTGTGGCCATCCTACAATGCTGCGCCGAAAGACGGCGTGTCCAGCTGAGTTGCGGTCACTGTTGCGGTACAGTGAGTCGAACGCGCCGAGATCTGGATGGCCCCGATGTTGTGTCCAGCAAGTTGCCGCACTGGTGTGGCCATCCTACAATGCTGCGCCAAAAGTCGGCGTGGGGTGTTGGCTTATGAGGTGATGTCAGTAGTGGACCGATGTGTGAATAGGTCGGAACCAGCACAAGGCGCCAAGATCCGAATGGCAAGTCCTGGATGTTGAGTGCCTCAGTTGAGAGTTCTGAGCAGTGCTTGTAAGACTGTCTGAAGCTTATTTGCACCTGCTGCAGCTTCACTATTGCCCTGGTGTGGCCAAAGGTCGCATATGACATGGGCGGCCGGCTCCCGAGGTCCGGCGGAACTTTTTTCCTTTTCCTTTCTGCTTCTTTTCCTACAATCCGTTTCATCTGAAGACACGACCAGGTCCCTAAATGTGTGCAGGGGGACGCTATTGATTGAATGAAAATGGCGGCTTGACACAAAGCTGACTCAAGCGTTACTGTTGATGCTATACAGACAAAAATTGGTTTTCAGTTTGTACATTCTTCAGGTTTTTTTTTTTCCATCCAAGTCTGATTGAGAGTTTGTAGAAAAATGGCTTCAGATTTTCCACATACTACTCTTCAACATTCTTCCTAAATGTAACAATGTGAAACTCACTAGGAGAACGGCTGTTTCTGTTTCCTTTCAAAATGCTGCCAACAATATTTTCTGAATGGAAGACACCATCTTGTAGCATAAAGGGCCGAAAGGGGTTCTGGTCTGGCCGATGGTTGGTGGAGACATTTTGACTATATCTTGGACCTGCCCGGCCTCGCCCAAAATGGCGCCGGTATAAATGGGACTCGTAACTCCTTGCCCGCAAATGTATATCTAGAAAATGTTATTGTAAGTGGCCCTGTCCTATTTTAATTACAAAATGTATGTCCACCGATTCCGCAACTGTTAGACACCTTAGTTCTTGCAACCTAATGGCCCGCTCGTTACGTACCTCTACAGTGTAAATGTCTCCTCATCATATACGATTTCAGTTTGCTCCGTGGCCGGCCCACGTGGTTATAGGCCCGTATTTGTATACTGACATTTTCACAATAAAGGTTTTTAAAACAAAACACGGTAGTAGTATTTACATTGGTAAAGTTTTTACTTTTAGTCACTGTTTTCGAATCAGTAAAAGGCAAGTGAAATAAAGCAGTCCAATTACATGACGGATAAAAGGTATAATATGTAGGAACGCAGTAAAGATAAATGGTCAAGGGCAGTTGTGTTTTTCATGTCTGCAACATAAAGTGATCGATAAGAATCTGATAATCAGGCGTATCGGCGACTAAGACAGCAGGCCGAATCTCTTTTACTCAACGGTTCCGTCATGGAAGGAAGAAACGCCCTTTTTCTCGAAAAAGGAATATATTTTACTTGCAAGACAGTTGTAAATTTTCCGGGAAAGTACATTAGCCTGGAATATTATAACATATGTTTGAAAAAAAAATATTGTTCGAAAACAATAAAAAGCGTAATTTTTAGGTCATATGACCAAGCTTTTCATCATTAAATTAACAAAAGTAAAATGAACCAATGAAAAGTTTTATTAACAAGTCACATGACCTGTTATGCTTACGTTACGCGCTGCGCGCCGCGCCTCGGATCACTTCCGGGTGAGCTAACGCGGCGTGTCATATAACGCATTACGCGACAACGTAGGTCAAGAATATAGTCAAAATGTCTCCACCAACCAGCGTTCAGAACACAACCCCTTTCAGCAGTCCAAAAAGTTCTGTCTGTTAAATGACAACAGAGGGGACAGGCAACAAGAACCATCAGTCAAAGAGGGGAGGGCAAGTTCTTCTCTTCCGGGTCATGTTGGGGCGCTACCGGAACTGATCGAATTGGTAGTCTACAGTGTTTCTGGATGTTTCAGACTAAAGCTGGCGTCAGCATGAGACCACTACCATCTCGTAGCTCCGTCGTGGCCATTCCACGAGCAATCATGGCAGCCGCTCCCCACCAGAAGCCTGCGGGAGTCGGAGGCCCCCAAGACTTTTGTAGAATCTTCACGGCTGAGGGGACGCTTTTCGAGAATGGGACCCAAGCCCTATCAGGGAAGCGTCCGAGTTCCAAGGTGTCCCAGGGCCATTTTAGTGGACCAGGCCCAAAACCGAAGAGCCGGCCGCCATTTTGAGAGTCCTGTGGCAGCCGCCTATCGCTGCACCGCAAGAGCGGGAGCAACTTAACTACATGATGAGCGAGACACTGTAGTCGCAAGAGCGGGCGGTAAACAGCTGAATGGCGGAAGAGGCACAGTGTAGCAAAAGCGGGCGGAATGGCAACTAAAACGGTAAAGGGGCGCCCCACTACAGCTTGTCTTCAGGTCAAACGGATTGTGGGACAAGGTCCAGAATTGAAGAGTCATCAAAAGGCAAAAAGTTCCGCCGGACCCCGGGAGCCGGCCGCCTATGTCGGGGGCGATCTCAGGCTACACCAGTGCTATAAGACTTGGGGAGGGTGTCGGAGCCAAGTGTCTTCTCCGAGTCCATGGCCATCACACCGCCCCTCAGGGGCCTCCGTCAAGCTGTTTAGGAAGCTAACATATCACATTGTTTTCTAATGCAGTCAGGTCCACAAACGACACTCACTTACTTTGAGAATAGTGAAGCTGCAGTAGGTGGAAATAAGCTTCAGACAGTGTTACAAGCACTGCTCAGAACTCTTAACTATGGCACCCAACATCCAGAACTTATGCTATTTGAGAATGGCAGTGACATCGAAGCATCTCAGGGACCAAAACCATTAACGTACTTTCACGTATGAAAATCTTACTTGGGGAGGGGGCAGGAGCGAAGCGCCCCCTCCCAGTCAGCGCCACCACACCGTATGTTGAAAATTTGAAGCCATCGTTCTACAAAGTCAACCAAACTTGGATTGAAAAATCTAGAAAAATGTACAAACTGAAAACCAGTTTTGGTCTGCATAGCATCAGTAGCAACGCTTGAGTCAGCTTTGTGTCAAGCCGCCATTTTGATTCAACAAAGCACAGGCATTGAAAAAGGCTCAAATTCAGAACTCTAAACTATGGCACCCAACATCCAGGAGCTTGCCATCCGGATCTTGGAGCCTTGTGCTGCTTTCGATCTATTCACACATCGGTCCACTACTGACATCATCTTATAAACCAACGTTATGTAAATAGTTTTTTAATAAAATGTTTTACCCTGTTTCTTTGCTGGTGTGTTGTCTATATTTTTAATATTTGCATAGGGTTTGTCGTTATTTTGTGCGGGATGGGTGATGGAGCCGAGCTGTCTTGCAGCCCTCATGGTGTGGAGCTCAGTTCATCTCACTATTTTCGTATTTCTCATGAAGGGTTGTTCCTAATATTTCTATTTTAGCGAGGTCAAAAAGAGATCCAATTAGTGGCCTACTGATTTTGCTCGATTACTTTTATTTTTTTTACACGATTTTTCACTATCTGCAAAGACTAAACAGAGTATTGCGACTTTGTGCTTGTTTGTAAATAGAGAATGATCCAAAGAGAACCAATTCTAAAACAGTAAATGCTTGGACAACAATCAATCAAATGGAGAGACAAGCAGGCACGACGGATTACAACGGGGGCAAAGGCTTGCGTTAAATACCGTTCACTATCTGCAAAGAGAGAGTACTACTAAGACAAAAGAGGGGAGGGGGGGGTGCAGCGTTCAAAGCACATCAGCGTGCATAAATACGAAAATGTTTTTATCTATCACGTACTTGACATTTTAAAGCTTTTCATATTTGCTATTAAAAAAACAATGAAATTCACAGAAAAAACCATAGGTTATAGTGGATATATAGTTAGGAATTTGCATTTACAAAACCTTGAAAATTCAATGAAAAAACCATTGGTTTTAGGCCATATATAGTTAGGGATTTGCATTTACAAAACCTTATTTTACTCGCATAAAACCATTGAAATTCCATATATAGTTATAAGCGCTAACTATATATCGCGCACCCGCAATCCACTGCTGATGATGTCACATATTACGTCATTCATGACATGGTTAGTGACATCACTGATGACATCACTGATGACATCTCAAATGACATCACTGATGACATCACTGAAAACATCTCATTTGACATGACTGATAACATCACTGATGATATCATTCATGTGATAATACGATGAACCTCTTCAGACTCTAATATAACCTTAGATACAATCAGTGTAAACAGACACTCACAGACTGTCACTCATCCATGGAGTTACTCACACACCTAGTCAGTCATGCAAAGAATCAATCACACCTCCATTTCCTCAACTATACAGTTATACAAACTTTACTTATTCAAACATATACTAACACATATTTACTCTATTATACAATCCCTGATACAAGTTCACAATGATCCATACAGCCACTCACACATTCACTGGCTCTTATGCACAGTTATTTATATATGTCAACTCTCACATGTACTGTGTTTTACATAAGTACTTACTTTGACATGTAGCACTGAGATATCCATTCACTCACCAATGCACTCATGCACACAGTCAACCGCCCATACAGCTGTTTCCACATGCACTTTTGAAACCATACATCTAGTGAATCAACTGCTCACACATCTATGCACAGAGTCATACACCTCCCAGCCACCTACACACACACTCAGTATCCCATACAAATACTTGGGCAACCAATCAATAACCCATATAGTTACTCATATAGCTACTTATCAACACATGCAACAGTTTACAGAACAACAGACATAATGATGCACAAATTAAGACAGTTTAGTCACTAACCCATGCACTCAGTGAGACACATTTAATCACTCACTCATACAGTCAGTCATGCACCTACTAAATCCTTCATCCAGACACTTATATATCCACTCATTCTTCAATATGTAAGAGATATTTTAACTTTACAGAAACATACAGTCACTGCATGTTGTCATCAGTGATGTCATCAGTGATGTCATTTGAGATGTCATCAGTGATGTCATCAGTGATGTCACTAACCATGTCATGAATGATGTAATATGTGACATCATCAGCAGTGGATTGCGGGTGCGCGATATATAGTTAGCGCTTATAACTATATATGGAATTTCAATGGTTTTATGCGAGTAAAATAAGGTTTTGTAAATGCAAATCCCTAACTATATATGGCCTAAAACCAATGGTTTTTTCATTGAATATATATATATTACCTACTGGCGGTCGCCAGTAGGTAGTTATAGTTAGGATAATTTTCAATGTTAAATCTCAACATTCTATTTTGAATAACTTTGGCGCCGGTTGACGAATCTGCCTGAAATTTTCAGGAAAATGGTCTCATGGCGGTCCGGTCCTTCCCTGAAAGTTTGGGGGGGATTCGTCAAGCGGGGGCTGAGATAAAAGGGGGGTCCCAAAACGCGTTTTCCCCATGTTAATTTCCATAGGGCGGTCGATTTCACTTTTAGCCCGAACGGCTGAATGGATTTCCACCAAACTTGGCAAAATTGTAGGGACTGGTAGCCCGATGTGCCTTTGCTATGTCTCAAGATATGTGCTCCAGTGGATTTTGAGTAATTAAGGTTCAAAAAAATATATATATCTATAGCAGCGCTCCGGTAAGCGCACCGGTACGCGCACCGGGCGCGTCACGCGACTTGCGCGGAGAAAGCTGATTGGCTCTGGGGTGTCTGTAAACATTCTAAACAGTCCGGAGCGGCCGCCATCTTGTGTCTCGGTAGGATCGAGACACAAGAGGTGGCCAAAACAAAGGGGGAAATGACCATAAGGGGGCAGAGTAGACCCCCCTTGACCCCCTAGGTTTGATGTGGGGGCCATAAAAGGGCCCCACGGGGCAAAAAAAAAATTAAAAAAAATTTTGATTTTCGCGGGGTGAGCGCCCGGTACGCGCACCGGGCGCGTCACGCGACTTGCGCGGAGAAAGCTGATTGGCTCTGGGGGGTCTGTAAACATTCTAAACAGTCCGGAGCGGCCGCCATCTTGTGTCTCGGTAGGATCGAGACACAAGAGGTGGCCAAAACAAAGGGGGAAATGACCATAAGGGGGCAGAGTAGACCCCCCTTGACCCCCTAGGTTTGATGTGGGGGTCATAAAAGGGCCCCACGGGGCAAAAAAAAAAAAAAAAAATTTTTGATTTTCGCGGGGTGAGCGCCCGGTACGCGCACCGGTAAGCGTACCGGGGAGTGTACCATGGGGAAAAAGAATGACAGTTTTAAAAGTAGCTGATTAGAAAAAAAAATGTTTAGTTGTTTTTTTTATATATACACATACATATATATAAATGCATATGCACATATATATATGCATATATGTCTATATGTGTGCGTGTAGAGAGAGGTAGAGAGGTAGAGGTGTAGAGGTAGAGAGGTAGAGAGGTAGAGAGTAGAGAGTGAGTAATAGAGAGTAGAGAGTGAGTAGTAGAGAGTAGTAGAGAGCAGTAGAGAGAGTAGCAGAGTGAGTAGTAGAGAGTAGTAGAGTGAATAGTAGAGTGAGTAGTAGAGAGTAGTAGAGAGTGAGTAGTAGAGACTGAGTAGTAGAGAGTAGTAGAGAGTAAGTAGTAGAGTGAGTAGTAGAGAGCAGTAGAGAGTGAGTAGTAGAGAGTGGGAGAGAGTAAGTAGTAGAGAGTAGTGGAGAATATTCCAAAGTTTGGCACAGCACCACTTTCACAATGAGTCCAATCAAATCATATCACTTAGAGTACTTATTGAAGCGCTGAATCTTGGTGTATATTCAAATGCTTTTATTTTCCTTAAGTTTATGTACCACAGCCAGCCGAAACGTTTCGTTCTGTACAACAGAACTTCTTCAGGGCGTTCTTATTTCCTTCAAGTTATGTCGGTATCCCGTTGTCATATAACTAGATATTTCTTCCAAATGTTAGACGAGACATAAGTATATTCTTATTAAAAGTGACTAGGTATCAATTTTACCCACACAATTCGGGCAGACTTGAGTAATTTATAGCATCCTCAAAGTCAGTCTTTCAAAAATTCCAAAGTATAGGACATGATAATCCAAATCCAAATGTTTCTCAAGAAAAGTCATTTACAATCGTTCGGAATATCGGTGTTTGGGCAGATATGATCCAGGGACCCCCAGTATGCAAGGGGAATTAGTCCCCCCTCTGCAAAGGCGCCAGTGGCCTGCATTGCAGAGAGGTGTAACAAGGGTGTGGCCTCATTACACTTCTCTGCAATGCAGCTCCCTCGTGCATACTGGAGGCTCCTGGTGGACTAGTTGACCCCAGGGACCCCCAGTATGCAAGGGGAATTAGTTCCCCCTCTGCAAACGCGGCAGTGGGCTGCGTTGCAGAGAGGTGTAACAAGGGGCATAGTCTCATTACACCTCTGCAATGCAGCCCCAGGCGCATACTGGAGGTTCCAGGTGGGCTAATAGGCCCCCAGGGGCCCCCAGTATGCAAGGGGAATTAGTTTCCCCTCTTCAAACATGCACGGGGGCTGCGTTGCAGAGAGGTGTAAAAAGGGTTGTGGCTTCATTACACCTCTCTGCAATGCAGTCCCCTGGCGCATACTGGAGATTCCTGGTGGGCTTTCAGGTCTTATATAGTTAGGAATTAGCATTAAAAAAACCTTTGAAATTCACTGAAAAAACCACAGGTTTCACACCAGTTATAGTTAGGAATTAGCATTTAAAAAACCTTTGAAATTCACTGAAAAAACCATAGGTTTCACACCAGTTATAGTTAGGAATTAGCATTTAAAAAACCTATTAAATTCACTGACAAAACCAGTTATAGTTAGCTGGAAATTTTACTGATATAAAACCAATGAAATTCCACGTTATAGTTAGTTGGACTCACTATAACTTGCGCGTGCAATGCACTGCTGATGACATCACATATTACATCACTCATGACATGGTCAGTGACATCACTCATGACATCACTGATGACACCATCCTTGTGACATAGTGACAGACCTCCTTTCACTGTAATGTAACCCTTGAAACACATATTCAAAAATAGAAACTGAAATTTAAAAAAAATGGAGATACCCATATCAGTTGCAACAAGCAATTCAGTAATTCCACCATCTATATGCACATCCAGTCATTCACCAACAGTTCTATATAGTCACTCATACATATACTCACTTATCATATGAAGTGATACACCTATACATCCTGTTACACACCGACAGTCATCCAAAAGTTACTCACACACATACTCACACGTGCAAATAAACTATTGAACATCCATTTATTTGAATATAGAGTTATACACACACTTCCACCTTACTTGTATTGAAAATTACACATATTTATTCTCTTAAACAATCACTTATAGAAACACATACTTATTTAAACAGGAACTCTTACAATCTCTTACTCTCACATATACTCACTTATATACATCAATATTCACATATACTAGATTAAAACATATGTAGTTACTGATAAAGACACTAGTGAGACAGTCATTCACTCACTAACAAACACATATACACACTCATCCATCCATACAGTCCTGCACATATGCTGTCTTCAAAACACATACAAACAGCGAGTCAGTCACTCATGCATCTATGTGCTAAGTAATACCCCCACCAAACCATATAGACACTCATACTGATACTAAGAGAAACATCTAATAACCCATATACATACGCATGTAGCTACTTACCAACACATGTAGCCACTTATACACAAAGTGAAACAATAATATATATATTTAAATATTTAAACATTACTCACTAATATTTATTTTTCAGAAAGACACATATTCACTGGATGGTGTCATCAGTGATGTCATGAGTGATGTCACTGACCATGTCATGAGTGATGTAATATGTGATGTCATCAGCAGTGCATTGCACGCGCAAGTTATAGTGAGTCCAACTAACTATAACGTGGAATTTCATTGGTTTTATATCAGTAAAATTTCCAGCTAACTATAACTGGTTTTGTCAGTGAATTTAATAGGTTTTTTAAATGCTAATTCCTAACTATAACTGGTGTGAAACCTATGGTTTTTTCAGTGAATATATATATATATATGTCACCTACTGGCAGTCGCCATCAGTGGGTAGTTATAGACTTGCCTATATCTTTGGCTTTGTTTGAAGAATCTTCACAAAATGTTCCCAAAACAGTGTCATGTTGGGTCTTGTTGAGCATGGAAGGTTTTGGGTGATCCATGAAGCGAGGGCCAAGAAAAAGAGGGGTCAAAAAAGTGTTTATCCCATGCTAATTCCTATGGACTTTTTAGACACACCTGCAGCCCAAGTCCCTGAACAGAATTACACCAAGCCTGGCAGAAAGCTATCTTTTGCTCTGCAGCTTGTTCTTTTTGTTATTTGGTGTAAATCTGTTCAGTAGTTTGTGGGATATTGAAGGAAATTTCTTGGTGAATTTGCGTTCAGTTGCAATTGCACATGCCAACAGGAATGCCATTATTGGCTGGCCGCAATCTGAGCAGAAAGCTGTAGCCACCATTTTAGTTGATTGGAACTGTCATCGGGGCACAAACAAAAAGGCAGAAAGTGTAATAAGGGATCAGGTGGATGTGCCTTGACCACTTGGCTGAAATATAAGGGTGTTTGAGGAAGCCCTGATGTGTAAGCATGGGCTGAAAATTTGTTCAGCTCGCGGAATTTGCAGATTTTCTGAGATTTCGCTATCCGCGAATCTCGCGAAATCGCGGTAAAATCTGCGAATCAGCGGATACGAATTTTCAGCCAAGCACTTACAGGGTTACAGCAGCAGGTGCAAAAGTTGAAGCTAATTTTTTGTAACCTTTTACAAAAGGGTTACAAAGAAATTAACTTCAACTTGGGCACCTGCTGCTGTAAGCCTGTAAGTGCTTTCTGGCGCCCCGTTGCCTACTTGCAACTATTCTCTGACCCTGCTCTGACACTTGAAGCAGGGTCAGAGAATAGTTACAAGTAGGCAATGAGGCGCCTGTCTCGAAAATTAAACCTCAACAGGAAGCACTGACAGATATAAAAACAAGCATTTGCAATGCAATAGGTCTCGGATTAGGAAAGTTAGAGATTTTGGTCTTGTAAATGACACATTTTTTTATTTATGTGTTGGTTTTGAAAAAAGCTAAATTAATAGCTTTGTCATTTACAATACCAGTAGTTATAACTTTCGCAAATGTGACATCTATAGCATTTGTAATGCAACATGTTTTGTATTTACTTGACTTAGATGTATTGATATTACAAATTACAATGGCTTTTAATTTTTTTTAAAAATTAAAACTTAAAAGTAATTTTAATTTATAATGGCAATAGCTTAAACTTTTGTAAGTAACTTCTGTGAAGATTATGTTCAGTGTATTTTATTGTGACAAAAATCCAAGAACAGAAGTGAAATATTAACATCTTTTTGTGACATTTGTAATAAGGCTTGAAACATTGAGAGAACATAGTTGAACCAGTTGTTGTTGAATGGTTGCGCAGATTGATGCTGGGGTGGCACTGAGTGGTGCTGTGGTGGTGCTGAGTTGTGCTGTGGTGATGCTGAGCGGTGCAGTGTTGGTGCTGAGTGATACTGGGATGGTGCTGAGTGATGCTGGGGTGGTGCTGAGTGGTGCTGTGGTGGTGCTGAGTGATGCTGTGGTGGTGCTGAGTGATGCTGTGGTGGTGATGAGTGATGCTGTGGTGGTGCTGAGTGGTGCTGTGGTGATGCTGAGTGATGCTGTGGTGGTGCTGAGTGATGCTGTGGTGGTGCTGAGTGATGCTCTGGTGGTGCTGAGTGGTGCTGTGGTGGTGCTGTGGTGGTGCTGAGTGATGCTGTGGTGGTGATGAGTGGTGCTGTGGTGGTGCTGAGTGGTGCTGTGGTGGTGCTGAGTGGTGCTATGGTGGTGCTGAGTGATGCTGTGGTGGTGCTGAGTGATGCTGTGGTGGTGCTGAGTGGTGCTGTGGTGGTGCTGAGTGATAATGTGGTGGTGCTGAGTGATGCTGTGGTGGTGTTGAGTGGTGCTGTGGTGGTGCTGAGTGATAATGTGGTGCTCATGCACACTCTCACAGACCCATTCAGGCACTTATACACCCACGAACAGACTCACTCAGACAGTCATGTACCCATTGTCAGATCCACCTAGACACTTATGCACACACTCACAGACCCACTCAGACACTGATGCTCCTGCTCACAGACCTAATCAGAGATTCATGTACCCACTCACAGACCCACCCAGGCACTCATGGACCCACTTAGACACTCATTCCCCCACTCACAGATCCACTCACAGAATCATGAATCCACTTACAGACCCATTCAGACATTCATGTAGCTACTCACAGACCTATTTAGATACTTATGTACCCGATCACAGACCCAGCCAGGTACTCATTCATCCAACCACAGACCCACGCAGAGACTCATGCACCAACTCACAGACCCACTTAGAGTCTCATGCACCTACTCACAGACCCACTTAGATACTGATACATCCATCCACATTCCCACTGTGAGACTCACCCATTCAGTCACAGACCCACTCAGACACTCATGCACCCACTCACAGACCCACCCATACATTTAAACACCTACTCACAGACCCACTTAGAGACTCATGCAATGAGTCACAGACTGATCAGGCACTTATGCAGCCACTCACTGACCCATTGAGAAACTCATGCACCATCAGAAACCCATCTAGACACTCACACACTCACTCAGAGATCCACTCTGACACTCATGCACCCACTCACAGACCTACTCAGAGAATGATACACTCCCTCCCATTCTTACTCAGAGACTCATGCAGCCAGTCACAGACCCACTCAGAAACTCATGAACCCACTAACAGACCCATCCAGATATTCACACACCCACTCACAGACCCACTGAGAGTCTCACTCACCCACACAGATATCCACTTAGACTCCCATGCACCTACTCACAGAACCACTCAGAGACTGACACACCTACTGACAGACCAACTCAGACAATTATGCAGCCGCTCACTGACTCACTGAGAGACTTATGCACCCAGTCACAGAAATACTCAGACACTCATGCAAACACACACACAAATCCTCTCAGAGACTCATTCACCCACTCACAGAGAGACCCATTCAGACACTCATGCACCCACTAACAAACCCATTCAGAGACTCATATCAACTCACAGACCCACTCGGGTACTCATGTACCCACTGACAGAATCACTCAGAGACTCATACACCCACTAACACAATCAGTCAGATATTCACACACACTCTCGTAGATCCTGTCAAACTCTCACAGAGCATCTGACAGAGCTTCTGACACAGTTATGCACCCTCTGACAGACCCACTTGAACTCTCATACATGCACCTACAGACACTCAGAGACTCAAACACCCTGTTGCCTTTGTCTGTGAAATGAACTCCATCACTTCTATGGATTCCATGTATGTCAAAATGCAGGTTGTTTTTGTAGATAGAGCCCCAGTTATAGTATCTAAAGAATGCAGAATCAGTTTTATTAACATGTTACCTGGCTTTGTCAATCTATGGGCATAATTGATTTGCCCCCTTGAATTTCTGCCTTTGACATATGTTGGAGTATACCAAGACAGTGTGAGGGAAAAGTGTTATTAATTGTGCAAAGGTATCCTTCATTTAAATTTCCAGTACTACCCCTGTCAGTGTGCTAGTGTGCCTATGTCAGTGCCACTACAGTGCACACTCATTAGGTCAAGGGTTTGGGAATCCAGAATGCTTTTAACCAAAGGCAGCAATTGATGCCACTTCACCCTCTCTGACCAATCCAAGTAGTGTCCATAGTAGGCAAACCCAAGTATCTGTCAATACCATGGTTTCTAGCAGACTCTCAGGCCCAAAACACATGGTTGTGGCCCACAATCCACACTCTAACGATTTTGTAGTAAAGCAGCGGTAGGAGACACAACAAGGCTGGAGCTGAATGAGATAGTTTGGAAAATTAAAGGAAGTTAACATAGAGGTGTACTACTGAATTTAGAAAAAAACATAGTTGATTGGTTGCTGTGAATATACTGATGAATAAAATAGGTGGGGGCCGATTTACAAGCCCCTTGCGCCACTTTTGTGTCACCTTTAACATGGAAAAAGTGACTCAAAAGTGGCGCAAGTGGCTTGGATATGCCTATTATTCTGTACAGTAAACCATACATGCTGCAGCTCATTTTGTAACTTCCATGGTACTTCTAATATCTGCTGCTAACGTGTGACCTACTGGTTCTAGTGGGCTGCTACGGAGACTGTGCCTAGAGTGTATGGAGAAAGGGTGTTAAAGAGTGAGTTGTCTATTTCCAGAAATTAGAGGTGATTAGACTAATCTTTGCATGATAAGGGTTCATGCACCAATGAGAGCTTGCTTAAAATAAAAGTGTAGTGTAGTTTTAAAGGCATAAGCCTAGCTTATTAAATATGTTTTTGGACTCCAGTTGTTTGAGTGCATTTGTCACAATGATTGCGAGTAAGTAGCAAATATGCACAAATATCCTACCATATTGGGCTTCTTTAGAAAAGTGTATGAAAGGGTTAACACATTCTAACCATTCAGAAGTAAAGTTACAAAACTAAAAAATGAATGATATGTTTTTATTTGTTGCCTTCCGCACTATCAGAGAGTGCAAAGTTAAAAAAATAGTTACTATTAATGGTTTCTTTGTACGCAAGTGATGTGCCATTCTTATATTTAGTTTTCACATTTACTGAGAGTATGGAATCAATCTAATAAGAACAAAAAAAACATTTCACCAACAAACTCAATTTTCAGGTTTGTGAATTACATAGTATTTTGGGAAAAAAATGATTGAAAAGTATATGCGTGTGTGAGGTTGTCAGTATGAAATATATATAGAAACGTTTTGAAACTATCAGATGATCTACTAGTGGTAGTTTTAGTATTTTAAATATATATTAATAGGTGAGTAATTGCTTTATGACTGTGGGAGCATGTAACTATTTGTGTGAGGTGCACACTATGGTTGTGAGAATTGGTTCACAAAGTGTTGCCCAGGAACTGTATATTGTACATCTGCACTTTTCTTGCATGCTGTAATTGCTAAGGAAAGAGTTTGCTAAGGGTTAAACGCATACGTAACAATGTAGTCCTAGTTTTTCCATTTTAGAAAAAGACTACAAGTCTCAGAATTGAAAGGAAGAAATATTTACTGTAGGTGACATAATGTTTTTTTTTTAAAAAAAATTATTTCCACATTTTCAGAGACATCATATAAAGATGCAAATATAATACACAATGAATCAAAAGAATACAAGAGTTAATTACAAATTACAAAAGAGAGTTAATACAACCAATCAAAATACACAGAGTGTTGACCAATCATCCTATACATCGACAGATAAATACTGTTGAGCCAGGTTGATAAACAGAGATCAAAATATAAATCAAATCAAATGGTCATACCACTCAAGAGTTCATATGAGTTACAAACAGATCCCTTATCTTCAACCCTAATTTTCATTTCCTTGCCTCCTTAACTGAATATAAGCTAGATTCCAAACTAGCTAATCTGTACATTTTTGCTCTCCAAACTTCAAACCTTGGTGGCTCACGGCATAACCTATCCCCCACAATACACAAACGGGCCACAGTCATTGCAACAAATAAAAACAATCGGTGTTTATACATGATACTCCCTTTTGAGACTATCCGCCCCATCCCTAGAAGTAACAGGGCAGGAGAGATTTGAAGTGAATCCCCTAAAATAATGGATAAAAAGCGTTCGATATCACGTGGAAATAAATTCAATTTTATACAACTGAAAAAAATATGTTCTATAGCAGCATTTTCCGCCCCACAGCGGAAGCATTTACCAGTATACCGATTACCCCACTTTTTCATCCGTGCTGGTGTATAATACAATCTGAAAAAAGTTTTGAAGAGTTGTACTTTTAAATTCGCTGACATGAGAGCTTCTTTAGATCTGATAATTGCATCTTCAAGTGAAAAATCTAATTCTGTCTCTCCCAGTATCAATGCCCATTGTAAGGTATGTTTTTCCAGATCATCCTTTTTACCTGAATGTAAGATTTTGTACAACATTCCAAATTTACTCTGTTCCCTTATAGCTTCTATTAACAGATTAGAAATCAATTTTAATTTACGTTTTAATAGAAAATGACGAATTTGTAAAAACTTAAAAAACTGTGGATGTGATAGGTTATAAACCCTTGCTAGGTCCTCAATCTGTCTGATATTTCCCATCTTATCATACAAGTCTCCTAATAACCCTATTCTTTTCTCTCGCCAGACGCTCTTGGTCCTATCACCAAATATGAGTGGAGGTAGCTTAATCATATTCAGAGGAGTATAATAAGTAAGATCTCCTAAATTAATTAATTTGCTGACTTTCTTCCAGGTTTTAATTTCTGCATATACAAACTTAAACTTGGTTCTCTTGAAATAGCTCCATTTTACTTCCCGAAATAGACTTCGACTAGCTTCGATTCCTTAAGCCAGGTGAAAAATTGAGCTAGTGGGTATAGTAGTTGTTAGATTACCTTCAGCCACTCCACAAAGTAAGAAGGTCATTTTTTGCAAAAAACAAACATAATAATACAATACAAAGTTGGGTACTGCTAAACCTCCCCTAGTACTTGATAATGTCATAAATTTCATAGCTCTTCGTCGTTTCCCCGGAGCCCATGGAAATTTAGAACATAAATCCTGAAGCTTTTGTAGTTGGAATACTGAAATTTCTAGCGGCATTGGTCTAAAGAGATATAATACTGACGGCAAAATATTCATTTTTAAGATGTTTGCTCGGCCAATCAAAGTAAAATGCAGCCTCCCCCACCTCTCCAGAGAATCTGCAATATTACTATAAAGAGAGCCCCAGTTTGACTCCGCCACTGCAGCCATAGATGCCCGAATCTTAACTCCTTAGTATGTAGCTTCCACCACTGCTCTTCAATTATCTATTGTTACTGTGTCAGTGCACACCATCTGCGTTTTCATGGCATTAAGCTTATATCCGGACATCCGTCCAAATTTACCAGCTAGCTGTTCAATCTCTGGCATTGCGGCGGCCGGGTCCTCCGATGTTATCGCAATATCATCCGCATATGCAAATACTGTATGGGGGATACTGCGGACCTCAAAAGGCTTAATAAGCCGACTTCTGGAGAGCATTACGATAAATGCGTTGAAATATAACGCGAAAAGTAGAGGAGAGTAGAGGCAGCCCTGTCTCGTCTCTCTAGTAATCCTCACTACTTCTGAAGCTAATCCCATTGATGCTATTCTTGCCATAGGTGATTCATATAAAGCCTGTAATGCAATCATAAACTTTTGACGGAATCCCATACCCTCCATTAATGACCATAAGTACTGCCATTCCACGAGGTCAAACGCTTTTTCTGCGTCTCGCAGAATCAGCCCCAGTTTACATCTCTCTACATCCGCTATATCAAACAAAGTAATTACTTTAGTAATATGAGGCACCGTACCCTGACTGAGTATAAAGCCATGTTGATCTTGGGAGACTAGGGAAGCTATGACTTTAGATAAGCGGTTAGCTAAAATTTTCGAATATATCTTTCCATCACAATTCAATAGTGAGATAGGCCGGTATGAGCCAGGGAGTTCTACCTCTTTACCTTTTTTGCTAAAAACTATGATTGTAGCTTCATTCCACGTATTTGGTGCTGACCCAAATTGAGCCACCCTAAACGTAGCCAGCATTATCTCTTTTAAATCGTAAAAAAAAGCTTTATAAATCTCGCCAGGTAACTGGTCAGGGCCGGCTGCTTCCCCATCGCCAGCAATTTAACCGCATTGGTTAGCTCCTCCATAGTTATCGGAGCATCCAAAATATCCGCAGCTGCAATATCTAGTTTGGAGAGCTCCCCAAATAGGCTAGGATTTAGTGGGGTCATCCCACCTTGATCCGTGGTATACAGATTGGAGTAAAATTGATGGAAAATACCCAGATTCTCTTTTGATTCCGACCTTAAAGCCCCTGTATTGTCTTTTAGTGCAGCAATATTCTGACTTGATTCATTCATGCGCAGTTTAAGAGCTAAAGATCTTCCCACTGATTCACCGTATTCATAGCAAATTTTCCTCTGTGTCAGCTACCTTCTCGCACTCTCACTATCCCAAACTACCAGAATTTTTGCCCTTTTTCTAGTAACCTCGTCTTCCAGCGGGGCTATATTGCCCTGAATAGCAATGCCCTGAGTCAGCTTCTTCTCAGCCCTTTGCAGCTCAAGATAATACATCTCCATCTCAGATTTTTTTTTTTGTTGAGCTAACCCGAAACTTAGCACCTCCACCCTAAAACAAGCTTTGAATGTGTCCCAACCAATACTGATGTGAGCCGAATCCCTGTTATTATCAAAAAATTCCTTTAACCACCCTGACACATAATCTATAAAATTATCATTTAAACACAGCTTCCGGTCAAAGGAAACATTTTTAACAGTACCCATTGGACCCCACCCGGTAAGTGTTAAAACAATAGGAGAATGATGTGATGCAATTTTCGGTAAATTAGCATTTTAACTTTAGCTAAATCCGTAATACTCATAAAAAATAATCCAACCTCACTTTCTTTTTGTGTGGGTGGGAGTAAAAAGTGAAACCTGGGTCTGTGGTAGATAGAGTACTCCAAACATCTGCCAGGCCGTAGTCCTTTAAAATATTAAGGAATGCTTTACACACCTGTGGTTTCCGACCCTTATACTTTTTAACCCCTCCAGCAATTTCTTGACCAGTTAAGTTAATGTTCATATCCCCACAAATAATTAAGGGAGTAGGCCAGGTTACAAGTACCATATGAAGCTCTTCCAAAATTGCTGGCTCATCTAGGTTGGACCCATAGATGTTGCATACCGTCAAAGTCTTAAGTCGCCCTGCACATTCCACTATGGCCCATCGACTCTTTTTATCTGCTAATTTCCACTTAACACTAAACATATCCCTTTTAGCCAAAATGCCACTCCCGGCCGCATTCCTGCTTGTTGTGAGGAGATCAATACAGAGAAGTCTAATTCTCCAAAAAAATGCTGCTTACTCCATGGCAAATGGGTTTTTTGAAAACACACTACATCCAGTGAAATATGACGTAGTTCAGCAGCTACCCTCCTCCTTTTATTAAAATTATTTAAACCAGACACATTTAAAGAAAAAAAATGATTATCTCTAACTGCCATGTTACCCTAGTGAAATTCCCACTTGATATTTATTCCAAACAAACAATACCTTAGTCACAAATGAGCCATCCTTACTACTACATTTAAAGCTCTTTATTAACTCTCTTTTTATTAAGTTATTTTTTTATCAGAAAGTGTGGATTTTTACTCCCTTTTTTCCCCTCCACCTAAGTCACCCCTACCTCCCTCACCCCCAAAACCCCCAACTCCCCTGGATCCCCTCACTACCCATTAATAAGGCTTTAGGACTTATGGTCCTGCAGATGCTAGCTGGCTGCTTCCTTCTCCCACCCACAAGCCGTCTGAAACCTAAAAAAACATAAAGAATCTCATCACTTAAGAAACAGAGAGACTTCATATGCGAGAGATAATAGAAAGAAGATATCAATTATGAGCAACTTTTGCTTATTGTGATTTCACAATAGAGACAAAAAAATAAACTAAACAAGTCTTAAAGAAAGATCAGCAAACATGCCTACAAAATTGAAGACAGAATATTACAAAAAAGTGGAGTTCACAGCAAATTCCAGTCTATTAACGAATTACTATATTAGTCAGTAAATTTATAATTCTACATGCTGCTCAAAAATTCCTCAGCCAGTCCTGAGGCAGTATAGAATTGTGTGCGCTCCTTATATATAATCTTCAACTTTGCTGGATTCACATTTACTGAGAGTATGGAATCAATCTAATAAGAGCAAAAAAAACATTTCACCAATAAACTCAATTTTCAGGTATGTGAATTACATTGTATTTTGAGAAAAAAATGATTGAAAAGTATATGCGTGTGTGAGGTTGATGAAAGTCAGTATGAAATATACATAGAAACGTTTTGAAACTATCAGATGATCTATTAGTGGTAGTGTTAGTATTTTAAATATATATTAATAGGTGAGTAATTGCCTTATGACTGTGAGAGCATGTAACTATTTGTGTGAGGTGCACATTAGGGTTGTGAGAATTGGTTCACAAAGTGTTGCCCAGGAACTGTATATTGTACATCTGCACTTTTTTTGCGTGCTGTAATTGCTAAGGAAAGAGTTTGCTAAGGGTTAAACTCATATGTAATAATGTAGTCCTAGTTATTCCATTTTTAAAAAGGACTACAAGTCTCAGAATTGAAAGGAAGAAACATTTACTGTAGGTGACATATTGTTTATGCCAACCTGAGAAAATTGACAGCTACGTATTAGTCTAGTGGAGGTTTGTCTGTCCTTAGATTGTAGGACAAGCTTTTTGAACAAATACTGAGTCACATATGTAGTATAACAGTTGTAGGCCCAGTTAAATATGCAGTGTTTAAACAAAGATCAGGCCTACTAATGCAAACCCTGTCTGTGTACTTTCACTGCCAGCTTCACTTGGCATGTAAAAGCCATTTGTCAACTCTTAATTCTATGTTTCAATACACATAACTGACCTGTGTGATACACTGTAGGTATGCCATAAAGCATGGTGCTTTGTGCTTAAAAGATTGAGAGATGTACTTTTGAGCTTTAGCAAGTTACTCATGCACTTGCTGACCCATGTGCCAAGCACTATTTAGAGTATAATATCCATATTGCCACTGAGATACATGTTTCTAAAGCATACAGCCTCTATCTCATTCAGTCACAGAGTGTCAGAGGGACTTATACATTCACTTAAATGCTCAGTAACGCCTTATGTATGCAGTACTGTCAAAGGCAGTTGCAGACACATCTACATACCTGTCTAATCTCTAACACAGGTAATAAGTGCATCATGTCCCCCGAAGACTTATTGTCACAGCCACAGGGCATGAGGCATTAGCCTCTATGGACACCTCTAGGCTGTACCAACAGGTAATGGAAAAGATTGAACCTAAATCTGGTTACCAAAAAATATCATGATTACTTTTATTCCACAAAAGGTATGGTGCAATGGTTTGAACAGTTTTTATTCCAATGCACAAACACACACTTGGCTTTCTCAGCTCTGCTGCTTCACTATTGCAGCAGCGCCCACTAAAAAACATTTCTTTGCCCAGGTAAGATCCTACTTACATATGCCTTTGTGTTGTCAAATAAGTCCACCCCGCCCAAGCTATGAGGGCCATCTTTTGCATACTTTAGCCAACGTATGCGATTAACATTGTCGAGGGACATACAGTCCTTTAAAATGCAGACAGTCATATACTGGCATGCTTAAACATCTCATGACACGGCTATTCCTAGACTCACTCAGATATTTAAGCAAGTAGTAGCACAACTTCATCATTCATCATGAGAAATAGTCCTTTAAATATGGGTCAGGTCTACTAGCACAGAACCCGACTGTGCACTGTTACGGCCAGCTTCACTTTGCATGTAAACGTTGTTTGGCAAGTCCTAAATCCACGTTTTAGTACATATAACTCACCTCTGAGATATGCAGGAGAAATGGCTAGAGCTCTTTTGCATGGTACAGTAACAGATGTAGAAAAAATCTGTGATGATGATCAGTTTAATTTCTTTGGTCCTAGTGTAGGAAAAATGAAGAGTTTGTACCTGCAGGTGTTATAGAACGGGACACAGGTATTACTGTTGATAACTTTCCAGAAGAGATTAGAAAGTTTAACACGGTCAGTTCAGAGATACTGAACTGTGTTTGTATATGTTGTAGAAGCGCTCACTACAAAAGATAAGATAACAAAAATAACGAAAGTAAGTGGCAAGATTTTGCAGCTTACTTATTTGTAGACATGCTTTGATTGTTCCACACAAAAGTAAGTAGTGTTATAGTAAGTTGAAGGATAATAAAATGGCAGCTAGAGCCGTTCTCAACAAGTTTGATTATGTTCCAATCCCACAAGAACCTTAAGATTTAAGGGCCAGATGTATCACTGCTTTTGCGACTCGCAAACGGTCAATTTGCGATTTTTGATATGTATCAAAAAATCGCAATTTAAGGAATCGCAATTATTTGAGATTCCTTATTTTGCCATGGCATTTAAGGAATCGCAAATTTTGCGATTCCTTAAATGATATGTATGACACATTTTTGGTTTGCGAATTTGTGTTAAGAAATCGCAATTTACCACCAACTTGTAGTTGGTGGTAATTTACGATTTCTTTTAAAAATGCCCTAATTGGCATTTGTAAGGTTGGCATGTGACACTCATACATGCCCATAGGGCATGCCACATGCACACACATGTAGATTTGAGGGGTGCAGCAGGGTGTCTTTGAGACACCCCTGCACCCTTCAAATAATTCTCAAATTGCGATTAGCAAATTGCGAATTTGCAATTTGATAATTATTGCACTATCATTCCTATGGGCCTCCTGGCCCATAGGAATGCATTGGAATTTATTCTTTATTTGCGAATTCGCAAAATGCGAATTCGCAAATAAAGAATAATAAGGAATCGCAAAAAAATTGCAATTTTGTACATACATACCGTTTGCGAATTCTAAATAGCGATTCGCAAAAAATCGCTATTTAGGATTCGCAAAACGGTATCTTGATACATCTGGCCCTAAATGTTTATGAGTCAATTCTTATACAGTATAGACATCTAATGCAAGTTATAGATCGTATGGAGCCAAAGACAGGGCAGTTAGTTACCTCCAACTCAGAAGGTCTTAAAACTAGAGTTGAGTACTTCCCATTAGATTTTAAGCAGATTATGGAAACTGTATGGGTGCAGAGGCATTTGAAATAAGTACTTATTATTCTGGTCAATGGTGTCCCTACCAATGTAAAAAAAAATATTTCAAGAGTCGGTGGATGTTAGTAAAGTAAAAAAAGCAACATTATATTTGGCACAAAATAATTGTTGTTATAAATGTAGATGTTCTTCAAAATGTAACACATATGGAGGATGACGCATCATCTTCAAGAGGTCAGAATGAAAAGGTGGCTTGATTGAGATCCGAAGAAATTTATGAACACTGCTGTATTCCCCCTCTCCATTCTAAAGAGGTTATTGGTAATGCTATTGATCTCTTTCAAATCAAAAAAGCAGAGTTTGTTGGAGAAAAGTTTAGAAGCTCGCTGTTTTGCAAATCTGTTTCCTACTGGAGTAGGTGTTAGATATAATGATCGGCCTGTACAAATACCAGCACCTGAGTACAAATCAACTAGGCTACATTAAAAAGATCCTAGATTCGGCAAGTATAATCCCTACATATTTCATCTACTAATGGACAGTGACTTGTGAGGGTGTTGCGGGGATGCTTAACATACACAGAACTATGCGCAGGAAAGCAGGACCTCCGTGTTAGGGGCTAAACCTTCCTACTGCCTCAGTACCCAAAATCCCAGAACCAACTAGCTATGATGTCTCATTTGTTCTCCTACATAATCACGAAGCTACAAATGATTCGACAACCCAGAACACAATACTCCAGGCTCTCTCAGGAATCGCGGTAGGAAGATGTACCCTATCGTTAGTAGCAAAAAGGGATGCCATCCAATCAAGAAGCTTGAAGGAACGAACATGTTCCTCATAATCCGATGCCTCCAAGAGCATATCCGGGTTACTTGCATGATATTGGATGAAAACTCCATCGTAAGAGGTGCTATGCAGCCGCACAGATATTCCAATCAGCCATCACTCCAAGTGCATCCGCACGCGCCATATGGTCATCCCGAGGACAGGCCTGGTCATGGGCCACTAAGGGGCCCATTAACAAATCATAATACGGGTCTGTGAATGACGTATTGGAAATGCTTAAATCCAAGGCCCAAAAGAAAGGGCATTGTTGGCAGTAAAACACAGGTTGCACGCAAGTGAAGTAGGCAAACCGAAAAGTTAATGCATAACTCATGCTTAGCATTGCTAATGGCAAGCATCCAAAAAGTTTATTTTATTTTGAAGAACATAGCGCGAACAATAGTCTTACGAGTAACAGAGCGCTTTACAAGTCATGTGTAGAAAGCAAGATAAAGCAAACACAGATCTATATGACAAAGTTATACAAAGCTCATAATCGTAAAGACTAGGATTAAAAAAAAAAAAATACAGAAGGCCGACTATTGAGTGTGACAACAGAGCAAGTGAAAAAAAATACAATAAGCAGTCAAAGAGTTCACATGAATTTAGCCATGAGGATTGCTTTCACTGCTTTTTTGAATGAGACAAAGGAAGGGTTCATTCTTGTTTCACTGGGCAAAGCATTCCAGATCCTAGGAGCCATACCAGAAAAGGATCGGTTATAGTTTTTTTTCTTGGCAAATCGTTGTGGTTTTAGAAGAAGAGTCTTGGCACTCCTGGAGGCTCTGACGCCTGCAGAGATCACCAGTTTCTGAGCTAGGTAATGTGGGGCTTGTGGTAGAGGGCCTTGTGCGTCATACAGGTGATTTTCAGATGGATTCTGGCTTCCAATGGTAACCAGTTGAGAGCTCTCAGATCTGGGGACATGTGAGAGTTTCTCTTTGAACCCGTGCTTAGCCTCACAGCTGAGTTGATCATGGCTCTTAGCGGGGCTATTGATCACCTTGGAAGACCACATAAGGTTCCCGCCCCATATTCCACGTGAGGGATTACTAGGGCTTGAACTGCTTGTTTGAAATCATAGGCAGGCAGAAAGGGTTTCAGTTTTCGCAGGGTCTTCAGGTGGAAGTTAGCTCCTCTTGTGGAGGCGCTGAAATCTTTCTGCATTGTTAGGTTACTGTCAAGTGTTACCCCTAGTGATTTTGCTGAGTTGATGACGAGAGGTTGTCCATTGGGAGCTGTTAAGTGCTTCATCCAGTCCAGGATAGTAGGAGTTTTGTTAGGGGCAGCAATTAAGAGGAATTCCATTTTGAGGGAGTTTTATTTCAAATGGTTTTCGGCCAGCCACTTTTGGATTTTTAGTAATGTGGTGTTGAGCGATTTGATGACAAAAAGAAGGTTCCTTTCTGTGGTTTTTAAATAAAAAAATTTGAATGTAACTTGTAAAGCTAGACACCTATCTAGAAAGCTCTTCTGTCCTCAATTACACATATACCAAGCAAAACATAACATAGATTATATCAAAAACCATATTTATTAAAAAAGAAAAGTTTCTTGTATCAAATAACTTGATATAAACAAATTCTTACACATAAAATTACATACATATTTCATTATAAATCACATAAGAAAATTCAATGTATCAACATGAAGAAAATCAATTTAAAAAGCCAATATTGTCGACGCGTTTCGGTGCTTAGATGGTTGGAACACCTTCCTCAGGACTATGTTAAAACTTCTTCAATCTAAAAAGGTACATGGAACATTCATTAGTATACAGTATATGAGGATTTTTTAGTCTTTTTACAGAAAGAGTTTTTTTCTAGGATCATACGGGGTCAAAGCTACGAGTGATCATTGTATCTTACATTTATAGCATTTTTCAATTTGCGGTACCAGTCTTGATCCTGGAGTAGGGGTAGCCTTTTATAGTGTTATACGTCTCAGCTTTGAGCGATTTGATGTCATCAAGTGAGTGGATCTTGATGTAGATTTGGGTGCTGTCAGCATACATGTGGAAGTGTATCTTGGCGAGGCTGAGAAGATCGGTAAGAGGTTCCATAAAAAGGTTGAAAAGGGTGGGTGAGAGGGAGGAGCCTGTTAGGAATTAGGCAGACTTTTTCCTTCTTTCCTGTTACCTGTTGCATGAATCACAGTGTCCTCTTTCAGTGTTCACCTTTCGGTAGCCTCCGCCCCCTTTTTCCTTCCTCTCTCCACCATAACTAGGTGCCCGTGCAATTGATCGGGGCTTGGTTTCTTACCTGGTTGGAGGTCTTCAGTTTCCAGTTCGAGTCGTGAGGATTTCTTTTTAATCCTGTTGGGTGCGTTCGTTCATTCCCGGCGTTGTTCCGAACGAGGCTTCGTTCTGCGTTTCGGACCCTCGCTGCTTGGAACACCTTTCCGCTGGTTAGGTGCAACGGGAGAATTACGTTGCGCTTCGGATCTAGGAAGCGTCAAGAAGATTTGGGACATTTAGCTGTTAGTTTCAGAAAGGGTTTTGGAGCTCTTCTGTTTTGCAGTCAGAGATACGGCGGTGCCGATTTCCGGGTTCTTGAGTACCCGTTAGCATCGTTGTGTGACTGTAGGGACCATTTCACGAAGCGTTTTAGCTTCAGGCGTTTCTTCAGAACGCGCTTTAGTTTTTGGCCACAATTAGGATCGTGTAATGCAGAAAACGGCGATATAAGCTGGCATAACTTAGTTAAGGGGTTTTTTCAGTCAGAATTATGACTTTTTCCCCTTTTTGGAATTAAAACGCTCGCACTTGGGAGTTTTGTTTGCAATTTCCTGTGGGACTACTCTCTACACATCTCCCTTCCGAAGAGCCGTCTATGTCATACAAGTAAGGAGGACAAGGGGGTGTGTTGGGCAGTGTTAAGGGTGAATGAAAGGGGATACATGTAGGAGGACACTGTGATTGTGGGTAACCTCATGTTCTCTTCTCTGCTTCTTGTCTTGTTTTTGCTGAAGGTTAGAAGACTTTTCCTAGATGCCATTACAGAGTTATCTAGCTGTGACATAGAAAGAGCCTGGGCGTTTTCTCTTTCTTTGTTTTATTTTTCCTACCTTCTTCCTTTGTTCGGCCCGCTGCCACGCTGTGATATAAAGGGCGTGTGGCGTTCCGACCGGGGCAAGAGGAGTAGGGCCATCCTCGCTTCCGTGGTGTGGGTCCTGTTGGGGAGAAATCCAACAGAGCCTTGCAGAACTCCTAATGTGACTGGCATGGGGTTGGACAGGGATTGGTTGACCTTGAATCTATGAAATCTATTTTGGAGGAAAGAAGCGAACCAGTTAAATACAGATCCAGACATTCCCATTCTGTGTTTCAGGACTACGAGCAGGTTGCAGTTTTTGACGGTGCCAAAGGCTGATGACAGGTCGAGAAGGATCAGTAGACATGTTTCTTGTTGGTCTAGGATTTTTAGAGCATTGTCAAATACATGTGTCATGGCTGATTCAGTGCTGTGACCTGCTCTGAAGCCTGATTGAAATTGGTTAAGCAGGTTGAATTGATCAATTTACCTGTTCAGCTGTATGTTAACACATTTTTCCAGGAGATTGGCTCGCATAGGAATGTTAGAAATCGTACGATAGTTATTAGGGTCCGAGGGGTCAGCTTTTGTTTTCTATATGATAGGCGAAACCTGACCTGATTTCAGCATGTCTGGAATGGATGCTTGAAGGAGGGATGTATTAATGATCTTGGTCCAGAGGGGTAGTAACAGAGGAGTGAAGTCTTTTAGGTAATTAGCCAGGAGAGGGTTTATGAAATGATTGGAGGGTTTCAGAGCGGTTAGCGTCTTTAATATAATATCTTCACTGTAGGTGGTGAAGTGGGTCCACTTGGAGATTGTTAGGTCGAGAGTTGTGCCTTTGTCGTGGGTAGGGCTGTTACATATTTGGTTAAGATTAAGGTCAGCGAGGAAATCTTTGAGGCTGTTTCCCCCTGGGTCCTTCTGGTCATCCCAGTGAAGGTTAAAGTCCCCCAAGAAAATGTACTTATTTTGTTGGTTGTCATTAGACGCTAGAATGTCCATGAAGTGTTCTATGAATGTGAGGTTGTCTCCAGGAGGGTGGTAGAAAGTGTGAAGAGAGCATATTTATTTGTTGTTGTTGGCGATGTTTAAGCATAGGTATTCGCAATAGGATAAAGCGGGGGCATTGGAATTGGTCACTGTTAACCTGATCTAGTATATGCAGGCTATCCCACCACCTGGCCTGTCAGTTCTGTCTACTCTGGTGATGTCATAGTTAGGGGGTAACAGGATGTCCATGATGGATGGGAGTAGATGCTTCATTTAACCAAGTTTCCATCAGGATCAAAATGTCTGGTTCGTTAGTGATAAGTAGATTAGCTATATCAGCTGCATGCCTAGAAGCAGATCTGCAATTTAAGAGGATACAGCTTAGCTGCGGCTTGATGGATACTGTGTTGGGTTTGGTTGTGAGGGGGATTCTAGTGAGGTTATTTTCAACAATGCCTCTGGAATTGTGTCTGGTGGCTCTGAATGTGTGGATCAGAACAGATTGTATTCAGGAGTCTGTATGTGAGATAACTGGAAGTCCAGCGCTATGTGGAGGGTGAGGTAGCTCTTAAGAGCGAAGGAGGGGCCCTAATTCTAGATCAGATAGAGGGTTTGACAACCTGATAGGGCAAGACATGGCATTAGGGTGCGACTGTGAAACTATGCTCCAAGAAGAAGACCCCTGAGCCTGGGAGCTTGTACGAAGATGAAGTGAGCGACTATAGTTCTTGGAGTGTGAGGAAGAGCTGAATTCCTGTAAATTGCGAGTGGTCTTGGTTTGTTGTAATATAAGGTCGTGTAGGGATTGGATGTCAGATTTGACTTGTTGAAGGTCTGATAATATTTGGTCAAGTCTGGGGTCAGGCGTGAGCGTTTCCTTATTGGAAGAGTGGACAGAGGGAGTTTACGGAATATTAGCCTCTTTAGTGTCATTTGAGGGGGAGTTTTGGACAGTGCAAAGAGCTCTTTCTAAGTGTATGTCAATGGGGTGGGGGAGTGAGGAAGCCGGAAGAGAAGGTTGGACTGAGAAAAGGCTATGCCAGGATCTGTGGGGGTATAGGTGAGGCTGATGGGCAGATGGGAGGTGCTGGGAGTAATGGAGAGGAGAGAGGGGGGAAAGGTAGAGCAGGGCGGAGGGTTTGAGAGACAGCTATGCCGGGATCTGTGGGGTATAGGTGGGGCTGACGGGTTGATGAGAAGTGCTTGGAGTATTGGTGGGGGTGAGGGAGGGGTTGGTAGTGCGGGTGAGGAGGGATAGTGAGTGTGTTGGTAGAGTTATAGACTGAGGCGGTTATGAGGTGGAATGAGTTGTTAGGCGGTGTGTCATTGAGGTGTAGAGTTCATGTCAGAACAGATGGGGAAAACTAGGAATTCAGGCTTACTTTAGGGTCTGGATGGGTGTTGAAAATATCAGAACGATTGGATGGAGAGGAGGGTTGTGTTAGAGTGGCTCTCTCCTTGATGATCGGAAAAATTTGATCAATCAAGTTGAGATTGCGGTCGGTTGATTGGATGAGAATGATACCATTATGATAGATATTAATGGTGGCTGCTGCATTGAAGAACAGGGATGGTAGGATAGATAGTGTGAATCTGTGTGCAGTTTTCTTCATGAGAGAGACCTTAAAGAGAGCGAAAAAAGGCTTTTCTCCATTGGGATCTTCTTTTATTGTAGAATATTATATTGTTCTTAATGAGCCCTTTGTTTATTGAAAAGTATGGGTCAGAGAATGGGATTTCAGGATGAGATTTTAATAGGTTGTGTTTGAAACCTTTAGCTGCTTTTTTGAAAGGTTTGGGGGTACTTGATGGAGTAAGTGAAGTTACTGGTGAACTCCATAGTGTAAGTGACACTTTATTATCAGAGAATAGACAGATGGGAAGATGTCTATGCAAGATGCTGCCCTATAGGGGGAAGTGTAACAGGGTTGTGAGAGATGCTGCCCTTTGGTGTGAGAGTCAGTCCAAGATGGTGGCTTTGCTAACTGACTAGCGTAGAGCTAGCAATGAGTCCTCTTTCTGTTTCGGTTAAAGAGTCTCCTGAGAGGCAGTCCTTTTTCATTTATAACCTGTTGCAGCCATTTTGTGTGATCTGAAGAGCTAGCAAGGAAGGTCTCTTTCTATTTCATTTAGACTATCTCATGGGATGCAGTCCTTTTTCTTTGTTACACTGTGGTGGCCATTTTGTGTAATCTGTCGAGATAAACTAAGATCTTTCCCTATCCTAGAATTCTAGATCGTGAGGGGGGGGGGGAATTCTAGTATTATATCCATCTGGTTGGAGTGCATCTGCTTGCCTTCCGTCAGGAGTAGATCAAGTGGTCCCTATAAAGGGGCTTGGCCGTGTGGCAACATATGTGCCAGTCTCGTTCTGCCGATATCTATGGGTGGAGGTGAGCTCAGGCTATTCTTGTTGTGTTAATTGGGAGTATCGTGTTATAGGAGGTTTATTGTCTTTAGTCTGATGCTCAGAACCAGCAACCCCCTCCAATGTTAAGAGGAGGACTGGGGGGCGTTCTGATAATACTGTCCAGACTGTGTCTCTTACGTTGATGACTACTATGGTGGGAGAGAGGTAGGGGGAATGGGCTGTTCTGCTTGCAATGCTCATGCCGAAGGAAACCAGGGGAGGAGGGGGGGTCGCAGTCGGGGCTAGACCGGGCGTTCTCGGTTACCTTAGAGCAGCCTTCTTGATTTCTTGATTCCATGGTTGTTGCATTCGGTCATGGTACATTTGCAATTGGCTGGGTATGCCCCGTACCATGGGCAGCCATTGTGTAACAGGAGCAAATGTGTCAGCACACTAGCCACCAGCACAAGTATTAAGGGGAAACCTCTGCAGGCACTGGAAAAAAAAGAATGTATAAAGGCCGGTATTACTCCAAAAATTATCAGAAAAGAAGTCACAAGGCCGGATCGTACAAGTTAAAAAAGATGAGCAAGGCCTTCAATATCAGATGCGTTGAATATTCTATGTATCAGTTCTTCAAAATGGAGTGGGAGATTCGTGTTCAGCAATGACTGAATCTCACTAGATGTTCTAGCCACCTACAATTCGAAGGTCTCTTGATCTAAAGTGAGAGCCACTTCCTGTTGAAACAATAGCGATTGGAGTCTGCTTATTTTATTGAAATCTGTTTTCAAAGACGGAATGGAAGGTCAAATGGAACTATCTACAGTCCCATCTGGGGACGGAAAAAGCACATTGCTACAACAAGTAACACGCTGAAAAACTGTTACTATATACAGGATGCCTGCCCGTAAGCCACAGCAGTCGTTGTTAATCAAAATAATATAACTACCATTAGAAAGCAATGTTAGAGTGGGAATTATTGCTGGGACAGGCTTTCCTTTAAAAAACAAGCCAGATTAGGTGCATTACACATTACAAGCGCCGTTTCTGCCCTCTCAGGACTGAGTCAGTGTCCCCTCTCTTGTTCGAATGCCCTGCCTATAAAGCGCCCTGTAATAAATGGCTAAAACCACTGTATAAAGATTTGGGTACCAGAGACCACAGTGTTGCTATGCGAATTTTAAGATCAGACACACGGCCCCTGTTTGTTTGTGGTATGGCGAAGTTTTTAAGTTGGGCATGGCTAATTAGGTCAAAAAGGCTTTTGCATATTGTTTAATTTAGGTCATTTGGACTGACCGTTTTTTAAATAATTTATTACCACCAGTTTTAATTGTATCTTACTTGCATTCTGTTTAAATGTAATGTATGGCTATGTTTTTATCCTTTTATTACTGTTGTAACTTGTATGCACTGCTTTTTAAGATATGTTGTATATCAAAATAAAGCCAATTTGACTGACTGACTGATTACAAGCGCTGTGCAACTTAACTTGTTTGGAAACTGCTCCCCCACGCTCCTCTGCCTCTCCTCCCTACTTCCTCGGCTGAATCGCATTGCCTCAGACATCGCCTGCAACCCGAGAGCACTTCAACGATTCATAGCGCCTGGTATAGTTTTGTCGCTATTACATTAGAGCCCAGCTGCGCTGCATTGCGGTGATTAAATTAGCCTGTACCGTTTTATTTAAATTATTTCAGAGCCCAGTTGCGCTGTATTGCTGTGATTTCATTTTAGCCTCACTATTATTTCTGTTTTGCTGATATTGTGCCCCAGTTTCGCGCTATCTCCTGCCATTTTGTTGTTGTCTTCACTCGTGGCCCATGTCTCCTCCACGCTCCTGCCTCCCGCCTCCCAGCTGCCCCTCCTACCCACTGGTAGAGCAAGCTCACTCCTACCAACACCACGCTGTGACCAGTCGGACTTGCTCCGTAGCGGTCGCTCCCCCCACGCTCCTCTGCCTCTCCTCCCTACTTCCTCAGCTGAATCGCATTGCCTCAGACATCGCCTGCAACCCGAGAGCACTTCAACGATTCATAGCGCCTGGTATAGTTTTGTCGCTATTACATTAGAGCCCAGCTGCGCTGCATTGCAGTGATTAAATTAGCCTGTACCGTTTTATTTAAATTATTTCAGAGCCCAGTTGCGCTGTATTGCTGTGATTTCATTTTAGCCTCACTATTATTTCTGTTTTGCTGATATTGTGCCCCAGTTTCGCGCTATCTCCTGCCATTTTGTTGTTGTCTTCACTCGTGGCCCGTGTCTCCTCCACGCTCCTGCCTCCCGCCTCCCAGCTGCCCCTCCTACCCACTGGTAGAGCAAGCTCACTCCTACCAACACCACGCTGTGACCAGTCGGACTTGCTCCGTAGCGGTCGCTCCCCCCACGCTCCTCTGCCTCTCCTCCCTACTTCCTCAGCTGAATCGCATTGCCTCAGACATCGCCTGCAACCCGAGAGCGCTTCAACGATTCACAGCGCCTGGTATAGTTTTGTCACTATTACATTAGAGCCCAGTTGTGTTGCATTGCAGTGATTAAATTAGCCTGTACCGTTTTATTTAAATTATTTCAGAGCCCAGTTGCGCTGCATTGCTGTGATTTCATTTTAGCCTCACTATTATTTCTGTTTTGCTGATATTGTGCCCCAGTTTCGCGTTATCTCCAGCCATTTTGTTGTTGTCTTCACTCATGGCCCGTGTCTCCTCCCCGCTCCTGCCTCCCGCCTCCCGCCTCCCAGCTGCCCCTCCCATGCTCCGCCCCCCCACTACCCACTTATGTCAGACACACCTACGCGCAGCTTTCACGCGCAGTGATCGCGCCCCTTGCGCGCCGAAGGTGCGCCAAAGGTAAGCCCGTCTACGCCCGTCCGTGCCTGGACCGCGCCCAGCGCCAGACCCCCTGGCCCCCGCCGTACCCAGCCCACTAGATACACATATGATGCCACAACTCTCTTCGCCCTCAACCCCGGACGCACACCACAATGCTGCGAAGCCACCCCAGGACGGACCCACGGCCCATTCGCCTGTCACACCTGCAAGTTCACCTGTTCAAGGACCCTCACCAAAACCACTTCCTCCAGACATAGCTCCGAATCTAACCACCTGAAGTGCATCCTGCTAAACACCCGCTCGATCCACAGACACGCCACTGAACTCTGGGACCTACTCGACACTGCACCACCGGACATCGCCTTCCTTACAGAAACTTGGATGAACACATCATCAGCACCCGACATCGCTATAGCCATACCGGACGCTTACAAGATCATCCGAAAAGACCGCACCAACCAAACAGGAGAAGGCATCGCCATCATCCACAGGAACACCATCAAAATCACGACCAGCATCGACGATAATCTTGCAACCGCCGAACATCTCCACTTCCAGATCCACACTGACCCCAGGACCACACTTAAAGGCACCCTCATCTACAGACCTCCAGGAACCCACACTCAATTCAACGATGACATCACTGACTTCATCAGCCCACATGCCCTCGCCTCCGAGAACTACATTCTATTAGGAGACCTCAACTTCCACCTTGCAAACAAACACGACAGCAACACCAACTCCCTTCTGGACAACATGGCCAATCTGGGACTCAAACAACTTGTGGACATCCCCACCAATGTAGCCGGGCACACGCTCGACCCTATCTTCACCTCCAGCAAGCACATTTCCTTCGACCGCACCACAGCTCTCCATTGGACGGACCACAGCTGTGTTCACTTCAGCTACAAAACCACCTTGACCCACAACTGCACACAACCTATTCCTCGGAGAAACTGGAACAAAATCTCCTCCGACCAACTCCTCACATCACTCAACCAAAATCCTGCCACCTTCTCATCGGACCCAAACCAAGCGGCCACCAACCTCAAGCAATGGATCACCCACAGCGCTGACGAATTAGCACCCCTGAAAAAGCACCAGATCAATTCAGGCAACAAAAAAGCCCCCTGGTTCAATGATGACCTTAAAAAATCCAAGAAGCTATGCCGCACCCTAGAGAAAACATGGAGAAAAAACCCAACCACCGACAACATGGCCACCCTCAAGGCGGCCACCCGCAAACACCACCAACTGATTCGATCCACCAAGAAATCAGCTTTCAAGGATCGTCTCGACAACAACGCCCACAACAGCAAGGAACTTTTCAACATTGTCAAAGAATTCACCAACCCCGCCGCAGCATCTAACGACATCACTCCCTCCCAAGACCTCTGCAATGCGTTATCCTCCTTCTTCTACAACAAAATTGACGACATTCACAACAGCTTCGAGAACAACCCCTGCAAACAACCCTCCCCACCCCCCTCAGATCCTACACCGCCAACTAACAACCTCAGCGCCTGGAACCCAATCACCACCGAAGACACCATCCGCCTAATGAACTCAATCTACTCTGGATCGCCAACCGACCCCTGCCCCCACCACATCTTCAACAAAGCTGACTCCATCATCGCACCCCATCTCCGTGATGTCATCAACTGTTCGTTCAACTCTGCCACCTTCCCAGAAAGCTGGAAACACGCCGAGCTCAGTGCCCTCTTGAAGAAACCCACAGCAGACCCCTCTGAACTTAAAACCTACCGACCCATATCCCTCCTCCCCTTCCCCGCCAAAGTCATTGAGAAAGCAGTCAACAGCCAGCTCGCCGCCTTCCTTGAATCCAACAACTCCCTCGACCCCGCACAGTCCGGCTTCTGAGCCAAACACAGCACCGAAACCGCCCTCATCGCAGCTACAGACGACATCCGAACGCTACTGGACAGCGGAGAAACAGTGGCCCTCATCCTACTCGACCTCTCCGCCGCCTTCGACACAGTCTGCCACAACACCCTTATACAACGCCTCAGCAACATCGGCATACAAGGAAAAGCCTTGGACTGGATCATCTCATTCCTCGCCGGGAGAACTCAAAGAGTCCGACTTCCCCCATTCAACTCAGAGGCCACTGAAGTCATCTGTGGAGTACCACAAGGATCATCACTCAGTCCCACCCTCTTCAACGTTTACATGAGTCCACTCGCCCCCATCGCGTGTCAACACAACCTTAACATCATCTCTTACGCCGACGACACCCAGTTAATCCTTTCCCTCACCAAAGACCCTAACACCGCCAAAACCAATCTTCACCTAGGCATGAAAGAAGTAGCCGAATGGATGAAACATAGCCGCCTAAAACTCAACTCAGACAAAACGGAGGTGCTCATCCTAGGATCCTCCCCCTCTGCCTGGGACGACTCTTGGTGGCCTTCCGCTCTGGGCACAGCGCCCACACCCACAGACCACGCACGCAACCTGGGCTTCATCCTACACTCCTCTCTCTCGATGTCCAGACAAGTCAACGCAGTCTCATCCTCCTGCTTCAACGTACTTCGTATTCTCAAGAAGATCTTCCGTTGGATCCCCCTCGAAACAAGAAAGACTGTCACCCACGCACTGGTCACGAGTCGACTGGATTATGGTAACACACTATACGCCGGAATCACAGCAAAATTACAGAAAAAACTCCAACGCATCCAAAACGCATCAGCGAGACTCATATTGGACATCCCTCGCCAAGATCACATCACCGGACACCTAAAAGACCTCCACTGGCTTCCTCTCAACAAGAGAATTACATTCCGTCTTCTCACCCACGCACACAAGGCCCTCTACAAACTAGGGCCCAAATGCCTCAACACTCGACTGTCCTTCTACACACCCACCCGCCAACTTAGATCGTCCAATCAAGCCCTCGCTGCAGTCCCGCGCATCCGAAAATCCACCATGGGTGGCAGGTCCTTCTCCTTCCTGGCTGCCAAGACCTGGAACTCACTCCCCACTCACCTCTGCCTTACGCAAAACTACATCTCCTTCAGAAAAGAACTCAAAACCTGGCTATTCGACAAAAACTGAACCCCCCTTCCCCAAGCGCCTTGAGACCCTCTGGGTGAGTAGTGTGCTATATAAATCCCTGAACTTGAACTTGAACTTGAAACTAGGGAATGTCCTACTGTGGAATAACAGTCTTCCCCTGTTAGGAAAACATCTGTATCCTCCTTTTGACATCTGTAGGTGAACGGTAAGGACCATAATTCATGGAGAAAGGCACTATCCAAGGGTTCCAAGTGGCCAATCGGGAAATGTTTCATGCAAGATTTAAATTGAAACAGCGAAAATGGCAGAGAGATAACGCCATGAATTAACCATACAGCCAAATCGGTTTCCGCTACAGAAAATGGCAAGTGTTCTAATTGTTCAATGTGCAACAGTGTGTATGTTGCATCTTTAATGGACATAAATCTCTGTGTATCAATTAAATTAAATGGTTAAAAAAAAGCCAAAGTATTCAAATAATCCCATGGTACCTTTCCCATTTTACGTGTTTGTAACATCCATGTAAATTGCATTACAGATCATAATATGATTTTGACCATGATATAATACAGAGACATCACTTTGAACAATATCAATAACAGACAAAATAATATTATCTAAAATATAAATGCGGGTAGACAGTGTATTTAACTGTTGTCTACTACTGCAAGAACCTTCTCCAAATTTGCTTTGTCACTTTGGGGCAAACGGAATGCTGCCTCCATCTGAGAAAATTTCCATATTTCATTATTTGCAGCATAGATAAATATTTTAGATCTGGGAGTTTCAGGACCCAAAAGAAAATCAGCCAACTAGATGTTGTTAGACAAAAGTGACAGTTGTTGTTTCACTGACGACAGAGTGGAGTGTTACAACCATTGTTGACCCAATTTACCCACTAAATATGTGGTGACTGAGTGTGAATGTGGGTATCGGGGATCTGGTCTAGTTTGTGTGAAACTCGCCGTTGCATTATAAAAAACACTGTTGACAAGCATTAGAATTGGTTTGCCACAACAACCATCTTGCAGGGTCAACATCAGAGATATTGAAACTGTCATATGGAAACAGAGCTTGTAGGACATCTATTGTATAATTGCTGTGTTTACACCAAATATCATATTTAGCCAATGAGGGAATGGAAGGAATATTCACATTTTTGGCAGTAGCCAGGCTAAAACTAGTAGTTTGGTGCACTGTGTCATTTAAAAACAATATTTGAGTCGGAATCAGACATGCACGATGCAAAGCATCAGTTCCATGGACCTACCAAATTTTAGAGCCCCAAATCGATTTCAAATCAATGGTATTTTCTAGTGATCATAACCCTGTAAGGACAGTTCAGTTCCAAAGGAGTTTGAATATATTAACTTTGCATGTGTCAAAAAAATGTTGATTGTGTCAGCAATTTCAATTTTAAGAAATAGGAGGCTGGATTGGAAGTGTCATAATCTGTGAAGTACCTAAACTTATTTTTAAGTGTTTTTGAACTACCCTATAAGGGAGTTTTACAATGTTACCACTGTGTTTAAGTAAAAGTAGGACTTAACATGTTTCTTTTCTTCAAGAAACTGTGGCCAAAAAGTTGATAACAGAATAAATCAGCATAATTGGCAGTATTTAAATACAAATCTTCAGCATCAAAAGCAGCATAATATTTCAAATCAGAAAACATTGAATGCGTTGTTTGTACATCCCAATCATCAGAATGTATGCCCAGTGTTACCACATCTCCTAAGGAAATGCGAAACACGTATGGTATCTTTTGGACCTCAGTCAGACCATGAATTCCGAATGCTACCTTATCCCAAACGATGCCATCTCCAACCCGGAAAACCAAAATGTTCAAAAGGGCTTGATCATATTTCATGATATGAGAAGATGCATCGGGAGCCAGAATACAATCGACCAACTTTACAGCAGAGCATTCAGGCAAATAATGACCATTGATGAGTAAAAAGAATACTGTCACAGAACCAATCGACATGAAGAGGAAAATCAAGATCGGCACCAACCAAATGTAGGTCTAGGGTAGGACCAGGTAAGTCTTTTTTAACTAAAATATGTAAATGTTAATTTTTGATGATGAAGGTGCCACAGAGGAGGATGAGGAGGAGTCATAAGAGAAGCTCATACAGTCCTCTAAATAACCGTTTGTACCCATGTTCATTAAAGGAGGCAGCGCAGCATCAGCATCATGTTGTAAAGGACTGTCAGGTACTTCAATATGGAACTCAGCAGCAGGATAAGTATACTCAACGTCCACGTTGGAAGGAACAGTGGATGAAGGCACAGCTGGTAAAAGGTTATCCGTAGTCTCCATTTCACCATCAATGACATGGGGATTAGTTGAAGAAGCAGGCATCACGAGATTCGAGGGAATAGCATTGCAAGAAACACTCGGAGTAAAACTATTCAGAATTGGCCAGATGGTGTCGCTTGATATTGTCAATCGAAATGTATATGTTGTCTTTGCGACCAGGCAAAGGTGGCAGTATCACTATACGAGTACCCTTCAAACCAAGAACAGGGACCGGTCCAGAGCACAATAAGAGGAATTACATTCTTTTTTGTTCTCCAGCTTTTCTCAATCTTAGGATGCCAGCCGGCGACAGGAATCAGCATTGCTGGTCACTGGAAGAGGTATATATTCAGTAGCTTAGCTGTCATGGGTCTTTTGAAGGTCCTGTAACACAGTAGAATGGTTAACTACATCAAATGTGGCAGTTGCCGCCACCAGGTCAAGACCATCAAGGTCAGGCACAAACATTTTAATGCCAAGCATTTCGTACGGGGTCGCCCATTTTCAAAAAAGCCACATAGAAACGCCTACCAACCCATTCTCAACAAACATAAAAACATGGCGACGCTACATTGACGATATTTTCGTCATCTGGGAGGGCAACCAGGTTGTTCTAGAAAACTTCCTCCTCTGGATCAACAGTCGGGACAACTACCTACGCTTCACAAGCACCAGCAGCACAACCGAACTGGCTTTTGTAGATCTTAACATAAAAGCAGACCAAGACGGTTTAACAACTACCACTTTCTACAAACCAACAGCAAGGAACTCCCTTCTCAGATTTGAGAGTTTCCATCCCAGACCCTTAAGGGAAAACCTCCCCTACGTGCAATTTATGCACCTCAGACGCAATTGCAGCCACATCTAGGACTATAAACGACAAGCCACCACCCTAGTCCACAAATTGGAGGACAGAGGGTATCCCGCCAGGATCATAAAAACCACCTGTAAAAGAGCACGAAACCAAAATAGGGAGGCACTGCTAGAAACTACCGTAAAACCCCCTGAGGAACCCACGCTCACCTGCGTGACAACATACAACACGGCATCGAGCCAGGTTTCCAACATTATCAAAAGAAACTGGAAGATCATTAATTCAGGCACCAGAAATTGGGAAAAAACACGGTTTGCTTACAAAAGAGCGAAGAACCTAAAAGATCAGCTTATCCACACAAGACCCAGACTCAATTCCGCCCCGGCCCACAACACAATCCTCAATGCCTGGGGCTTACCCAAACTCACAGGCCACCAACCGTGTACTAACTGCAGCGTATGCCATCTAACATTACCATCTAAAACTCTCAATCTAGAACCAGGAAAAACATGGACACGACAGTTTACCAACTGTAACTCGTCCAGCCTGATATACCTCATTACCTGTAGATGTGGCCTCCAATATATCGGGATGACTTCCAGTAAAGTCAGAACAAGAATGACAGAACACAGGAGCACCATCCGGTGTGGCAAAAATATAAGCAGACTGATGGACCATTTCTTATCCCACAACCACACCCCTAATGACTTTACGTGGACTGTCATTGAACAGTTTGACACAATAGAAAATAATGAAAAATTCCTTCTCCAGAAAGAACAACGCTGGATATACAGGCTTGCTACCCACACAATGGGCCTGAACGACTCCATTCCATGGAATTCCCTAAACCTCAGAAAAATGGATAATAAAATGTCCAAATCTGAACCCTTCTGTCTCTCACATAGTGTAACCCAGCCTAAACTGAGTAAACCTCTGTCATATCACAATGGCACCCAAAAACTACCAGTAGACACACCAGTGCACTTCAGCATAATGTATTGGGGAGTGTCATGAGAACGTAGTCCTTTTGAATAACATGCGCTAAATAGCGCTTTGTCTTTACCCCACAACATCATCTCAATAAACCTGTACACATGCCCCAGTCCGTCTAACAATAAACGCACTGCTTTCTTGTACAATGACAGGGCATTCAGCGCGAGCGCATCCCTCCCTCTATTTCCACCTTTGCCCAGGTGGAAACAATAATCGGGGCCATTTAAACCCGATCCACGGGCGTCCTTCACTCGTTCCGGGCACCGCAGAAGGACAAAAGGTCCAAGGAGGATCTAGACCGGCAATTCCGTGAGTAACACAAGTACACCACTGCAACAACTGGGGTAAGCTGCCTAAACCTTTTTCCCTACAGGTTGGATGTAAACAATTACTTTTACTACCTCTTTTCAAGGTCTCTTTCTCTGCCAGGTGACCCAAGGAAGCTTTTTACAGCAAATAGCCTGTGTGAGGATAATGTACTTTACTTACCTGTACCTCACCATGCTAATATCCGCTGTTCTAGCTCACCACTACAATCGGTTTTAAAATAAAACCCATGCAGGTCATGCCTCTGACATGACCACACCCTAGCCGCATATAGGTCTATCACTCACCTTACAAGTCGGCTAAATGATGTGAAAATTATCATGATTTAGAAAAGGGGGTGGTGATGAACAGAGTGTCTGAGTTAAACAGACCACTCTTACCCAGTCCAAAGATCAGGGCTTGATCCATCACCGTTATTTATCTCACTGCCCCATCCCAGCTCAGAACCTGGCTATATGCAAATCAGTCTGTCCCTGGCCCAGTGCATCATGGGAACAGGGCAGACTAAACTACCAAGCCAATTCTTCACCAGAAAGGAGACAAGCTACCGGGGACCGGTTTCTGGCATTTCAGCCTTCTTCGGCCCGGCTTGCTTGAATCCTGATGGAGCAGTGAGAAAGGGACTCATGTCTGAGTATACCCTGCCACACCTATAGTGGCCAAAAACGATTTAGAAAAGGGGGTGGTGATGAACAGAGTGTCTGAGTTAAACAGACCACTCTTACCCAGTCCAAAGATCAGGGCTTGATCCATCACCGTTATTTAGCTAAAAAACGGTGTTGGATCTAGCCCTGATCTCTTGACTGGGTGAGAGTATTCTGTTTAATTCAGAGACTCTGTCCCTCACCACCCCTTGTTGTCAATATTTTTGTCCACCCTAAGCGTGGAAGGGTATACTCAGATGTGAGTCCCTTGCTCATTGCACCATCAGGATTCAAGCAAGCCGGGCCGAAGACGGCTGAAATGCCAGAAACCGGTCCCCGGTAGCTTGTTTCCTTCCCAGTGTAAGAATTGGCTTTTGTAGTTTGGTTTGCCCTGTTCCCATCATGCACTGGGACAGGAACAGACTAATTTGCATACAGCCAGGTTCTGAAACTGGGATGGTGCAGTGAGCTAAAAAACGGTGTTGGATCTAGCCCTGATCTCTTGACTGGGTGAGAGTATTCTGTTTAATTCAGAGACTCTGTCCCTCACCACCCCTTGTTGTCAATATTTTTGTCCACCCTAAGCGTGGAAGGGTATACTCAGATGTGAGTCCCTTGCTCATTGCACCATCAGGATTCAAGCAAGCCGGGCCGAAGACGGCTGAAATGCCAGAAACCGGTCCCCGGTAGCTTGTTTCCTTCCCAGTGTAAGAATTGGCTTTTGTAGTTTGGTTTGCCCTGTTCCCATCATGCACTGGGACAGGAACAGACTAATTTGCATACAGCCAGGTTCTGAAACTGGGATGGTGCAGTGAGCTAAAAAACGGTGTTGGATCTAGCCCTGATCTCTTGACTGGGTGAGAGTATTCTGTTTAATTCAGAGACTCTGTCCCTCACCACCCCTTGTTGTCAATATTTTTGTCCACCCTAAGCGTGGAAGGGTATACTCAGATGTGAGTCCCTTGCTCATTGCACCATCAGGATTCAAGCAAGCCGGGCCGAAGACGGCTGAAATGCCAGAAACCGGTCCCCGGTAGCTTGTTTCCTTCCCAGTGTAAGAATTGGCTTTTGTAGTTTGGTTTGCCCTGTTCCCATCATGCACTGGGACAGGAACAGACTAATTTGCATACAGCCAGGTTCTGAAACTGGGATGGTGCAGTGAGCTAAAAAACGGTGTTGGATCTAGCCCTGATCTCTTGACTGGGTGAGAGTATTCTGTTTAATTCAGAGACTCTGTCCCTCACCACCCCTTGTTGTCAATATGTGAAAATTATCATGTCATACTAAAATGACTCTACCCTGTATGTCTGTCCATGTCCTTTCTATGTTATATGTAGTAAGCCAGAGGGAATCCCCCTCTAACATATAAACGCACCTTAGGGAGTGCGACACATAGCCAACAAAAATAACACAATCACTATAATTTAGTATTTTTATTTATTTAAATTGCACCTTTTCACATACTCACTTGGTCCTGAGGAAAGCCAGTTTTAAATTAAAAAAGGCCTGTCTGAAACATATAGACCACACAGGACGCTGGAGGTCTTAATTCGCACTTCAACACGTCCAATTGCCTTTTTAATAGCTAACAGGGGCCCAGTTATTAAAGTTTATCCATTTACCCTCGGGTATTGGGACCCACTGTATAGCTTTTTAACTTTCATTTTCTCACTCACCACACTGCACACTCAGCGAACATACCAGCTCCGCAGTAACCTGGCGTCGAAGCACACACATTCGGTGTCACTGTGGTGGGCCTGATGATGAAGCATGCCACCAACTAGGTTGGTGGGTGAGGGCTTCATGAACAAACCAATTGGTTTGCCGGCACGTGTACTTCTTTGAGTCCCCCTCCCCCTAACATAGCTAGTCCTTTTTGATTTTGACAATGGAGGAAGATGAGCATGTTCATACTGTAAACACTCCTGTGTCTGAAGAGCAGGATCAAAGATAAACATGACAGCAGCAGATGTCACAGAAGTAGCTCACTGAATTCATTAGGATGTAAATCTTTAGAGTTTGGTATACTTGCCTTAGTCACTGCTTCTAAAGCGGAGATAGGCAAAACATCCAGAATGCATTTTACCGCCGCATTTCTTTCATAATCGCCATTTGGACCGCAGTCAAAATCCTTTCTTCAGCTGCTGTATACAAGTGTGACTTGTATGCAATAGGTACTGTGTCTCCTTCTTTGAACGTTAAGTACGGGAAATCCACCGGCCCTTTACAATACTTTTGGCCAGGTTTGTAGAATTATCATGTGTCAACAAGAAGTTAGTCTCTAGCAGATCAGACTTCAAAGATCGTAGAATAGAGGTATGTTCTGGTAACCAGCAGGCAGAAGTAAATGTTGGCTGTACCAAGGCATACAGTGGTTTGAATCGCCGGGCATGATCGGGAATGTATGTCCTCCTGAAATTCACAAAATCCAGCAAAGACTGAAGCTTCTTCAATGTAGACAGAGGTTGCAATTGTGCACATTTCTCCAGAAAGTGTGGGACTAACCCCCTACCTTCGTTATGGAGCTCGTAGCCCAGAAAGAGCTCTGCAAAACAAGTGATGTGTGATTTAGCAAAATTAAATTTGGATCTATAGTTGGCAAACAACAGTATAATTTGTTTGATTCGGACTAGATGCAGGATCAGTTTGTCATCCATCAGACAAATATCACCTACGTATGAGAATACATCTGGGTCTATGCGGTGTAACAAAGACACAACACATTCAGCAAAAGCCCCGCGGCTGTTCTCATACCCCATAGGCAAGCGTCTAAATTTCTCAGCGAGCCAATAAGGAAGTTCATCCTTATTTTGCAGATAATAATAATAATGACAGGACTGATAACTACACCACTGGGACCCGGTGGTTGTGCAGCAACTCCAGGTGGTCCCACCTGCATGTTGCGTGACATGAACTGCATAATAGCTCTGTGTACACGTATTAATGAAGTGTGTAATACGCATAGCTCTGTGACTGGAACATTAAGATAATTTTGATGCAGGGTATACCTAGCCAAAACATGCTCCATCAATTGATAAGGGGCCTAAACAGATCACAGTTACAGGATGGGGAAGGGTCCCATCAAACCATGTGGTGTGTTGCCAAGCTCTTAACGGAACTTCAAGAGATCTGTAGAGCCGATAATTTTGTGGAAGCGCAGTGGCAGTGTATTTGGGAAATAAATGATCATTTCTATCAACTGCTGGAAAAGTGACTCAAGAGTAAAATACATCAAAGTGTAAGTGCAAGGACAAGATGAAAACCTGGAATATAACTTGATTAATTTGATGACGTGCCAGTGTGGCACCAATGAGTATTGATATTGTCATCACGGTGAGCTGAAATGCATGTTGAGAAACCTGGGATGACCTACTTAAATTCATGAGAGAAGCAAAGTCAAACATTAAGGACATCAAAGTATAGACAGTTGAAGAATGTTGTTCATTGGATCCTTCAAATGTTTGCAGACATTTCAACCATAGGTTTCAAGCCATGATTTCTTTCATTTGCAACAAAAGTAAAACTCCTCTAGGTGAAGTAACTGATTTATTGTGGCATACAAAGTTACAAGCAAGAGGTACTCCTCATATTCACATGCTGCTATGGATAAAAGATGTCCCGAAATTTGGAACAGACACTGATGAGTCTGTCATGTCTTTCATACAACAGTATGCAACATGCGCCATACCAGAAGACGGTGCTGCCAAGGGCTTGAGACAGCAAGTTCTATGGTTTCAAACTCAAAGATGTGGGAAGTACTGTCGTCAAAATTACAGATGCATTGGAAAATTGTATACATGATGTAATTTTTGAATCCCATGACTTGTCATCTCAGAAGGAAGAGTTAACAGCATTTTCTCTGCAGTCAGATACACACTGACACGGAAATCACCAAAAAATACATACAAACTTTTAAGAACAGAGGCTTCAAAGTTTAATAATTACTACAACCCTGTTATTCTGAAGATGTGGAATGTAGATATGATATGGGTTTACAGTTTGTTGCAGACAACCCCATCATAGTTGCTCACTACGTGACTTTATATATACCAAAATTAACCCTGGGCAGAGTATGCGTAGTGGTAATCCACGTAGTTCATATATACCATAAGAAACACAGGCGGTCTATTAGCTAACTATTAAAGCTATACTATCACTACGGAGTCGCCTAGATCTCAACGTGTGTGAATCATATGATAGTGAAAAGATGAAGACATAATTAAAGAAAAGTGGATACAAGGTGAAAAAGAGATCGATACATTATAGAATATTCATCAGTGGCTGACCAGTCCAAAAAAGTGATATAGGGTTTCCATCAAAAGAGACTTTTGTGATCAGTCATATCATCTGGCCAAACCCTGGAGTGTGAACGGCTAGTCCCCTGATCATGGGGACTGAACCACACAGTGTTGATATCTTCGGATTTGGTCCACCAATATTAATGAAACATCCGTAATGACTGATCTGTTGATGGTTTTGAAAAAAAGGTGCAACAAAACAGAAAATGTGACTACAAATAGAATGGAATGTCCTCCTTTATGCAACTTTATTCTATGGACAAGACATGCCTCCTAATTAAAAACAGAACAGTGCAAGATGACAGTAACAAATATCTGTCTGTAAAAGGGCCAACATGTTTCTGCCTATTGGGTATCTAATCCCACGGCATTCATCAGGGCCTCTGTTCTTATACTCGTTGCACTCTTACAAGTGAAAAAAGTTCACCTTCACCATAAGAAAAAAATGTTGATAAACTGAAAGGAATTGGTTCAATACGGTACAACCTGTAACAACCATATGTTGTCACCCTCCGACTCACTCGTACTATAGTGAATCCTGCGAAGGAAAGCACATCAAACATTAACTATATATCTGATTGTATCGATTCTCAATACACCACATCCACCCAAATCCACCATCAATGTGTGAAAAAATAGTAAATTCAATGCTCACCCTGACTGATGGGTGAAGCTACCTCACCTCACCTGGACACTGCTCAGGTATAGGAGGCCCGCACTGGTATAGGGAAGAAAGGAGGAAATGTCGCATAATAAAGCTAAAAACATATATTAGCCTATCACTATGTGTCAAACTCCTTCCTATATTTATTGCCATGTTTCCCAGAGTTTAAAACTGAAGTAAGTCAATAACAGATTCAGTGGACCCAGCAACCTAGTATCCTGACACTCATGACTCTGACACCTACTGGTATATATCCCAGCAATATTCTAATCAAAAGATGTTATTTACTCATTATAATACCACCTCTGTAGTATCTTGTCAGTCAATAATCTCACTTACATATCCATCGGTGCCTCAAGCTGTCATCTGAGGCTTGGGGGAGGCACAGACGTAAGTGTGGATTGAATATAAATAGGCTAGGGAGGATAGTTTGTATAGTAACCCTCCGCCTAACTCAGATATTGCGTGTCAACCCAATATTCAATATAAAATGTCCTGTACTATGTTGTATGCCCCTAATGTAGAGGACAGTACCTTTTTAAGTGTTGAATACCAATTAATAATCAAATGTTTAGTATATTCGATCACGCACTACTTTGCGTTCGAAAAAACGCACAAAATTCCGCGTGATCCCACGTGGAAACTACAAGGCTGCATCATCGCGGCCCTCTTAGTAGTCTTTACTCCATCATTTGGAAATAGCGCGTGAGTACGCGTGAATACTACCAAAGATCGTCATGGCAGCCATGATTGTAGTTCTAGCATCGGCATCCTCCAAAATAGGAACTCTCGCGCTAGTATTAGGACAGTCAAAATAGGGAACAGGTCTCCCTAAGTGTGTAATTCGTGTTTACTCCACAGCTCTCCCTAATTGGCAATAAATGAAGAAATAGAAGGACTACTGTGTGTAGCGAGATATCGCGAGATCTCGCGAGATCTCAGAAGTGAGGACTACTCAATGACATCACTCAGGGCATAATGGTAGTCCACATTAACGCGAATAGGCGAACTATATAAGCTTACAAATGGGAATTGATGATTATTGGACTTAACAGAATTGTACAGCCAATCTACGTATTTTAACCTAACAGAAACCAATTAATTACTGTATATAGAAAATAACTTGAAAAACACTTTGCAAATTTAATTCCATGTTAGTGATACTATATACAGATGGCCAGTAGTATTTTTATGGTCATACTATCGAACCTCATATATTGTGCTCAAGAACCTCTCCGTGTTAATAGTGCAGTATCTAGAGATGTGAACCAATAGTATATCAGAGCTGTACCGCTCACATGTTGCACTAGAGACTTCTATATCGTTGTGCAGCAAGTATCAACAAATTACATTAGCTTATCCTGTATAAATCTGTCTATTGATCACATTTGCAATACCAGGGTAGGAAATTATAGCAGGGTCCACGGAATCTCATCGTTTAGTACCCTTTTGTCTGACTGCAGCTTGTAAATCCATTGCTGTTCTTTTCTGCATAGATATTGAGGCACATCACTTATATAACTAGGTATGTACGTTTTTCTAACACTGTCCATTGAAAATCCGTTTCGTGGTGTGTCTGTTCTACAAAATGTCTGGTAAGCCTAGTATGGCTTTTCTTACACCGGAATGAGCTCTTGTGTTCCAGTATTCTCGTGCGAACACGCCTAGTGGTCATTCCTACATATCGTGTAGAACACGGACAAGTCAGCATGTAAATCAGGTTAGTGCTGTTGCAATTACTGAAGTTGTTCTTTTGCCAAGGTCTATTGGTCCCTATGTCAATATCCTTTGTGTGTCTCGTCTGGGGGCATACCGAGCATGTGCCACATGGATGGTGCCCTAACACCGGAGGGAGATCCCAAAGGGCTTCACCTAGTTTTTTCGGAGTCTCTCTTGGTCGTGTGTGAACCAAGCGATCCCGAATACTAGTAGCCCTTTTGAATGCAAACAGAGGTTGTTCTATTTTGTCTTTCCCATGGTTCAGAAGACGCCAGTGTCCTTTCACTATCTTTTGTATTGCATTACTTCTGGTATTGAAGGTACTCACAAAAGTGAGTCTTTCCAATGGTGGTTTGACACATGGGGTTTCGAGAAGAGCCTCTCTGTTGTTATTAAAAGCTCTTTTTCTCGATTGCTTGATGAGCGGTTTGGGATAATGTCTATCTCTCAATTGTTGACCCAGGTTATCGGCATGTGTCTCAAAGTCCTCTCTGTTAGAACAATTCCTACGAACGCGTAGGAATTGACCATAAGGTAAATTTTGGCGCAAGGACTTAGGGTGATAACTCTCATACAGGAGAAGTGAGTTTCGCGCCATTGGTTTCCTGTAGAGTTCACTCTGCAAGCCTGCAGGAGTGGCATAGATAGATACATCCAGGAAAGCTATTCTATCACTGTTGGCTTCCATGGTAAATTTCAGGAACTGATTTTTGCTATTTAACCATTGATGGAATTGGTTAGCAGAGTCCAGCGATCCCCTCCACACCACCAAAACGTCATCGATATAACGCTTCCACCACCTGATAAAGGTGTGGAAGGGGTTGGTGGGGGTTAACACATATTGTTGTTCAAACTGGTGTACATAAAGGTTCGCCAGACTCGGCGCGAAAACGCTGCCCATACTGGTTCCCGAGATCTGGAAAAACAGCTTGTCTTCGTGTCTGAAAAAGTTCCTTTTCATGGCCAAAGTCGCTAAGGCCATTATGAAGGGTACTGGTGTGATAGTGTCCCCTATACTATCCCTCAGGATGGATGTTACAACTTCTAGAGTCTCATCCTGAGGGATAGAGGTGTACAGAGATTCTACGTCTAAGGAGACCAACAGGTCTCTCTCTATGTCAAAGTCTATTAGTGGTAGTATTCGGGATCGCTTGGTTCACACACGACCAAGAGAGACTCCGAAAAAACTAGGTGAAACCCTTTGGGATCTCCCTCCGGTGTTAGGGCACCATCCATGTGGCACATGCTCGGTAGCCCCCAGACGATACACACAAAGGAGATTGACATAGGGACCAATAGACCTTGGCAACAGAACAACTTCAGTAATTGCAACAGCACTAACCTGATTGACATGCTGACTTGTCCGTGTTCTACACGATATGTAGGAATGACCACTAGGCGTGTTCGCACGAGAATACTGGAACACAAGAGCTCATTCCGGTGTAAGAAAAGCCATGCTAGGCTTACCAGACATTTTGTAGATCAGGCACACCACGAAACGGATTTTCAATGGACAGTGTTAGAAAAACCGTACATACCTACCCATATAACTGATATGCCTCAATATCTATTCAGAAAAGAACAGCAATGGATTTACAAGCTGTTACAGACAACTTGACAACATACAAGCATATTCCCCTTTGACTGCTGATCCCACGGAGGATATCACTAGGGAGATAACGCATCTAGTCGAAGAGGCACTCTCTGAGGGGTGGATCACTCAGAATGAAGCAACTTTACTGGTCTCAAAACATCCGATAACACCTTATTTTTACCTACTGCCAAAGGTACATAAGCCACAGAGGCAACCGCCTGGAAGGCCTATTATATCTGGCATTGGGTCGGTATTGGAGCCATTGTCGACTTTTGTTGACCATTTCCTGCGGCCAATTGTACAACAGATGCCTACATACTTGCAGGATACCAAAGATGTGCTGAGAGTCTTACCACTAATAGACTTTGACATAGAGAGAGACCTGTTGGTCTCCTTAGACGTAGAATCTCTGTACACCTCTATCCCTCAGGATGAGACTCTAGAAGTTGTAACATCCACCCTTAGGGATAGTATAGGGGACACTTTCACACCAGTATCCTTCATAAGGGCCTTAGCGACTTTGGCCATGAAAAGGAACTTTTTCAGACACGAAGACAAGCTGTTTCTCCAGATCTCTGGAACCAGTATGGGCAGCGTTTTCGCTCCGAGTCTGGCGAACCTTTATGTACACCAGTTTGAACAACAATATGTGTTAACCCCCACCAACCCCTTCCACACTTCTATCAGGTGGTGGAAGCGTTATATCGATGACGTTTTGGTGGTGTGGAGGGGATCGCTGGACTCTGCAACCAATTCCATCAATGGTTAAATAGCAAAAATCAGTTCCTGAAATTTACCATGTAAGCCAACAGAGATAGAATAGCTTTCCTGGATTTATCTATCTATGCCACTCCTGCAGGCTTGCTGAGTGAACTCTACAGGAAACCAATGGCGCGAAACTCACTTCTCCTGTATGAGAGTTATCACCCTAAGTCCTTGCGCCAAAACTTACCTTATGGTCAATTCCTACGCGTTCGTAGGAATTGTTCTAACAGAGAGGACTTTGAGACAAATGCCGATAACCTGGGTCAACAATTGAGAGATAGACATTTTCCCAAACCGCTCATCAAGCAATCGAGAAAAAGAGCTTTTAATAACAACAGAGAGGCTCTTCTCGAAGCCCATGTGTCAAACCACTATTGGAAAGACTCACTTTTGTGAGTACCTTCAATACCAGAAGTAATGCAATACAAAAGATAGTGAAAAGACACTGGTGTCTTCTGAACCATGGGAAAGACAAAATAGCACAACCTCCGTTTGCATTCAAAAGGGCTACTAGTATTCGGGATCGCTTGGCTCACACACGACCAAGAGAGACTCCGAAAAAACTAGGTGAAAGCCTTTGGGATCTCCCTCCGGTGTTAGGGCACCATCCATGTGGCACATGCTCCGTATGCCCCCAGACGAGACACACAGAGGAGATTGACATAGGGACCAATAGACCTTGGCAACAGAACAACTTCAGTAATTGCAACAGCACTAACCTGATTTACATGCTGACTTGTCCGTGTTCTACACGATATGTAGGAATGACCACCAGGCGTGTTCGCACGAGAATACTGGAACACAAGAGCTCATTCCGGTGTAAGAAAAGCCATACTAGGCTTACCAGACATTTTGTAGAACAGGCACACCACGAAACGGATTTTCAATGGACAGTGTTAGAAAAACCGTACATACCTTGCCATATAAGTGATGTGCCTCAATATCTATTCAGAAAAGAACAGCAATGGATTTACAAGCTGCAGTCAGACAAAAGGGGACTAAACGATGAGATTCCGGGGACCCTGCTATAATTTCTTACCCTGGTATTGCAAATGTGATCAATAGACAGATTGATACAGGATAAGCTAATGTAATTTGTTGATACTTGCTGCACAACGATATAGAAGTCTCTAGTGCAACATGTGAGCGGTACAGCTCTGATATACTATTGGTTCACATCTCTAGATACTGCGCTATTAACACGGAGAAGTTCTTGAGCACAATATATGAGGTTCGATAGTATGACAATAAAAATATTACTGGCCATCTGTCTATAGTATCACTAACATGGAATTAAATTTGCAAAGTGTTTTTCAAGTTATTTTCTATATACAGTAATTAATTGGTTTCTGTTAGGTTAAAATACGTAGATTGGCTGTACAATTCTGTTAAGTCCAATAATCATCCATTCCCATTTGTAAGCTTATATAGTTCGCCTATTCGCGTTAATGTGGACTACCATTATGCCCTGAGTGATGTCATTGAGTAGTCCTCACCTCTGAGATTTTGCGAGATCTCGCGATATCTCGCTACACACAGTAGTCCTTCTATTTCTCCATTTATTGCCAATTAGGGAGAGCTGTGGGGTAAACACGAATTACACACTTAGGGAGACCTGTTCCCTATTTTGACTGTCCTAATACTAGCTTGAGTGTTCCTATTTTGGAGGACGCCGATGCTAGAACTACAATCATGGCTGCCATGACGATCTTTGGTAGTATTCACGCGTACTCACGCGCTATTTCCAAATGATCGCGTAAAGACTACTAAGATGGCCGCGATGATGCAGCCTTGTAGTTTCCACGTGGGATCACGCGGGATTTTGTGCGTTTTTTCGAACGCAAAGTAGTGCGCGATCGAATATACTAAACATTTGATTATTAATTGGTATTCAACACTTAAAAAGGTACTGTCCTCTACATTAGGGGCATACAACATAGTACAGGACAGGGTGAGCATTGAATTTACTATTTTTTCACACATTGATGGTGGATTTGGGTGGATATGGTGTATTGAGAATCGATACAATCAGATATATAGTTAATGTTTGATGTGCTTTCCTTCGCAGGATTCACTATAGTACGAGTGAGTCGGAGGGTAACAACATATGGTTATTACAGGTTGTACCGTATTGAACCAATTCCTTTCAGTTTATCAACATTTTTTTCTTATGGTGAAGGTGAACTTTTTTCACTTGTAAGAGTGCACCGAGTATAAGAACAGAGGCCCTGATGAATGCCGTGGGATTAGATACCCAATAGGCAGAAACATGTTGGCCCTTTTACAGACAGATATTTGTTACTGTCATCTTGCACTGTTCTGTTTTTAATTAGGAGGCATGTCTTGTCCATAGAATAAAGTTGCATAAAGGAGGACATTCCATCCTATTTTAAGTCACATTTTCTGTTTTGTTGCACCTTTTTTTCAAAACCATCAACAGATCAGTCATTACGGATGTTTCATTAATATTGGTGGACCAAATCCGAAGATATCAACAATGTGTAGTTCAGTCCCCATGATCAGGGGACTAGCCGTTCACACTCCAGGGTTTGGCCAGATGATATGACTGATCACAAAAGTCTCTTTTTATGGAAACCCTATATCACTTTTTTGGACTGGTCAGCCACTGATGAATATTCTATAATGTATCGATCTCTTTTTCACCTTGTATCCACTTTTCTTTAATTATGTCTTCATCTTTTCACTATCATATGATTCACATACATTGAGATCTAGGCGACTCCGTAGTGTTAGTATAGCTTTAATAGTTAGCTAATAGACCCCCTGTGTTTCTTATGGTATATATCAATTTGGAGCTGGGGATAAAACCAGGTGTGGGTCTCTAAACTTTATATCCCTTGGACCCCCCTTTAAAAGTTGGTGTATTTATCAATCCACGTAGTTCCACAGAATTAAAAAAACTCCATAGAACTACGCGGAGCTCTGCTCCGGGACCACAAAAGCATTAAAAAAAACATTTTAAAAACCACTAACCTTGCCTTCTGCCTGCCCTCCTCCTCGCTGCGGCAAGACGTAATACATAAGGGGAAACAAGAAGGAGGACGGCAGAAGAAGGGAGACACCGCAGAGAGGAGGAGGGCAGGCAGAAGAAAAGGTAAGACGTTTTTTATAAAAAAGTTTTTTAAGGGTGCTGGCCTTGTGCTTTGTTCCGCCACGGAGTAAGAGTTTTGCCCAACTTTGTGTTCCCAATGGAGGGCGGAGTCAGTAAAAATCTGCAAACTCCGCTGGTGGTGTGGAGTACGACGCTTGGGGTTAAACATAATAAAAAAACAGAAATAAAAGAAACATGGGAGAAGATTTAGCACTAAAGAGTGTTATCAAGAAATTGTACAGTTTCAGCTTGAACATGCTTTCCCATAGAGAAATAGGCTCCTCTGAGTGATCAGACCACTTGAGCTCAGCTAGTTTGTTCTCAAAGTCAAGAGGAATTATATGAGTAAGTCTAAGCCTTGGAAGCAGTCAAAATAGAGTGCTAAAATATTTCCCCGAAATACGTTTCTCAAAGAATTTGATCATGAAAGTAGAGATATTCTGAAAACTAATATGTTGGATACATAATACCCAAGAAGGAGTCTACAACTTCAAAACAGGGGTCTTTATGAAGTACTTCAATATTACTTATATGGAGCTAATCTAACTGAAAACATAGAAGAAGGAAGATATGCAGTACTTGGATGTGATTGTGGCCTGGTGAGACACAACAAAGAAAACAAGTTAACCATTGAAAGCTTGGTTGCAGTCAAACTTTGTCAGTTATTAAAGCCATGGTGTGCTGAATCCGATTTACTTGGACACTAGGGGCCCGATGTAGGTGGCCCAATACCGATCGGTAAGGGCCGAAAATACCGATTTTCGGTCCTTACCGAGCGGTATCCAGCCATCGGGATGTAGTAGCCAGAAATCCAGCCGATTCAGTATTTTTACTGATTCGGTATAGATACCGAATCGGTAAAAAACCGAATCGGAAATACACCAAATCGGTAAATTAACGAATTGCTAACATACCGAATCAGGCAATATACCGAATCGGACCATTTACCGATTCGGTAGAGTTACCGAATCGGTAAATATTCCGATTCGGACCATCTACCGATTCGGTAGAGTTACCGAATCGGTAAATTACCGATTCGGACAGGCTAAAACTCAGATAGAGATGTAGGGAAGCACAGAAATACCGATTTTGGCTCAAAATCTGTATTTCAAAATCGATATTTACCATAGATTAGAATCAGGTGGTAACCAACTGCAACCTATAAAAAGAGACCCAAAATGCAATGCAACTTGCAGGATGTCGGCATTTTATGTCATTGCAAGGCGGCTACGGCTACAGCAGGAAGGAGAGAGGGAATGGCAAAGAGAGGAGCAGGTCTACAGACAGAGTATCACCCTGTTCATGCTCACAGAGGCAGAGATCCTACAGAGGTACAGGCTGGACTCAGACACCATTCTGGAGCTCATCAGGGACCTAAAACCACTGTTGGACCACCCCACCCCACAGGCACCCGCCATCCCAACGCACGTGCAGGTTCTATGCAGCCTACACCTGCTTGCGTCTGGCAGCTATCAAAGTGCAGTTTCTGCGGTAGGAGGGGTGACCCAGAGCAGCCTGTCAAGGTTTTTCCACAAATTCCTTGACGCCATGATACAGAGGATGGACCAATACATTTCTTTCCCTGCAACCCATGCGGAACTGGTACAAACAAAAGCAGACTTTTACCAGATGGCACGATTTCCCCACATCATTGGCTGCATTGATGGCACGCACATTCCGATTTTCCCCCCTGCTGACACAGAATACATATACCGCAATAGGAAGTCTATGCACACCATCAATGTGCAGGTGATTTGCAATGCTAAGTGTGCCATCACAGACCTGGTTGCGAAATTCCCAGGGAGTACCCACGACTCCTACATTTTCCAAAACAGCGGCATCTATGCACGGCTGACAGCAGGGGAATGTGGTGAAGGATACCTCCTAGGTGAGACACATCATCAGACCCCCATTACAAAAATAGCACTGTGAAGTACATGTATGCATGTGAGTGATGTATTCCCTTTTCCTTCTAGGCAACAGCGCATATGCCCTCCGCTCATTCATACTCACCCCCTACCTCAACCCCTCTACACCCAGCCAAAGGAGGTATAACAGGGCCCACAAAAGCACAAGGAATGTAGTAGAACAGACCTTTGGCATCTGGAAAAGCAGGTTCAGATGCTTGCACAAGAGTGGAGGTGCAAGGCAGTATACCCCCATCACCTGCTGTAAGATAATAGCTGTCTGTGCAATGTTGCACAACCTTGCGGTGAAGAAGGGCACTGAGGTGGAGTTGTCAGACTACGAGGACCATGACGACGACGTTGCTGTGCCACAAACACAACCATGCTGGGTTGTTAACACCAAGTGATGGCAGATACAGACTTGAGGAGATAACAGAAAACTATTTCTGAGTGAGTACAGATGCACAGACAGGTTATGGATGTGAAAAAAAATATTTTATAATGTTGGCACAAGGTTACAGCACTGATGTGCAGCAAATGAAATAATTAAATAAAAGGTGGGGACTGGAAATGGGCCGGGTTGCTTCACCCACACTGGCAGTGTCATTTCCTGCTGCGCCTTGCAGAACCACTGGGATGCGGCTCCCCCCCTTCTGCATGGCCAGCTGCCTCTGTGGAGCGCCTGGTGCTCCGGCGCGGCTCGGACACAGCGCTGGCCGGGCTGCTGCGGCTGCTGCTGTCCCCAGCCTCGGCCACGTCCAGGGCAGGATTCACCACTGTGTTGGAAATCATGAGGGCCTCCATGGCACTGGTGATGCGGGCCATGCCCCTGGTCACCTCTGCAGTGTTTTGAGTGAGGCACTCTTCCATATTTGCCCCTCGGCGGCATAGCAGGGACGTCGCAGTGGCAAGCCGGTTAATTGCCCGGTTTTGTACACGGGCATCCCTGCGCCTTGTGTGCTCATTATGTTCTATCTTGGCACACAGCTGTGTAATGGCAGTTGTCATGTGACCCAGTCCTGTGGCAATTTCCCTGTTGGTTTGTGCCACCTCCTTGTTACTTGCCACAAACTCACCAAATCCCTTTGCCATTTCCACCATCTGCAGGTTGTGTTCACGCAATTGGCGGTGGCAAGCCAGGATGGATTTGGCCTGCATCCGCTGGATTCGCACCATGCTCCCCTCAAGCCCTTGGAAGACGGTGCCCTCCCGTGATGGAGATGCACTGCTGGGAGTGCGTGGGCGGCGGCGATTGGTGCTGGCCTGCTGGGTGGACTGCTGTGCCACAGGTGTCGCAGGTGTGGGTGCTGGTGCCTGACCCGCAGCTCCATCCATGATGGTAATTGGGGCCACAATACTCCTCCTGGCTGGAGATGTGGCAGGTGCTGGCTGGGACCATGTGGGTGAGTTCTCTGGTGAGAACTGCAATGGGGGGGTTGTGACAGTAGAGGGGAGTGGGGAAATAAGAGGGCATGTCCTGGGTCATCCTCATTGGCCATGGCACTGCTGTCCTCCTCCTACTGCGAGGCATCCATGCTGCTTGGCCCTGCCACCGCACTGTCCGCTGTTGGTGGAGCTGTCGCTTGTGCAGCTGCTGCTCCACTGCCTGATGGCGCCCCTAGGTATAAAGAAGCATTTGTGAACTGAGTGCAAATGTCTTACACTCACTACAATAAAAGCATTGCACATGTCACTTTCATTACTCTGATTATTTTTTGAAGTGCATTGCAGTTTAATGTGCACTGACATTTGTTCCTACATTAGCTGACTACATTTCCCAGAATGCATTGCTCATGTATGTTGCTAGCAGTACTGGACTGGGGTTTGGCTGTACATTGAGGCTAAAGGGGAGGAGTCTGGTAGGGTGTGTCATGCTGCGCATGCTTCTTACCTTTTGCTGTAGCTCTGGCTGAGCTGTCCATGTCCCCTACTCCCACCACACTCTCCGTCTCGATCGTTGTGGACACCAGTTCCTCCAGTTCAGTGAGGGGGGGTGCGGGGTTCCTGCCTCCACCGGTCAGACCTGCCTACTTGTGGAGCTCAGCCAATTTTGTCTTGGTGAGGCTCCGGATATCATAAAACCTCTTCTTGAGGTCCTCCAGGCTCCTGGGGGTCACACCAACAGCATTGACCCTCTCACTAATGGCACTCCACAGTTTCCTCTTGTAGACTCAGGGACTGTGAGGGACAGCCTCCTAAACAGCTGCCTGTGGACCCTCACCACCTCCTCCACCAGTACTTGCAGCTCCATGCTGCTGAACTTCACCTTGCGCTTTCTCTCAGCCTTCTGGCTCTCTGAGCTGCTTGCCATTTCCACTGTGTTCACAAATCAGCTACCACTCTCTCTGCTGCTCACTCTCACTGCTCAGCTCTGGCTGCCTCTCCAGAAAGTTCTAATGAGTTGCACTTGCCTGGGTAGCCACTCCCTGCTAGCGTGGGGGAGGGGGGTTCCACCTCATTGGCTGTTTTCATAGGTTTCACTTTTACTTGCTTGCCGATTCCGTATTTACCGAATCGGTATTTACCGATTCGGTATTTTCCGATTCGGTATTTGTCGAATCGGTAAATACTGAATCGGTTTTTCCAATGCATTCCTATGGGCCTTTTGGCCCATAGGGTTGTATTGCCATTACCGATTCGGTATCTACCAATTCGGTAATTACCGATTCGGTAAGTATCGAAACACGATACCGATTTTTACCGAATCAGTATTTTACCGATTTCTTTTCTCTACATCTCATTTTCCGATTTCAGAATACCGATTCGGTAAAAATCGGCATTTTAAAATCGGTAAATGACTTTTACCTACATCGGGCCCTAGGACACTTATGAAGACTCTGTAAATGCTGCGAAAGACAGTATTCACTGTTCAGTCTTTTCAAACTATTTGCAAATGTTGAGTTATGAGATTGAACAGGGAGAAGCCATTGCTGATGAGAGAGTTCACTAAGCAACCAGAATTCTGGAAAACTGACTCAAGATCCTCTTGGAGAACCAATTATTCAAAATGAAGCTGCTATAGCTATGGATGAGGTAGAGAGTGCAATGCAGCAAGCAAGAGAGAAAACTGTTCATTTCGAACAGTTAGTTGAACAACTAAAGAATGAACAGAAAAAAATGTACAACAAAGTTAAAGATAAAATAGAGCATGGATTTCTCCATGAGAAGAAACAATGTGAATGTTCTTAATCTCAACGAATATTTCTATATATAAGTGTTCAAGCTGGTACTGGAAAAAGCTTTCTATGTAAAGTTCAGACTGGTTTTCTACAGAACACTACTGAATCAAATATGTCATGGGTAGTAACAGCACCAACAGGATTAGCTGCACATAACATTAAAGGGATTACTTTGCATTGTCTACTTATGCAACCTGTTGCATGTGACAATAAACTGGAAAACCAGATATTATCTGGTGAAGCTTGCCATGAGGTATCAAGAGTATTGATGAAACTGATGCTTTTAATCATTGATGAGGTCAGCATGGTATCCAACTTAATGCTTGCTTTCATACACTTAAGAATGCAGCAGATTTAAGAACAAACTACGATGTGCTCTTTGGAGGAAAACATTTGATTGTATTTGGTGACCTACTGCAACTTACTCTCATGAAAGGACAACTTGTTTTCAAAACAATTGTCCATAAAGAAACAAGAAATTCTCTGGGGAGTATTGGCAATGTAAATATTTGTTTTCACTATGAATACGGTGAGCTAGTGAAAAATATACGTCAATCATCTGATGTGGAGCTCGATAGGCTGAATGGATTTCCACCAAACTTGGCAAAATTGTAGAGACTGGTAGCCCAATGTGCCTTTGCTATGTCTCAAGAAATGTGCTCCAGTGGTTTTTGAGTAATTTAGGTTCTAAAAAATATATATATCTATGGCCGCGCGCCGGTATGCACACCGGGGCGCACCACGCGAGGTGCGCACGGAAAGCTGATTGGCTCTCGGGTGTCTGTAAACATTCGAAACAGTCCGGAGCGGCCTCCATCTTGTGTCTCGGTAGGATCGAGACACAAGAGGTGGCAAAAACATAGGGGGAAATGACCATAAGGGGGCAGAGTAGACCCCCCCCTGACCCCCTGGGTCTGATGTGGGGGCTATAAAAGGGCCCGCGGGGCAAAAAAAAAAAATATCTTTTTTTATTTGTGCGGGGGGAGCGCCCGGTACGCGCACCGCGGAGCGTACCGGGAAGCGTTCCATGGGAAAAAAGAATGATAGAGTTTTTAAAAAATGTAGCCTTTTTTTATAATTTGGAGGTAGTTCTAAAAAGAACTGTTTTTTTCTTCTTTTTGTTGTTTTATATTTTTTATGTTTTTTGAACATTTTGTACTTTTTTTGGCTTTTATGAACTATTTTGTATTTTTTTTGTTATTTTTATGGGGAGGAACAAAAAACAGGGAATTGAAAATGGCTCAACTGCAGCAAAAAAAATCAGGAAAAAATTAGGGTTTTTTGGGGCAAGGAGGATGAGCTTTAGGCTCTGCTCACCATAGGAGATGGTCTTACCGCAAAAAATACAGGTGACCCTAAATTCTCCAAACTGTGGTTGAATGCAAGGGATTGTCTCCCTTGTCTCTGGTCCAGATGGAGTGGGTTGTTTTCGTTTGGAGGTGCTGGGTGTAGATTGGGGAGGGTTGCTGGCCAGTTCTCTCATCTCTGCGGCAGCATAGTTGTTCGAATGCTTGCGCTGCATGTGCCTAATCATGGTATTATTCCCAAATGAATATTTTTTATTTGGGTTACCCCTTGAAAGTTCCATGTCACAGATAAGGTAAGTCAGATTTGCCGCATTCACTTTCTTTTTTCCCTCAGGGATGGAAAAAACTCCCATACAATGTGTGGCTTGGGTTGGTATGGGGTATTGTGTTCTTCCAGCCACCTCCTCCTCGTCCCCTCCTCCTCTTCCTCATCCTCCTCTTCTTCTTGACCACCAATGTGATGTTGTGGTGGTCCTCTTAGTGGTGGTGGTGGTGGTGGTGGTAGTGCAGATGCTCCAGCTGATGCTGCTACTGTAGCCATTTCAAAGTACAAAATATACCTCAAAGATTTCAAAACAGGTCTTCCTCAGTCAAAGGACAAAGTCAGAATAAGGAAAAAAGTTGGGGTCTTTCATCATTTGGAAAAAAAAATGTCCTGAACCAATGAGAAGTGTTATTTTCAGGTCACAAGACCAGGGACTTCATCATTATGAAACCAAAACTGTTCTGCACCAATTAAAAGTGTTATTTTCAGGTCACATGACCCAACGCGCTTATGCGACGGAAGCGGTAGTGCAACCCTGCGACCGGGACGGCCGCAAAAAATGGAAAGAAAGAATTGCCGCTAGGTGGGGATGCACTTACAGGTAGGAATTGATGCCAGAGCAATACTTTTTTGGTGCCTGCAGCTTGCCGTCATGTCACACGTTTGCTCGCAAATACGATGCTGTTCGCAAATGGCACCAGAAACAAGGCCAAGGAACCAATAGTAAATTCAGTAATCGCCAAAGAAGGGCGAATGAGGATGCAGCTGCAACATCCAGCGACCAACTAACATCTAATAGTGAAGACGATTCAGAACTCAGAAATACCCCAAGCGGCGCATATGTGTCCAGACCATCGCCGGGGAAGAAATTAATATTTTAGCCGCCCAAAGATTGGCAAATTTGAGGCCTATGACTCGCTCACAAACACACGGAAGCGGGCAAACATCAAGCGCAAACAGAGACGCAATGCAGCAAAACGCAAATCAAAATCAAAACCGGCCAAGAAGGAAGAGAAGTTACTGGAGAAAAAAGTAACACAAACAGTGGTTAATCTGTCTAACTTAACACTGACCACCAAAGAAGAAAATACCTTAAGTCTTGGGTTGTCTTACTGTCCCCCTAACAACTTTGATTACCCCAATATCCGGATGGATATATATAAAGGAGTAAGGAAATTGAAATTAAAGAAACTATATGCTATGAAATGCAAACAAATCAACACAGACGACATTGATGATCCTCAAGTTGACAGTACACCATTGGGATCTAATACAGTAGCAGAACTAGAGGAGTTGTGGAATCAAGAAAACGTTCCGGCTGGAATGGCATCTCCTTTGGGTACCAACATATCCACAAAAGGATCTGGCTTGACACATTTTAGGCCAAAATCTAAATATTGCCCCATCATGTTGCACGACTCCATTGACACTTTTCACGAGGTCATCACCGGAAAAATCAAAAAATTAAATTAAAAAATTGGTATGAGCATCCAAAAGCATCGTAATCACAAGTACTTCCAACTAATGAAAAAATTAAAAAACAACAAAGAGGTCGTGATACGAAATAGTGATAAGGGAGGAAACATAGTCCTGTGGGCACATGATGAATATATAAAGGAGGCCATGAGCCAACTAAATGATAGACAATGTTACACACGTACAGATGTTACAAGACTGAAAGAAATGTATCGAACTTATTACAAAAAACTATCAAGCCGGCGAAACAAGCAGTTAATAAGTGAAAATGAGTACTAATATTTCAAGAATGACGCTCCAGTTGTACCCACGATATATTTCATAGTAAAAATCCATAAGGACAATAAAACACCACCAGGACGTCCTATTATCAGTGCCAGAAATAGCATCTTAGAAAAAACGTTGACTATTTCCTGCAGGACTATGTAAAATCCTTACCGTCGTATGTAAGAGACACAAGCGACTTCATAAATAAAGTGAAAGACTTTGAATGGAACTCCGAGTATATACTGATGGCACTGGATGTGTCTTCATTATATACAAGTATAGTACATGAGGATGGCATACAAGCTGTAGAATACTATTTGAGAAACAGAGAACCAATCTACAAGCAACACAACGAAATGCTGTTGGCAATGATAGAATTTTGCCTCTATAACAATATTTTTATGTTCAATCATTTGCTATATTGCCAGATTCAAGGAGTAGCCATGGGGGCTAGCTTCTCCCCGAGTTATGCTTGCCTGCATATGGGCAAATAGGAGAAGCTGGTCCTCCTGGGGACCCATAGAGATACTATGTCAACTAAGGTAAAATTGTGGCTCATGTTCATTGATGACCTCTTTGTAGTTTGGCATGGAACTAGAGACGAGGCAGAAAGTTTTGTGGCTCAAATTAACAACAACGATCTAAAACTTAGATTCACTGCAGAAATTAGTGGTACCTGTGTAAATTTCCTAGATACTAAAGTATATATAAGTAACAACAAATTAGAAACTACTTTGTATCGGAAGAAAACAGCAGGAAATTCGGTGCTACATGCTTCCAGTTCTCACCCGCGCCACTTAGTGAACGGCATCCCTTATGGCGAAATGCTTAGAATTAAGAGGGTATGCAGTACACAAGTTGACCTAGAAAAGGCCCAACAACTTAGCAAAGAAAGATTTGAAGCAAGAGGTTATTCCAGACAAATGGTAGATCAGGCCATTGCCAAAACAGCGACACTAGCCAGGGAAGATTTATTGGTTAAAAATAAACAAAAGGAACAAGATCAGTGTCAAAGCCTAGCAATGGAATCAGAGGATGATAAGAGTTTTCGCCTCATAATTGGATATAGCAAACAACATAAGGCACTCCAAAAAATCATTCAGGGAGGGTGGTCCATACTCCTTAGTGACCCCATATTAGGACCCCTGCTACCGCAGAGGGCGTCCATTGCGTACAGCAGAGCTCCCTCAATGAGAGATTGCTTGGTGGTACCTGATCCAGAAATATTAACTAAACCAACCTGGTACCAGAACTTAAAAGGTTTCAAAAAATGCAAAACATGTAAGGCATGTACCCACGGGGTCAATACAAAAATATATTTTAGCCCATTTAAGACAAAACCGTACACAATAAATAAAATACTAACCTGTAAAACCGAGTACACGGTATATGTTATAACATGCCCATGTGGTCTTATCTACGTGGGCAGTACCAAATTACAAGCTCATGTTAGAGTACTCCAACACCTCCGTGCCATAACTAATATGGACAACACCTATCTGGTGGTGCGACATTTTAAGGAATGCCACGGATCTAACAACAAAGGGTTGTCTTATTATTTAATAGACGCAGTCTCCCCCTACAGGCGCGGAGGAGACAGGGAGAACAAACTACGGAAGTTGGAAACCAGATATATTCTGTTATTAGATTTGAAACATCCTCAGGGCTTGAACCTGACAGAAGACCTATACACTTGTCTGGAATAAAAGTTAGAATAGGAATGGGCAAACAAACTTCCCGTATACATGTCCTTAAATATGCTAATCAGAGGTTAATATACTACTGCCCATAACTCAGCACTTTTTAGAAAGTAGATATTATGTAAATAGATGAATTTTAGGTCTATTTATTTATTATTTTATGACTTTTTGTATTGGCGTTTTTAAATATTTTTAAATATCTTTGGATGTTTTAAATATTTTTAAATGTTTTTCAATTTTCATATGATATTTTCTAATATTTTATTAAGCACATAAAAGATATAGATGACATCAGATGAATTGAGATGCATAGGTGCTTATCTGTTTTCTTAGTGTTGGAAAAGGCAGTATTTAAAACCTCTGAGTCGGGCAACCCCCCATACATGTAGATTGGATATCATGGTGGAATGAGATAATAGTATCAGGCAGAACTAGAAAATGAAATGAAATCAATGATTGATGAGAATGTGATGAAAGCAAAGTATACTGGTAAATAAGTATGGCGATACATATGAATGCAGTTAGCTTTGGCTCATTAGGTCTGTAAAAATTTTCCGATTGATAAATACTGGACATGATTTTAATATCACTAGCACATTTAGCCACATTATAGAAATATTCACTATGGAAGATGTTATACGTTAAAAAACAAATCCAACTGAAACGAGGTGTATGTATTTTACAGAAACATCTAAAAAATGTAATAGTGATCATAATAATGGTACAAAGTTGATATTAATGTATTTTACGGATATTTATGTATCAAATCATGAGAGACTATTTTTACATATATTTGCATGTTTATTTTATCATGTACAATTATGTATTTAAAAATATGATCTGATAGTTGGAAATCAGCGCACACACTACAAGTGCAAAAGAGTATTTTTTCTATGTCCATAGTGAAGGTAACTCACGTGATTCACTAAATCAATGCACTGTCACTTTAAAAATGCTTCCTTAGTTCAAGCAAACAGTCGAGTGAACAAGCGGCGTTCGCGCTGCGAAACGCGTCTCTGACTCTTGGGTACATAAAATTTGAAGCACGAACACTGGGTCCGTGTCCTGTTTGCTGGCATCGCGTGATTGAAGACTTGACGGCCGTGTTGACAGGACTTTATGATATATATATATGTATATATATATATATATGCCAAGGTGTATTGAAGAATGAGTACATTTACAGGTGCCTAAAGGAATTATTTCATAGGTGCGTGACTGACTGTATAAGTGAGTGATTGAACATGTCTTACTGAATGCATGGGTTAGTGACTAAACTGTGTGAAAGTCTGCATTAGTCTCACCATTAGGTGTGTAAGCAACTGCATGGGTTGCTGAATAGCTACATGAGTGTGTATATAGGTTATTGTTGTCTGAGTATCTGTATGGGTCCCTGAGTGTCTGTGTGGGTTGGTGGGTGTATGAGTCTCTGCATAGATGTCTGAACGGGTGATTCAGTGGTTGTATGGATTAAAAAGTGCATCTGGGAAGGGCTGTATGGGTGAGTTAGTGTGTCTAGGGGTCTGTTTGTGAGTGAATAAATGTCTCAGTGGTATATCTGTGACTAATTACATATGTTTTAAGCCACTATATGTGAGTGTTGGATTATATAAATGAGTATATGTGAGACTAAGTTATTTCAAGAGTGGGTATATAAATAAGTGTCTGCTTCCATGAGTGATTGTATAAGACAGTAAATATGTGTTAATATATGTATAAATAAGTGATGTGGTGTGTCTAAAAATAACGAAGTTGGTGTGTATAAATGTATACATGATTAAATGGGTATGTGATTGATTCTTCGCATTACTGACTAGGTGTGTGAGTAACTCTATGCATGAGTGGCAGAGTGTGACTGCATGTATAGATGTATGAGTGCATATTATAGTCCTGTATTGATGAGTAACTACATGTATAAGTGACTGGATGTGTGTGAAGACCTAGACCTACGAAATAGTGAGTGCTATATGGCATTCTTCTGTGTATGGTTTGAAAAATAGTAGTCAACATTTTAGAATGGGTGTATCAAAGTTTATATTAGAGCATCAGTATGTGCATCAGATGGTCACGAGGATGATGCCATGATTGATGTCATGAGTGATGTCATTTGAGCTGTCATCAGTGATGTCACTGACCATGTCATGAATGATGTAATATGTGACATCATCAGCAGTGCATTGCGGGCGCGAGAGTTATAGTTAGCTCAATTAACTATAAAAGGCGAATTTCTCTGGTTCAACTAACTATAACATCCCTGAAACCTATGTTTTTTTCAGTGAATTAATAAGGTTTTTTAAATTCCTAACTATAATGTGCCTGGAACCTATGTTTTTTTCAGTAAATTTCTAAGGTTTTTTTAAATGTTAATTTCATATTTTATTGTTTCTAAAACCTATATTTTTTCAAATGTTTTTAAATATATTAAAACTCTATTATACTTCTTTTTTATTAACTTCAAAAATTATGTTATATTTTTCAAAAAATATGTATATGTTTTGGGGGGGAAGAAAACTGCAATCCCATACCGGTAGCGTACCAAGCTCCATCACCACGCAAATTCTATCCACCATATCGCTAAACTCATAAATGATGCGCATTTCGTATCCAACGAGTTCATAGCAACGCGTCCCGCCTAACATCATATACGCATGAAGTCACCCCAGCTGCTACTTCAGAATACGATGGGTACGCAGTACCAAGCCACGCGTTATGTCATGTACGTATGGGGTCACGCCCACTGCGCATTACCTATGTGATGAGAACACACTGCCAGACCCTGCGTTACGTCGCACCAGGTACGCCATTCCCTTGCTTTTTTGTCTCAAAAGTATATCTAAATAACTTTAAACAGTATATGAGAGCAAGCAATAATCTAAAATATGTTAAACATTTATATATTTTTAACTAGGGGTGGGCGTAGTTCGCGAAGTAGCGCTATGTGAAGCTACGCGAAGTGCACTTCGCACTACGCAAGCAAGATGTCGTTTTAAATGATTGCACAGTGCGGACAAGCATCCGGCATTGTGCAATCATTGAAAACAGCATCTTGCACAGTGCGAGCTGTACTTTTCTGCCACTCGAGTAGATTTTTACTCGAGCTGCAGCTTTCTCAATGCAGACTGGTAGTTTCTCATCACGAGCGGTCGCGAGCATGCGCGACCACTCGCAGTGAGAAACCTGACCTCCCCACGTTGAGAATCTCGCCGGGAGGTTTATTTTCCATGCACGCGATCGCGAACAAGGAAACAGTCTTGCGGGGATGTCATTTTGCTTGCTTGCGGTTGCTAACTTAACGTTGAGGACTGTGAGAAATAAAAAATGACCGCTGCACTACGCTACGTTACGCTACGCATGTTTGCACTGTGCTATGTTCAGCTCGCGTAGTGCGAACCTGCGCAAACTTCACAAACTATGCGAGCGTAGCGCAGTGCTATGCCCAGGGTTAACTGTGCTAAACATATATTATGATAAATATATTTTGTCAAATCGCATCGGGTGCAGCCTCCTTGCGCGCTCGGTGCGCAATTGCCATGTGACCTTAAAAAAAAGCATTTAATTGCTTCATACCATTTCCCATTGTAACAGTTGGAAGACCCCATTCATTTTACTCATTCTCTCAAGTGTTTTCCTGTATACACATATCTTATACTACACACACCATGCAATGATAGTCTTGATCAATATTCATGGTCTATACATTAGCATTCCACGTTTGATTGCCATGCATCTCAAACGTTCCATCAAAATACAATTGTGTGTTACACGATGCCCCTGGTGTGTGTGTGTGTGCACATTATTGTTCTCCCTTTCGGCCTGGTTATTCGTGGCTCTAAGAAGTAACAGGAGCCACGGGTAGAGTGCACATCCTAGATCGCATTTGACAAACAGTAAACAGCAATGTGTAGATTTCTTTTGCTGTACACTCTGTTGTCAGGTTTTACCAAAATAGCAGCGTGTTATATGAGAGACTTTCAGATTCACATTTGACATGCATTGCTTGACTGTAATGAGTGTTATCACTGTGTATGACGTAGCCTCACTGCTGATCCTCCATCCATCCGAGCACATTCACATGTGTACGCTTCGCGATAGCAACACTTTCAATAATACTGCACACCATTGACATGAGTGTCTGCACATATCCACAACCCTAACAATGACATGTAATGTTCGCCATTCAATCTTTTCAAACACCATCTCATTATAGGTAGTTGCCGCCCTCCCGACACATGCTACACTAATGTAAATTACACACTGCAAGGTCAAAACTACAAAAGAAACACACATAAGTACACTTCCTGGCCAGGCAGGAACTGAACAACGCCCAGGTCCCCGGAATATTTTTTCAAACCCCTACGTTGGCCTGGCGTATGTAAGCCCAGCCCACTTCGCGTACGTATAAATCGGATAACCACAACGTCGCATGTGCCTCTTCTTCCACACTGCCTCAGGTGATATGGCCGCATCCACATTGCATACCACAATACGCAATTTAAAAAAAGGGATCCATGAGGTGTACACTATCCAGGTGATCAGCACTAGCTCTAAATTGTGAGCCCTACTGCCCGTCGTCTTCGAAAGGCATCCATGAGGTGTACACCATCCTGAAATCATCAACTCAGCTGAAGTGTGAGCACTGCTGCCCGTAGTGTTTGCTCACACAACGATAACAGCAGGTGAACAGAGCGACCTGGGTGCACAGGGCCTCCTATTGAGCGCGGTGCAGCGGGAGGGGTGGGGTGCATCAGCCTGGCTGCTCAGGTGCAAACAAGTGATGTCGCAGTGCGTAATGATGTGATCTCTGACCTGATTCAGTCTCATCTCTGTCTCATTTTAAAGACCTGCTGGACAGTACTGTAGGCCTGAGCCAGTAGGCAGCACACCCTACAGACACCTGTTGAATGCAGTGCTGCGGGACGGGTGGGGTGCATCAGCCTGAGTGCACACGTGCGAATAAGCGATGTTGCCTTGCGTAATTATGTGATCTCTGACCTCATTCAGTCACATCTCTGTCTTATTTTAAGGACCTGCTGGACCATACTGTAGGCCAGAGCCCTATGGACACGTGGCGTTGGCTTTTAGGGCACTGTAGTGAGCTTGTTACTAAGTGTCAATGCACACAGCCTTCCGCCACTGTATTACACGTGCACATTATGCTTCTACCATGCGCTCTGTTCCTTTCTATGTGAACTTTCGTATAACGTATTATTATTTAACCTTGTGAATTCTCATGCACTCTAACTCCTCTTTGAACCACGATTACCACTAACAGTTGGTCGATTGTACTTCAAAAACGAAGAATGCACTCAACTCCTGTTTTCTATCAAGCTTGAAGTAAACCTTCATTTACCTCCAGACATTTCCACCATTAAATTATTTCTTCCTTTTGAGACACTGAATTGATTGGCTCAAGATGGGCAGAGCGGGAGCTAACCCCACGATGATGCCATGGGCATTCTGACGCTTTCCATCGAGGTATCAAGCCACCATCCCAGACCGGAGACCTGCTCTCCTACCCGGAGCTTGCACCAACACGTCGTGGCACACACCGGTGGTGGCAGATGAGCAGTGAAACCTTGGTGTGCATGACCTACAATTGAGCACAGTGCAGGGGAAGGAGCTGGGGTGCAGCACCCTGGGTGCACAGGTGCATGCAAGCGATTTTCCTTAGCTGATAACATTATCGCCGCTTTAGCGGCAGGAAAAAAGCGGCAATAATGGGCTTGATAACATGCCCTTGTGAATTCCCATAAAAGCCCAGGTTCACACCAGAACCTGGGCTTCTATTGGAATTCACAAGGACATATTATCAAGCCCCTTATCGCCACTTTAGCGGCAGTTTATGTTATCGCCATTCCTTGATAATATGACCCCTAATCTCTGGCCTCTTATGTTTCATTTTAAGGACTTGCTGGACCACACTCTTTCTTGTGGACCCCAGCCTCCTAGACAAACTGGTGATGGGAGGGTAAACACTAAGGGCTGGGTGCAGTAGGGCAATGCTCTGTCTCCTCCTCCCTCTCGTCTTTTGACTCTCCCTCCCCTTCTCACTTCCACCCATTCCCAATCCTTCCCATTCTCACTATCGTCCTTTCATTCGGACTACCTTTCTTTACCTCTTCCACATAGCACACATACTTATGTTTCATTTTTGTCTTGCAGGTTTTCTACGCTGCTTCCACTTGAGTCCAACCCACGTTTTTTACATTATACTGTTTGTTCTATTAAACTTACGTTTCTATTTATTTGTGTTTTAATAAAGGTTACTTTTTTTCAAATAAATAACTGAGTGTATAGGTTTTCTTTTTCTGACAACACTTGTCTTTAGTTTCTTGTGAAAATCATCTGTTTATAGGAGATTATGAGGGCAAACCTTTGTAATATTACAGTGCACATACCAAACATAACCTAACTGACTATTACACAAATGAAGCCTGGGTAATTCTACAACTGCAAGAGTTCTATGAGTGTATCACTTTATAACACCATGAGTATTGCCCGTGTGATTACTGAACCAATAAGGCACTGCCTAGGACCACCGAAGCTTCAGGGACTGCTGAGGCCCACCCTGCATATTTAAGTAAAGCCCCGGAGTGTGGCGATCCCCGGACTTCAGTTGGCCTCGAACCCCCCGAACAATTAGTAAACAATACCCAGAAAGGTGGCGGTCCCCTAGGCTGTGAAACATCTCTGTGCCCTTCTGCGCCTAATTTACATGTGACATTAATATCCCCAGTTCTACAGAGATCACACAATATAATGTTTGGATTGGCCACGGAACATTAACCACTAGATGCCTCATTTAAATGAACATGTAAGACCCCGCTATTTTTTTTTCTCCAGATTTGCCATCTGCATCCCCTCTATTAAAGCGATACAAGATTTTCCTCCTCTCGCTTCAAATAGTCAAACAAAGATCTGCTATTACAGGGTGGAAGCCATGCACCCGCCCTCTAATAGGAAACGCAAATGTCCTGTGAATTCACACCCAGGACATTGTATGAGCTGTGCCTGAGAGGTCGCCCTCCCTAGGACCATAATCTATTTGTTAGTATAACGGCATACTAACACTACTTACAGACGTGTAGGACAGCAACCAGAATGTAGTGAAGAAGCAGCGGAAGCGTTAAAGCTGAACATATAAATCCTACCAGAAGTCGAATGACATAGTTCAATGAGCCGACGACCCTGGCATGAGTAGAAATAGCTACACGAAGAAAACGTTTTTTAGCACAACGCAAGCAATTTTAAAATATTTGTGAGTACTGACTTTTTTTACCTTCTCCTGCTCGTCATCAAATTTATGTAGTGACGAGGCAGACAGCAGTGGATACGATAAATAGATTTATTACAGGAAAATAAGACACCTGAAACTGCCACCAACAGGAGCAGACAGCAGGACAACTGTCTTCTCCAGCACCATGTACAAACTCCGCAAGGTTCCCCTCATGACAGCCCTACATTCAAACATTACATATTTAGATTCTAGTAGAATTAAATACTAACATTCTACTATGACTTACATTGGAATACTACATAGAGCACATGACTTTACAGCAATGAGCTTATGGTTTCATCCACGAGTCTTGACACTGGTAGGGGTGAGTAGTTCGCTTCCCACTCCCTGTATTGTATAAACGCAAACTAACACTACTTCCACAGGTATGCTACAGTGCCCAGAGCACCTCATTTTACGGCAATGAGCTCACAATTTAGGCTCACAGTTTAATCCCTGAGTCTTCACACCAGTAGGAGTGAGTAGTTCGCTTCCCACTCCTTATGTACTTTCAATGCATACTAACACTACTTACACACTTATAATACAGCGGCTAGTATCCTACAGCGCCCAGAGCCCATCAATTTGCACCATTCAGCTCAGTTTGATCCCCGACTCTTCACACAGGTAGGCGTGAGTTCTTTGCTTCCCACTTACTGGTATAGTATAAACGCACGGTAACGGTCAGTAGTTTGCTTCCCATTATCTTCAACGGAATAACAAAATGGCGGCCAACACTTCCGAGTTGCAGCCGCTCACAGCGCTTGCAGCCAATAAGCAGCAAGCTTGTGCTCGTAACGCCTCAGCTAATCAGATGGCAGAATTCCCAAATATCGACATCTGTAAATTTCGATATTTCTCAAAAACTACTGAACAGATCTACACCAAATAAACAAAAGTGTGTTTTCTAGACCAAAACCCTTCTTACTGCCAAATTTGGGGTAATTCCGTTCACCTGTTCGACCTATAGTCTTGTCTAAAGTTTCCTATGGAAATTAACATGAAGAAAACACATTTTAGGACCCCCATTTATGTCGGCCCCCCTTGAGGAATCACCCCCAAACTTTCAACATAGGAGCTGATATGAACAAAAAATTAGTTTTGAAAATATCATGAAGATTCATCAAACAACGCCAAAGTTATAAGCAAAACAAATAAATTATCTTCCTATGGAAACTCGGTCCTAACTATAACTATCTACTGGCGACCGCCAGTAGGTAATATATACATATATATTAGATTGCATTACAAGGATTGTATCCAGCACGAGTGCACTCTCCTTTTTTCTCAGGACTTTGTGAGAAGAAACTGTAAATGTATATATATTTATATCATAGCTCCTGTCTTCACCAAAGCTTCTGCAGTACTGAGTGGGTGTTTGGTCCGGATTCAATCTCATGCTCTTGTAGAAGGAAAGACTAACACATGTTGGAGAGAGTTACCCAATAAATCAAATTTCAAAGCTTTATTCAACATTTGTCATAAAAGCATCCTTCCTAACCCTATTACAATAAATACTACAGCTAAAAATACTTTCTAAAACACATATTAAACATTGACAGTCGAATGCTATACATGTTAAAAATACAAAAAACGTTTTTCCAATATTCATAAAAGTTATTTTTCTTTTAAAAAGACAATTCATACAACGGAATGATTAGATTATAGCAGCCATATTTCATGTTGTTATTATATTTGACATTAAAGTGCGAGTGCGAGTTATCCAATATTTATTGGATCTTCCGTGCACACAGACGCAGTTCGACCAAGCGTCTTTGTTAATGTCTCGGCCGATATTTTGCCCCGATTTTTATGCCAATGTTGATTGCAATTCATTCATTACTACTACTGGGTCTGAACGCCAATCCTGTGCTATGCACACCAAAGGCTGTGTGTGGTGTGGGGTTGGCAGCCTGCTGGGGGTTTGGCCACAGGACAGGGTAGCAGGCTTAGCCCTGTGGCCAAACCCCTTTTCCTCTGTGCATGGTCAAAGGGTGTGCACAGCATACAGTTGGCTGCCTGTGGGGAGTTGGTAACAAGGTCTGGCTGCAAGGCAGGCTCTGCAGCTAACCCCACACTACGTATGACCAAAAGCTGTTTGCAGCATGGGGTTGGCTACCTGCAGGGTGTTAGCTGCCTCTGGGTGGGGTGTTCTCAGGGCCTGGCCTCAGGCCAGGCCTTGTTTCCAACCCCCGCTGTGCACAGCCAAAGGCCTGAACAGCACCGGGATGGCAACCTGTGGGGGGTTTGCTGCAAGCCCTTTTGCCAAGCCACCACCGCACATGGCTGAAGGCAGAGGGTTAGCTTTACATATGGTGATAAAATTTAACTTTACATAAATAAAACTAGAAATTAACTGAAAAAAACAAAGGTTTAAAAAATGTTATAGTTAGGTGTGATAAAAGATCAATTTTTGGTTGAAAAAACCTAAGATATTTGCTGAGAAAACCAAAGGTTACAGGGACGTTATACTTAGGCTCAGATTTCACTCATACCTGAGCTAACTATAACTTCATCCCCACAATGAGCTGCTTATGGCCTCACATATTACATCACTCATGATATGATCAGTGACATCACTGATAACATCTCAAATTACATCACTGATGACATCATTCCGTGAGTGTAAGTGTTTTGTAAATGTTCCTAAGACTTAAAGATATATACTTAACTTCAGCATAAGTTAAATTACTATTTGTTATGTGCTAGTAATTAATCATACTATTTCGAACATATCTCATCTGAGTGGCTCTGTGACTGTATCAGCGTGTGGGTGGATGTCTGAGTGCCTGTATGGCTGTGTGAGTCAGTGTATGAGTGGAAGTATGGATGTGTTACTGGGTGTATGAATGGTTGTATGGATGAGTTAGTGGCTGCGTAAGTGGCTGCATAGGCATGTAAGTGGCTGTTTGGGTGACTGAGTGGCTGTGAGAATGGTTGTATTGGATAGAGAGTGGGTGTGTAAGTGACTGTATGGGTGAGTGAGTAGCTGCTTGAGTATGTGCATAGGTAAGTGAGTGGGTGTGAATGCCTGTATTGGAGAGTGAATGTCTGTGTGACTGTCTGTATCATTGTGTGAGTGGCTGTCTGAGTTGCTTTACGGATGTATGGGTGGCTGTATAGGTGAGTGAGTGGCTGTGTCAGTGGCTGTGAGAGAATATGAGTGGGTGTGGGAGTATCTGTAAGGGTGAGTGACATGGTGAGTGGCTGTATGGGTGAGTGTGTGGGTGTATGAGTTTCTTTATGGGTGATTGGGTGGGTGTGTGCATGGTTGTAAGGGTGTATGAGTGGGTGTGTAAGAGTCTGTATGTCTGTATGACTGGATGTGTGAGTGGCTGTATTGGTGAGTGAGTGGGTTCATGAGTGGCTGTATTGGTGAGTTAATGGGTATGTGAGTGGTAGTATGAGTGAATGGATGTGTGAGTGGCTTTATGGATGAGTGATTGGTTCTGTGAGTACTGATATTGGTCTGTAAATGGGTATGGGAGAGGTTGTGTGGGAGGTTGAGAGGATATATGAGAGATTCCATGGATTCACAACAAAATTGCAAAAAAAAGGACACGCAGGCTCCCACATGTCTTTTTCTGGAAGACCCTGGCTGAGCCAAAACCAGTGGGCAATTTTTTAATCATGCAAGGGTGCCACGAGGGACCACCACTTTCCTGGGGCAAACAGTAGTAATTTGATGGGGGTCCTACCCAGCTCTTGAGGACCACCCTCTCCCCTGGGGCACTTTATTAGATCAGTGCAGGGGAGGTCTGTATGGCCCTAGGACCTCCACCTCCCCGTGGCTAATGTGAATGAAATGGGGGGACTCGCAGACCCCCTTCCCCAAAAACAAGCACCTCATGGGGGCTGTTTAATTTTCTAGCAGGGGCCTAACGGACCCCCCAGGCTCTGGGACTACCACTGGAATTGCCCCCTCCTGGGCCATTCACTGCCCTGGGGACCACCGCCTCCATGAGGCAGGCCATAAAATAAAAAGGAGAGGGTCCATGTGGCCCCCTCCTGGACCCATACATGGCCCTGGGGACCACCACCCCCCAGGGCTGGCTCCTGCTATGTCCCAGGGTGCCCACACTTTGGACATAGCTGTTTGATGTGGCTTGGAGGGAACTTTACAGCAAACTGCGCTCTGCTTCTAGCAAGCGAGAGCATAGAAATACACTTTTTTGCAACAGGCGAAGCACAATTTCTTTTACACAGAGGGAGCTGCATGTTTAGCAGTTCCCTGTGTGTAAAAGCAATGCCGGCTCCCGCAGAAAACAAGAAGCTGGCATGGACCACGGGGGACCAGATGTTGGTGGGTGCCTTGGGGGCACCAGTAATAGAGGCAGGGCCCTGGGGTCCCTGGGGCTGCATGACCCCCCCATAATTTCACAAAGGTTGGGCCTTGGGGGGGTGGGGTACCCGGGACCAAAATCCACTTGGCCCCCTCCCTTAAAAGAATAAAATTAATTTTAAAAGGCCGGGCCCCGGGCGATGAAAGAAAAATGGGGGGGGGGGTACTAAACCACATTTTCTCCATTCAAAAATTCAACAGCCACACCAAATAGCTGAAAGGAATTATACCAATTTTGTGTGGAAAATTAGATCTAGGTCCACAAAATGTGTTTTTGTGATTTGTTGTAAATCCCAATGGAATTGGGTGTTTTTTAAAGATAGTTTTATCATCTGCATGGATTTTTATGAGAACAATCTATATTTCTAACATTTATTCCTGTTGTTTGGTTTTAGCTCTTAATTTTCTCATTATCCATGGGGCTACAGAGATTAGAGCTTGTGGATTGAAAACCAAGACAGGTTAAAGAAATAGCCCCCAAGCCCTCGCTTTGGTTACCATGGTTGAAGGACAATTGCTTATGAACTCTGGCTGGGTTGTGTTTATATAGTTATGGTGTCCTGCCTGGGAGCAAAGTGAGAAATCAGACAGTACTGAGCTGGAAACTGTGATATGCATGCCCACTTTTTTGGAGCATTGTTTCACAATGTGACAAAGACATGAAAGCAACCTAAAATGTATCAAGCTCCCTGAAAAGATAAAATATTTCCAGATTAATTTAGAAATAAAATGAGTCATCGGAAACATCTATACCTCTACACACCTATGATGCATTAGAAGTACATGCAATCTGTAACCACCTACACCATAGCTGGACAAAAACTGTACAGTTAAGTAAACAAGTAACATGGTTGTTACCCACCACTCTGTAAACTATAAAACAAATCTGTAAACTATAAAACAAACTAACACACTTGTTGGATGTTGTCATCAGTGATGTCATCAATTATGTCATTTGAGATGTCATCAGCTATGTCATAAATAATGTCATAGAACATATCATGAGTGATGCAGAATGTGAGGTCAGAAGCAGTGCATGGCAGGGTCACACGTTATAGTTAGCTCTGCTAATTTTAACTGGTGAATGTCTGTAGTTTTTTGGCTCAAAACATTAATATTGCCACTGACATATTCACCTAACAATAACGTTACTTTGACTTTTGCTTTTTTCAGTGAATTTCTTAGGTTTTTTCAAACAAAACAGGATCTTTTTATCACACCTAACTATAACATTCTTTAAACCTTTGTTTTTTCAGTTAATTTCTAGATGTTTTAATGTAAAGTTATATTTTATCACCACATGTAAAACCAATCCTTTGCCACACACGGCCTACAGCCATGCACAGTGGTTGCTAGGCAACAGGGCTTGCAGCAAAACCCCCACAGGATGCCATCCCTGTGCTGTTCACAGCTTTTGGCTGTGCACACCAGGGGGTTGGAAACAAGGCCTTACCTGTGGCCAGGCACTGAGAACACCCAACACTGAGGCAGCCAACACCGTGCATGGTAGCCAACCCCATGCTGCACACAGCCTTTGGTTATGCTTAGTGTGGGGTTAGCTGCAGGGCTTGTCTTGCAGCCAGACCTTGTTTCCAATTCCCCACAGGTGGCCAACTGTATGCTGTGCAAACCCTTTGACCATTCACTGAGAAAAAGGGGTTTGGCCACAGGGATAAGCCTGCTACCCAGCCCTCTGGCCAAACCCCCAGCAGGCTGCCAACTCCACACCACACACAGCCTTTGATGTGCATAGCACAGAGTTGGCCTTCGGACCCAAGGGACCCCATCTCTGGGGCCAAAATCTAAGGCGAGGGGGCAGACAGCCCTCCTCCTTGAATCTTAATAGACCCCGGGGACCCCATTCCTTGGCCAAATATAATAAAAAATGAAAGGGGCTGGTTCCCCTCCCTGAGCCTTCACCTGCCACAGAGTCACAATCCCCAGGTCTGATAAATTAATAAAGGTGAGTGTGTCATGGGCCCCCCTCTCTGAGCCTAATTAGGCTCCCAGGACCCCATCTCCCTTGGTAAAAATGTAAATGAAAGAGGAGGGGCTGTGTGCCCCCCTCCCTGAGCCTTTATAGACCCTAGGGCTTCATCTCCCAGGACTGTGTGTTTTTATAAAGGGGAGGGGGGCCACATGTTCCCGCTCCCCCAACCTGTTTTGGCCCTGGGTTACCATCCTGGGGGCCTCTATTTGTCTATGGAGAAGCAATCCTAACTTTAAATACCCCGTGGTGACCACTGATGTGTGGCACCAATGGTGAGTTACCAGAACATGCAAAGATTAGCTCATTCTCCTAAGGGCTTTGTCGAGTCCATGCAGAACTTGTGTAAATGATTAGACATTTGAAAATTATTCTTTTGTAAAACAGCCTTTTAAAAAAAATATTTCATAACACTTCAAGAACTTTGAGTCTCATTTAACCAAGGGCAGGAATGACTACCATGTTACAAAACAGAACATATTTTCAAACCATAGCTATTAGAACGCAATTCAACTGCATTCATCTGTCACCTTCTTAGATGGCACATAGGAATACAAGGTAACAGCCTGGAAGTGGGAGGAATAGATCACATATGCCCTTCGTTTGAATCTTCTTATTTGGGACACTCCTACACTTTCAGAGCGCCTTTACAGAAAAATACTATTGACAGTAACTTGACAATTCATCAAGTAGAACACTGCAGAGGGTAGCAGCTCCAGAAAATGTCCCAGTGGTAAATATTACCAGCATGAAATAGCACAAACTGTAGACATCTGACGTGCCAAAGACACAACTGATATAGTTTCGAAATAATAATGCTATAAAATATTCTGCTTGTTACAGCTGAGGCAAATTGCTGTGATTGAATATGTCTAGCATGCACCCTTACTCAGACTCTAGCGACAGTGGATTGTTGAAATGTATCCATCTTATTTCGGTAATGTGGATTAACATTAGCAATACAATTACCACGTGCAGTCATTTATTTAGCAATGGAGGTATTGTTACAACTGGTGGTAACATGGTGAAGTGGATTTTATGACTGAGGTCCAGGTTGCTAATTGGTCGGTAAATTCCAACCCATGTGTTAACTCGTGTTAATGTTCAAGTTGTAATTACAAGTAAATAGGTATTAAACACATTTGATAATTACCAGATGCATTAAATACCTCAACCTTCATTAAATTTCGGCAAGTCAAAACTGTCGAAATTTCACATGGGTTAAGCATACAGTATTTACCACATGCGTGTTTGAAATGGGGGTCGTTAGTTAGCAATGGTTTGCACCTTTGTCCAAGTAGGGACCCTTCTTTCTAGTCAGGGTATTGGGGATAAAAAAAACCCTGCTCACCCCCTTGGTAGCTTGGCACGAGCAGTCAGGCTTATCTCAGAGGCAGCGTGTAAAGCATTTTTGCACACATACAGTTACACACTGAAAACACTACAAATGGACACCACACCAGTTTAGAAAAATACGTCATCTTTATCTAAACCAAATAAGACCAAACCAACAAAAATGCAACATACAATAATCAAAATGTAATTCTAAGCAGTAAAAACAGTTCTGTCCATGACAAACTATAAATGCAACATTTTCAACACAAAGTACCTTGGATGTGTCAAAATCATTAACAAAAACAGCCAAAGGGAAGGTGATGCATCGGTTCCTAACGCCCAGGGAAGGTGATACGTCCATACCTTATTTCAGGAAAGATGATTTGTCGGGTCCTCACTGTCACACAGGGGAGTTGATGCAACGGTTCCTTACTGAAGGGGGGGGTGATGTGTCGATTTCTTACTGTGCGAGGAGGTGATGCATTGGTTTCATACGGCGGCACAGGTGTTGATGTAGACTTGGAGCCCCTGTGTAATGTGTCCGGATGGTAGATGCGGCGGTTCTTGATGCGGTGGTGGCAACTGCGCTGCGTGGTCTCTGCAGCCATGGTCTCATGATGCGGTAGTTGTTGCAGCCACACAGCAGGGCCTGCGTCACAATTGGTGCAGTGACCTCGGACTTTGGAGATCAGTGCAGTGATTTTTCCAGGTGCTGCGTCTGTTTCTTTAGCTGAACGATGGTGATGCATGGAAATTCTTTCTACATAGACACGATGTGTCAGATACCGGTGCAAATGCATCACGCTTCTCTTAGTTGCATCTCTTGTTCATCTCCCAACAACAGGAACAACCTCTAGAAGCCCAACACCGCGACAGGCACCTCTTGGCAGGTCAATACTCCCAGAAAGGAAGCTCCGGAGGTGCTGGTGGTGAAGTCTTTGTGTCCCTGAGACTTCAGAACAGGAGGCAAGCCCTACTTCAATCCCTTGGAGATCCTCTTCAAGCAGGATACACAGGACACAGCAAAATTGGCATCCTCTCCTTGGCAGAAACAGTCAAGGCCAACCCCAGACAGCACACAACAAAGGAGCATTACTTCTCATTCTGCTTTCCTATCTCTTCTCCTTGGGAGAAGTTCCTCTTTAGTCCAGAAGTAATCTAAAGTTCTGGGGTCTGGTCCCTAATATTTATATTCCATTTCTCTTTGCTCCCTTGTGGCAGAGAGGCTCTGTTCTAAATCAAAACCAGTTCTGTCCTCTCTGGTCCAGCTTCCTGGCAGAAGATGGAAACAGCATTGTGTAAGGCAGACTAGGCCCATTCAGGTGAAAGAAAATCTCCTCCCCTACTCTAAATGCAGTCCAGGTGTATTCAGCCCAGCCGTGATTCATACAGGAAAAGCAGGACACACCTCAACCCCCCAAGTCGCTGTCTACAGTGAATGCACATCCCCAGCCCATCACTCCAACGCCAGACAGTGAATCTAGAAACCAAGAGAGGAAAACAGGATGGCTAAGAAAAGAAAATGCCCATTTTCTCAAAGTTACTAAACTCCATCTTTCTATTGTGTTCCAATGGGAAGTTATATTTATAAGATGTTATAAATAAACTCCCATTCTATCCTTTGGGACAAATAACCTTCCAATAGTGAAAAACGAAATACACTGTATTTCACTATCAGGACATGTCCCACACATCAGTACATATCCTAACTTTCACACACACTGTACCCTGCCCACTGGGATACCTTTGGCCTACCTTAGGGGAGACTTACATGTAATAAAAGGGAAGGTTACGGCCTGGAAAGTAGGTGCATTTGCCAGGTCGACATGGCAGTAGAGACTGCATGCAGACACTGCAGAGGCAGGTCTGAGAACCTTCTGCAATGCTGCTTGTGTGTGTGGCACAATCAGTGCTGCAGGCCCACTAGCAGCATTTGATTTACAGGCCCTGGGCACACACAGTCCACTGTACTAGAGACGTAGTAGTAAATCAAATAATGGAAACACTAATCCATAATAAGAGTTTACACAGAGGGCATAAGCACTTTAATACTGATCAGCAGAGCCCTTAAACCATCAAACACAGGTTCAAAAACAGGAGGCCAAACAGCAAAATGTCTGGGGATAAACCCGCTGAAAAAGCCAGGTCTAACAATGTGGATTTTGGGGAGTTAAACACCAAAGTCTGCATTTTATTCCCCAACAACTCGTAATAGGTGTTATTTATTGCACCTGATAAATAATATTCCCAGTGGTAACATTCTTTTTCAGAAGCAATAAATATCACCTAAGCTCACAATCAGGACTTGAGTGGTATTTTCCCATTATCGAATACGTAGTATGTTGCTCTCACTTACCAAAGATCACTTCCAGCCTACTTTAGCTGGTAAAACGTCAGAAACTGCTTGCAGCCTTAGTTTGGATTCAACTATATGTAATTTAAACACATTGCACTCTTTGACACCTCTACTCAATACTGAAGGAAGCAGCTAAGGAAACCTGCCTCTCCAAATACTAGTATTACCTTTTAGTTTCCATTGTATTTATTAAGCAACACCAATGTCACAAACTTTCACACCACCAAAAATGAGAATTTTATTGCCGTTCCTAGAAGGATCAATATCCTGGTATTTCATATTTCAATCTACGACTGTCCAGTGTATTTCTTGCCTTAATATAAAGATAGCCACCGGCATTTAAAAATCTAAAAGGATAATAATCTTTATTGAATAGTAAGTTAAAATCACTAAAATTAGATAGTTATGCAAAGATTTTTAAAAAGTAAGAATGAGACTAAAACTATACATTCTGTTAAAAGGTGCGACACTATGAATAAAATGCTGTCCATCATCACCATATATTATCCATTCTGTTTAAAGCAATTATTAAAAAATATTTTTAAAATGCCATGAGGCCTAATTCAGTTGAAGCACCTTATGTTTAGGCTAACAAAGATGGCCAAAAATTCGACAAACTTGCAACTGATTTGTGTGTTTTTTTCATTCAGACATTGTATCAAAGCTTGACAATATTTGCGATGAGATTGTAGTAACGTTTACTGCGGTTCAATCAGAAAAGGGCAAATTCATAAAAAATATGGGCAAACTAGACTCAGGGATGTATCCACAGAGCTTACAATTTAGGGTGGCGATACATGTTTTACTTTGGTGTGAAATTTACTAAGGTAATGTATGTAATAGCTTCAATACGCGGGTTTTGCTATGGACACTGGGTGCTAAATAACTTAAAAGAGTCTCTAATGTGAAATGGGAGGTCAGAGATCGATAACGAATACCGTTCACGGTGGGAAGATCACTTGTTCTCCTATGCAATGGATAGTGGGTTTTAAGCGGGGACATGCATATTGGAAATTAAAAATTAACAGGGACTATACCAGTGGACTAAGTAAGAACACGAGAGACAAATGTTGTGGAATACTAAGTCATGGTTTTAGACAGCCATAACACATTCATAGACGCACAGTTTTTTTCGAAATTGAGTGGTTGTATAGTTGGAAGTGTACTTCAAACCCCCTTCCCCTTTCTTTAAAGTGGTAATGAAAACGATACAGGGGCATAATATCAAGAACGGAGTTAAGATTATCGCCGCTTTAGCGGCAGGAAACTGCCTCTAAAGTGGCGATAATGGGTTTGATAATATGCCCTAGAGAATTCCAATAGAAGCCCATGTTCACACCAGAACATGGCCTTCTATGGGAATTCACATGGGCATAATATCAAGCCCATTATCGTGGTTTGAGCTTCAGTTTCCTGCCGCTAAAGCTGCGATAATCTTAACTCCGTTTCTTGATAATATGCCCCACAGTGTTTTAGAAAATGAAAATACAAGACAGACAATATGGACGATGACACTATAGTGAATTTTGTTTATAGTTTTACCTCATTTGCATCAAATATGAGAGAAAATTATTATTGGAATAGAAATGATGATGTTTTGGTAAAATACTGGACTTGCTAGATTAGTTCACAATTATTTTAGAGTGTATGTGTGTGTTTTTAATGAGGCACTATTACAATTTTGAAATCTTGTAATTGTAGAGACCTGGTGTTAAAGGACCTCCTGAAGGAGGAGGTACACACAGGGTACAAATTTGGTAAGATCATTAATAATGAAATTTTGTAGTTCACGAAGTTCTAACACGTGTGTTGGAACTTGGCACTAACACTGTTTTTTTTTGTGTGATACAGAAATGTGGGTTTTGGTTATATAGGATTATCCTATTCACAATTGAAATAACTATACGATTATGTTCTTTCAGGAGACGATGGACCAGACTGTGTTTGGTACCCCCGATGGATACCATTGATTGAAGTATGGCCTTTTTTTACATATTTATGTGTTTTCACATTTTGAGCAGAGTGACTCTAAACAGGTCCTGAAGAATGTCATGATGAACCTGAAGGTCAATAGGCAGAAACATGTTGACCATATCCTAAAAAGGTAACATCCATAACCCTTTTCTCTTCGCTTTTTAGTTCTAACCATTGGGGACCTTATTAAAATTTAGCTTTGTCCACAAGGAGTTAGTTTTAATTCACCTTTGATATTATTTTGAACTCTGCCCCTCGCTCCCGAGTACATTGGGGGATTTAAAACACCTCACGCTCCTCTCCTGCGGGAGAGTTGTAGCCCACACTGTGCACCTTGTGGACACAGTGTGCAAAAGGGAACCCAATGATCAAAGCATGCCACCATTGGGTGAGTGAGGGTTCTCGTCTTTACAAGATGAATTGTCCATTTCCCTTATACACCTCCCCACATACACTTTTTCAAGATTACAGTTAGATCGTCCGGTTTTCTTTTTGTGAGTTTTACTATAAAGATAGCCACCGGAATTTAAATATCTAAAAGGATAATAATCTTTATTGAATAGTTAGTTAAAATTACTTAAATTCGATAGTTATGCAAAGATTAAAAAAGTAAGAGTGAGATTAAAACTATACATTCTGTTAAAAGGTGCGACACTATGAATAAAATACTGTTCATCATCACCATATATTATCCGTTTTGTTTAAAGCTATTATTAAAAAATATTTTTTTAAATGCCATGAGGACTAATTCAGTGGAAGCACCTTATGTTTAGGCTAACAAAGACAACCATAAATTAGACACATTTGCAACTGATTTGTGTGTTTTTTTCGTTCAGACATTGTATCAAAGTTTGACGATATTTGAGATGAGATTGTAGTAACTTTTACCGTGGTTCAATCAGAAAACGACAAAGTCATAAAAATATGGACAAACTTGACTCGGGATGTATCCACAGAGTTTACAATTAAGGATTGTGATGCATTTTTTGACTTTGGTGTGAAATTTACTGTGGTAAAGTGACCTAGTCTGCGTGAAATTAAAGTGGAAGTGAATTGACTATGACCCTATCTCTGCCAAGCATACCCCTTTTCGCCAACAAATCTTTCTTGAGACAATTATAATATTTTAATTGATTTGCTTACAAATTTATTAAAGCAGGCAAGTCGGCAACTGTTAGAGAGGGCTCTCAGCTTTACTGAAGTTGTAGTGTTGGAAGACATGTTTATAAATATTTTACCCACTCATTGCTAGCTTTGGTGTTGGGTATTTCTTCCAAACTAAGGGGCATATTATCAACAGCCAGTGATAGCCGTGCTTAGCGATACATTTTTTATCGCAGTCTATCTCTGAATGTATCGCCCTGGTAGCGCGTTATTAACAATGCGTTTCTCCAGGGCGATAAAAATTCCAGCGCTGTTTTGCAGGGAACATCGCTGGTTTTCCAGCGATGTTCCCCGCAAAACAGCGATAACTTTGCTGATACAACCCTGTGGTCTTATCAGCATAATCCACTACTGATGTAAAGCATAGGTAAGTCTGGATTATGCATGTTAGCACCCTATTGTAAATAGGGCAATATTTTTATCTCCTCTTTTTTGGCTTTTTAAGCCAAAAAAGAGGAGATAAAGCCCTTGTAAATATGCCCCTGAGACTTATTAGACTACCATTTGGAGCCTAGTGCAGGTTACTTCACAATTTAATAAATGCACCTTTCCTTACACACTCTTGACTCATACCAAAATTCAAACATACCTGAGCCTGCACTGAGTTTTTTGTAGGTGAACCATCATATTTTCTTAGCATTTTCTACCCAGGTACCTATTTAATAAACCTTCTGTGAAAAGAGTTTAGCTAAGGGATCCCACCTCTCATGCTTATGTTTCAGTGCACATGTGTAAGCACAAAGACAGGCGCAATCATTCACTATAAAAACAAAGCTATACAAACCAAGCTTAATATGACATTATAGTTGGATTATAGAATGAGAAATGAGCTAACATTAACCGCATCGCTGCTGCGGTGATTTTTTGCGCTGTGCTGCAAATTGCCATTTTGCTGGTTCTATGACGAGCTCAGTTCGTCATCAGCACACGACACCCGTGGGTGATGACGAGCTGAGCTCGTCATCAGCATCGAAAGGGTTAAGGACGCAAAAACACTGAAATTCATCACTTATAATTTGCTCAACCAACTATATTGTGTGCTTATGGCCTTATATATTACATCACTCATGAAACATTAAATGACATCACTGATGATATTAATGATGATATCTCAAATTATATTATTGATGACATCACTGATGACATCTCAAATTACATGACCCTTGATGCACCTATTCACATTACTCTATAAGTTCTCATATCATTTAAAAACGCGGAATTATTAGTAGAGTCTACTGTGTGCACACATTGGATGCATAGAATAAAATAGCCAAAGCCCTGGAAGCATCTTTTCACAAAGATGTTTAAGATTAAATTCACCATACCCCTGTTCCCAGCAGCCAAATATCACTGTTGGAAATTGGCTGGCGAGTGACATCTCTCCCCACTCGTACTCAGGACTGCCCTTAGCCTTGAGTGTGTCCTGTGCAACATGATAGCCACTCTTCATTAGCTGCATACATTTCAGAGGCCACGGTCAGAAGTCCGACATTTGGACTTCCGGTAGCACGAATTCACTTCAAGAGGTTCCAAAGGCAGAAGGTAAGTGAACGTAGATGAGTTGTGGTGAACTTGTGTCCTACAGTGGCAGCTGGAATCATCCTTTCATGGGCACGGACAAATTTGCTACCTTTTTTTACTTTGCCACTCTCGTACTTTGTTAAGCTGGCAAAGTTTTCAAAAACTGTACATGAAGTTGCAAAGCATTTGGGTTCACAAACAGACACACTCTTATTATAAAGTATGCACATCACTACTAAGAGAATGGCTAAACTAGTACCTTCCCCCAGCTCATGATGGATGCTAGTATGGCTTCATTGTCTCTAGGATAGCATATTCCTGTGGTAAATATGTTGGGTCTCACAGGCCTAACATAACATAGAACATTCAACTCCTGGCTGCGGGGGAGCACCTCCCTTCAGGGATCCACCTCTACTTAAAGCCTATGAATATCTCTGAGATAGGAGTCTCGGGGGGCTCCTCATTCATTCTGCAGGGGACTCCATCATTTTGTGTTATGCCACTGTCCACAGGCAGGGCTTTAAGTGGGGGGTCTCTTAAAGGGGTGTCGCCAATGTAATTATTGTCATGGCATAAAAACACGCAAGCTACAAATCTGTGCTTAGCATAATGTGCCACACAACTTGTATATTGTTGTTTCTGTCATTGCATCCAGATATATGATACAACAAGTAACATCATACCTACTACAACAAGTCTGGACTATTGGCTTTGTCAATGGTTGTTAGTTGCATAAAATAATTAGGCAGCAACTATGGCTTTATATAATATTGAAAAAGCTTCCACTTAAAGCCTTGGTGACACCGCCACAATATTGCTGCTCCTGAGTTTCAAATAGAGAAAGGAAATCCAGAGAGAAAATTACTCTTTTTAATGAATTTCCCTTCCCCTAGAACGCTCACCTGGCATGACGTCATGCCGTAACTTCCCCACTAGTGAGAATTGAGCAGTGTGAGCAGCACATGATGTGTCTGCTGTCACTGCAGTACGGGAAAAAACGGACCGCCTGTGCCCTGGCTCAGAATAGGGCCCAATAGAGACCCGTTTCGAGGGCCCCTTTAAAAATTGCTGGTGCCTAGACCCTGTGAGACCCGGCCCACTTAGAGCCCTGTCCACAGGTCTATAGTATTACCACAGATAGCTGCAGCTACTTCCTCTGGAGACAACGTTTAATGTAAGAGAAATCGTCTTGGTGAAAAGCAGCTGTACTGTGAAAGAGCCTTGCAGGTACAGCAGGCCCAGGTGTCGCTGGCTGCAGAGCAGCTGTACTTTGTCTGGAGGCGTCGGCTACCAGCTGCACGTAGGATTTTTCATTGTCACAACTCGTGACAAGAGTTTCCCAGTGGGGATATCAGTGAATGTCTAAAACCCCTGAATCAGTAATGTCCTCACCAGATGGCTCCTGGGTGGGTCATTACAGGTCAGTTATGCTTAATTCAAAAATGTTCTGACTCGCATTCTTATTACATGTTTATAATCCTGCTTATCTGTCCAGACAAAGTAAAGTATTGCAATTAGCAAGAAATAAAGCACGTTTTTTTAACTAGCATGCTAATTAGGCTTTTAAAAATGATAAGTTTAGCACTTATAGCATAGATACGATTCTGATCCACACCTGAGTAAATGCATTTCGATCCAGGCAAACATTAACATTTTTCGAGTTGTTTCAGTAAAGTCTCTTCCTGATAGATCGTGGCTGATGTTTTGTCACAATTTATTATGCTTTAGAATTCCGAAGAATTCCACATAAAATACATATATAAAACATCATTCATTACATACAGAAATACAAAGTAAAAAGTAAAATTTTATACTACAATCCCAATAGGAGAGGATCTATCCTACAATGGACAAACTATACACTGGGATATGTCATATCAATACAAAATGTACTTTTCAGTTAGAAACACGGTATGGGCAGTACGGAGAACCTTAAACAAAATTAGTACACAGAGGAATTAATAAGAAATACCTGAGTTTAAAATTGCACACACAAAACAGTACCAGATGTAATCCGAGTTTAGCGGCAGGGAAAGACAATCCATTGACATAGAAAAGTGCAAATGCTCTGTGCAAAATATGGCGAAGATATTACCAACGCTCCCCTAACAGCTATACAGCCATTTCAACCCCAAAACATTAAACAACTATTTACATATCATACAAGAAAAGTGCAAGTGCTTAGTGCAATTTCATTTAACAGATACAACAACGAATGAAGATAATTTACCTTAAGTATTTCAAACTTTCAGTTCACTTAAAAATATTACAATCCTACAATCCTAATAGACATTTAAAAATTCTTTAAAAAAACGAAAATTTTTAAAACACATCAGTTCAGATGGAGGGGACATAAGACAATTACGGGCCTGTTCAGCTGTGTAAATATTATACTTTAAAAAAGCAATCCTTAAGTATCTTCGTCGTATGGCGTGAAGTGCGGGGCACACAATCAAAACATTATTCAGATCTTGTATTCCACAATTACACAGATGACAAAATCTTTCATTTTTGGGAATACCCTCCCATGCGCCTGTTACAACTCTTAGGGGTAATAAATTCAATCTTAGCAACAGAATAACTCTGCGAACACCATGTTCCAAGTTCCACAGAACATATGGCTGGGGATTTTTGACAATAGAACTCCCCGCAATACAGTCCATCCTCCCATTCAATGAACATAGTATCTTATCTCTTTCACGAGAGACCACATAAATTGACTTCTTAATTATCAGTTTTAGCACGGTTTTACATAAAACTGCTGCCCCTTCCTTATCCATACCGAACATACTTAAAGCCTTTGTGTAATTTCTAAAAATTACGCTTTTCCTCTTCATATTTAAGAATATTTCTCTGTGCCATGCTGCCCTCAATAAATTATCGGGGCTATTATTCAAAGCATTGCACCATCTTAAACAGGCAGCCATTGATAACACATATGTTGACAGTAGACCAAATTCGAGCCTAAGTGCCGCTATTGGCGCAGCATAATTCAGATTACATATTTGGCGCCAAATCTTTCCATCCACCTTCTCAAATTTGGCCCATTCACACTCATCTACTGTTTCACTTGCATAATTCAATGTCGGCGGTATTTTTATTTTGTACACCGCAATGATGTGGGAAAAATGTCTTTTCCCACATTTTATGTACAAGCGATTAATTGCAGATGCTTGTGAAATAGCTTTCCCTTTGCAATGATCCATATGTCTGCTAGCAGAGCACCTGTTTGAGAATATTTTTCCCAAATATGGATAAAATTTCACAACTTCAAGTTTTTCCCTTTCCAAAAACCAACTCAGGTTTTTTCTCACTTTACACCCTTGATAACTAAAAATCATGACTTTGCTCTTTAAAATATTTATTTTAAAAAAATGCTCCTCTGTGTACTTAACCAACTCCCTCAGTCTTCTTTGTAACCCAATTGGTGTTAGATCCATTATTATTGCATCATCTGCATACAACAAACAACTTAATTTGAGAGGACCTAATGGGGGGGGTCACCTTTACTCCGTCCCACACTACTCGGCAAATCATTAATATAAATAGAAAAAAGTAGAGGTGCCAAAAGGCACCCCTGCTTTAGCCCGTTGTGGGTATATATTTTCTTTGACAGGCTTTGGGATCCCCCCGAAAATACTTGTGTCCACGTAAAGGAATGAAGTGCAATTATTAATCTTAAAAGGTTCCCTGGGATCCCCATTGTCACCAATTTCCTCCACAGTGTCCCCCTATCGACCCTATCGAACGCTGTGGAGAAATCTATAAAAGCGGTGTACAACGGGACCCCTCGGCCCATAAGATATTTTTCAATTAACGTTTGTAAAACAGAAATGTTGTCCAGAGTACCACTATTCTTGCGAAATCCTGTTTGTTCCAGAGGTATATGGTTGTTCCCAAAAGCCCACTCTTGCAGATGGCCAAGAATACTCTTCGCAAACAGTTTCCCCGTTGCGTCTAAGAGGGAAATTTGTCTGAAACTAGACAGGGAATTTCTTGGACCCTTCTTATATAAAGGAACCAATATACTTCCTTTCCAGGAATAAGGAATGTTTCCAGTGTCATAACAATATGCAAACAATGGATATAAAAATGTTGCCCAATCTTCACAATCCTGTTTTATTATGGCTACTGGAACATCATCTGGACCCATTGCCCCAGAGTATCTTGATCCCTTAATATACTCTACAATTTCCAATTCTGTTGGTTCCCCTACGTCAACCCCCAGTTCTGAGTACTTAAGAACTCCCTCACACTGGTCAGATGATTGATTAGGGGCATACAGTTGGGAAATATACGTAGACCATTCAGATTCAGAGATTAAAATGGGTTTAGATTTTTCTCTACCATCACAAAATTTCGCTATCAATGCCCAATACTTTCTGGTGTCCCCAGTTAAGGACACTTCACGAAGAGTTATCCATTTTTCATCTTCTACTTTCCTCCTATCTGATACTTTTTTCTGTTCCGTACCTGTTTAAGTCTATGAATCTCTCTCTGATTTTTTAAGCTAGGGGCTTTGAATTGGAGTCTAATCAACTCATTAATCTTTTTATTCAGTTTTTTAATTTCCCATGAAACTAATACTGTGGGGGAGGTTCTCATCTCTTTGTTCTTTCTTCCCAATTTTCTGATTGCTGCCAAGACTCTCTCATACCTCACAATCGGAATCTCTAGACTAGTCCTAAATGCAATATTCTTAAAAACCCTCTGGAAATTCGGCAGTGCCTTATATGACCAATAGGTACGGCAATTGTTTACGGAGTAGGTGACATTTTCCTTCCTCTGGTTCCAGCGTTCAGGCTTCTCGGTATTTATGACCATCTGTACTATTAAAATATTATGGTCACTCATCGTAGAGGGGAGCACCTTAAAATGTGTACACACACTAAACAATTGAATGGAAACTGCCATATAATCAATAAGGGACTGACTATAGGTACCATTAAAGGTATAAGATGCGGGTGAGTCCTCTGGAAATCTACCATTCAAAAATATTAAACCAAGATTCCTAAGGTTTTGTAAAAGGGAAAGGCCGCGTTTATCAGATTTTAACTGAGCCGGAAATACAGGCTCTGGAATATCCCACACCTCCTCCAAATCTGTATTAGAGTAAACTATCGCAGCACTATTATTTATTTTAGCATTAAAATCCCCTACCATCAATATATGTACATTTTCTTCCGTATTACACAAATTATGCGCAAAACTACAAATAGAGTCAACCAATGAATTGGATGCTCTCCCCGGGGGGATGTACACATTTACCAGAAACAAAAACATTACATTCCCTAAATTATCATTTCCCAATTTCAGTTTTGCACAAATGCAACAATTTGATGGGTGTTTGTATATCAGGGGGTCCCAAGCTATATTATTACTGAGCAAAATAGCTAGGCCTCCGCTTGCGTGCCCTTTTGTGGATTTTTTTGCTAGACTGCAAAACACATAATAATTCTTTAACTGAAACTCTTCCATGGCCCATGTCTCTTGGAGACAGATAATCATGGGGTTTATCTCAACCAGTGATTTGAGCTTATAACAAGAATTCCCTAGCCCCGCCTCATTCCATTGGATAAAATTCCCCACTTGGTTACCCTCGTTCTATGGAATTTATACTCTGTGTTTTTACCCCATTTAAGGTACCAGCAACCCAACTCCATTTTGTCACCTCATCATCCCCATCTGCTTTGGGTGCCTCCTGTACCTTCAATGTTGGAAGCCTGATTTTTCTTACTCCTGTTTTACTTCCTACCGTTATTTCCATGGCGTCAAACTTTACATGTGCATTTTCATCCTTATGCTCAGTACCACTCATCCCTTGCTCCCGATGACATACTCCAGAATTTTTAATCAGAGTTCTATCCGGGACAACACTTGGTGAAATGTCTATTCCTCTTTTCCTGAAACTATCAATGTTTGTTAAAACAAGCGCTGACACAATACTTGAGGAAAAAGTGGCTATCGTGCTAGGAGGGGAGCTACTCCAATCTAAGTATACCAGTTCTATATCTTTGGTGGTGATTAACCCCAGATCCTCTATCTCAGAGAGGAGTCTAAGGAGGGCGCTTCTATTCAGTAGCATTGGTTCATCGTCAAACAGAGAACTAAAAATTAAAACCTTGTTCACTTGCCTAGTACTTATATTAATATTCCAGGTTCTGTTCATATCTAATTGGTCCATAAATGAGTTACGTTTTGGCTCACCCCCCCTATTGTTATCAACCAACATTGTTTTTAGACCCATATCCAAAACATGACCAGATACTGCATTCAATAAAGGTAAAACGGGCCCACTGGAGTTTTTGGATACCCCTCCAGATGCTCCAATAGGGTCATTTATGGGGCTGTTTCAATTACCCAACTTTCTCCCTAAACCAAGGTCACTCAATAAGCCAATAGTTTGAGGACTAACTTCCTTATCCTCTTGAGAAAGGGGGCATGCAGATCTTTGATTGAACTATCACATTGAGGTTCATTTTCCTGCCCATATCTTTGACTCTCTTCCAATATTGGTTGCCCCACAGGCCTTTTAGTACCAAGGGAGAGGGATATGTCACTTATTCCAATTTCATTTTCGGGATGGAACCGTAGTTTTTTCTGTTTCCGTTTTGGTAACCGACGGTTCTTCATCTTCCTTTTCTTTCCCCTACTGCCATTTTTAGAATTTCCATCCCTTGCGAGAGAGGCCTCCCCCACAGTTGGACACACTAGGGAATTGCGTAAATCGTCAAGTGGCTGTGGACTTAGATCTTTTGCAATGATTTTATTAAAGATTGGGAAAAGACGTACTGTTTTAAAGCTGTGGAAACCTCTATCTTTATCTTTTCCCCAGAACTAGGAGCCTTATCACATTCTTTAAAATTAGAATTAGGTAATTCGGAACTTAGGTTCCTTGCAAGGGAACCTCTTTCAGAACTCTCGATAGGCTCTTTTAGACCCCCGACTACTGAGTTTGTACCCATGTTATGTATCCCACTATTTAATTGCTCAACTGGAAAGGGGCGACCAACTCGGTCCCCCCGAACTTATGGCAGAGTGCCTCGATCCCCCCGGGAAGCCATTTTTGGGCGGGGGGCGCGTCTCGGCTGGTATGCCCGAAGCGGCGTAGCTGGGGCGCGCCCGTTCCCGCCCTAGAGTGGGCTGGCCTAGACACTGACGCAGCCAGCCACGCCCTCGGGGCAGGCAGGGGCGGGTATACGCCCTCCCCGAAGACGGATAAAGAGGGACGCAAGACCAGAAGACATCCTCTTGTTCTTGTGCCCTGAAGCTGCACCTCCTCGCTGCACGTGAGCTCGGGACAGAACGAAGAGCCAATTTTGAGCGTTTTAATCCTTCTTTTTGTCTTCTAGATACTTCGTTTGAAAGATGCCCAAGAAGGGCGCGAAGAGAATGACGACTGACCAGATGGTTCGGGTCCTCATGAAGGAGATGTCCGAAATAAAGAAGCGGTTGGCGGAGCGAGACGGGGAGGAGGGATCGGGGCGTCCACCGGCTGGAGGGAAGCCAAAGAGGCCGAGAAGGGGGCCAGCCGGGGGAGACGTCCCGGTCCCCAGTTCCCCGCTCGAGGCGCCAGCCCCGGTACCGGCCCCGGTACCGAAGGAAGGGAATCCGATTCCCGTCGTAGTGACCCCGACATCCACTGAGGATATGCCTCCTGAATTGGCGGCACAGTTAGCAGCGTGGTTGGGGGACAGTAGCGAGGGCGCCACGGCTGCCGAAGCGCAAGCACTGATGAAACAGTTGCGCGAGAAACGTGATACAGCCAAGGTACCCGCGCCGGCTGCGGTGATAGACAAGCCACGAGTGGCGGAAGCAGCGTTCGGTGCAGGTAAGCGGCCATTGCCGATCGCGAGGGATGAGTCAGCACCCTCTCGTAGAGAAAAATTGGGGCAACATGTTCCTTTGGCAATAAAGGAGAAGATTTGAGCGGGGGAATATGTAAACATTTTCTCCTTGCTTGTTGATCATTATGAGGTTGAAACTGTTAAGAGTCAAAAGGATCTGATGCATCCAAGTGTTTGGCGCGCAAAATGGCCGCCTTTAAAGTAAATGAGAATATTGGCAACTGGGGCAATGCATGGGGAATTTTTACATCAATTTTGGGGGAACGTAGGCCTGAATTGCTCCCTGAGTTTCCAGTATATCAGTCACGAATTATGGGGTACTCGACATCGCACCAAGGTAACCAATGGTTCTGTTATGACAACCTTTTCAGGAAAGCGATGGAGCATAACAAAAGTTTAACCTGGGACTGTTATGATTCTTTGACATGGGATAAAATGAAAGAGTCAGGGATGTTGAAAATGCCGTTGGTGGGGAGTACTATTGGTGAATCCTCCCGCCAATATGGGGGGACGCCCTTTCGGTCGGGTACGGGTACCGACGATTATCCGAGACCCGCCGGCAATGCAGGGAAGAAGGGTTTCTGTTTCAATTTCAACAAAGGTAAATGTACTAGGCCCCCGGGATCGTGTAAGTTCAAGCACGAATGTAGTAATTGCGGGGCACCCCATCCTGAGTCATCGTGCAGAGCCAGAACGGGTGAGAATGGGGGTAGAGGAGGCGCCAAACAGGTCTAATGTAGTCCGAGGGGCGCCTTTACCAACCCCGATTGATACCTTGGCGATGATTCCCTGGCTCAGCGAATACCCAGATCGTACTTCTGCTGGGGTGCTGCGGAACGGTTTTTCATATGGTTTCCGCATCCCGGTGGGGGACTTTCAGGGTGTCGGGACGTGCAAAAATCAACTTTCCGTCTTGCAGCATACGACTGTAGTGCAGGATAAGATCCGGAAAGAGGTTATCCAAGGTCGGGTTGCCGGCCCGTTTAGTGTTCCCCCGGTACAGAATTTTGTCTGTTCTCCTTTAGGGGTGGTCCCCAAGAAGGACCCAGGTGAGTTTAGATTGATCCACAATTTATCAGCTCCTCATGGCCTTTCTGTGAACGATGCAATTGATCCAGAGGTATGTTCGGTGCGGTACGCATCATTCGATGAGGCCGTAGCCATTTTAAATCGCTTGGGGCCCGGGACGCTGATGGCGAAATCAGATATCGAGTCAGCGTTCCGTTTGCTCCCGGTACACCCGGACGACCAACGTCTTCTGGGATTCACGTTTCAAGGTTCGTATTACATGGATAGGTGTATGCCGATGGGGTGCTCTATATCTTGTGCATATTTCGAGAAATTCAGTAGTTTTCTACAATGGGTTTACACGAAGGAAACGGGTTTTCGAAATGTGATGCATTACCTTGATGACTTTCTGTTCCTTGGGGCCGCTGGGGATGACGAATGTGCCCGGGCCTTGACTGAATTTTGTGTATTAATGGATCGATTTGGCGTGCCATTGGCACCAGGTAAAACTGTGGGTCCCTCGACTTGCCTCGAGTTTCTGGGGATCGAGTTGGACTCTAGTGAGGGTTGTTTTCGTTTACCAGCTGCCAAAGTGTCGAAATTCAGGGCAGCCCTGCAAATGTGTATAAATGCATCTAAAGTTACGCTGCATCAATTGCAGCAATTAGTGGGGAAGTTGAATTTTGCCCTGAGGGTGATCCCAATGGCCCGCCCCTTTTCCCGTTCAATTGCCCAGGCGATGGTCGGCCTAAACGAGGGTCATCATCGCACGAGACTATCGGCTGAGGTCCGCCAAGACATGCGTATTTGGTTAGCATTTTTGGCGGATTTCAATGGTCGAGTCGTCTGGAACAAACCAGCCTTGTCCTCTGAAGAGCTTGGTCTATGGACGGATTCAGCGGGAAGCATGGGCTTTGGCGCCATCTTCGGCACAAAATGGTCGGCACAAAGGTGGCCAACATGGTGGCATGAAGAGGGGCTGACGAGTAATATTGCTTTCCTTGAACTGTTTCCCATTTTGGTGGCCCTCAGAACCTGGCCCGATGGATTCAAAAATCACTCTGTCATATTTTGGTCTGACAATATGACCGTTGTAGAATGCATCAATAGTCAGGCAGCACGTTGTAAAATGATTTTAAGGCTGCTTAAAGAAATTGTCTTACTGTGTATGCAACTGAACGTGGTATTCAGAGCGAAGCATGTCCCAGGGGTGATGAATCAGGCAGCTGATGCACTGTCTCGTTTTCAAATGCAGGCTTTCTCGGGTTTCCTTCCCTCAGCGGACCCAGAGCCGGCACCCTTTCCCGAAGCTCTCTGGTCTCTCGGTGCCCCGAACTTCGTTACCTCGTGGGAGAGAGTCTAGCACCAAGGACGAGGAAGGCATACGAAGGGGCGTTTCGGGCCTATTTAGCCTTTTTGGGGACTGAGAGAGGGGGGCTTTGGGGGCATGAGGATTGGGTAGTGCATTTTCTGATGTCCTTGCGTAGGGCTGGGAAGTCGGTGGCTACAGCCCAGAGGCATCGTGCTGCCATTTCCTTTGTTGCCAGGGCTCATAATATCCAGGACCCGACAGCGTCGTTTGTGGTACAGAAAGCGCTGCGTGGGTGGCAACGCCTTGAGGGTCGCAGAGTAGATGAGAGGCGCCCGATAGGTCTGGATAGGTTGTCCCAGTTGCTGGCCACACTCCCCGCCACATGCTCGTCTCAGTTCGAGGCCTGTTTGTTCCGAGCTGCTTTTACGCTTGCATTTCACGGGGCGATGAGGATAAGTGAGCTGGTGGCAAGGAATAAACGGGATGTGGTGGGGGGTTTGTGCCAGGAACATGTTCAGATCTGGGGTGAGACGATGACTGTATCCTTTGTCAAGTCCAAAACCGATCAAGGTGGGGTAGGGGACTGCATAGTCATTCGCAGGATTCCAGGGTCCTCCATGTGTCCGGTAAAGTGTTTAGAAGACTACCTAGCACGAAGGGTGGCATCATGGGGAGGGACATTGTTGAGACACGCGGACGCCACCCCACTGACGAAATTTCAGTTTCAGCGGGTGCTCGCGATGTCAATTACCGCAGCGGGCTTGGACCCGGGCGAGTTTGGGACCCATTCCTTTCGGATAGGGGCTGCCACTGAAGCTACAGCCAGGGGTCTCAATGTGGAGCAAGTGAAACGTGTGGGGCGCTGGTCCTCCAATTGTTATAAGAGGTATGTGCGGTTGCACATGTTGTGAAGCTATGATAATGTACTCACGCTTCTTGTCTTTTGTTTGGTTTTCAGTTACGCAAGCCTTCGAGGCGGGGCGGACTATGCAGTCGACCCAACACCAGGCCAGCGGTCAGACATCACCGGCTGTGAGGAAAGAGGTGTGGGTCGTGGGCCACTCATACGTGAGGCGTGCCGCTGACGTATTCAAAGCAGGTGACATGATTCACGTAGCTGGGGAATACGGGTACAGGGTGTCCTTCTACGGAAGGGGCGGTCTCTGTATTGACCAGTTTCAGGCATTCTTTGAGGGTTTGTTAGGGCGGACGAGGTCACCGCCGTCTATAGTCATAGTACATTTAGGGGGCAATGATTTGGTCACCACCGGTAGACGACTTCTCCTAGAGGCAATGCTTTCCACTGTAAGTTGGTTGGCGAGGAAAGTTCCGGGGTGCATAATTGCGTGGTCTCATATGATCCCACGGAAAGTGTGGCGGGGGGCTGTTTCGATTCCTGCTTTGAACCGTTCTGTTAGAAAAATTAATAACAAAGTGAGTAGGTTGTTCCGTTCCAGGACATTGCATTCTATCTCGCATGGTTGTATTAATGATGACAGTATGTATCTAGGGGATGGAGTGCATTTGTCTCGGGTGGGAAATGAGTTACTCATAGGAGACTTCTTAGCATGGTTAAAAAACGTTGAAACATGACCTTTAGGTAGGAGTTTTGTGGGGGTCCGGATAGCCGGTCAACTATCCGGCCTGTGGCGGTAAGGTCATGATCGGTGAGCACTAATTGGTAGATCCCTATGAGTGGGCGTCACCCAACACGGATGGGAGCGCTCGGGAGAGGTGGCCATTGGCCCCTCAATGGGGAGGCGGTCCCTTCTAAGGATGGGTCGCCGGAAGTAAAGGAAAAGGCGGTCAAGACCCCTTCCTTTGTAGGAGGGGTTACAGCCCCCTCCTGGGGAATTTCCCGGGGCCAGTGACATCTGCGACGGCAGATGCGGTAAGTTGTGTGGGGTTGGGATAAGGTCTACGATACCTTCTAGATACCTCACACGAGTATTCGAACGACCTTTAACTGGCGTCGAGTCTTTAGGTGCCCCCGTCAAGTCAAGGGAAATTGGTAGTAGTTGCACTTGAGGTACGCCTCCGTGCTGTCGCCCCTCCCAAGTGGGAGGGGTAAGTCGGGTTAGGGATCTTGACACCGGTTATGACCTTGCCGTTGGCCCTTAAACGTTAGGATGTACAATTTCAATATGTCAAGAAAATGTTTGTAGGATGCTAGTTCGGCTAGGAGAACCTCTGTATTAGAGAATCTGTTAAGGATAGCCAAACATCGTAATGTGGTAATGAAATTGTACATAACATGAAACGTTTAATGTTTTAATTTTGTTTTAATAAATACGGCCGGGATGGTCACTCCATCCCACTTCCAAAAACTTCAAGAACTGTTTCCGGTTTCCCTCCTTTTGGGGATTGTGTTGAGAGGGGGTGGCGGGTATCTCGGCCATATGGAAAGGGGCGACCAACTCGGTCCCCCCGAACTTATGGCAGAGTGCCTCGATCCCCCCGGGAAGCCATTTTTGGGCGGGGGGCGCGTCTCGGCTGGTATGCCCGAAGCGGCGTAGCTGGGGCGCGCCCGTTCCCGCCCTAGAGTGGGCTGGCCTAGACACTGACGCAGCCAGCCACGCCCTCGGGGCAGGCAGGGGCGGGTATACGCCCTCCCCGAAGACGGATAAAGAGGGACGCAAGACCAGAAGACATCCTCTTGTTCTTGTGCCCTGAAGCTGCACCTCCTCGCTGCACGTGAGCTCGGGACAGAACGAAGAGCCAATTTTGACCCACCCACCAGCCCCTGAAGACAGCCAGTTGTTTGTAATAAAGTTGGTTAATTTTTCTCCCATTTCGTTTAACAGGTTGTGGAGTCATGTTGATGTTGAGTATAATAAAGAATGATCTGTTTGAGTACGTTTTGCCATTAAAGAGATTCAGATATAGTGTTGAATTTTAAGCATGCTCTTTCGGTCATAGTGGCCAATGTATTCTTAGGTTTTGTTAGCATTGTCTTTGTTAGCACTGTCGTATTTATTTTGGTAGGCGGTAAGGTCATGATCGGTGAGCACTAATTGGTAGATCCCTATGAGTGGGCGTCACCCAACACGGATGGGAGCGCTCGGGAGAGGTGGCCATTGGCCCCTCAATGGGGAGGCGGTCCCTTCTAAGGATGGGTCGCCGGAAGTAAAGGAAAAGGCGGTCAAGGCCCCTTCCTTTGTAGGAGGGGTTACAGCCCCCTCCTGGGGAATTTCCCGGGGCCAGTGACATCTGCGACGGCAGATGCGGTAAGTTGTGTGGGGTTGGGATAAGGTCTACGATACCTTCTAGATACCTCACACGAGTATTCGAACGACCTTTAACTGGCGTCGAGTCTTTAGGTGCCCCCGTCAAGTCAAGGGAAATTGGTAGTAGTTGCACTTGAGGTACGCCTCCGTGCTGTCGCCCCTCCCAAGTGGGAGGGGTAAGTCGGGTTAGGGATCTTGACACCGGTTATGACCTTGCCGTTGGCCCTTAAACGTTAGGATGTACAATTTCAATATGTCAAGAAAATGTTTGTAGGATGCTAGTTCGGCTAGGAGAACCTCTGTATTAGAGAATCTGTTAAGGATAGCCAAACATCGTAATGTGGTAATGAAATTGTACATAACATGAAACGTTTAATGTTTTAATTTTGTTTTAATAAATACGGCCGGGATGGTCACTCCATCCCACTTCCAAAAACTTCAAGAACTGTTTCCGGTTTCCCTCCTTTTGGGGATTGTGTTGAGAGGGGGTGGCGGGTATCTCGGCCATATTGACTGGATACTGGAGGGGCCCTTTCCAGGATTAGTGGGGCTTGTTTATACTGCGTAAGATCTTTAACCCTTATCAATATAGGTGAAAGAACTTCCAATATATGATCAGAATTTAAAGTATTTTTTTCCAACAGGGACAAAATTGCCGACATAATCTTCTCCAGTCTCAAAAAGAACTCCAAGATCCCCCCAGACCAAACATTTTCACTCTTATTCAGAGAGTTCAAAGAGTTCACTACACATTTGTCCTCAGTCGCTGAAGCTCCCAATATCTTTTCCACTGAAAGGTCTAACAAATCCCCAGCCAAAGATAAGTTAGTAGGTGTACTACTATACATGGCTGGCATATGTGTTGGAGCTCCTGTGTGTGGAGGGCTCACTTGATTATCCGGGGACAATACCAAATCCGTCTCTGAGATTCCCAGCTTTTTCAACTGCTTCAATCTTTCTACGTTCTTTTCTATTTGAACAGCAATATCAGGTAATGTAAGATCCTACGATTTCAACTGCCCGAGGTTAAGGCTAGATTCTAACCCACACTCCGTCCTAGGCAAAGGATCAAAACCTGTTATGGGTTGACCGCCCCACGCCGATCTCTGTGTCGTTTTTGTATTGTCCATAAGGGTTACCAAATCAGCTAGTGGAGATAATAGTGGAACTTCCTTTTTTTCAGTACTCGTCTCCCGGAGGTGGCTACCTCCTTCCACCCACAGTATAGCACCTTCAGTTTCCATTTCCGTGGTGTTACCCTCTCTTTCTGCTTGACATAAATCTACTTCTCCTGGAGGAAATACTGGTCCAGATTCACCTCCATTGTTCTCACATATAATAATTGCAGGGTAAAGTGCCTCTGATTTTATAGAATTGCATTCAACACTAGACCTGGGTACTACATTTGTGTCCATTGATTCTTCCCCTATCTTCTCCCTATTCTCCACATCCATTGAGCCTTTACCGTGCTTAGAACTTCTTATCCCTTTTGAGAACATAGTCAACACCGATGGGTAGGATTTAATAAGTACAAGATGCTCACCGTTTCTCCGACGGCGAATAGTTTTCTACGGATTCAGGTTTTTGACTCTCAACGTACTGCCTTCCTGGGTCACCGCTAAATTCCCTTTTGATTGTGAGCGTAGAACCCTGTCTGGTTTTACCATTGCATAGGAGACGTCAGGATAACTTATACTTAATGCATATACTTAATGCTTTTCGGATATTAAAATCTGGAGAATGAAGGATTGAAGATAGTCGGGTAATGGTATAACAACTGGCCTCAGCAGCTTCTACCGCCTTCAAAAACCTTCAAAAACCAATCATTCCTGCTGTATTTTTTGGCTTATTGGCTCGTACTACGTTACCACTGTTGCTTCCGCCTTCAGTTTGTTTAAAAACTTCGGTCCACTCCTTTATACTCCTTTATACTTTAGCCTACGCCAGCTCCAAAACAGAGCCTCAGCTTCACAGCTTGCCTCACGGCTGCCCAATAACTTCACTTCTCCACCAAAGCGGGGGAGGCTGGGGGGAGGCTGAGGGACCAGGCTAAGTTTCCAGGCTCTGCTCCCGCAGCGTTCTTCAACCCACGCTACTGCAGCTGCTGCGACCGTTACTCCGTACCGCTGCTCTTGTCGTGAATCCTCCTCCACAGTGGAGGATGTGGAGGCAGTGGTCTGATGGTGGCTAGTGGTGGTGAAGAGGCAGGCAGGCAGCAGACAGATTAAATGAGACCCTCTGTGGTTTTACAGTAGGGCAGACAGGTGGGCACACTACTGCTGACAATCGCGGCTATCACCTAAGCGTGACCGGCTAAAGTGCTCACAGTTTATACAGCACCCTCTGCAACTGCGAGATGGCAGGGACCCCCCAGGAGGGGGGGGCACAAGTCCAAGCGCTCCTCCTGACACAAGCACTGCAGCGGCTCACCTCCAACTCTGTTCGCTCTCTTCCGTTATCCCGTGTGTTCCCGCCTGCCACGTTCCGCGTTCTGCCGTCTGCTTGCTAGGCTATGACGGTTGCGATCCTACTGCACACGGAAGAACAGCCAGCACCTCCAAACCGCCAGCCAGCCACCGCCAACCGCAAACAACAAGGTGGCGCGGGCGTGGGCGTGGGCAAAAATGCAGCGGCGTTTCGGGCACAGGTGCAGCCGTCAGAGAAGGGCAGCTTGCCGACAGCAAGTACGAGAGACCGGAATTTGGTATTGGCAGTCTACACAGCAAAACGGCCAGGAACAGCTCGGCTCAGCACAGCGTTCGTGGCTGATGAAACAAGTAGTCTCAAATAATGTTTAGAAAGTTGATTCGCTGAATATTTTAATTCTGTCCTAAAATTCATTTTGGTAGTTCGATTTCAGACCAGCGTTCGGGGGCACTGGCAGATTGCCGTATAGGCTAATCCAACCCTGCAGTCAGGTGAGAAGTCTTTCCTAACGTCCTAACAACAATTAAGTTCTTCTTGAACTGTGTCACATCAGCAGAAAGCAAAAGATATCAAGCATTTGCAATGCAATAGGTCTCGCAATAGGAAAGTTTGAGCTATTGGTATTGTAAATGACAATTTTTTTATTTATGTTTTGCTTTTGAAAGTAGCAAAAATTAATAGCTTTGTCATTTACAATGCCAATAGTAATAACTTTCGCAAATGTGACACCTATAGCATTTGCAATGCAATATGTGTTGTATTTACGTGACTTACATCTATTGATATTACAAATAGCAATGGCTTTTAATTTTTTTCAATAATTAAAACTTAAATAAAAGTTATTGTAATTTATAATGGCAATAGCTTAAAGTTTTGTAAATAACTTTTGTGAAGATTATGTTCAGTGTATTTTATTGTGACGAAAATCCAAGAACAGAAGGGAAATATTAACATCTTTTGTTACATTTGTAATAAAGCTTGAAACATTGAGAGAACATATTTGAACCAGGTGTTGTTGAATGGTTGCACAGATTGATGCTGTGGTGGCGCTGAGTGATGTTGTGATGGCGAACGAGTGATGTTGTGGCGTTCAGTGATGATGTGGTAGCCCATAGTGATGTTGTGGTGCCCCTGAGTGTTGCGGTGGTGGTGCGGAGTGATGCTGTATGCTATGCTATGTTTTGTTTTGCTATCCTTTGTTTTGTTTTGCTAGGCTATGTTTTTCTATCGTATGCTTGGATTTGTTATGCTATGCTATGCTATGCTGTGTTTTGTTATGCTATGCTATGTTTTGCTATGCTATACTTGGTTATGTTATGCTATGTTGTGTTGTGTTTTATTATGCTATGCTTTGTTTTGCTATGCTATGCTTTGTTATGCTCTGTTTTGTTGTGTTTGGTATGCTGTTTTGCTATGCTATTATATGTTTTGTTTTGCTATACCGTTTTGTTGTGTTTTGTTAAGCTATGCTATGTTTTGATGTGTTTTGCTATGTTTTGTTATGCTATGTGTTGTTGTGTTTTGCTATCTTATGCTTTATTTTTGTATGCTATGCTATGCTATGTTTTGTTGTGTTTTGTTATGTTATGCTGTGTTTTGTTATGCTATGCTGTGTTTTGTTATGCTATGCTATGTTTTGTTATGCTATGCTATGTTTTGTTATGCTACGCTATGTTTTGTTATGCTATGCTATGCTTTGTTATGCTATGCTAAGCGGTAAGGCTGACAGTGGCAGTGTCTGCCGACCCCGCTTGATGCCAGGTAAAGTGGAAATATTCTGCTGATGCTGTGTTGCTGAAACGCTGAGCCCTATAGAAACTTTTTAAAAACGCTGATTTTAAAAGCTGACAGAATTGTTTAATTTTAACTGTGTTATAGTTGACTTATAATTATAATACATTCCTTTTGGGCTTAGACGCTCTCCCTAGGCGTTGCCAGGGGTTAAAACATATGTGTTCACACAGCGCTCTGTGTTACAGCCTGCCCGCCCTGGTCCGACTCGGTATCCAATACCGTTGAGCGGAGGGCGGGACAGGTACGAGCCTGAGTGACACACTTCCGCTTTCCCGCTGTAGCACCGAGCGGTTAGCGCTCTAGCCTTGCTGCAACTGGGGCTATTTAGGCGGCGAGGAGGCGAGGCAAAGTGCGGTAAGGCTGACAGTGGCAGTGTCTGCCGACCCCGCTTGATGCCAGGTAAAGTGGAAATATTCTGCTGATGCTGTGTTGCTGAAACGCTAAGCCCTATAGAAACTTTTTAAAAACGCTGATTTTAAAAGCTGACAGAATTGTTTAATTTTAACTGTGTTATAGTTGACTTATAATTATAATACATTCCTTTTGGGCTTAGACGCTCTCCCTAGGCGTTGCCAGGGGTTAAAACATACGTGTTCACACAGCGCTCTGTGTTACAGCCTGCCCGCCCTGGTCCGACTCGGTATCCAATACCGTTGAGCGGAGGGCGGGACAGGTACGAGCCTGAGTGACACACTTCCGCTTTCCCGCTGTAGCACCGAGCGGTTAGCGCTCTAGCCTTGCTGCAACTGGGGCTATTTAGGCGGCCAGGAGGCGAGGCAAAGTGCGGTAAGGCTGACAGTGGCAGTGTCTGCCGACCCCGCTTGATGCCAGGTAAAGTGGAAATATTCTGCTGATGCTGTGTTGCTGAAACGCTAAGACCTATAGAAATTTTTTAAAAACGCTGATTTTAAAAGCTGACAGAATTGTTTAATTTTAACTGTGTTATAGTTGACTTGTAATTATAATACATTCCTTTTGGGCTTAGACGCTCTCCCTAGGCGTTGCCAGGGGTTAAAACATACGTGTTCACACAGCGCTCTGTGTTACAGCCTGCCCACCCTGGTCCGACTCGGTATCCAATACCGTTGAGCGGAGGGCGGGACAGGTACGAGCCTGAGTGACACACTTCCGCTTTCCCGCTGTAGCACCGAGCGGTTAGCGCTCTAGCCTTGCTGCAACTGGGGCTATTTAGCCACTCGTCGGGAACAAGCGCGCAGCGATTGCGCGCAGGGAGGCGCCTTTGACGCGCCGAAGACAAGCCAAAGACCTGCCCGTCTGCGCCCGTCCGCGACAGGACGGGGCCAGGGGCCATGGCGGTCTCACCGAATTTCCTGCTTGTCCCGTTCCCTGCCAGGATTACCTATTCAGCTCAGGTAATTAGGGATCTACAGACTGTCGATTGTCATGGAGACTCTAACCTGATAGTAGAAGGGCCTTTTACATGCCTATATTGCAAATCACAGTTCACTACCCTGAAGGGAGAAAGTCCTGAAACATGTGTGAAATCCCATACACCCTCTTACAAAACATCCAAAATTGCTGGTCACAAAAACATCCTCTGCAATGTACGCTCTCTACCTAAGCATACCTCTGAAATATGGGACCTTATCTCCACGAATGAGCCTGACTACTGTTTCATGACTGAAACTTGGCTTAAACCCCATTCCACTCCCTCCATTACATTGGCCATTCCTTCGGGATATAAATTGATCAGGTTAGACAGACCTAAGAAAATAGGGGGAGGAATTGCAATTGCTCATAAAAATAATATCAACTGCTCTGTTTTGGCAGAACTCTGCACTCCAGACATTGAATTGCTGATTTTTAAAACAATTCATTCCACCAAACAAACCAGATTAGGTGCCCTGGTTTATCGCCCCCCTGGACCAAGCTTTAACTTTGTCAACATACTACTGGAAAATCTTGCACCATATGTTCAAAAAGACAAAGAATTCCTGCTAATAGGCGACTTCAACCTCCACAGTGAACTCACAAATTGTAAAGAAGCACAAGCATTTGTCAATGATCTCTCACTGCTAGGTCTCAAACCACACAATGTGGGCCCAACTCACGTGGCCGGACACACCTTAGACCTTATAATTACCAATTTCGCCAGTGTTACATGCCTTCCCCCCTCACAGGTCAGCTGGACTGACCATTTTATCCTTGAGTTTAATACTCCCTATCCTGTAATCACTATTCTCAAATCTACCAACATCCCTAAAGTACGGCGGCAATGGCACAAAGTTAATGAGACCTCCTTTGCAGAGAAATTTGTTCAACCCTTCCATATGATTCCTAAAGATATCAACACAGCTATTGATATGTTCAGCAAAGCTACTAAAACAGTCATAGATGAGATAGCCCCCTTAAAACAATTTAGACCCCGACCAGCCAAAAAACAAGAGATCTGGTTCTCTGAAGAGCTCAGGAATCTAAAGAAAACAGCCAGGAAATTAGAAAAGATTTGGAGATCCACCCATCTTGCAACAGATAGGAGACATTACTGGGACGCTTTGAGTATATATCATAAAGCTATTAGAATGGCGCGAAAAACCCATATTACCACCCTTATCACGGCTGCAGACAACTCCCCCAGAGTATTATACCAGGTCCTGCATTCCTTTACTAATCCTACAGCATGTGAGAGTCCAGACACTTCTTCACAACTACTTTGTGACAATATATCCCAATTTTTCTCTAACAAAATAGATCTCATCTATGCGAAAATAGTCAATTCCAACAACAAGTTGACTACCAATGCAGCCTCTATCTTTCAGGATTCTGAGATTAATAGCGGCCCCCATACCTTAGACCTCTTCCCCCCTATTACTACCAAAGAGGTGTCTCTGCTCACAATGCAGATTAAAAGTGGAAGTCCTGATGACATCATCCCGGCAAGACTCATGCCCACATTGCTCGGAATTTTATCTCCCACCATTGAAAAACTTGTCAACTTATCCCTCTGTACAGGCTCTGTTCCCAAACAGTGGAAACAGGCCTTAGTTAGGCCAATCAGGAAGAATACCACAACTCCGTGGACTGATCTATCAAATCTCAGACCTATCTCGTTGCTACCATTCCTGGGAAAGCTCACTGAGAAATATGTTAATCGTCACTTATCCAGCTACATTGAGAAAGCTGGCGGCCTAGACTATTCCCAATCTGGGTTTAGGCCGAAACACAGTACAGAGTCCACCCTCCTGTCTGTTACTGACGACCTGCATATGTTTCAGGACAAAGGCTACTCGGTAATTTTGGTGTTATTAGACCTGTCAGCAGCGTTCGACACCGTGTAACATAACATCCTTATTGACCGGTTGTCGAACGTAGGGATTAAGAACAAGGCCCTTGCTTGGCTAAGGAGTTTTCTTACCGATCGCACCCAGACTGTCACCATGGGTGAATATCGATCAACTGAGGTAGAGATTACGAAAGGGGTGCCACAGGGCTCCTGTTTGAGCCCAACACTCTTTAACATCTACGTGGCACCCCTGGCAAGAGTGATGCGCAAATTTGGTTTCATCCCCGTGTCATATGCGAATGACACGCAGCTCCTCTTTCCCTTTCAAAATTTCACCACGGAAATAAGAAACTCCTTCTCCGCTGGCATGAAAGCCGTCGCACAGTGGATGTCCACCAACATCCTACAGTGCAATGTCAACAAGACGGAAGTAATGCTGTTTGGAGATTCCAAATTACTGTGGACCCCAGACTGGTGGCCATCTGATCTTGGTACTGTTCCGGAGCCCAAACAGATCGTCAAAAATCTGGGGATTCGCCTTGATCATGACCTTTCCCTTAAACAGCACAGTAACATGGTAGCTGGCTCATGCTTTCACACCATCAGCATGATGCGCATAATTTTTCCCCTGTTACCGGATTGCTTCAGAAAAACCTTAGTGCAAGCCCTTATATTGAGTCGCATTGACTACTGCAACGGATTGCTCCTCTCTGCTAATGAAGGAGTTCTGGATAGGCTCCAGGTGGTCCAGAATACGGCAGCTCGCCTTGTCCTAAACGCCCCCCCTAGAACAGCATCAAAACCTCTCCTACAGAAACTACATTGGTTGAGTATTCGACAAAGGGCCAAGTTTAAGATATGTTGCATTATTCATAAATGCTTAAACGGACATGGCCCCACATACCTGGAGCAGAAATTCACCCCCTACACTCCCTCCAGATCTTTGAGATCTAGCGAAAATTTTCTGTTGGCAGTACCTCGTGTTAAAAAAACCAGACACGGAGGGAAAGCTTTATCTGTTGCAGGGCCCACACTGTGGAACAAACTTCCTCTGGCCCTTAAGCTCTGCACAGATCATTTAAAATTCAGGAAACAACTGAAAACTCTGCTGTTCACTGATAAAATCTAGTCCCATGCCTCTTCATCTGCATACATATTGAAATTCTATTTGGTATCACAGCGCAGAGATACTCCGGTTGGAGTCGATTCCAGCGCTATAGAAACCCATAAATAAATAAATAAATAAATAAATGCTATGTTTTGTTATGCTATGTTTTGTTGTGTTTTATTATGCTATGCTTTGTTTTGCTATGCTATGTTTTGATATGCTATGCTTTGTTATGCTATGCTTTGTTATGCTATGCTTTGTTATGCTATGTTTTGTTATGCTATGCTTTGTTATGCTATGCTTTGTTATGCTATGCTAAGCTTTGTTTTGTTATGCTATGCTGTGTTTTGTTATGCTATGCTATGGTTTGTTGTGTTTTGTTATGCTATGATATGCTATGTTTTGCTCTGCTTTGCAATGCTATGTTTTGTTAAGCTATGTGTTGTTGTCATGGCTGTTCGAAAAAGCCTCCTGTACCCGCAACCGCCTGGATCCCCCATCAGGTGATTAGCCACACTTTATAAATCCAGTGGTCGGAGTGTATTAGGAAAAGTATGTGAACTGGGATGCTGTGCACAATAGTGGTGTGGTGAGTGAGCATGGGGGCAGGGTCAAAGGAATGGCTAAATTAAATTTCTCTAACTTTTTTGGGCAGTTCACCTTCAGGTAACTACATATAAAAATAACGCACCACATATTAAGTTAAGCAGTGGACATTGCACCATTGTACTTTAAAAACACAATTGAATCCCGGTTGGAGCAGAGGAGAATAGTGACTTGTGTATATTTAGTGCCACAAGGTTTCAGTCTGACAGAGAGCAATGTCACTATACAATTCATTATTTTAAACTTGAATTACACACAGTATAAAATAGGATGCTACAAAAAGTGCAAAATAAGAAAAAGTGCTTCCAAAATATATATTTTGATAATACCCAGGCTGTACATAGTGCAAATGTTCACACACACTTCACAGCTCAGTGGGCTCTGAGCAGTCTTTACCTTTGCAGATTGACCAGTTGCACAAACTTACATTTAGTTTCACACAAGCAGGCACCCTGTCAAGACAACCTGTCTAGTTGTCTGCCTCTCCCTCAGTTTTACAGCAGAGGAGACTCCCTGCCTTTTATTGTAGCTGAAGCATTTTGCTCACGGAATTAACCATCCCGGGCGGTTATCTTTTCACAACAAGTACGGGGAACTGTTTTCCAGGAATTAGAAAAGTGTGGGCATGTTGTTTCCAACAAGAAAAGCGCTTATCTGAAGTGAGTGGCATAGTAAAACAGGCACAAATTAAAAGAGGTTAAACAAGAATGACAAGGAAGAAAATTGTAAAGCAGTACCTCAATCACAGCACAAGCAGCAGAAGGACAGTAGTCAACTGAAGCAATCAGTATGCGGCCCATGCTATAGCCTAAAGAAGTGAAGCCAGCAACTGATGGGCAATTAAAAGGCAGCAGATAAGAGCAACAACGAAGGCAATGAATATTACCCATAGGTGGGCTGCAAGCCCCTTGTTGCATACAATAGTATCTTTTACAAGCGAGAGAACAGGAGTTGTCGCAGGCGAGACCTGAAAAGGAGGATCAGGGAAATCAAATAGTCACCTAGGCCCACAAAAACAAGCAGGGAAGCTGGGTCATGTTTTCTAGTTGTGTATTTCAGCCACTAGCTGGATATCTTGTAATCCTTTTTTACATCAATGATGGACTGTCTCATTCTTGGCACTTGAGGTTAGAGTGTGTGTGGCAGACAGAAGCCACATGAAAGCATGTTTCGAGGGTGAAAGAGCACATCAAGCAGAGTCTAGCTTGAGCTTTCAGCGGAACATACATACTTTATGATCCCCCGGTATAGCCTGAATGCCAGTTTTATATGAGCCTCCTCGTATGACTCCCTCTAAAAAACATCTAGCAGCGCCCCTGGCAGTCATCAGGCACTCGTTCAGCGAATCTTGTATAATAGAGCCAATGTAAAGTTCAGTTCCGACTATTAACTACGTATACTTGCACTTAGAAAATGCATATCTAATAACTGCTTGCCTAAAATATTGGCATGAACAAGTAAACAACCTACAGAGGAAAAGCGTTTGAAAGGGGCATGATGGCAATGGAGAACAGCAGCTAGTCACCCACTGAAGACGTCAATCGTTCCTCCAGACCGAATGCCTCCCTTGGAGGATGACTGGCAAATAACCGAGACAAAAGTTCATCTTGGAATGCCGTAGCAAATGTACCTACATGTCACGCAGGTTGCAAGAGTTAAAAGCGTAGGGCTTACACTTATTTGATGCGACTGAATGTCCGAAAACCACCTCTCTTAAAACGAAGAGCGAATGATTAGACTCTCACCTCTCTCTACAAGCTGCGATCCCAACTATCGGGCACTGTAGATGAAAAGTATCAGAAGGACCGCAACATCAATTAAAGCCTTAAGAAGTCAGACTAAGGATTAAGTAGGCTTGCTCCACACACATGCCGAAGATCACAGTTTGAGAGCACGACCCGCTTTGCTGGTGAGCAGGCAGTATGCAAAGAAAGGTTGGGAAACCCGCACAAGCCCATTTTGGAGACTCCATGCTGAGACAGCAAAGTGTTTATCGATCCCATCCGAACACCAGGAGTTACTAATTAACGTGCACTTCTTTGGGAGCAGAAACTGGCAACATGCAAACTACCGCTCAGATGCCAGGGAGCTTCGCGGAAGTCAGGCAGCCTTCGTTGGGACGGGGCGGGGCCTGCAAAAGAAACAGGAAGGAACCGCCGGGAGAACGTCCGGAACCCTGCAGCCTGAATGCTGAAGTCCCTGGCCCCATCAGAGGGACCGGGCGAAGACTGCATGGCACCAGAGGCAACACGGCGCTCCCGAGTTCTGAGGAGAGCCCTGCGCCGTGCCAGGAGACGGGCAAGGACCGAGCCGGTAAGTGAGAGCTTGGAGGCTGTTTGAACACAAGTTGCGTGCACTTGCTGGGGGGGTGGGGGTTGCGCGCGTGTGTGCGCGCCTGCGCCTGTGTGTGCGTGTGTGTGTGTGTGTTATCCGCTTCCTGGCAATGTGAGACAGGAGATGTGCACGGCTGTGGGTGAACGTGCACGCTCACATGGGAGAATCCCCTGCGCGTGCACATCCCCTGTCTCACATTCCCAGGAAGTCAGTAACAATAGATGTCGGCTGGACGCGGTGCTTCGCACTGCTAACACCAGCTCGACCTAAAAAAATGACTCAATTAACTACCAATGACCTTAATCTTTCAAGTCATCTCTTTACAAACCAAGGAGAACCAGTTTGTGAGACAGGTATGCTTACTATATCTAGTGGTAAACCAGTCCTCTAGCCTTCAGTCAATCACGATCCATGGCCCTAGTTGCCATCCAAGGTTTCCTACAAAGAACTGGACATATGGAGAAGTGCAAGTGGCAATATTGAGAATACACAGGCACATACATTTGTTCATATACATAATTTGAATCTGGAGCCATTGTTTACATGTTACATTTTCTAGTCTGGTCCCACTTGTCCATTGATAAAGTTCTTATGGTCATTTAATGCTGTATGTAAGCATGGGCAAATTTTGTGAATTCGCGATCCGCGAATTTGCTGATTTGCGAATTCGCGATCCGCAAAATTCGCGAATTTGTGCGAATTTGCGGATTTTTGTTTTTTGCGTGTTCGCTGGGTTTTTTGCGTGTTCGCGGGGTTTTTTGCGTGTTCGCGGAGAATTTTTGCGTCTTCGCGAGCCGCTTGCATAGCAAAGTACCCATGCAGTTGTTTATGGGAGAGGGAGAGAGAGATAGATAGATAGATAGATAGATAGATAGATAGATAGATAGATAGATAGATAGATAGATAGATAGATAGATAAAGAGAGGGAAAGAGAGAGGGAGAGGGAGAACGAGAGAAAGAAAGAGAGGCCGGATCTCTGAAGGGCCAGATTCCTGAGTTGCCCCTACAGAACATACAGCTTTTTATTTTGAGCAAAATGCATATGAAAATTGTGCTGTAAAGGTCTCTTTTAGTTTAACCCCTCCTGACAACTCAAAATGGGTGTATTTGCCATCCTCTCCCTTCTTCCTGTTTTTTATATCTGTAAGTGCTTCCTGATGAGGTTTAATTCCTTGGACAGGTGCCTCGTTGCCTACTTGTAAGTATTCTCTGACCCTGCTTCAAAGGTCAGAGCAGGGTCAGAGAATAGTTGCAAGTAGGCAACGAGGCGCCAGGAAGCAATTAGCAGCAGGTGTCCAAGTTGAAGTTAATTTGTTTGTAACCCTTTTGTAAAAGGTTACAAAGAAATTAGGTTCAACTTTTGCACCTGCTGCTGTAACCCTTGCTTGGCTGAAAATTCGTCCCCGCTGATTCGCGGATTTTACAGCGATTTCGCGAGATTCGCGGATCGCGAAATCGCGGAAAATCTGCAAATTCGCCCGCGAAACGGATTTTACGCCCACCCTTAGCTGTATGGCTATCATAAGCATTATTGTTAAATTGTAAGTGTGACGTCCCCTCAGTGAATTCTGGGTCATAAATAGCACGTTCACCATGGAGTAGCTCCAGAGAGCTCTGACATTACACTATATGTGTGTGGGTGTGTGTGCGTGGGTGTGTGTGTGTGTTTATCTGTGTTTATGCAGGGTCACCCACAAACGCCTGCTCCCCTTCTTTGGTGAATTCGTTTTTGTTGGCAGTCGGACTCTAGGCACTTTACCATTGCTAACCAGTGCTGAAGTGCATGCGTTCTCTACATAAAAAATGGTACATTGACTTATCCACAAATGGCATATTTAATTTACTTATAAGTCCCCAGTAAAGTGCACTAAATGTGCCCAAGACCTTTACTGCAGCACTGATTCTGCCACTCACATCAGTAGCCCTTGAAACATGTCCCCGGCCTGCCATGTGCAGGGCCTGTATGTGCAGTTTTAAACTGTCATGTCGGCCTGGAAAGTTAACCCTCTTGCTAGGACTAAACCTTCCCTTTAGTACTTATAAGTCATCCCTAAGGTGGGCCCTGGATATCCCCAAGGGCAGAGTGCGGTGTATTTAAAAAGTTGGACATATACTTTTAAGTTTTACATGTCCTGGTAGGAAAAAAAACTTAAATTCATTTTTTCAATACTGCAATGCCTATCTCTCCCATTGGTTAACATTGGGATTACATTATTACACTTTATAAGAGTAATTTCCAATTAGGAAACAATAAACCTTTCAAATTTGGTGTCTTTGGACTCACAATTTAAAATAACAACTTATGGTAAAGTTGGATTTTAAGTTGCAAGTCTAAAAATTGCACTTTTAGAAATTGGCATTTTCTTACCTTTCTTACATTAACCATTCTGTTCCTTCTGCCTGTCTCTGAATACACATCTGGGGTGGTTGACACTTAGACTTTCTAGATTGCCTCCAGACAGCCGCACACAAAGGAAGCTTGGGTGTGACTGATGGGCCATCCACATTATGATGAGTAATCCTAGGCAGGATGGGAGGGAGAAGCTGACACTTACACATGAATAGGCTGTGCCTGTCAACATACATGGGCCTGCATACCCCCTGTCTCTCTTTGAAGTCTCCCCCACTTCAAAGGCACTACTGGGTATAAGTAGTGGATCCCTGACACCACCAACCTGAGGACAACTCTGCTAGGAAGAAGGACAGCTGTGCTGCTGAAATGACTGTCACTTTGCTGGACTCTGCTGGACTTCGCTGGACTCCTGTTCTGCTGTGTCTGCCCTCCTTCCTTGAGAGTAAGAAGGATTGGGCCTGGATCTCTACATCCCCAGAACCAAAGTGACTCCAAGGGCTTGATGGCGAGGCACCTGTTCTGAAGTCTCAGGGACATCAAAGAGATCCAAAAACCCTGCCACAGCACCTGGACTCTGCCAAATGTGAGTCTTGCACTGCCAAATAGTGCTGATCCAGTCCTGGATCCTTGGAAGTGGGTTTTGTGTGCTATTTTCCTATAAATCCATGCATCGCCAATGCTGCATCAGTCACAACCAACACATCTCATTCGGAGCCAACGATTCGCCTGCTTCAAGGACATTGCATAGCCGCATGAGAAGCTTAACAATGATGCAATGCCTACATCCAGGGCTTTTCTGCGACTATGCATTTTCATGTGAACGGCTCAACGATAACACATCGCCTATGAATCGTAAGGGTTGGAAATGATACATCGCCTTCCTGCTACTCACACCTCGCCATCGACACATCCTCCAACCAAGGTACTTTTGTAGCAGGACAAGGTAGGTCCCTGTATCTAACACGTGCTCCATTGTGGTTGGCCTGAACTTTTGGATTTGACCCAGGCAAGTACAGGCAGATGGCCCTGGCTGGTGCTTTATCCTTCAAGCACTATACTTGCAAATGTTCTTTAAAAATTCAGAACTCTGGTTCTATATATTCCATTTTTGCCGTTTTGGTCTTGTTTTGTTCATTAAATTAATCTCTTTGTTCCTAACCTGGTATGGATTATTTTTGTGTGTTTTTTGTCACTGTTTTACTGTTTTAAGAGTTGCACACATACTTTACACATTGCCTCTTAAGTTAGCCCAGCATTTTCTGTGCCAAACTACCAGAGGGTGAGCAAGGTTGATTTAGGAGGTGCATCTGACTTTCCCTGACTAGGACTGTGGTTCAGTTCCAGGTTGGACAGGGTGCATACCTCTCTCAACCAGAAACTCAATTTCTAACAGTGGTGATCAGCGTTTAGGATAGGACTTACTTGTGTTTGTGCATTACTTTACAAAAATGTAGTGTATACTGCCAATCCATACCTAAGACCAATCCAAATCAATTCTTTCTCATTGGTATTTTTCTTCTTGCACTTCCTGATTGGTATTTAAAAGTCTTCTATTTTCCCTGATTGGCATTTTTGCTTTTTCCTAAAATCATGTCTTTGACTGGAGGTTCTACATCTGTACCTGCACCTGCACTGATAGAATGGAATTTGAGCTAGCCATACTTGAGGGTTACACTGTAGCCCAGCTCAAGAATGTCTGCAAGCGATTTGGCCTTTATACTAAAGGCTTCACCGGGAAGGTAGAGCTGCACAAGGTACTGAGGGCCTTGATAGAAGCTTGGGATGCAGCACCTGTGACCCCAGAGGAGGAGGAACTGGATGATGATTAGGTGCTAGACCAGAATTCACTGGAGAATCTGGGACTGCCTGTGGGACAGGGGGCCAATATCCTGCCAGAAGTAGTGGTTCCCACCAGGGCAAAGAGCAGTGTATAATCCTGAGGAGCTGGAGTACAGAAGGGAGGAGAGAAAGTTGAAATTGGAGCTGGACAAGCTCATTTTAGCAAAAGAGAAAACTTTGGAGGAGAAACGATTGGCCATAGAAGAAAGGAAAATTATGTTAGCTCAGGAGCTGAGCTTGAAAGAGCTGGACATAAAGTCCAGGAGGGCTGGGTCCAGCCAAGATGGTGGCAGCATTTCTTCCATGTCTTCATAAAGAGGGGTCCACATACCCAAGGATCTAGTATCTGACTTTGTGGTGGGTGAAGGCATAGATAGATGGTTCGAGGCTTGCAAAATTGCCCTACAGACACATAAGGTCCCTGAGGAGGACTGGGGGCTAGTCTATTGATGCATATGCCTAGTGAGAGGGACACTCTACTAGCCCTAGAAGGGGGTGACAGGATGAGGTATCCCCCCATGAAGGATGTCCTAATCAGGAAATTTGGTTTGAACCCAGAGAAGCTCTGGGACAGTCAGAATCTATCCCAACAGACCTGGGTGGATTGTGTTGATTCGTTTTGCAAGGCACTGCATGGTTGGTTGAAGGGCAGTGAAGCCAATGATTACCAGGGGCTGTATAATTTGTTTGAAAAAGAGCACATGTTCAGTCTTTGCTTACCAGATCTGCAAAAACATTTTGTTGACAGTAAGCCCACTGACTACAAGGAGCTTGATAAGGAGGCGGACCTCTGGGTCAGTACCAGGGTCCAAGAGAAGGTATCTGGTATTGACCCAGAAGGGAGGTTCAGGCTCCCCAGTAGTGTGAGGGAGAGGTCAAGGGAGACACAGACAGGTTCCAGGATAAGGGAGGAGAAAAGAATTTCCATGTCCCTTCTGAGAAACAGGGAGGAGGTTCTGGTGAGTGGTGGCTCATGGCACCCATTTCCAACACCACTTATTTGACTGTTCCAAGTTAGGACACAAGCAGAGGGACTCTGTCTGTCCTAAGAAACGTACCACTGGGGTGACCAATGTGATGATAGAGATAAGTAAGCCTGGTTGGAGTTTGCAGAGTTCTGCTACGTGGAACTCCATGAAGTGTAAAAAAAACCTCTGCCGCACTACGCGGAGCTCCGCAATGGTGGAGTGCATTGAATAAATGCTGTTCGCAGTGATTTTCAGTGCCAGGTGTTTGTCTTCACTGTGCAATCATTGCGAATGGCACCATGTACAGCTCAAGCGGTCGCTGATTCCTTTCTGCCGCTCAAGTAGATTTTTACTCGAGCTGCAGTTTTCTCAAAGCGAACAGACAGTTTCTTAATGCAAGCGGTTGCAAGCATACGCAACCCCTCTCAATGAGAAATTTGACCGCCTGCGTTGAGAAATCTCCCTGGAAGGTTGATTTTCCACACTCGCACTCGCCAACTTGATGTTGACGATCGTGAAGATGAAAAAATCTTGGCGAGAGGTGGATTTTCCGCGCTCGCCAACTTGACATTGACGAACGCGATCGAGGGAAAAAACTATTCGGAACTCTGCATAACGTGGAGTGCAAAAATCTCTGCAAACTCCGCGAGCGGAGCGGAGTTCACCACCCAGACTTAGAGATAAGTAGTACCCAAAAGCAGGTCTTAGGGCATGCCATGATCTCCATTAGTTGGAAGGTAGAATCAGATGGTGAGTTGGTGATTCCTGAGGGTAGGAGTCATAACTTCCACCAGGTGAAAGTGAATGAAGTCCCAATCGCTGCTCTGAGGGACACCAGGGCTAGCCACACGGTTGTAGAAAGGCTAATTTCCCTGGAGCAGTACACTGTTCAGGTGTGTAGGGTGTCACAGGCCCAGGGGCAGGAGTTCAACTGCACTACAGCCCTCGTATCCTTGCAGTGAGATGGGGAGGTGACCAAGAGGAGGCTCATAGTTAGTCCACAGGTGCCCATATACTGCATTCAGGGGAAAGAGTTGCCCCAGTTGTCAAGGGAACTGGGAGGACTCACCACCCAGGGCACCCTTACAGTTCCGTTTTCTGGGTGTACCCCACCACAGTGTAGGGCCGGAAGCCCAGATAGAGGGGCAGGAAGTATAAACAGTCCACAGTGGGATGACTAATGGGCCTTAGCTTGCCAGCTCTGAGATGAGAGCACCCTAAGACTGACCCTGGTGAGGCCACTTCTGGCCTGTGGGGCTCCATGCAGTGTGACAGGGACAGTGGGGTCCTGCACCAGGCAGACTCTTGCACAGCGCATCTAGAATGTGTTCACCTGAGGGGGTAGTTGTACTCCCCTGGAAGTCCTGACTTCCCAGGCACATGTTCAACCTAGGTGTAGAATCCCTGTGTTGTAGGACAAGTTTCAAGATGCCACACCTGAACTGGTGGGAGGTGGAGTGGAAAAGGGGTATAAGGAACCTGGGGTTACCACCCCCTACTCTGGGTAACTATAGAGGTCAGAGACCCCTGGATGGCCTGGGGCCTGGCTCTAGACATTGACAGCTGTCAGTGGCCTGAGTTGAGTGTTGTCCTTATGGACATAGTTTTACCTGGGTTGGGGACAGATACCTAAAAGATGGTAACATTAGCTTATCCACAAATGGCATATTTACATTTTTTTAAAGTCCCTAGTAAAGTGCACTCCATGTGCCCAGGACCTGTAAATTAAATGCAACTAGTAGGCCGGTAGCACTGATTCTACCACCCACATAGGGGTGGGTGGAATTTGCGTAATCACGTTACGCAAATCTCCTCGAAACTGTAAAAAATCTCTGTGAACACGCAGAAATTCCGCGAACATGCGGAATTGCTTGTTCATGATGCTTTTTTCCTGTTCGCAATTGCTGTTTGCGTGCTCGGGGGGGGGGGGGGAATATCTAGCGAACACGCATTTTGAGAACGCGAACAAGAACAAAAAATGTGCGAACTCGCGGAACGCAGAATTTTGGGCAATTTGCGTTCCCTGCAGAACGCAAAATTACCCAAATTCCGCGAGCGTAATGGAATTTTCCGCCCAGGCCTAATCAGTATCCTTTTAAAAATGTCTCAGGCCTGCCACTGCAGGGCCTGCATAAACAGTTTTGAACTGCTATGTGGACTTGACAAGTTAACCTTCTTGTAGGCCCAACCCAACCCTTTTAATACATGTAAGACACCCCCAACGTAGGCCCTGGAGAGCCCCAAGGACAGGGTGAAGTATATTTAAAAGGTTGGACATGTAATTTCACGTTTTCTATGTCCTGGTAGTGAAAAACTTTTAAAATCATTGTTTGCTACTGCAAGGGTTATCTCTCCCGTAGGTTAACAATGGGATTACCTTATTAAACTTTATAATTGTAATTTCCAAACAAGAAAATATGGACTTTTCTCGTTTGTTGTCTCTGTACTCACAATTTAAAATCACAACTTATGGTAAAGTTGTATTTTAAGTTGGCAAGTATGAAAATGCCACTTTTAGAAAGATGTCATTTTCTTACTTTAGCCATCTGTGCCTTCTGCCTGTCTCAACCTCGGCAGGTTCCCCACAATACGGACGACAACAGACCCCAACAATAGACGTCATTACCAGGTCCAGAAAAAAGGAAATGGAAGGAAGAACCTGATGCAAGGGGGGTCTGGTCAAAAATCTCACACACATCCAACTATCGAATCAAGAAAGAAATATCCTAAATGAAGGACTTTACTTTTGTCCCACTGCCTCATGGAACCTTACCAGAACACAAATCAATCTGTTTAAATTTACCAGCAAACTGAAACTAAAAGCCTTTTTTTCCAACCGAATCAGGAGACAAGAACACCCACCTCTAACAACAACCTCAGAAATATCTATTCAAGATCTGGAACATGTTGATCTACTTACCCATCTCAGTGAGGATTAAAACAACTCTGATACACTGACCACCACAGCATTGGAACTAGGAATTGAAACCAACATCTCCATTGATACTGAATTCACTAGAAAATGAACCTTCATTCCACAACTACCTGCCGGCAATAGCATTGACGCGTTCCACCAGGCAGTCACATATGATTTGGAACATGAATACAATAAATACCAAAGAATAATCTAATATTTACCTCACAACATCACGCAAGAAGAAAGGACAGCAATCAAACAACTAAAAGAAAGAAAAGACCTCATTGTGAAAGAAGCAGACAAGAGGGAAACCTTGTAACACTGCATATAGATGATTACATCCTCGAAGCCAATCGACAATTTGGAGATGACACATGCTATGAACTCCTAGCACGTGATCAGACACAGGATACTCTGAAAGCCAGCAAAACCAAGATTGACAAGTGGTGCACATTGGGACTCATATTCCAAACAGAAAAAAACATTCCTATATGTAACACACCCTACCTTGCCAACCCTTTACATCCTCCCCAAAATACATAAATGAACATATTCACCACCTGGATAACTAATCATAGCAGGGATCAACTCAGCCTGTTCAAGGATGGGAGAATACATAGACAAGAAGCTACAGGTATTGATGAAAGAAATCCCGTCTTTCAACCAGGACACAAAGGATATTCTTCTAAAACTATAAAACATCACGTGGGAATCAGACTTTGTACTGGTATGCATCGACATTGTTAGTCTCTACACCTCAATCGAACACCGTGATGGCATCACGGCAACTCAACTATCACTATGGACACAATCAGCCAATCTTCTGGAAACCAACATAATGATTCTTGAGATGTTGTAATTCTGCCTGGAGAATAACATTTTTAGCTTTAATGGCAAAATATACATGCAGAAACGTGGTACTGCCATGGAAGCCAAAGTTGTACCGCCACATGCATGCATCTTTATGAGCCATGTGGAGAAATTCTGGTTGTGGGACCAGGACTTTACCTCCCACATACTACTATGGCGAAGATACACAGACGATATTCTCTGCATTTGGCAGGGAGACACAACACTGCTCAAAAGGTACCTGGAACGCTTGGACAAAAATTTGTGGGAGATAAAAACCAAGCATTCCTACTCACAGCAAGAAATCAACTTTCTAGATGTCACACTCTATGTTAAGTATATGCCCTACACAGCAAACTGTACAGGAAAGAAACAGCAGCCAACGCCATACTAAGAGCAGATAGTTGCCATCCTCGTCATAATATCAAGAACATCCCGAAGGGGGAATTTGTCAGAACACGCAGGAATTGTAGCGAAGATGAGGTTTTCAAAGAAAAGGGACAAGCAATCATATTGCGACTAAGTCAGAGAGGGTACGATCACAACACACTTAATAATACCTTCCCCACTGTGGCCCAAATGGAACGGAAACAAATGTTCCTACCCAAACGACAACAAGAGAGTAACAATATGATCTGTTTCATCACAGACTATCATAATGGCCATTACCAAATAAGTCAAAGCTTAAACAACACTGGCATCTTTTACAACAGACACACAGCCTGACTGACCAGCTCAGAATGTACCCTGAAATGACCTTCAGAAGAGCACCCAATCTAAAGAAACTTCTGTGCAAATCTGAATTCGAAGACAAAAGGAATCCCATTACTACATTTTTAGACTGACCACCAGGGTTTCATACTTGCAAAAACTGCAGTATTTGCAAACTGAGCAAAAGCAAAACGACGCAGGTACCCCTAACGCAAGGAAATTAATTTACCATCAATTTACCAATGAATCAAAGAGGCTTTATTCGAGCATTTCTCATAAAAGCACAATATATACAAAATATTAAAACAGTATTAAATGATTGCCTCAGACAAATAAAAACAAGAACTTTTAGAAAAGAATCATGTACATATATGTATACAATATAAAATACGAACAACGTCAAGTATCTTATGGAGTAAAACCCACTCTCTATAGACAGTTACTCGACTCCCAATTTATTCCTAATAGACCATGCCCACCCCAGGAATTTCGTTACTGCTATAGCCAATGGCAAACAAGAGCTAGTACAAATAATTATCAAAGCTACAATACTACTTTTGGTGCCTAGATTTTTACATGTATCAAAGAATGGATTGACTGCAACAGTAAATGTACCATCTACGCAATCATCTGCCTTACATTGGGAGCATGATATGACCACTGCGCACCCAGATTCAGGAACACTACTGCAACATACACAAGCACAATACCGGTCATCCACTCACAAAACATTTCCATGAAAAACAGCCACAAAAAAAAGATTTAATCTTCTTTGGCCTTGAAATTGTCCACTCATCGAAGAGAGCGGGAGACCGTGAACTGAAACTCAGAAGACGTGAAAGCAAACTCATTCTGAAATTCAAAACGATGATCTGGGGCTAAATAAAGATGCGGAAATGCATGTGTGGCTGGGAGAGGACTGATGCAGAGCAAAAAGAACAATATATGAATGAATTGGGGGGACTGTACATTGTTTTCCCTTTTTGTATCTCACTTGTCTCTCTCCCCTGCGCGGACCTTATGCCTCTTTGCCAATGCTTGTTTGCCCCCTAGAGTCCAGATGAACACGCTCAAATGAAGCTTAAGAATAGATGTCTCTTTGATACCTGTGCCTTTTGTTAAAACCAAACCACAGGTCCAATATGTGATTTGTTGAACCAACATATAGCCCTGTATTGATCACTCCGCTTGCGCTCTTGATTAACAACCGAGCCAGCTCCCATGAGAAATTCTTTAGAGTGGTTCCCTCTATTACCTCCTTTGAAACAATATCTTGTCAATCCCTATTGGTACCCGCCGTAATAGGAGCACCACAGTATAACTCCACCAGATCACCGCTATCCCTATTATAGGTTTTTTATACCAAATAGACCATTCTAAAATGGCCCCCATGTTAGGATAGCAGGCAGCTATGCCTGACTAAGTGTTGACCCGGAAGTACTTCAAGCCTTCCGGTAAACACCTGCCCATTTTAAAATGGGTCCCATATTAGCATCATGACAGTCTAGCTTCCCGGGGGACCTAACCCGGAAGCACAACCTCATTTCCACCATAAAATGGCTCCCTTACTCACAAGACAGGTTCCCTACATCAGCGGACCACATTTTAGAGATCAGCATTATTGCCAAAGTTTAAAGGTAAGCCGCTCACCAAGGACTACCCTCTTCCTTGGATTGCCTCCCCTACCCCCACCCCCGATTTTCAGTCATATGTCCATGTCAGTCATTATTTCCTTATATGTCTTCTCACCTAGAAGCCTAAAAATTCGATTAAGTAAATCCTGATTTAACGATATATCAACCAACGGGTAAGCAACGTGGCGCTCCAAGTGTTTCTGCCATAACATCACTGCCCGATCAAACAACAAGCTCATGATAAAAGCCACTTCACTCCTTGTCACGCTTTTACATTAAGAGGGAACCATCAATCAATCAAAGACATTTATAGAGCGCGCTACCTACCCGTAGGGTCTCGAGGCGCTGGGGGGGGGGGGGGTGCCGCTACTGCTCGAACAGCCAGGTCTTGAGCTTCTTCCTGAAGGAGAGGTGGTCTTGGGTCAGGCGCAGGTCGGCCGGGAGGGAGTTCCAGGTCTTGGCGGCCAGGTAGGAGAAGGATCTTCCTCCTGTAGTGGCTCTGCGGATGCGTGGGACGGCGGCGAGGGCGTGGCTGGCGGATCGGAGGTGGCGTTTGGGAGCGTAGAAGTTGATTCGGTTGTAGAGGTAGCTCGGGCCTTGGTCGTGGAGAGCTTTGTGTGCGTGGGTAAGGAGACGGAAGGTGATTCTCTTGTTGACCGGGAGCCAGTGCAGGTCTTTTAGGTGTCCGGAGATGTGGCTGTGTCGTGGGATGTCGAGGATGAGTCTGGCTGAGGCGTTCTGGATCCGTTGGAGTCTCTTCTGGAGCTTGGCGGTGGTTCCGGCGTAGAGGGCGTTGCCGTAGTCCAGTCGGCTGGTGACGAGTGCCTGGGTGACAGTCTTCCTGGTCTCGGTGGGGATCCACCGGAAGATCTTCCGTAGCATGCGCAGGGTGTTGAAGCATGACGAGGAGACGGCGTTGACTTGCTTGGTCATGGAGAGGGAGGAGTCCAAGATGAAACCCAGGTTGCGTGCGTGGTCCGTCGTTTTGGGTGCGGTGCCCAGGGCGGGGGGCCACCAGGAGTCGTCCCAGGCGGAGGGGGAGGAGCCCAGGATGAGGACCTCCATCTTATCTGTGTTCAGCGTCAGGCAGCTCATCGTCATCCACTCGGCTACCTCTCTCATCCCTTCGTGCAGGTTGGCTCTGGCGGCGGCGGGGTCGTTGGTCAGGGAGAGGATCAGCTGGGTGTCGTCGGCGTAGGAGATTATGTTGAGGTTGTGTTGGCGTGCGATGGCCGCGAGGGGGCTCATGTAGACGTTGAAGAGAGTCGGGCTCAGTGAGGATCCTTTATGGACGCCGCAGATGACTTTGGTGGCCTCTGACTTGTACGGTGGTAGGCGGACTCTTTGTGTTCTTCCGTCGAGAAAGGAGATGATCCATTCCAGCGCCTTCTCCTGGATTCCGACGTTGCTGAGGCGCTGCACTAGGGTGCGGTGGCAGACCGTGTCGAAAGCCGCGGAGAGGTCTAGGAGGATGAGGGCCGCTGTTTCCCCGTTGTCCATCAGGGCTCGGATGTCGTCGGTGGCGGCGATGAGGGCGGTCTCGGTGCTGTGGTTGGCACGGAAACCGGACTGCGATGGGTCGAGGGATCCATTCGTCTCGAGGAAGGTGGCCAGCTGTTTGTTGACGGTCTTCTCGATGACTTTGGCAGGGAACAGGAGGAGCGAGATGGGGCGGTAATTCTTGAGTTCGGTGGGGTCTGCTGTAGGTTTCTTCAGTAGAGCGCTGAGTTCGGCGTGCTTCCAGCTCTCGGGGAAGGTGGCGGTGTCGAATGAGGTGTTGATGATGTCCCGCAGGTGGGGTGCGATGACAGCGTCGGCTTTGTTGAAGACGTGGTGAGGGCAGGGGTCGGTTGGAGATCCGGAGTGGACGGAGTTCATCGTGTGGACGGTGTCTTCGGTGTTGACCGGGGTCCAGGCGCGGAGGGTGGTGGTGGGTGGAGGTCCTGCGGTCGTGGCGTGCGTCGGTTGAGTGCTGAAGCTGTCGTGTATGTCAGCGATCTTGTTGTGGAAGTAGGAAGCGAGGGAGTTGCAGAGGTCTTGCGAAGGGGTGATGTCGTTGTTTCTGGCGTTGGGGTTGGAGAGCTCTTTCACGATGTTGAAGAGTTCCTTGCAGTTGTGTGCGTTGTTGTCCAGTCGGTTCTTGAAAGCCGTTTTCTTGGCGATGCGGATCAGTTGGTGGTGTTTCCGGGTGGCGAGCTTGAGGGTGGTCCTGTTGTCCGACGTGGGTTCCCTTCTCCAGGCTTTCTCGAGGGCTCGGCAGTTCTTCTTGGAGCTCTTGAGTTCGTCGGTGAACCATGGGGCTCTCTTACTGCCGGGTCTGCTGGGCGGGGTCCTCAGTGGGGCGAGTTCGTCTGCGCAGTTGCTGATCCACTTCGTGAGGTTGTAGGCGGCCTGGCTGGGGTTCGCTGAGCTGGCCGGAGGGAGCTGGCTCAGGGAGGCGGCGAGGTGGTCGGCTGTGATCTTGTTCCAGCTTCTTCGGGCAACCTGTTGCTGGTGGTGGTGGGTCGTCGTTCTTCTGAAGGTGAAGTGGATGCATCTGTGATCTGTCCAGTGGAGTTCTGTGGCGTGGCTGAAGGCGATGTCTCTGCTGGATGAGAAGATGGCGTCGAGTGTGTGTCCGGCGAGGTGGGTGGGGGTGGACACCAGCTGCTTGAGTCCGAGGTTGGCGAGGTTGTCGAGCAGGGTGCTGGTGTTGCACTCCTCTGGGGGCTTAGACCCCTGTTGGGCGATTTATACATCTATAGGCACTGACGCCATTTGTAATCACTGTACAAAAACCTTGATCCTTGAATGACACTGTATTAGACTATGTTGCACCTTCCTAATAGTCCTCACTACGCCTGCACACCCGTGGAAATTAAGCAACATCTCCTGATAACTATAGCAGCCTGTCTCATCCCCTTCACTTCAATGAACACACTACCCAGAGCAGCCATCACCATAATCTCGCCCATGTAGCTTTTTTGCCACAACGCTGTTAACTGCTTCCTCACATCAACTTTGCACGCATATAAGATCCCGGAGTCTTCTACTCGCGGCTACCTTACGAAACTTACGATTGATAGACACATTACTATACACAATTTCAAGCTGAGGTTATACCTTCCATGCTCGTAACCTGACTTACCTATTGAAGGACTGGGTTATTTAAGACCCAGCGGTGCCAGGGGACAACACCTGAAACCTTCGTGGGTAACCTGCTCCGGCGTACAGATGACAGAGACACGGGACACTTCCTTCGGCGTCAAAGATTCGAGCTTTATTTACTGCAGGGAACACAGAAGTCACGGCAAGTACAACGCGTGCAACTTGTGGAGACTGCTTCAAATTGCTACAAATGGGTCGCTCCTTTTATACATAATTCACCCATAGGTTTACATGGTACACAAAGGTTTATGGCTTGGTTCCCATAGTTATTCCCCAGAGGGGTCGTTTTGGTCTCTTTGATACATTCAAGGTCCGGAACATAAGTGCGGAAACATTTAGTGGTTCCCAACTGTAAAAACCCATCTTCCCACCATTAGTGCATTCCAATCGGCAGTAAAACAGATCGAAGGAAGAACAAGGACAGGTGCGGAGGAAGATGGAGACAGTGGGGAATTGGAAAGGGTGTAAAAAAAGGGAGGTATCGGGAAACACGAGCTCCTGGCATCAAAGGGACGTGCCTAATGAGATGCACGGCTGAGACAATAGACCGGCAAGGCAAGATGAGCCTCGAGCGGGGCCATTTGCCTTACAGTATCATCCCCCTCGTCATAAAGACATCTTCAAAGAACATGTGTCTTCCGTAGATGCCTTGGGAATCCCAGGGTCGCGAAGCGGACAACGTCCGTTCGCTGACTACTTGAGGGCAGGAGACAAAATGGATGCCATATCTAAGATGGAACCCGTGGGTACAGATAGAATAACCCACGTAACAGACGAACGGTTTAGGTTAGCACAGCGAAACTGTGTACACCCACTAAACTCGTCATTTGCGGTTCATAGATATCAGACTCGACCATATTCGTGCGAGTCAAAAACATCACTTACAGTTGTCACGGAACCTCAGACGCTCCTTTTGCCCTCATGTAGGCAAGCACTAGTCGGAATCATACTCGATATTCATCAGACCATCTAGATGTTGCTGTAACATAGCTCTGTCCAATCGAACTTCTTTGGTAACAGGCGGCTGTCTTATACACGCTGTAGCACAGAGGCCACATAAGGCAGGACCACACTGCACACAAAGGCAGCACGTGAACAGGAACGCCACAACAACTCCGATAATCATCAGAATCTTCCAACCCCAAGTCGACATCAGGCCCCAAAACCACCCAAGTAGCGTCCAACCCCCTACGTCCACATGTATGGACTCAGAGATTTTATGCAACTTTGAGATGGCTTGATAAACAGTTGGAGCATTATCAGGAATGAAAATACAGCAGCTCGAATGGATCACCTTACATACCCCACCTCGATCTGCTAAGATCACGTCTAAAACCATACGGTTTTGTAACATCATAAGTCTATCCGCCTGGAGTTCAGTGGTGATATTACCAAGGGCACTGGCAGTAATATTAGCTGTCGACTCCACCACTCGAGTCAACTGTCTCAGGTTCCTACTATTAATCATAGGCCCCCAAAACGGGAGGAAACCCTTGAAAAAGTCTCCTGCCTCTTGACCGGCAGTGTCCTCTTCGCTAATTACGCCCCTCACAACTCTAGTCTTGTGGTAGTCTGCATCTACAGTGAACGTCGGAGGCAACAAATTTGCGATAAAACATGAGCCCACAAAGTCGAAGGGCAACCATGCATGTGCACGATCATGGCAGATAAAGTATGTACCCTTGGCAGCCAGAAACACAGGGGACGAGACCATCGGCAATATGTAATTTTCAGTGCAAGCACTCTCTCCAAGTCGGGCTTTCGATCTTCGGCCACGACCTATTAGACAAAAATTACCAATGTGGGGTACGACCCATATCGGAGACGAGCTTTTAAGCTGTTTTTCACTGGCGAACACACTATACTCGCCTCTACTCAGGACCCTATAGGCTTGTACCTCTTCTTCGGGAATAAGCGAGGGTTCATAGATATCGCTATCTAAATCCTCTATCGCTATAGACAAAGGCTTTTGATACGAGCCACGGCCAGAGTAGGGGGATCGTGGCTCTCGATTTGGGTGGGAACCTAGTGCGCTTCGAAACATTGTTTGAAATGCTCGAGCGGAACCCTGGGAACTATACGGCAAAACCAAAAATGGAATTCCCTTAACTGTAGTATGTGGCATCAACCCACACACCCAACAATTAGTAGTGTTAACCACTAACTGGTGCTGGTGAAGGAGCTGAATAAAGGAATTATTGCGAAATTCTGCACGTCTAGCCTGCTCGTGTTCGGGTAAGATATGGAAAGAATGAGGAGATGCAGTAGAGATAAGTTTAGAGTCAGAAGTAGGAGCAGAAGTAGGTATGGCAGAAGGTAAGAAGTACGACATCATATAGTACACCCCACCCGCCAATAATGCAGAAACAGTTAAAAGCAATACAGATATCTGAAACATAAAACATTTCGTGCGGCTGAATTGTTGTAGCTCGAATCTTTGTGCCTGTGCTTTTTCCACGTCCATCAGCTTTGAAAACGCCATCCCCTATGACCGTCCGCAACGTTTCTTGACGCACTTCGTTCTGTGTAGCAATAGTCAATCCCTAGGAGGTCCCAGGAACCGACGGTCTTTAACCTAGCGTTAAGACCTACTAACCAGAAAGAAGTACGCGCGCGGCCCTACGGCCTTTATTTACAATATATATGCAATGTCTCTCAGCTGTGGAAGTAAAAATACATAGGAAAAAGAACCTTCAATATGTACAAGAATAATTGCAATGATACAGGTGTTCAGACTGATCGTGGAAAACGGGATAATGAAATTGCCAAGGGGCAAAACAATACTTTATTTGTCCTTAGTGCTGGATCGCAAAAAGTATCGAGTTTTCCCAGGACGTGTCTGTTCATCGAACAAAGGATCCGTTGAAGAAACAGAGTTCTGTTGATCAGTCGAATGTTCTGGTCTCGAGTCTTTTGATGACAAATGTTCAACAGTATCTTTCTGCTGTACTGGGGATTCTCCGACAGGTTGTGCGTCGCTGAAAGGAACAAACGCCGGCAATCCTTCGGACTCAGTTGAAGCAATGCCCTTCCTTACCCACGAGTCTGCCGGTAACGGAATAGGAACTTTCTTCGTATGGGTGGCATGCACCCAGTTTTTCCGGCCCTCTAAACGAACGGCAGTTCTCGTGGCAAGGAGGACCTGGTAGGGTCCGGTGAACCTGGGCTCCAAGTTCTTACGAGCAAAATTTCTGGTGACCACCCAGTCTCCAGGCTGGAGCTGGTGGCCTGGACCCTCCGTCTGCGTCGGCAATGCTTCGTAAACCTGTTGGTGAATTAACCTCAGTTTAGCAGTCAGATCATGAAGATAATCAATCAACATTGGGTACTCAAGATCACGGAACACACCTGGTCTAGGGACCCCCCACACATTCGCAGGGCGACCAAACACTATTTCATAGGGACTAAGCCCTACTCGGGAGTGTACAGTTGCCCTTGTTGACAGTAAGGCTAAGGGTAAAGCGTCAGGCCACGAAAGACCAGTCGTAGCCTGAATCTTTGCCAGTTTTAGTTTAAGGGTGCCATTATACCCTTCAACCAAACCAGCTGACTGGGGATGATTGGCGCTATGGAATTTTTGATTAATTCCAAGGCCTTTGCACACACTCTTCATCACACTCCCCACAAACTCACTTCCATTATCAGACCATACAACCCGAGGCATTCCGTACCGAGGAAAGTATTCCTTCAGTAGGATTTTTGCCGTTGACAAAACAGTGTTGTCCTTGAGAGGATAGGCTTCAATCCATCGGGAGAACGCGCAAACCACAACTAAAACGTATTTCAGGTTATTGCATCGCTCCATATGGATGAAGTCTAATTGAATCACCTCAAAGGGACACGAAGGGGGAGCAAAACTACCAGGAGGAGTTGGGGTTCCCTTACCAGGATTGTACAACATACATACCATGCAGTTCTTAACCAATCGTTCAGCACATTTCGTGATACCATCATTCTTCCACACAGGAGACAGCAACTTACAAATACCTTTCACGCTAATATGTGCTAACCCATGTGCCATTGTCACAATAGCCAGCACATACGCATCTGGCAACATCTATCTCTTATGTTCCGACAAGTCTACCCAACAACCATTCGCATCCAACTTTCCCGTACTCTCATTCCACTTCTTCTTTTCAGTCTCGGTGGCCTCATTTTGTATCGCCTTCACACTCTCGATAGTGTCCTCACACATACTAGTCTCCGCAGGCCACCTAACCAAACTTGCCACATACATTCGAGTGCTAAGGTTCCGGGCTGTCTCCTTAGCAGTCTCATCCGCAAACGCATTACCACGTCCAACATCATCCGTCACCTTACGATGTGCACTACATTTAACAATCGCTACCTGTTTAGGCAACGTAAGTGCATCCAAAAGATCGTTCACAAGTTGGCCATGCGAATCTTCGTACCATGCGACGTCATAAAACCTCTCTCTCTCCACAACCGTCCAAAGCTATGCGCAACACCAAATGCATACTGACTGTCAGTATATACATTCACACGTTTATCTTTTGCTAATACACATGCTCTAGTTAAGGCAATCAGCTCTGCAGCCTGGGCAGAATTCTGATTCAATCTCGCAGCTTCCACAACAGTACTCAAAGTTACAACAGCATACGCAGTGGTCACATCACCATTCGGCAATTTAAAACACGAGCCATCTACATACAATGTTCCATCTGGATCTTCTAAAGGAGTGTTTTTAAGGTCCACTCGACCTTTTGTTTCCTCCTCTGTTCGCAAATAGCAGTCATGGGCTGCTATTTCATCTGACTCTGTACTAATGGGTAACAAAGTTGCCGGATTCAGAACATTGCAACGTTTTATCTGAATATGACTTGCCAGCAGCGTCAACTCGTATCCGGACAACCTCGCACTTGTCAAGTGCTGAGTTTTCGTACGATTTAAAAGAGTGTCGACTGCGTGCGGAACCATCACCGTAAGCATATTATCCATGACCAATCCTGCTGATTGTCGGATGGACACCGCAGCTGCCGCTGTTGCTCTCAAACAACTCGGCAATGCTCTAGCTACCGGGTCCAAGGTCGAGGAAAAATATGCACATGGACGTTGCTTACCACCAAAAGGTTGCGTTAAGACGCTCAAAGCACAACCTTCCCTCTCGTGAACATACAATGTGAACGGCTTACTGTAGTCAGGGGTACCTAACACAGGAGCAGAACACAATGAATCACGTAATTCAGAAAAACTCTTCTGACATTCCTCTGTCCATGGTAAAGGAGTTGAAACATCCTTGCACGTAAGAGCCACCAATGGTTTCGCTAGCAATGAAAAATTTGGAATCCACTGTCTGCAGTACGACGTGATACCTAGAAAGGCACGCACATCTCTTTGTGTTGTTGGCACAGTCATTCGTACAATTGCTGCAATTCTCTCTGGGGTCAACCGCCTTCCCTCCTTTGACAATAAGTGACCTAGATAGGTTACTTCTTGACAACAATATTGGAGTTTAGAAGGTGACACCTTGTGATGTAAGTCACAGAGATGTTGCAGCAACGACACCGTAGCAATTTTGCAAATGTCCTGAGTATCCGCAGCTACCAATAAGTCATCGACATATTGGATTAAGGCCGCACCAGCCGGCAACGTAAACGCATCCAGTTGACCCTTCAAGGCTTGACTGTAAATCGATGGACTCTCATAGTAGCCTTGAGGAGCGCGTTTAAACCGGAAACTGCGTCCACCAAGAGAGAAACCGAAAAGGTCTCTGCTCTCTTCAGCAATCGGAATACTGAAGAACGCATTCTTTAGATCGATCACCGAAAACCAAGACGCAGATGCAGGAATCAGAGTCAGTAGTGCCGTGATGTCAGGCACAACGGGGAACTGAGGAATCACAATTTTGTTTACCTCCCGTAAATCGATAACAAAACGATAAACAGGTGGTTTCAAAGGATCGGTACATTTTAAAATAGGCAGTACAGGGCTGTTGCACACGTTTCCCCGAGTCTCTTCAATAACGTCTTTGTCGATCAAATCATAGATGATCGCTAACAGTGCTCGTTCACCATCAAGAGAGATACGATACTGGGGAATACGTGGCAATCGCACATTAGATTTCAACTGAACAACATAAGGGGAGATGTCAAGCAGGCCCACATCATTGGGACCTGTTGCCCATAGAGATGCAGGAAGTGAGCTCAATTCCGGTGGAAGCTTATCGAGAGACAAGTACATAGGAGAGACAACCCTCTCTCCTAACGTAAGCTTTACACCCGCAGGAGAACAATACAGAGTTGCGTACAAACGTTTTAGCAAATCCAGACCCAAGAGATTTTCACCACAACCAGTAGTCAAAATCAACGGAGCTTCAAGCTCACGTGGTCCAATTGTAAGAGGCAAAGGGCGTGAAACTGGATTGCTAACGGGGGCGCCAGAGAATCCAACAGAAACATTTGTTAAGCCAGACAAAGGTGCGCCAGGGAGTTTCGAATGCATAATGGAACTTTTCGCTGCACCAGTGTCCAACAGAAAAGGCTCAACGACGCCCGATGTAGCAACTGCGACGTAAGGCCCTCTCTGATCAACCGGAACTGATACTACTCCCTCTCCTTGTCTATGGCTGTCCTAGTAATTGCTGTCGTCAGTACCCTGGTCGACGTAATAATCGTCTACATTGTACTGCGCAGATCGTCCTTGCGATGATCCACGTTTTTTTTTTTGGTTTTTTTTTTTTTTTTTTTTTTTTTTTTTTTTTTTATCCTCATTTGCCTGGCCACCTCTTATTTAGCCTCCAACTGCCAACCACTCTATCCAGGTGCAGAGTTTCCTCTGCATCCTATGCTCTATTAGGTGGAATTCGGCAATAGATGGCCCGAAGAGTATCGTGGAAAAAGACTCCAAACTTGAAGTTTTATTCAGTTGAACTAGCCATTCTGAGCCGACTGGGGGGGGCCTAGTTCTTGGAGTTTCAAGGCATAATCATAGGACCGGGGAAAAAAGAAAAAAAAAAAAAACCCTGGTTATTGTCTCCAACGAACCAGAACATCCCAAAAGATACGGCTACGCTCGCCGCCTGATCTCCTCAAGTCAGTTTTAGAGGTTGCGTAGAGAGACGACAGCCAGCTTGCGTGGGTTGGTGCTGAATTTTCAATCCAAACCTTGCATATCTCTCTTCTTGCAAGCAGTATGGCAAAGAACAGAAATGTCCTAGCGTGAACTTGGGAAGAATTGACATCTTTAGCAAACTTACTCTACCTAGGATAGTTAGTGGGAGATTAGACCAAGATTTTAAAGATTTTTTAATTTCCTTAAGAATTCTCTCAAGATTAACCTGGGCAATTTGTGCGATATCTTGCACTATCCGGATTCCCAAATATCTCATTGAGTTTGATGTATTTAGCCGTAGGTCAGGTATGTTCCATGCCATAATGTCTGTTTTGGAGGCGTTTATCTCATAGCCCGAGATACGGCCGAAATCTTCGGCTCTCTCGATAACTACTGGTAGAGCGATCTCCGGGTCTGAGGTAAAGACCAAGATGTCATCTGCGTACAGGGCTACCCGCTTTTCCCACTCCCCGAACCTAAAAGATGGAATAGAGTCTTCTCGTCTGAGAACTTCCGCAAACGGTTCTATGTATAGGTTAAAGAGGAGGGGGGAAAGTGGGCAGCCCTGTCTTGTGCCTCTAGAGATCTTGAAGGATTCAGACAGCTTGCCATTTATTAGAAGCCGTGCTGTTGGCGATTTATATATAAGTTTTATTGTTCGACAGAGTTTCTCCCCTAAATTGACCTTCTTTAAAACGTCGTTTAAATAGGGCCAGTTTACCCTGTCGAAAGCTTTAGCTGCGTCTAGGGTGAAGGTTGCCAGTGGGATAGAAAAAGCTGAGGCGATATCGATTGCCCCCACTAGATCATATGTTAGGTCAGAAAGCTGACGCCCTTTAATGAATCCCTTTTGATCTTGATGGATTATTTCCCCCATTACTGATCCCAATCTAGCTGCTAAAATAGAGGCGTATATTTTGTAGTCATTATTTAACAATGATATAGGGCGGTAAGACCCACATAGTGTTGGGTCTTTTCCAGGTTTTAAGATCAAGACTATAGTTGCCTCGCTCCATGATTGAGGTGGGTCGTTACCGTCCCTCAGAATACCGTTGAAAAGGGCCGTCAGAGTAGGGACAATTGTATCGGCCAAGGCTCTATACAGTTCTCCGGGGAGTCCGTCAGGACCTGTAGCTTTTCCATGTTTTAGTGCGGTTACGGCCTTTTTAACCTCTGTCTCTGAGATGTCCAATTCCAATGCCTCACTTTGCACTTGCGATAACTGTGGAAGAGATATCTTATCCAGCCATGACTTCCTTGCCTGTTGGTCATCTATAATATCATCCCTATATATTTCGGCAAAAAACTGCGTAAAGGCAGTACTAATTCCTACATCTGATGACCTGAGCTGATTTTCCCCCGCTGCCATGATCCCTCTTATGTGGTTTTTTGCTTGGTCTGCTTTGACCCTCCAGGCTAAAATCTTACCTGATCCACGTTGATCGAAACAGTTATTAGAATTTGATGAGTTGTCTGAGCGGTCATTTTGAGCACCACGACCTCTACCACGTGATGTCTGCTGAGAACCACCACGCCCTCCTCTAGATGAGTTACCACTATTACGACCGTTTAGGACAGGACAATTGAATTTTATATGACCCTCCTGTCTACAATAGGCACACTGATTGTACCCTAACGAAGACCTTTGAGAAGAGGAGTCATTTTGAGATTGTGACCGATTAGACTGCGACTGTGATCTATTTTGCTGTGAAGCATTCTGATTCGAACGCGGAGGATACGCTTGCTGTAACAACACTTTAGTTTTAAGTTCTTTCGTCTTTTTATCAGCGCGGTCGTTCTCCTCTTTCTCTCTGTTCTCATAATACTGTGCTGTAGCAAATATTTGAGCCGAGGTAGAAACGGCCCACGCACTTTCAGAGTTTTTCAACTTACTGCCCAAGTCAGGCAATAAGTTAGAGACAAATTTATCCACGAACAACCGTTGACCACCCTCAGTGCCCATATCCTGCCCACTATGATCGATGAATGCCTCCTCAAATCTCGTAAAGAAGTCGGAGACACTCTCGTCCTTTTTCTGCTTATAAGCTGACAATTTGTCTCAATTCACCCTCATAGCTGGCATAAGAGTTTTCATTAGTGTAATTATTCTCTGAGGGAGAGCAGCAATCAACTGCTCGGGTTTAGCACCACCAGTTTGCAACCCATCAGCCGCTATAAGGGCAGCCCAATCGCCGCCCAATTCGTTAGGATGGTTTTCCTGACGAATCTTAGCCCAGACCGGTTGCGTTACTACATTGCCAAACAGCATATCAATATCGGCAAGATTCATTATCGTAGCATCTACGAGCTGCGATAACTCTTTATAATACCCTGCAGGATTCTTGCGAGGGTCAGGCAAAGATTGCTTCACCTGCAACACTTCTGATCGTTTCCATGGGAGATGAATCCATACTCTCTGGAAATGCGGCAGAATTGGCGGTGCTCGGGTGGCATCACCGGGCATCCATACTGGTGGAACTTCACGCATAGGAAACTGACCAGACTCATCGAACTGCCTCTCAACGTCCTCAACAAACAAGGCTTAAGGTATAGGAGTGGGACGGAAAGATAGCAACCGCTCAACAGCACGTCGAACGTTGGTATCCACTATCAGTCCGTTCGAGAACTGAAGTTGTAGATCAGACAAAGCGGTCAACACCTCGTCAGGTGCATCGGCCGATATCTGATCGCGCAAAACTTTACACATTTCTTCGAAAACAAATCTTTGTGTCGGTACATTGAATTGACAGAACGTGTCAAGTACAATACGTGTAGGATTTCTAAGAGGATGCGTCATCCAACTCATCGCCATGTTATATAGCGAAGCGCGTTCCCTACCACCGGGAAGCTGACTACGTCTCTGAGGACCATCTGAACCAGCGGACCCAAGGACAGGTCCAAGAGAATGAAAGAAGTTAGCCGCAACAGGAGAAGTACGACTACGAGTAGCTGGAGAAGTATAGCACAAGGGACTGACAAGAGAAGGAGTAGAAACAGAAGCAACAACAGGAGTTAATAGAGCAGGAACGGTAGCGGGAGCAGGAGTATGCGGAAGTGGAGGAGCAGTGGGAATAGCAGTAGGCAAGGGAGCAGTAACAGTCGGAAGAACTGGTGTAGGTTGAGGAACAGGCTGAAGAACAGGTGGAGGAACAGGTACAGGGGGAACCACTGGAGCGGCGGTGCCCTGTACATACGGAGGTGGTGATTTCAGAAGATAAGACATTAGAGGATCCTCAACTGGTTCTTCCTTCTTATCCGACTCTGTAGGCAAAGCAGGATAGCATTTATCTATGGACATACGCTGTAGCCTATCAAACACTTCCTTTTCCTTATCCTCCTTATCACGCTGAAACTGCTCTGCTTTCTTTACAATGGTAGCAACACCATCTCTCTGATTACGTTTAGTCTGTCTGATCTCCTTCTGTCGGGCTTCTTTACGCCACAACCGAAAGGCATCAAACATGGCCGGCCTTGACTTTTTCGCAAATAATTTAGCCTCTAGATTATCTAAGATTGGAGTCTCAAAGCTACCATGAGGTGGCCAACTAAGGACACCATCCTTCTTAGTATACCGAATCCAATAATCATTAAAAGTAATCGGGCCTAGCCCGTGCTTACTATAGAGCTCATAAGTGGGAGTTCCAACCGGAGGTATCGGACACGAGTCCTCCAGTCGGGAATCCGTACCGCAACGTCTGAAACAACTAAACAAAGTACAGCGACCAGGCATCTTGCACACTAGCCGTGTTTTACAAACTTCAAGGGTTACGGGAATTACCAAGTCCCAGCAAAGAGCAAAAACCCTCGGTTTTTGGCGTCTGCAGTCGTCAAATATCACAACAAAGTACCAAGAACCACAAATGCAATGGAACCATGCAACAACCAAGTAACCACAACCAAGAACTCTGGGAGCGACCCACAAATACTTAACTCAAAGATCGATGGCGTCACCAGGAAGGCCCGTCAATCGTCTCGCTATACCAAGGTCTACGCCAAGCGCCAAAACAGGTCTACAGTCAGGGCAGCAGTCCGTCGCAGCCGTCAGGAGGCGGGAATCTTCGCGGGAAAAGTCTTCGGGCCACTTATTTCGACAACAGGATCGATGAAGCGGAGTGCACCTTCCCTCGGAGATTTCACACGAAGTTCCTCACGATCGTCGGGCTTGGACCGGTACCACTGATGCAGCCCCACGTTGGGCGCCAACTGAAGGACTGGGTTATTTAAGACCAGCGGTGCCAGGGGACAACACCTGAAACCTTCGTGGGTAACCTGCTCCGGCGTACAGATGACAGAGACACGGGACACTTCCTTCGGCGTCAAAGATTCGAGCTTTATTTACTGCAGGGAACACAGAAGTCACGGCAAGTACAACGCGTGCAACTTGTGGAGACTGCTTCAAATTGCTACAAATGGGTCGCTCCTTTTATACATAATTCACCCATAGGTTTACATGGTACACAAAGGTTTATGGCTTGGTTCCCATAGTTATTCCCCAGAGGGGTCGTTTTGGTCTCTTTGATACATTCAAGGTCCGGAACATAAGTGCGGAAACATTTAGTGGTTCCCAACTGTAAAAACCCATCTTCCCACCATTAGTGCATTCCAATCGGCAGTAAAACAGATCGAAGGAAGAACAAGGACAGGTGCGGAGGAAGATGGAGACAGTGGGGAATTGGAAAGGGTGTAAAAAAGGGAGGTATCGGGAAACACGAGCTCCTGGCATCAAAGATGCCTTGGGAATCCCAGGGTCGCGAAGCGGACAACGTCCGTTCGCTGACTACTTGAGGGCAAGAGACAAAATGGATGCCATATCTAAGATGGAACCCGTGGGTACAGATAGAATAACCCACGTAACAGACGAACGGTTTAGGTTAGCACAGCGAAACTGTGTACACCCACTAAACTCGTCATTTGCGGTTCATAGATATCAGACTCGACCATATTCGTGCGAGTCAAAAACATCACTTACAGTTGTCACGGAACCTCACTATTCTAAACACTAATGACTCTCGCCCTCCCTTTTTCATCCTCACGATGCGTTTGGAAGGGACCTGACACTAAGGAACACATAATTTGTAAATATAACCTTGCCCAATTTATTTTCTTTATGTTATTTTAACCTCGCCGTTTTGCCTCATATGATATCCTGCTCCTTCGCTCTATAAATATATTCAAATACGCTACGTAAAAATAATCATTTTACTGAATGTTAATTACCTCCAATCGTTATTTGTGCCCAATTGCGCAATACATATGTTCACATGCTCACGCCAATTATACTGCTCTCTCCACCTTGTTATATCAACCAAACCGTCTGTGCCATTTTGCAATCCCGACAACTTGATGTCTGTTACCCTAATGGGTATCCCCATTGTATCTCCCTACTACTACAATCGGGGAACCCTTCTTGAAATGTATATATAAAAAAATGTTTTTTTTAAAAATGCTTTTGATAATATAATTTAATGCCGGCAACCTTACTGTACATACCAATGTGATATCTGATTCTTACTAATTATCCCTCATGCTATGACCTCTGCTCTCACCTACAACCTAATCTTTCCTCCACCCATCTTGCCTCTCTTACTGTCAAATATCATTGAATGCATATGTACTTGACATAATATTAATTTTTTACCTTGCCTCAACTATACTAGTTTCAAACCATATTGGTTGCCCTAACTCATCTATCACACCCATTTTTTCTCTGACCCTCTATGTCTTTTCTCAAAAAAATGAATATCTTCTCTAACCTACTGGATCCCTCTCGAAAGGGTTTTAGGCTGGGTCATAGCACGGAATCAGCACTCCTAGCGGTTACAGAACATCTCTGGTCAGCTGTTGATGAGGGTCGAACGTCGGCGCAGATTCTGTTAGATCTGAGCGCTGCGTTCGACACAGTGTCGCATGACATACTGCTGCAACGCCTTGTGGAGGCCGGAATTGTGGGCTCGGCCCTGGAGTGATTGGGCTCATTTCTCCATGAGAGATCATTCACGGTCATTGCCCCCTGTTTGCCTCTGGCAGTCATCCAGTTAAACAAGGGGTGCCTCAGTGCTCTTCCCTCAGCCTCAATTTGTTTAATATCTATGTTCAACCTTTAGCTGCAGTTGCCAGTAGTAGAGGTCTGACCATGGTTTCCTACGCTGACTATACTCAGTTGGTGGTGGCACTCTCTAACAACACTGAGCGGGATGCCCTCAAGTTTCAGGGCAACCTTGCGGCATTGGCCTAGTGGATGAACAGCAACTGCCTCCAACTGAACTCTAACAAATCAGAGGTATTGTTAGTAGGAAGGGACCATGGTCAGTGGAGTGATCTCTGGTGGCCAACTAGTCTTGGTAAACCCCCTCCCCCAAACAGGTAGTAAAGAACCTTGGAGTATGGCTCAACTCTTCCTTAAATTATTGAGTCCAAACAAACAAAAACGTCTGGGACATGCTTTGGACTCCTCTGGGGGCTTAGACCCCTGTTGGGCTTTTTTGATGCCTCAACGCTTCAGGTTATCATTCAGGCAACTGTTCTGTCAAGACTCGACTATACCTGTTCCCTGTATTTAGGGTCCAACAAGGCAGAGGTCTTGAGGTTGCAAAGGACACAGAACGCAGCTGCAAGAACACTTCTAGGTCTACGCATATTCCGCACTGTGACTATTGCTATCCGAGGTCTGCACTGGTTACCAGTGGCCAGACGCATTGAATTCAAGATCTTGTGCATTGCTTTCAAGGTTTTGAAGCTGGCCACGCCTCGCATTTTGACTGATCTCCTGTTGCCCTATGCCCCCACACGATGTATTCAGTCACAGGGCCAGCATCTGGTGGTGGTTCCTCGGCCCCGAAGAGTTCAGGCTGGTGCCCGCTCTTTTCGTTTTAGAGCCGCCACCCTCTGGAACTCGCTTCCGGTGCAGATTCGTGGCCTTGACAACTACTTTGCATTTAGAAAGGCCATCAAGACCTTCCTTTTCCCGGCTCCATAGTCTCTTGCATGCTCTCTGCTGTGTTGTCTTTCCTGCTCTAGCGCCGGGACGCCCCTTTGCTGGGTCTGCTGTCATGCTTTACAAGTTAAGATAACATAACATAACAATCTTACTTTGGAACTCCTTACACCACTACCAAAATTATTTGTCCTTTGTGCTCCTTCCTGACCTCAATCCTTTTCACTCTTCTAATCTTAACTACTAAATTCGTTTTTCCCATGTCTTTCTCTTACCTACTAACAACACAGTGCCTTTTCTCTTCACCTCCTGTCACGGGGTCACCCACCACCCCTGTGTTTCTCTATGTACTATATGAATGTGTATACAGCCTTGGCCGGATAGCCATGTAAAGGGGTGAAACACGTTGTTCTGTTCACTCACTATCACGGATAGGGTGACAACACCACCATAAAAAACCTACAAAAAGAATCAATGTGTGATTGGAATTTTTCTGCAAAGAATATAGATACCGAGCCTTGCCCTGACAATCTTGTTTGTCTCTAACTACATGTCTGGGATGGGTGACATCTGGGCTTTGCGCATTCCCTCCAGACAGCCGCACACAATAGAAGCTTAGGTATGACTGATGGGCCATCCACATCCTGATAGGTCATCCGGAGCAAGATGGGATGGATGGGCTGAGCCTTACACCTGAATAGGCTATGCCTCTCCCAACACAAAGGGCTGCAGACCCCTAATATGATTCTGGAGCCATGTAAGGAAGGACAGGAACCCTCTGCACTTCAAATGCCTCTCTTTGAATTCTCCCCCACTTTAAAGATACAACTGAGTATAAGTACTGGACCAACTCAGTACACTTCTGGAACTGTGGCCATTCTGCCAGGAAGACGGAATGTTGTGGTGCTGTAAGTACTGTTCCACATAAAACAGCCACCCAAGTGATTTTATTATCAATTTATAATTGACAACATTTTGTCAATTTTTTTTTACTTTCTAACCTGCTCCTAAATACACACAAAAGTGTGACGGGATGTCCATACACACCACCGGGTATTATGTACAGAACCAATGTGATTGACGCCATTTAAAGATGGAGACCAAGGAATTGGTTATAGTCCATTTTTAGTTTCGTCTAAACGTGGGTGCGTCGATTGCCGTCATGAAGTAATCAGGTGCATTTAAAACTGCCTACAGGTACAGCGTTTTGCTTTGTGGTGGAGACTATGGTTTTCAGCAATTCACCATACTCTACGGTGACGTTTACACTATACCTTCAGGTGAGCAGCGATTATTTTTTTTTTATGTCACATAGTACAGTGACAGTAGATGGATCTCTTTTATTTATAAGATCTTTGGGTTCTTCTTTTTCGCAGTTCAGAGATTCCCGGTGGTTTTTACTACAGTGAATCTTTACCTTCAGTGTGCTTTTCTTTAGGAGCAACAGTGATCGTAGTCGGGGTAAGCAGGCGTGTGATTTTTGATCTCAGCTCGTTAGAGTTCAAGTGTTAATTAAGCGCAATATATGATGTTTTTTTCAGATAGTAAGTGAGAGCCATCTCTAACTCATTTTAACATAGGAGATGCAAACACAACGTTCTTTGACCACTAGGTAACTGTTAAATTTTGTTTCTCTGAGCTTAATTCATCACGCAGTGCTCAGTGTTGTGACAGTGGGTTTGTGGTGATTTTTCTTTTGGAGTTCTGTAGTGTAGTTCCTATATTCCAAATAGGCTCTGCATATTGGAATATAAAACCCTATAGATATGACATAGGACTGAGGTCAGTATGTCTCTATCGAATATACTAAACTTAATTGAGAGTGCCAGCTAGCTCAGAGGTCACTAGAAACTTTCTCGAATACAAAGAAGGGATTAGTTTCTGACAACCGCATAAACATGACAACTTTGTTTCCCTAGGGCTGGAACAAATATCTTCAGAGTTGTGGAAACAATAGATATCTATTTTACTCAGTCAATCGTGCGTGCTTCGTTTCTACAGAGTTTGTAGAGTAAATAGAGAGAAAGACGTTTCAATAAAAAGGGTTTATTGAACAGTTTTCTTTCTCATACAAGAGAGGTGAACTGCTACAATCGTTAGACAGAATACAAAGTATAATGCGTACAGCACAAACAGTAATATAAAATAATACTGTAATAGTATTGTATGGTTTCTAAGCCATATCAAAATACATACATAAATTACACAGGCTAAAATACTCAACTGGTGCTTCTAAAATACGCCTACCCCAATGTACCTAACCTAAGTCTAGTATGAGGGAAGAATTAAGCATGGTCTTTAGCATAGGTTTAGTTTTGCCAAGAATCGCCAAAGGTTTCTCTAGGTTCTAATCAGCTCCATACCTTAGAATAAATGAGGTTTGGTATCTCTGTCTCTAACTCGATTTCCCAACACCCCACAAGGGGAGTCAGAAACACTGGAGCTGGATTCTCCGCAGGAGAATGTCAGCTTCTTGCCAGTGCATCAGCTGGTGAGTCAGCTTCCTTCGGCACTTGCTGTAGCGAGCTGCATCGGGCAAGCAGGTTGTTGAACTGCACCGGACCACACTGTGCTTTGCCATAGCAAGTGAAGGTATATTTATACCTTGAAGGTGTTTAGGAATGCGACCTTTGACGTAAAGTCAGGGATATGAACGTCATGGATGAACCCCTAAGGAATAGTTGTTCATGTCTAATAATGAGTTTCTTGGAGAAATCAATATCCAGGCTAGGGGAAGTCCCTTCTGCTTAAGAGTCGGGTTTTCCAAGAAATCGTTGTGACATTTGGTGAATGAATGGAATAGCCAAGCCTGTATTTGGGCATCATGGGCTATGCCTAAATAAGAGCAACATAAATTGTAACTATATAAGGGCATGAATCAGGAAAATTCATTTGGAATCTAACACGCCATACAACAGTTCTTACACCTTCTCCATTGCTTTAGAGCTCTACAGAGAGTGGCTTTCTTTGGTTACCACAGTTAAGAGTAAGTTTCCAGGCAGTTTTTGTCATGATAATTGTATTGGCACTAATACGTAGCAGTGGAGCCGTAATCAGGGTTACGCTCTTCACTATTGACCTATTGGTTTGGTGAACACTGTTTGTTAATTGTTTAATTCTAGCATGTTTGATAACGTTGTTGTTCCACCATAAAGTCACTGCCATATTCTTTTTAGTTTTACTTCACTTCTCTACGATCACAATTTTCTCTTGTAAAGTTCTCTATAATCACATTTTCTCTTGTAGAGTTCTGCACAGTACAACTTCACTCATCACTGCTCTGTATTGCCGCACGTAATCTATATTCAAGGTTCATTCAAGGGTCATGAGACAACGGCCATTAGAATGCTTGCACGCGGGGATAATTCCCCTGCTGAACGTTCTATGAAAATGGGTGTGGCCGTGACTAGCTCAGCTCGTCATGAACACACGAGAACCGTGGCTCATGACGAGCTCAACTCATCATGAGCACCGGGGTGCTGTGCGTGCCCCCCCTGCCCCTAGCACAGCAGGGGAATATGCCCCGCAGTGAAGGGGTTAAGGGTTGATTCTATGTTCCATGCTTTGCATCGAGTATACCGGTGAACATTCACCAGAAAGGTTATTATCATCATACTCTCCAAAATCCCGGTTTGATGGAGAGTTGACCTACACCCTGAAATCAGGGAGACAATTACTAATAGCTCAGGATCCATGAATAATAGGTTAAAAATCAATGTGGTGACCCAGTGTGGCTTTTTACTTTTTTATTCATGTATTTGCAGAGTTTTATATAGCGCGAAACACTCGCTTTCGTATAACAGAGTTTTTACAGGAAAGACAAAAGGAGATATGATACAAACAGTGACAGTGTATGAAACATGTTATAGATAATGAAGATCAATATTTACATGAGCAAAAGGATAAGAGGAGAGATAGATTGAAGTTAGATTTTTTTCAGAATAGGAGTACCCTGGCCAATTTCGAGGCTGTTGTGTAAGGAGCCTTGGGTGAGTGAGGCATTGATTATTTTTGTCCATAATGGGAGTAGGAGATGAACGGACTCATTGAGGAATTCGGAGGGAAGGGGATAATTGAAGTGCTGGAGTACTTCAGAGAGGTCAATAGATTTAAGATGTCATTTTCACTGAAGGATTTTACGCTGGAGCAGGCAATGTTATTTATAAGTGTGGGGGAGGTTGACTCAGGCATACACCTTCATCAAGTGGGGTAGAGTGTGGAGGCTTCGTATGGTAGGAGTTTCATAGCATTCTGGATATCGGTGGAGAGTAGCAAGGTTTTCTCAGCAAAGAAGGAGGCAAAAGATTTGCAGTTAGTCAGTGTTTCATTGACTGAGGATTGCTTTGGCGGGTCGTCTGGTTTTTGATCATTTCAAACAATTTTTTAGGTTGATTAAATTCCATGTATAGTTGATTTTGGAAATAATGCTGCTTTAGTTTTACTGATGTGCCTATCATAGGCGTTCCATCTTTTCATAGAAGTTTGCAATTGGACAGAGAGAGGGTATGTCTCCATGTTCTTTCTGTAAGTCTGAGGTGTGGGCATTTCTTGCTGAGATTACAATTGAACCAGTGAACCAGGGGTTGGATCTTTTAGATGGGATTCTCTTTAGTTGTTTGGGGGCAAGGGTATCCAGATTTTAGACAAGTAATTGATGTATTATTTAGGGAGGTAATGAGCATCATACATGGAGGAGGGCAGGAGCAGGATGTCGTTACTAAAACCCGATATAATGAGTGGGTCAATGTTGCAGGTGCCTTGGACCCAGTGTTTGGCTTTCACAGGTTGATAGCCCTTTCTGAAATGAGCAAAGTGATGCAGTGGTGGTCAGTCAAGTCACAAAGTAGGATAGATTCAATTTGTATGGGGTTCTCTTTAGCAATGATTACTTCTAGGATGACCCCTTTGTTTTCAGCTTGGGGGCGGTTTAGATCCTCGAGGAAAGATTTAAAGCTGTTTACGAGAGGGTCACATGCATTGTATTATTATTTTTTTTTTTATATTTGTATTAAGCCAGTAGACCATTACAAAGAAAAAGAAAAAAAACACAAGGTATCCAGAACATGACAGGAAATTAAAACATGCAGAACCAAAACACAGTACAGAAAAAAGAACATAGGAGGCTATACAACGTCATAAAAACAAATTACTGCTGGATTCACTATTATAACCCATATATATATATATATACACACACATATATATATATACACACACATATATATATATATATAATATATATATATATATATATATATTCACTGAAAAAACCATAGGTTTCACACCAGTTATAGTTAGGAATTAGCATTTAAAAAACCTATTAAATTCACTGACAAAACCAGTTATAGTTAGCTGGAAATTTTACTGACATAAAACCATTGAAATTCCCACGTTATAGTTAGTTGGACTCACTATAACTTGCGCGCCTGCAATGCACTGCTGATGACGTCACATATTACATCACTCATGACATGGTCAGTGACATCACTCATGACATCACTGATGACACCATCCTTGTGACAGAGTGACAGACCTAATTTCAGTGTAATGTAACGCTTGAAACAAATATTCAAAAATAGAAACAAACATTTTCAAAAAAATGGAGATACCCAAACCAGTAACAACAACCAATTCAGTAATTCCACCATCTATATACTCATCCACTCATTCACCAACAGTTCTATATAGTCACTCATATATATACTCACTCATCATATGTAGTGATACACCTATACATCCTGTTACACATCAGCAGTCATCCAAAAGTTACTCACACACATACTCACACATGCACATAAACTATTGAACATCCATTTATTTGCATATACATTTATACACACACTACCACCTTACTTCTAAGGAAACTTACACATACTTACTCTCTTAAACAATCACTTATAGAAACACATACTTATTTAAACAGGAACTCCTACAATCTCTCACTATATATACTATACTCACTTATATACATCAATACTCACATATACTAGATTAAAACATATGTCGTTAGTAATGAAGACACTAGTGAGACAGTCATTCACTCACTAACACACACATATACACACTCGTCCACCCATACAGTCCTGCACATATTCTGTCTTCAAAACACATACAAACAGTGAGTCAGTCACCAACCCCTGCAGCCACTTATACACAAAGAGAAACACTGATACAAACATTTAAATATTTAAACAATACTCGCTAATATATGTATTCACTAAGATACACTTAATAAGCCAGTTAACCAACCAATTTTTTTTAAAAAAAACATCCATTTACACACTTATTTAAACATTTATTCTTCCATCGACCTTTACAAATACATATATAAAACAAATTTATTTTTCAGAAAGACACACATTCACTGGATGGTGTCATCAGTGATGTCATGAGTGATGTCACTGACCATGTCATGAGTGATGTAATATGTGACGTCATCAGCAGTGCATTGCAGGCGCGCAAGTTATAGTGAGTCCAACTAACTATAACGTGGGAATTTCAATGGTTTTATGTCAGTAAAATTTCCAGCTAACTATAACTGGTTTTGTCAGTGAATTTAATAGGTTTTTTAAATGCTAATTCCTAACTATAACTGGTGTGAAACCTATGGTTTTTTCAGTGAATTTCAAAGGTTTTTTAAATGCTAATTCCTAACTATAACTGGTGTGAAACCTTTGGTTTTTTCAGTGAATTTCAAAGGTTTTTTTAATGCTAATTCCTAACTATATAAGACCTGAAAGCCCACCAGGAATCTCCAGTATGCGCCAGGGGACTGCATTGCAGAGAGGTGTAATGAAGCCACAACCCTTTTTACACCTCTCTGCAACGCAGCCCCCGTGCATGTTTGTAGAGGGGGGACTAATTCCCCTTGCATACTGGGGGTCCCTGGATCATATCTGCCCAAACACCGATATTCCGAACGATTGTAAATGACTTTTCTTGAGAAACATTTGGATTTGGATTATCATGTCCTATACTTTGGAATTTTTGAAAGACTGACTTTGAGGATGCTATAAATTACTCAAGTCTGCCCGAATTGTGTGGGTAAAATTGATACCTAGTCACTTTTAATAAGAATATACTTATGTCTCGTCTAACATTTGGAAGAAATATCTAGTTATATGACAACGGGATACCGACATAACTTGAAGGAAATAAGAACGCCCTGAAGAAGTTCTGTTGTACAGAACGAAACGTTTCGGCTGGCTGTGGTACATAAACTTAAGGAAAATAAAAGCATTTGAATATACACCAAGATTCAGCGCTTCAATAAGTACTCTAAGTGATATGATTTGATTGGACTCATTGTGAAAGTGGTGCTGTGCCAAACTTTGGAATATTCTCCACTACTCTCTACTACTTACTCTCTCCTACTCTCTACTACTCACTCTCTACTGCTCTCTACTACTCACTCTACTACTTACTCTCTACTACTCTCTACTACTCACTCTCTACTACTCTCTACTACTCACTCTACTATTCACTCTACTACTCTCTACTACTCACTCTGCTACTCTCTCTACTGCTCTCTACTACTCTCTACTACTCACTCTCTACTCTCTATTACTCACTCTCTACTCTCTACCTCTCTACCTCTCTCTTCTTCTCTCTCTACTAATCTCTACCTCTCTACCGCTACCTCTCTACCTCTCTACCTCTACACCTCTACCTCTCTACCTCTCTCTACACGCACACATATAGACATATATGCATATATATATGTGCATATGCATTTATATATATGTATGTGTATGTATAAAAAAAACAACTAAACATTTTTTTTTCTAAACAGCTACTTTTAAAACTGTCATTCTTTTTTCCCATGGTACGCTCCCCGGTACGCGCACCCGTGCGCGTACCGGGCGCTCCCCCCGCGAAAATCAAAAAAAAAAAAATTTTTTTTTTTGCCTTGCGGGGCCCTTTTATGGCCCCACATCAAACCTAGGGGGTCAGGGGGGGTCTACTCTGCCCCCTTATGTTCATTTCCCTCTTTGTTTTGGCCACCTCTTGTGTCTCGATTTTACCGAGACACAAGATGGCGGCCGCTCCGGACTGTTTAGAATGTTTACAGACACCCGAGAGCCAATCAGCTTTCCTCGCGCAAGTCGCGTGGCGCGCACGGTACGCGCACCCGTGCGCGTACCGGTGCGCTGCTATAGATATATATATTTTTTTGAACCTTAATTACTCAAAATCCACTGGAGCACATATCTTGAGACATAGCAAAGGCACATCGGGCTACCAGTCCCTACAATTTTGCCAAGTTTGGTGGAAATCCATTCAGCCGTTCGGGCTAAAAGTGAAATCGACCGCCCTATGGAAATTAACATGGGGAAAACGCGTTTTGGGACCCCCCTTTTATCTCGGCCCCCGCTTGACGAATCCCCCCCAAACTTTCAGGGAAGGACCGGACCGCCATGAGACCATTTTCCTGAAAATTTCAGGCAGATTCGTCAACCGGCGCCAAAGTTATTCAAAATAGAATGTTGAGATTTAACATTGAAAATTATCCTAACTATAACTACCTACTGGCGACCGCCAGTAGGTAATATATATATATATATATATATATATATATATATATATATATATATATATATATATATATATGCAAATTTAGAATCCGATCCGATCCACAGAATTCAGACAAGCCCACAGTTTCACCGTTGAAGTTCTTTATTCGGCAGGCACAGAGGTCAAGAGATAACGCGTTTCGAACAACAAGTTGTTCTTGGTCATATATATATATATGATGTCCCCTCTGGAGGCCCCAACCTCCTGTACATTGTTTAAATCCAGATTTTTCCTTCGCATGCATACGATCCAGCATACTTCCCATGAGGCTGTAAATAAAAATTATTAAAGATTAAAGGAGGATATAATCTTTCCCAACCAAACAGGAATTAAATAAAGTCTTTTGTTACCAGCAATGGAAATTCCATTAAAGCCCCCCAAATCACTACGCCCAGTCTACATTTCCATGGGCTTTTGACAGGGTTCAAACTAGTCTCAAGTTTACAGATGGCGAATAGCCTTCCTCTCCACATCTCAAACGTAGGGGGTTCTTTCTGATGCCACAATGAAGCTATACACAGTCTTGTGACTGAAATATATTTTAAGTATCTATATATACATTCCATGTGTGGGCACTTCATCCTCTATAACCCCCAGCAACATATCTAATGGGGTTATCTCAATGTGTGCCCCTGTAACTTCAGTTAAAAATGTCTGCATCCAATCTATCAACAATTTCAGATCTGGATATGTATCGAACATGTGAACTATATCTGTCTGTTCCCCCCCACATTGAGTGCATTTATCCTCATTTACCCCACCCCATTGTGCAATTTTAGCCGGTGCATAATATAAAAGAAACATGGTTTTGTATTGTTGCGTTTTCAAGTTTGAGGTTATTAGGAGTTTCTCGGCTAGGAAGATAGATTCTTGTAGAATATTACCTTCTATCAACACTCTAGTATTCCATTTAGCATTATGTGCCTCAACATCATCTTTTTGTACATCAATAAGTGCCTGATATATATTCCCAATTTTTCCCTGAGCCATCACGATTTCTAAAAGATTGCTTTTCTCAGCTAGACATAAGATGTCTCTCCTGTATAAAAAGTCCCGGTTCTGCAGTTATTTACATTTGAGGAAGATCATATTTAGCCATCAATGTAGCATAAGTCTTAACACCATTGCTATCTACCAGCTGGCCAAGGTTGTAATTCCTTTGCTTCTCCATCTGTCATAATACCATCTAGAAAAATAGCTGGAAGTAGTGCTGCTGCATCCGTGGATGTATAGTAGTTTATCTTGCCAATATTTAGCTGTCTCTTTATTTGGCTGCCAGGCCTTGTATGCAGTGTGGAGCACCTTGAAGCGAGTCTTCTTGTAATAGCTCAGCTCAAGAATATAAAAAAAGGTTCTATCTGTCCTTGGGCCAAGTAATAACTGTTGTATATGAGGCACATCCCCTGGACTTTTGCCATTAGTTCCAACCAGTAGAATTCCAATATGCTGTAATAAACATGTCCAATAATAAAATTGGAAATTGGGTACTGCCCATCCCCCTCTATCCCTTGGCAGGGTCATACATTTCGATGCTTGCCCGGGCTTCCCCTGTGCCCATAGAAACTACTGCAGATATTGTAATCTCTGCATTTGTAACCTAGTAATCTCAAGAGGTGCTGCCCTAAAGAAGTACCTTTGGAAGCACATTCATTTTAAGAACATTGCATCTTCCCAGCAATGACAAATGTTGACTTTTCATCTTATCTAAATCTTTTTTCATCTTGCTAAGAAGAGGTTCCCAATTAATGTTAATCATTGTATCCAGGCAGGCATTCAGATGTGTTCCCAAATATGAGGCCTCCTTTAAAACTCTCTGATCACTGAATTATGTTTGATCAGTACAAATTACCTATGTCTTGGCTAGATTTAGTTTATAGCCTGCATTCCTCCCAAATATTGCTGCCAATTGTTCAGTCTGCTCCAGTGTAATAGCAGGGTCCGGTGAAACTATTGCAATATCATCTGCATATGCAAATATATCAACCCGTTCTAGCCTAGGGACTAATATTTGTTCATTCAGTCTTTATTCTAACAGGTTTAGGAACGGGTTGATATATATCGCAAATAATAGGGGGGAGCAGGGGCATCCTTGTTGGGTGCCTCTCTTGATATAGTTAGTGGATTTGATTCTAGCCCTAGTGTATATATTCATGCCTTTGGGGATCTCTACATTGTCCTAATTGCCTGAGTAAACCCTGCACCAACACCATGCCACCTCAGTGTAACCCATAAAAATTCCCATGAGACACAGTCAAACGCCTTTTCTGTGTCTAATAATATCACCCCACAAGGCATCTACGTGTTTTGGCAATATCTAGCAGTGTTGTTACTCTGCTTATATGGTTGACCGTGTCTCTACCTGGTATAAACCCATGTTGGTCGACTGACGCCAAGGCCGTGATAACCTGAGATAGACGTGACGCTAAAATTTGTGCGTACACTTTACAGTTGCAATTTATGGGAGATATTGGTCTAAATGACCTTGGGAGTGTGGGAGGTTTATCTTTTTTTAAAAACACAATAATACTTGCTTCATCCCAGGATGCCAAAGCAGCACCTTTTTGTGCCTCCCAACACATCGCAAGCATATCTACCTGAATTTCTGGTAGCAGTAGCTTATATATTTTTCGTGGCAGTCTATCAGGACCTGCAGCTTTTCCCATAGCCAGCGAACCCACAGCATCTGTCAACTCCTGCATTGATATTGGTTCCTCTAATGCCTCTTATCTTCTTCATCCAGGATTATCCTATGGGGGTCCTTGTATAGCTCCTCCTGACCATCTATGGTATGAGCATCTTCAGAATACAGCTTCTAGTAAAATGTTCTAAACACTTCTAGAATACTCTCTGGTGTTTCTACTGTATTTCCTGCCAAATCCTCAATTGCCACTATAGAGTTCTTAGCCTCCTTACATCTGATCTTTTTTGCAAGGCATCTGCCTGTTGTTTCCCCAAACTCATAGCAGTCTTTCCTGAAAAGATGATATTTTTTGGCAATATCTTTAACCCATTCCTCGTTAATCTTGGACTTGCCCCAAGCCTCCTCTGTTTGTGGCTGTGTAATGAATGCCTTATCACGCACTGCCTCGATTAGTCTACATTCTGATGGGCTTAAATCCTCATATAATTGCATCTGGTGTTGTCTAAATTGTTTCTGCATGTGTAAACCAAAACTCAGTATCTCCCCCCTGAGTCCTGCTTTTATTGCATCCCAAACCGTACCTAATTTAGAAGAGCCTTGATTTATGGTCACCCATTTAGGAATGTAGGTAACAAACTCCTCATTTAATAATAGTTTCTTCAAAAGAGAATGTACTTCTAAGTCGCATTAAGGCATACAATACCAGTTTCAGCATAACTGGATAATAATCCGAGGTTATACGAGGAGAGATCCATATTTGAGCATCTTTTAGGAGCGTTTTAGTTACAAAAAAGTAGTCTAATCTGGTCAGCTATTGATGGGGGCACGAGTAGTGTGTATACCTGGGTTCAGGATGTTTTAACCTAGTCCATACATCAACTAGTCCATGTTCATGGAGAAGCTGATGTAGAGCTTTATGCAACTTGGGTTTCTTGCCAACATACTTATCTCCCCCAGGCCCTTTAATAATATCTTCAAGTTGAATATTAAAATCGCCAGTCAGAATCAAATGCCCAATTAGCTAATTCCATATTGAGATATTCAATAACATGCTTCTCATCGTGATTGCAGCCATATAAAGAGCATATTGTGCAGTTCTTATTAGCTATAATACATTCCATCATGGCCCATCGCCCATATTTATCTGTAGAAGTCTAAGTCGTTTTTAAAAGACCCTTTTTGGACAGAATAGCAAACCCACGAGTAGTAGTCCCTTGTGTAGTGCAAACCTGCATCTCCAAACCAAGCTCTCTCAGATACTTATGCTTGTTCCAAGGGATATGTGTCTCTTGGATACAAACTATATCGTATGACATATTCCTTATTTTGCGGGCTACTCTTTGCCGTTTCCCCCTATAATTGAGGCCCGCACACTGTTAGACCCGCCATTTATCCTGGTTTGGGACAATGTATAACATTTCCTGTCTTTCTTGGCTGCCTCTTTCTCTTTCTTTCTTTCTTTCTTTCCTTCATGAGTATAAAAATGGCTTCTGACTTTGTTTGGGATTTTTACCCCCACAAGCACACACCCCCCTGGCAGCCATCCTCCTCCCCAGAGCATAGCGGCTTCCTCCCTCCACTGTCCTGCCTCCCCTGCCACTAGAAGGCACCCCCTTCCCCAACAAGAAGGCTATTAGACCCCACGCTCTACAGTGATGGAGAGCCTCGCTACCACCCCTGTCCCCCATGTGCCCCGATGCGTTCTACCCTTGTCTCACCTAAATGTAACACACTTAAGAAAACCCCCTTTAAACATTATAGTGAAAATTTCATAGACATACAGATCAAAACCATTTCACACTCAATTATCTTGGAGAAACGATAGAAGCATTATTGTTACTTATGCTATCTGCATCTGACCATCATTATATATATTCTTTCCCTAGTGCTTAATCTCTTGCAGATACTCTTTCGCCTTCATCTCAGAGGAGAAAAATCTTGTTTTATCTTCATAGATAATTTTTAAATTAGCAGGAGCTAAAAGAAATGCTTGAGCCTCCTTCTCTTGAAAAGGTGCAATTAGTTGTCTAAGTTGCCACCACTTTTCAACAGTAGTGGGGCAAAAATCAGGGCGAACAAAGAATTCAACTCCTGCTGCTTTCCACTGTCTTTCTGGATGGATAAATCAAATAGTGCCTCTCTAGCCAGGTAATTACAGAGACATATGAATATAGCTCTAGGTCTTGCGTTAGCCGGATTTTGCTTTACTTGAAACGGAAATTAGTGAGCCTGCTGTATCTCAGTATCCCATGACAATTGGACTAGCTCAGGAAATACCTCAGTGAAAAGTTTAACAACAAAATTACGGGGATCTACATCCTCAATCGGGTATATCAAGAGATCTTTGATTATTCTGCCGGTTTTCCATGTCCTCGATCTTCCAGGATAGGTCATCCCAATGCATTGTTAGTGCCTCAGTTTTCGTCCTCTGTGCCACTATCGCGTCCTCTAAGGTAGAGATGCGGGTCTCTGCTTCCATTATCCTCCCCCGATTTCTGAAAAAGTTTTGGTAATCCGTCCTACTGAGTTCTGTAATTTTCTGCACGCACCTTGAGTTTTTAGGCTTTTTGCCCGACTTTCTTCCCTATGGGCCATCTTCATCTCCTATATGAGTGTTAAAGAAATATCTCCCGATTGCTCTACTGCCTTCTGCTGCTCTTGTCGGCCTACAGAGTGCCCATTACTGTAACCACCTCAAGCCCTGCACGTAAAATGTTGGCCTGGATCTGCCTGACCACCAGCCCGATCTGATATATGTGGAACTGGTTTCTTACGTATTGTCCCAGTGGTAGATATTCTATCATTTCTTCTCTGGGTTTTTTCTTCCAGGCATATGCTGCTGGTCTCACTCCAGTGTCTATGTGATAGATTGGGGGATGCTCGGATACCTGCAGGGATTCATCCCCCGAAGAGCTGGAGTCATCTGACAATGAGAAGAAGGGGCCCTCTATCTCTGTCTCCAGCATATTGGCCACCTCACTCTCTGACCCATCATTAGAATCACATCTTTTCCAGTTCTCTCACTATTGCAGGATCCCCCCTGCTTGCATCTGAGGGTATGCTGTCAATTTGTTACACCATCAGAGAATTCCTCGGGGAAACTCCCCCTCCCTGCTCCCATTGTTTTGGTTAAGCTATTTACTGTGGCCCCACCTTGCACCTCGCTCACCACGGCAGAGTTTTCCAATGTCTCTGTCCTCTCAGTGGTGTCTTGCCTCTGCTTCCCCCCTCGCTTCGCTGCGAGAAATATAGCAGGAGTCACTTTCTTTTGACCTTCAGCATTGTATACCAGACTGTCATTATGTTCTTTTGCAGCCAATCCACCTTGTTGTTTGTTTTGGTCACCTTCCACGGCTTTGCTTGGTAACACCGCATTTCCTCCAACAGCGCGCATCTTCCCTGGTCTCAAATTCCTCGGCGGCATCCTTTATTGAATCCCAGCCGAGCCAAGGGTATAGCCACACAGCACCAGAAACTGCCAGAGGACCACACAGACACTCTGGGACCGGAACCGGTGCAGTCGCAGAGGACAGGCCACAGAATGCTGCTTCGAGGTAAGGAGAGCCCACAGCATTCCGGTAGCCTAAACAGCCATGATCCGCCGCTCACCACTCTCCGTACAGCCTCCTCTCATTCATTTTCTTGCTACTCTCTGCAAGCCATCTCCGTATGTCAATCCGTCTCACATCGGGGAAAAGACACGGACGGTAGGCTATGAGCGCTCACTCAGCCGAATGACCAGCCGCCATCTTGCCTCAATGTGAATCTATCTCAGAACTGCACTATTCCAATGAATATTGAAGTTGACAAGAAACATTTGGTTGTTTTGTTCTTCATGGTTAGAGGAGATAATCTCCATAATCTGCTTGATGAACATGCGGTTCTTACCAGGCAGGTGGTATCCATGTGAAGAGATTACGTTGAGTTGAAGTCCTGCGAGGGGTTTGTGAGTATTCAGAATTGAGTTGGCGCACAACAGGTAGTGGTTGGGTCAGAAGAAATGTTTGATTGTGGTTGGTGCAGCTGGATCAGAGAAAACCCTAAACTCTGAAAACAAAGCTGGAAGAATTCCTCCCTTGTGGTCAATATAAGCAAAGTCCGATGCACACAACAGAGTATGAGTGATATGATTGATCACAAACACGTAGTAAGGATGAAATCGTACAAATGTGTTCTTTTGTGTCGTTAGAACATGAAACCGGTCTCTCTAAGAAGATTAGAGATAATAGTCTCCATTTTTGCAGAAAGTATTAGGTGGTCAGTAGGAGCATGGTTTTAATTGTCTAAGAGGGTGAGTACATCATTGTTTGATAGTTGTCTGAGTATCCTATTGAGTTGGGAGGTATAGTTATGGTTCGGTGTGGATCTCTAAAAGGATGTTTGATCTATGTGTAAGCAGGGATAGGGCTAGAGTGGAATTTGGAAGTTACACTGTTAATAGTCTGGAGGTAAGTCATATGTGAGGGCCACTGTTGTTCATTTGGAGGTGATATGAACTAGTTTGAGGATGTCAGTCCTAACAGGGACAGTTGTGATTTTATAGTGTGGAGTATAGAGTCAATAAAGCAACTCCTAAGAGGTTTCTGTCTGGGGGAAGCACTATAGTGCAGGGAACTAACTGAGTCAGGGCAGTTGGGGGAGCCGGCATTGGTAGGGTTCACAATTAGGACCTTAGTAATAGTTGGTTGAGAGGAAGTGGTAGAAATATTGGTCCTGTTGATGTGAGTGTAGGTATAGGGGTTTAAAGACGAATGGAAAGTAACAATGTCAAATTGGTGTTGGCTTGGGGGATTACTAGCAATATTGCTGGGGGAGGGCGGTGTTGGACTGCAGTAGTGCCCATAGATAAGAGGGTGACCTCCAGGGGAGAAAGGTGGGATGAGGGGTAAGGGTTGGAGAGAGGAATGAGAATGTCAGATGGGGAGGAGTCATGAGGGGACGGACTGGAGAGTGGCCGAGTCAAGTTTGTTCTTGAGGTAGAAGAAGAAATCGGCAAAGTGTTCTGGATTGTGATCTGAAGATTGGCTAAGCATGGTGCCATGGAAATGGGGATGGTGGCATCTGCATTGTACAATGTGGTGGACGCAATATTAAATTTTTTATTAAATATTACATTTATGGCCATGTAGAATATTCTTGGTGATGGTGGTGTTGAGTGAGTAAGATAGGATTTTCTTCCATTTAGCACGTCAATTGATAATGAAGATGAGGTCATTCAGTAGTGTACTCTTGTTGTAGCAGAAGTAGGGGTCAGTGGTAAGAGTTTATTTACTTAGATTTTAGTTTTTGCTTATGTTGGGAGGGTAGTTTATTAAATTGTTTCCTACAGGGAAAAGTAGGGCATTTATCCTTTCTGGCAATGGTAAGATCTATGCTGGGTGATGTAGGCAGGAGAGAGCTGGGGAGAACAGATAGACCCCTCTCCAAGATTCATGCCCTTTAGGGAGCAGGAGTGAACACTAATCCACAGAGAGACAGGGATAATTCTATTTCCTATTGTTGGAAATGGCCCTTTCTCTAGGGTTACCCCAAACATTTTTCCTTCCTCCTCTTTTGACAGTGTTGTTGTTGGCCTTAGGACTCTGAGCACTTTACCACTACTGATCAGTGCTAAGGTGCATATGCTTCTTTCCTAAACATGATTGTGATTGCTGTATTCAATGTACTTGTAAGTCATTTGTTATGTAGTACCCCCCTGTACCCTGGGACTGTAACATGAATGCTACTAATGGGCTGCAGCACTGATTTTGCCACTCATAGAAGTAGCCTTTCAAACCTGTCTCAGGACTTCCACTGCAGTGCCTGTGCAGCTTACTGCCACTTTCACTTAGCATCAACTACCTACCAAGACTTTAACTCCCCTTTTTTTTACATATGTAAACCTAAGGGTAGGGTGCCATGTCAGTAAAAGGTAAGGCATGTACTTTAATGTTTTGAATGTCCTGGTAGTGACAGACAACCTATTTTGTTTTTCACTAATGCGAGGCCTGCTCCTCTCATAAGCCAACATTGGGAATTCCTTAATACACCTTTAAGCGGTAATTCCTGATCAAAGAGGAGTCAATTTTTCATGTTGCATATGTTTGGAATGGTAGAGATAAATCCTACTTATGGTGAGGTTGGATTTAACTTTACTATTTTAGAAATGTTACTTTTAGAAAGTAAACATTTCTCTGTACTTACTGCTATGTGTGCCTGGCAGCTTGCCTTCAATACACGTCTGGGCAGGATGACAGCTACATTTGTGCATTACCTCTAGCCAGCCACAACACAGGACACTCCACTGTATCTGCATCCATCTGCATACTGGTGGGTCGTCCTGGGCAAAAGGGAGGAGAGAAGCTAACACTTCATGTGAATAGGTTGTGTACTGTCCCCACACAAAGGGCTGATTTACCCCCCCCCCCCCCCCCCCCCCCCATTGCTAAGCTCGCAGACAGGACTGGGCTGAAAGGGCAACCTGTGCACTTCAGAGAATTAGCTTGAGGTCACCCTGGCATCAAAGGCACATTAGGTTCAAAGTACTGGGTCTCTGACCCCACTAAACAGACACTTCATTGGATTTGTAACCAGACAAAACTGGCTTTATATCTGCACATTGCCAGAAAGACAGCTGTGCTGCTTTGCTGTGTTGGGCCGTTACTTGCTGATTGCTTGTTGCAGGAGGGACTGCCACTCTGCTACCTGCCTTGTGTAGGCTTTTACCTTCGTCTATGCTACCTAGAACGTGTCTCCAAGGGCTTGATGGCTTGCCCCCTGTTTTGAAGCCTCATGGTCATCAAGGGATTTACTAATGCTGTGAAACTCAAGTCATGGTGAGTCCAGCAACTGCACTTGGCTCCCCACTGACTGTGCCTGAGCGCCCACTTGTGCTGTGGTCAAAATGTGCGCTTGTTGGGAAAGAAATTGTGTGCCTTATTTGTGCTCACAGTGGACTGTGTCTTCTTGCCCACATGTACTCCATACACGCACTTTGTTGGTAGAGAGATAAGGAGCCTTCCTGAGCCTGTACCTGCTGCAGCCAAGAGTCACTGGAAGGGAGACTGCTGCAGTGCTACATGTGCACCAACCAACAGAGGCCCCAGGCAGATGACTGCTGCATCGAGAGCCCCATCAACGAGGCCCCCAAGTCTGTAGTTCACCTTGCTGAAGTTGAGCACTTGGAGTAGGTATTGTGTACAAAGAACCAGTGCGGTCTCCGCTGACTCACTAAAGATATCCCATGCTTGTGCCTGTTGGCCATTACTTGCACCACTACTTGCCAGCCACATAAATCCCGGGCTCTGTTTTGTGAGGTCAAACTCAATTCCACCCCGGTCAGAGTGATGGCACATAATCTACAAAAACACAAGTGTTCTCCCAACACTTCAAAACCATAAAACACTGTGATTGGATTGTACTTTTATATGCTTATAACGTAAGAAATGCTTATTTTTACCTATATTTGAAAACGTGCATATCTTGCAAAGTATTCACAGAATTTTTCTTGTTTTAGTCTTGTTTTAATCTGATAAATATTCCCTATTTTGCTAAACTCTGTGTGGAGTCTTTTGTGGTTTATTCATTGTGTTTCTGTGTGTGTGTGTATGTCTGTGTGTGTGTGTGTGTCTGTGTGTGTGTGTTGCTTAAATACTTTACACATTGCTTCTTTTTATAAGTCTGCCTGCTCTGTGCCAAGCTCCCAGAGAGTGATCACAGTTTATCTCAGTTGTCTTTCTTGCTTACCCTGACTAGAGTAGTAGTTTCTGCCTGGCCTGTAGAATACCTTAGCCAACCAGGAAATACATGTCTAACAAATACCTATTTGCAAGACCATTCAACATAGCCTCTAAGTCGTTTTTTCAGAGTCTAGAAACAATAGTTGCAGCAAATCCTATCCCAATTTTAGTTGCTGTTTAAATGCATGGATAGAGCAGTGAAGTGGAAAGAAATATACAATATTAATATATACATTGCAAATACAGGTGAGACGCTCCTCATCGCAAGAAAAGCAACAAAAAGTGGGTGTAAGAATTACAGAAGAATGAGGTGACTAAATCAGGTCCCAATCTAACAAGGCACCAAATCCAAGGGAGGCCAGAACGAGGGCTCACACCTACGTACAGTGGAATCAGGCAGATCCTGGTGAGTTGAGCTGAGAATAAGCAGCAGGGTCCAAGATCCAGATGGAATTTTACACCACCAGTCATCCTCAGATTAGGAAAGAGCAGTGGAGAGAAGGGTGAGGCTACTGGTGTCAATACAGGATAAGTTCCACCCCAGACTTGTTGGCCTTGGCCACATGTCTGCACCGTAATTCTCTGCAGGGTTGTGGGGGTGGAGACTTGGAGCAAGAGGAACCAATGGTAAGGGTGGTGTCTTTTTGGAAACGTTTATTTAAATTGGGACATTGGTGCATTTTACAGCGCTGAATTAAAAACTCCACACCAATGCATGGATGTTTAGGGGGGCACTACCGGTGCCTCCAGGGCCCATATCTGAGTGTCAGAAGGGACAGGAGTCCTGCTCGGGGCCCCAAAAGACCCTTTCTGCCACCCTTTTTAGGGCATAAGAATCAACATGAAAAGGCTGTCGGAAACGTCCATTGTAATCCGCATGGGGATTACTATCCACCCGCCGCCCCCAGGGGCTATTTGAGCCTGTCGGAGGCAGACCAAATTCCCCCGACAGGTATCGGTCTGTATCATATTACTGCAGTAGGACTGATGCCTCAGATGTCAGGGGACCGCCACTGATGAGATGTCTGATGGCCTTCAGTCCGACATTGTAATAAGGCCCTAAATGTCTGGGACTGGCAAAAAATGTAAGAAATTAACAGTGGCGGTTTCTGCAGGAAGGCGTCGGGGCTCCGCCATCGTTACATCCACAATGCTGCTGCTGCTCATAATGTTTTAAACAGTTTTAAAAGGTTTTAAAGAAAAATCCCCCCTTTCATTTTTTCTTTTAGACATGCCCTGTCTGCCCCACTCACCAAAACCGGCTGGACAACGTGAAGCTGTTGTTGACTTGTGGACACTTTCTCCCGTATCACCTGACATTACTCTTCAATGCTTGCTGCTCCCCGGGCGGGCCCAAAGAAGCCTAAGTGTTTGCCGGGCTGACAACCTCACAGCCCTGAAGGCTGTGATGTCATCAGCTTGGCAAAGACTTAGCTTCAGGGCCTACTGCCTAGTCTCCATCCCCTGATAGCAAGGAGGCAAAGTGGGCCCCGGGCGCTTTTAAACTACAAGCCCAGGATCGCTAAGCCTACACCTCAATCAGCGCGTGGAGCGCCTTGGCATCCCATCCTTTCCCAACTCATTACAGGGTGAGGGTGGGACCCCACCATCCCACCCTGTTATGAGTTAGGAAAGGGTGTGGCAGACCTTAAGCAGGAATAGTGTCTGCGCAGACTTGACCTGAGACTGCTTCCCGCGCAAGTCTCTTCTCTGCAGTGGTAATCAGGCGTTGTAGGCAGCGCTGCCATTTAAAGAAATTCTGACTGTGTGCGTGTTTATCACCGGAGGTTGTCCAAGTCGTCTTCTGCAGTGCCAGTGCAGTGCCTGCCGGTAGCAGCTAGCACTGATGGGTTGCTGTTGTGTAATGTCGGGACACTGGAGAGTAGGAGCCGGAGTGGAGGACTCTGTGAACTCGGGAGCAGTTCACCAGCACCAGGTCAGGGCGAGTCAAAGAGAGGTCATTTTTATTTAATAAAGAATAATTTTCACCAGATACATCCACAAATGTAAACTAAAGGATGGTTTTATATCGCTGAGATACCAGTCCAGCAGACAAAGAACTGTTATTATGGTAAGATATTCTTCTCGAAAGGTTTTCGTCTGCATGGGGTATTGTAATAACTATTCGTTGAATTGACAATTTTCAATCAAATCCTGGAGAAATGTAATGCTCATTGTAGTACCTTCCTATTGTTACTGGTGTGCAAAGCCAGCCTTTAGAGACGGTTCACCTGTCACGTCAGTGCACACCCCAAATCTACTTCACAAAATTGCTTATCAAATGTACTGTGGTGAACACTGTTACACACAGAATCAAAGACGATGTATTGCACATTTTCCCATACATGATAGTGTGTTGCCATGATAATTTGAGTAACAGAACAGTTTGTGTCAGTGTGCATGACAGTGCGACGCAGCGCAATGTGCGTGTTTAAATTGTGTGGATGCGTGTCTGTGAGTGCGTGTCTAAGATCCTGTTACCACCTTTATGTTGCAGTCATAAATTAAGTAGCCCTGTTTTTATTCTTGGTGGAAGCCTGTTCAATAATTCGTCCATTAACTGTCCTTTCTCAAAATCTGGATCCTGTCAGACCTGATTTGGCCAGCTCCATGGATTCCATCCGTTTTGAAATTCACTGCACCTGCGGTGCTAGAGCCTTCAGTTCAACGCACGCACTTAGTCAGTACTCCTAAGCAGAGCTCTGCGTATCTGGTAACAGACCTGCCTTTGGGAGGGAGGGGTGGGGAGCAGACCACGAACCGGATTTTGTGTGTAAAAGGCTGCTTTATTGAAACAGGTGCACATAACAATTAAAAAAACGCAGCCTTACAAAACTAAACCTCACTAATAAACACTTACCTAGCCCCATCTCCCCTCTCGCCCCTAAAATTTCTCTCAAACCCGCCCCATCTGTACATTACCACATTACAAAATTACATACAGTACAAATAAATGCATAAACGTATAAACCTATCAATCCAAACACTCTGTTACAGAACCTCCTCTGCCTGCCCTTTTACAACTTCCGATCACCCAACCAATGTAAACACCCCAACCATAAACCTGCCCAAACTATCCCTGTTGATGACCCAACTTCTAAAAATGAACAACAAAACTCTGCCAACCCTGGCAAACAGGGCCGGACTGGCTACCGGGCAGTTTGGAATGCTGCCAAGCTGTTGCCTGATTTTACTGCAGTGGGGGCTCATTTTGTTCATGGAGACCTGCGTGTGCTTCTAAATACAGAAAGCAAAACAAATTTTGTTTAGCTCACGCTGGTCCCCATTAACAAAATCAGCCCCCAGCTCAGCAGCATTCCTAACTGCCCGGTAGACAGTCCGGCCATGCTGACAAACCTCCAATAACCCTCGCCACCCAGAAATCCGGGGAGGGGGAGAAAAACTACCCCCCCTTTCTGCCCCCCCCAAATGACAGCAAATTGCAGGCCTACACGGAATGCCCCTGAACATTCAAACACCTCGATAAAACTTCTCTACTCTATTAAGTAAAGGTCCATACCCATCCTGGATAAGTGAACCCCCATTGCTCCTAAAAACTCCACTTCCTCAAAGTGAATGTCTCTATGCGTCACTCTTCCAAAGCCTAAACTCCTACAGTATCTGGAGATCTCCAAGTTCACCTTCTTACGCGCCCTGTCAATTGCCCTAGGATTTAAAGCTCCCCACCAGGTTCTGCGCGGCACCAATTCTGTCCACAAAACGTGGCAACTAGCCCACTGCTCCTTTAAAAGTGCCAAGTCCCTCTTCATTGCCCTCAAAAAAACTCCACAAAGGTCGTTCTCTCCCAAATGAATTAACAAACCATCTGGGCACTGGCCCCCAACAATCCACTTGTTCAATGCAGGTATCATCTCCCTTCAAAGCATCCCCCCTTTCCCCTTCCACATGATTTCGAACAAACGCTCATTGGAGCCCAACATTGCCCCAAAATAACAACGGCACGCCTGGATCTGTGCCCATTGATGAATGAGTACAAAATTATCCAGATGGTCAATTGCGTCGAGCGTGGACCAGCTGCTGAACCTGTAATGAAAAACATAATATCAGACTCATGGAGAGGAGGATGACACATGCGCCTTCTCCGCATTACTTCTCACGTAGCGATGGAAACAATTCAATGACCAGTGCCCCAGCCTCATAATATCCCCCCTAGACCAGCCCCGGTTGGAAGTTTCCGTTGCTGCCCCAAATCCTAAAAGAATGCGGACCATATTGCGCCCCGCCCAACCCAATACTCCGCAAGGCCTTCCGCATCACGATTCGCAACTGATACTCTGATACCCGGCTCCTGTCGCTGTGACAGAACACCCTTTCACCCTCCTCCCTTCCAGAAAAAGCCCTTGAACGATGAGCCAATGCAGAGGGCATGTAGAAACTGGGGAAGCCGCATCCAGCCAAACTCCCCTCCCTAAGCCAGGGTGATCCATTTTTGAGCTGGCCAGCCATATATGCACCCCCCTCTCTGAGAAAAATACTTCCTGCCAAATAATGCCCTTTTTCAAGTTAGTACCTAACAGCTCGGAGTCTCTAAAAGCTCCGAAAAACATCCATACCATAAGGGTAGAAAACAAACAAGACTCAAAACCATACTTACAAACAACAGGTAACACTTCAAACAATCGTGCTAATGTCTGCCATGACAGAGGGCTATTAGACAAACGCTCTCCACTCCTCTCCCTAGCCCAACCTTCTAACATTCTCCTCCCTACTTCACCCGCGGAAGGGGAATAACCCCACGGGAGTTTCCCCATGAAAGAAATGCCCACCAATTTACCTGCAATTGTGACCTTGGAAAGACCCTTCTCAATGAGGTCTAAAATAAACTGGATCACATCTTCCGACCGCCTCCATCCTTCCTCCCGCCTACAGGCCCCTTATGCTAAGAAATCCCTCCAAGTCAGTGAGTATGCTGCTCGAGTCGCCGCAGACAAAGAACCTACCACCAATTGTATAACCCGAAGTTGCCTACATGCCAAAGATGATCCGGCATTTGGGGTCAGGGTCCTGTCCGCCTCCTGGGCCAGCCCATGAAATCCCTCCCACTGCGAACTAGACAAAGCATCCTCATTGTGATTGTCCACAACCGGTATATGTAAAGCTCTGAAAACAATGTCACATTAAGGCAGCCTAGGACAAACACCCGGAGTAACTTCAAGATCTGTTTATCTCTCGCTGACTGCCTATTGATAATCTCCACCAATGCCATGTTGTCAATCCAAAACAAAATGTTCTTATGTGCCAGATCCTCACTCCACAGCTTCAGTGCCACTAGCACCGGTAACAGCTCCAAAAAGGCAATGCTCCTCCCTCCATCCTTCCATTGACGAGGCCACTTCTCAGCAGCACACCACTTGCCCTGCCAGTATATGCCAAAACCATCACTGCCTGCTAAATCTGAAAAAATATGAACATCCCATTGAAAATCCACCTCCCTATTCAACGGGACTCCATTAAAAGAGTGGAGAACAACTGCCCCCATGCACAAATCTTCTTTCACACCCGACGACAGGCGGACATGGTGGTGAGGCAAATGATGACCTCCAAAGCTCACCCCAATCTCCTACAAAACGTTCTACCCGTCCTGAATTCCCTGCAGGCAAAATTGAGGTGGTCAAGCAAAACCTGTTTATCTTTCACCGTCGCTTTCTGTTTTGATAGCATTCCATCCAGTAATTCCAATATTTTCCCTTTCTTATCCTCTGGCAAGCGAGCCTGCATTGTCACAGAGTCAATTTCAATTCCCAGAAAAGACATGGTTGTGCATGGACCCATTGTGTTCTCTGGCGCCAATGGCACCCCCAAATCCTCCATGAGCTCATGGAACATGTCCAGAGCTATCTGGCACTCCGTGGAGCCCGGGGAACTTACAAAAAAAAGGTTGTACTAATAATGTGTCACCAACTCATGTGCTGTGTGAAATACCACTGTAAAAAGGTTCTAAAACACTCAAACAGAGCACAAGACATTGAGCAACCCATCAGTAATGCTTTGTCCACGTACCATTTTCCTTCAAAATGGATCCCCAGAAGATTCCAATCATCTGGATGGACTGGAAGCAACCAAAATGCAAATATTATATTGCATTTTGCCATCTCTGCAGTTGGGCCCGCGGTCACAACTAGCGACATTGCAAAGTCAACTGAGGAATATGAAACAGAGGCTGCCTCCTCATCAATTAAGTCATTAACTGAAAACCCCTCTGGCCATGATAGGTGTTGTATCAATCTGTACTGGCCACCTCTTTTTTGGGCACCACTCCAATCGGACAAAAAATAATCAAATCCCCCAATGGACAGTGGTCAAAAGGAGCCATCATTCTCCCTTCTCTCACCTCCTTGTCCAATTTTTCTTGCCTTATGTTCTGTCGCTGATTTTAAATTTAGCATCCACCGCCTCTGCCATGGCCTGTTGTATCCCAAACAAAACCCCTCCTGAAATCCATCAAAAAGCACGCGTCTTGCCCCTACATCCCGATACTCCCTCAAACCCTCAGCCAGTGCCACTAGCCTAACTGGCATAGGAGTCTTTGGGCCAAGATCCCTGAAATCCCTTACCTCCCCTACCACTCTGGAATTGAGAAGAGAGCCCCGGTGTGGTAGCACCTGTCCGTTGTCACTGCAGGCTTCCCTGTTGCTTAACTCCCCAACATTTGACCAAGGGGTGTTTCTTCCTGCACTGATAACACTTGTGTCGGAACCTACAGTATTCTCTTGTACACAGGCCTTTGTTAAAATCCCAGCACGCCCCGGTCCCAGATTGCGTAGCTGTTGCGCTTCCCACCCCTCCCATGGTGGGCTTCTCTGAAAGGGCCGGTATACTAATGGCAACCCACTAACCATGAATATGGTCTTACCCCCAGCCGGTGCTCCCATCGTATGCTGCCAAAAGTCCATGTCTAACTCCCCCCACTTTGCTCTGGGTCCCAAGCCATACGGGCCCAAAATTCCTCATCATACTGTGCCCACGTGTAACCACTACCCATGATCTGGGCTTTCCTACTGACATCCATATATTTGAAAATGGCAACGCAGCGCTCAGGAAACTTTTCGCAATAGACGTTGGCATAAATTAAAAATGCAGCCGCCCAATTTTCAATTGTCAACTTGTCAAGGGCACCTTTGGCTGCTTAGCTAACTCATACTCCTCCTCTTTAGAACCTTTCTTCAACCTCACCTCTCTGTGAAGAAGCTTCAGTATTTCAACATATTCCCCCTTCCATATGCGTTCTTTGGTAGCTGACTTTAAATGAGCACCCAGGGGCTTCGTCACGCCCATCTAAGGCAGTATTTTAATCTTCAACTCTTTAATCTGTAAAGGCTGTTTACCTGCCTCACGTGCCTCACGTGCCTCAGTATTCCTCCTACTCTCCACCTTAGCACCCTGTGGGCCCTCCACGTCCCTTGTTCTTACCCCTTAATCCTTAACGCATTTCCCTTTGTGAATCTTCCCTTCCAACATTTCCCCCTCTCCTTCACCCCCCCTCCCCACAGACACCATTGCTGGTTTGGCCTATGGTTCACCAATCTCACCTGGCTCTAACAAAGCTGCCCGGTCGGGCGCCGACCGCCATGCCACTTGCTCCGCACTGTCCACCGTCCGAGGGTCCTCACCGAGGGGCAGCGCTCTCTACTGGGTCCAGACGCCACTGCCCTCCTGGGCTGCACCACCACCGGTGCCGGTAAAAAACTATGAGACACATGAGAAGGCCCCCATCCTCATTGTCCCTCAGATTCCCTTCCTTGGGGGTATCCTCATCATAGTCAAGCAGCACTGGCTTCACCATTTGCCATGTATCTGAAACCATTTCTACATCACGGGCCTTACCGGAGCCTACATTGTCCCCATCATCCTACCGGCCACTAAATGCTGTCCTGAGGGGGGAGCCGACAGTACGCGCCAATACTCCATCAAGCGTTGACTACCCTGAAGAACTCTGTCCCCTGGCTTTGCTGACCAATGTATCCTGCTTGATGTTGGGGCCAGCGAGGTCGCGCTGGACCTTCGTATGCTGGCCGGTATCCCCCGCCAGTAGGGAATGTGCCGCGCCAGGCTCCACCTTCCCTTCTCCTCTGGGATGTTGGGCCGCACTTCGCCCTACCGAGTCCGCCATCCTGAAAAGCTCCCTGCCCTGTGAAGAAAAAGTTTGGACTGATGTGCCGGGTCCCTCAATCCTGCTATCTACCATGCTCTCTTGCCTGTCCAAAGCTCTATTTCCAAACTGCTGACCCATGATCCACCTGAACTGTCCCTACTTACCAGGGGAATAGCCAGGGGGAGGATTCCCCCCTTTCTTCATCCCACTCCACTCCTACATTGCTTGTACAATGGCAGAAGCTTGACTCTGGACCTGGCACCTGCTCCCCCCCCCCCAAACCCGAGAAACCCTTGAGGCCCCACCCTTGGCCCCCTTAACCCCAATTGGTCTCTCAAAATTAGCCACAACTGCACATCGCTGGGGAGGCTATCAAAGTCCCCCCGGTCCCCCTCTCCAAGGCCCCACACACTCTGATTGAGGACCAAGGAGAAGGTTGCCAGATACCTTGTAGCGAGCCTTGTGACATGGGGTGGACCCTCCATTGTTCCTCCAGCTACAGCTATCAAGGCAATGGTGGAGGCACAATTGAGTCTGAGGCAGTTGCCGGATTTGGACAGCTAGACACCTCAACTCCTGGACCCAACCCAAGAAAGTGCTGCAGGTACATTGTACTGTTAAAGTAAATGGCCCATACAATGAGACAAATCTTTGATTTTTGATGCATCTAAGGTACGAAAACATGTTTAATCTTTGAAAAGAGATATCTTGACTTGCGTATGTTAGATTTTTGCAGTTTTGGTTGTGTTTTATTCAGATAAATATTGGCTATATTTCTAAACTGGTGTGGACTCCTTAGGTAGTGTTTTCACTGTGTTAGAGTGTGTGTGTGTGTGGGTGTGTGCGTGGGTGTGAGTGTGTATGTACACAAATACTTTACTCATTGCCTCTGAGATAAGCCTGACTGTTTGTGGCAAGCTACCAAGATGATGAGCAGGTTTTATCTTAGCTGTGACTCCCTTACCCTGACTAGAGTGAGGGCACATACTCGGCAAACAATTGCCAACTAGATACGTCACTTTTAACATCTGTCGTCAATTTCACCACTTTCCAACAGTCTGTTTATTCTGCTGTACCTAAACATTTAGGAGTCATGGTTGGTTCCTGGATATAGCAACACTATATCAGTTATGATGCTGTGGGCATTGCATATCACCTGAATGTTGAGGGAATTTGTATTTTTCTTGTTTCTGAAAATGTATTTGAGATGGCAGGGGGACATATGAGCACGTATCCCGGCTATACACCTGGTAGCATGGGGTGAGCAATCACGTAAAAATCTAATTTGGTACTCAGCATGTTCTGGGCAATTCTGAGTAGGTACATGTGTTGGGAAATGTATGTCAGCATGTATTCTAGGAATGCATGGAATATCCGTGATAGCACACTTTGTGACACTCCTGCTACTGTAATCACCCCCTGGTAACTGCCAGAGGGGAATAGGTGTACTGAGCGCAACACCTGTACATGAGTAGGGATTGTATTACTGCGTAGGCTCCTGCTTTCTAGATGTGGGTGGGAGAGTGCAATAATCCCCAATATGACACAGTGCTATTTAGCCAGCATTTCTCATATATTTCTTCCTGAGTTTGTTGAAAGAGGGTCACCATGAAATATCTGATCTTGTTTCTGCCTCCTCCCCAGTGGGGCCGCCAGTATTCACATCCTCTGTGCAAAGAAGTAAATAACAGCCATTGTGTACAACCTGATGGATTCTTGGCCAGTTTATTTACTCTCCATCCATTTACCACCTGTTTCAAATGTGTGCTAAACTGCATGTGCAAAAGCTCAATTATGCAACCATTTGTTATTTGCGAATGCAATGACCTTACCATTTGCAAATTTCAAATAGGGATTAACTGTTTGTGATTTGATATTTGCATTCGCTTCTATTTGGGGTTTGTGGGTGGCTTATGTACACGTGGACAGCCATTTTTGCAGTCACAAACCCTTTTGCGACTATTCTATGAGTCGCACATTTTTCATTGATCACTTAACATAGCCTCTGAATTATCCAATGTATTCCTACAGTATTGGATCATTTTTAGTACGTCACCCTGCCATTTTATATTAACGTTTACAATAAAGTTAGTGGAGGGGACACTCTCTGGGCTCCAGAATAGATGAAGTCCTTCAGAACTCCATCTTGACTTTATGTCCTGGAGCTAGAAGCAGTGAAGGGAGAAAGGTGTTCAGATTGTTGAAATGCTTGTGGCCAGAAGAGATGCTCTTGGCAGGCTAGGGGCCATCTTAGTGACCGCAGCTGCCAGTAACCGAAACAGGCGAGCTTCTAGAATGCAAGATGGCCATCACTCAGACTTTGGATTGAAGAAGTGAAAAATGTGACTAGGGAAGAGCATCATAAATTTTAGCTTAGTTTGAAGCCGATATTTAACAAGAGGGGATGCAATATCTTCTGCAGTGAGGGACAGCATATCTGATCTGCCACTTGTACCCCCATTGCTCCTGCTCGACTGCTGTGGTGCAAGAGAAAAAGTTGATAGTGGTGTAATTGCAGTGTGTGGTGTGTCAGTTTATGAAAGTTGAAGAAGACACACTGAGGAGCATATTTATGAGTCGGGTTGCATTGTGCTTGAACCATGCAACTTGGTGCATGTGCACCGCAAGTCCAAAATGTTATTTATGAAGGCACGGAAAGCCATCTTGCATGGCCCTGAGTGGTTTCAAACCCCAGAGAAAAGCAATGCAGTGCAAATTGCTGTATTGAGTTACTGAAGTGTTCCATGGGTGTTCCCACGCAACATCCATAGATTTTGACACATTCCCAGATTTACCAAAATTTGTAGATCTGGGAATGCGTCAAAATGCTAAGCATTCCCAGGTGAGGTACAACGAGGATAAAGATCTTTGTTTCTCCTTGTTACTTCCTCTTTCTATGTGTGCTGCATTCTGCTGCACACATAGAAAGAGGAAAAAACTTCAGGTTATTACTTTTGTTTAGGAAGCTTCCCTTCCAGCACAAAGACAGTCATCCTCACAAAGCAGACACCATGGTACATGGGTGCCTGAGTTGGTGCTAAGTAGCCGAAATTGTGCCGCGGCAGAGACAAAGGCAGGAATACACTGTATTCTTTTAAATACAGCGCATTCCTGCCATTTCCTTGTCATTTAGCTCAGATTAGAAAGGTGACTCGCTGCTCTGCCTGATTTTGCCATAAATACGGCCCCCATTGTATAAACCTTGGGATTTTACCCGAAGGTATATTTTTTTTAAGCCTAAGACCATACTCTACATTTGGCTAAGTGGACAACATTGATCCCAACAGAAGATATCGGGAGAAGCAAGAAGGGTTAAAAAGGCCTGTGTTTACTCTAAGTTAGAAACCTCGGCTAAGAATGGAGAACATCTGTACAAAGAAGAAGATGGAGGACTGAAATTTATGAGGAATAAGTTATTATTGCTGACAGCCTTGTTTGAATTACATCAGACATTGAACAAAACTGAGCATAAAGTGACCTCGATTGATTGAGGCTTCTTCGGCGTTCATGGGGGGAGTGAAAAAAAGAAAAGCAAAAGAGCAGGTACCAAATATGTGGATCTGCTGATTAGAGTCCATTGTTAAACATATAGCTTTGCTTGACAAAGAGCAACGTACCTTAAAAAACTGTATGATCAGAGCAGTGAGGAAAATAGTTTTATTTCGAAGACAACATGAGGGCTGGAAATGTTAACTTGTTAGGCATCCTGAGCATTATCTCCAAACATGGACCACTTCTAAATGCGAAACAAAGTTTCTTAGAAGGGAGATCTTGCTCAAGAGATATCCCGTCCTGAGTGACGGTCAATGATCTCAAGAGAAAACCCATGAAATAAGTGATGGGGTCCAGTGAAACCAAGGGGTGGTGGTCATTGCTGAGCTGAGTAGGCCAGCAGAGCGGAAGCTCCCTCTACCTTAAGTCAAATACAAGAGGCGGGCAACTATGAATAGGCAAAACATACTGATATTGCCCAGTTACCGTCACTCTATGCATTGGAGGCTGGAACTCACGGCCAGGAATCAGGGACGTCTGCACATTTTCACGCAAGTTGAAGCAGTAAAAACCTTTTGGTCATGCGTGGAGAAGCCATGTTAAATACCGAAGACTGGTCACATGTGTATGTATCCTTGAGTGATCCTAGATTGATTGTTGCAATCCATATTTAGCCAAGGGGGAGAACTTTCTTGTGATGAGCCTCCTGAACTTTCTTGGAGGTGAATTAGGCAGGGAGTGTTAGCTCAGGCATTGCTTCAATGTTTTTCCCTCCTGACTACTCTCCCCACCTCTTGGGTTTTCGTTTTGAAGACACAGATGGTGACTTTGTGTAACAGGGTTGGGTAAACTAGCTGGTTTACTTGTAAACTGGAAAATCTTCACCTAGAATGCTGTAATCAATATTCTGCGACTCCTCAACAAAAGAGGTAGAGATATAAATCAACGTCATCGCAAATTAAACGAGGCATCGTTTTCATGTCATAATCGTGATATACATTTCTGTGTAAATTGTACAGACATCCATGATAAAAACGTGGTAAGTCAGAGAGAAGGCACATAAACTAATTGCTGGCACCCCCGAAACGTTGAGGGAACTATTGTCTTCAAGTTTGTCTTCCGAGTGTGCTTTTTACTGCAGTTCAGTTCAGCACCGTTTTTTATTGGTCTAGAAATTCCTCTGATCAGCCGTATCCGTCTAGTAGTCCCTAGGCGGCAAAATACACGTTCTTGTGTGGTTCAATCATATTATTTCTATAAAGTTCTCGACAGTGTCTTTGTAGAACAAAAGAAAATTGGTGATGTACGTGCTTTTATCATGCCCTAGTCGGTTTACCATCTTGCAGCCATGTCACCTTTTTACTTCATAGCGACTGTTAGGAAACCCTTTCAGCACTGCATAGTATCTTCCTAATGACTGTAGCACCCAATGCTCGAATCCATGTTTACATCAAAGAATTATTCTTTTTTAGACATGATATATTTGTTCCTTTAATACATTTTGACGGAGTGGGGTGAATACAGTGCAAGATGCTCAGGAAAAAATCCCACTGACGACATAGATTCCATTGGTGCTGGCGAAATTGCACAAACTCTTTGAATATTCATTCATTTCATTCATAAAATCTTTGCTGGGTCGAACAGAGCAACCATAGAAGAGCAGCGTATAACGTGTAACAAGTATATAAATAACACATTAATTAATTGTGGGTTTGTAATGCGCTAGAATCGACTCCCGAAGGAGTATCTCTGCGCAGTAGACCGCTGGGGGAACCTGTCCTGGCTTTCCCCTGTGAGATGTTCCCTCCTGGGTATCTCCAAGGTGAAACCAGGCATCCCCGGCGTATATGGGGGGCCGTTGTGGAGATGAGACAAGCTAATGCCCAGAGTTGCCGAGTGTGATCCCTGGTTAGAGTAGGCACCAAGATGAGAATTATCGAGTCCGCTGACCCTGGTCCACGACCCTGCCGCATTGGGAATTGAACCCTGGTCCCGGGCCGTCCTCTGCTCTCGGGTCTGCCGCCTCTAACCAGTGACCCACACCACTCCACATAAATCCATAAAAACAGATATAAATTCAGCATAGGAACAAGATTAAAAACATAATGCCAGCTATGTACATGCTGGCATCAGTCAGGTCTCGAGTGTGTAGATGCCAGGGCAGCCCATAAAAACCTTCATACATCAGATAAAACATGTTAATTAAGGAGCAATTGTGAGAACAGAAGAGCAGGACGTACTTGGGTTAAATTCAAAGACCGCAGCAATGGCAACAGAAACCTTTCTTGGTCCACGTAATTTGCTAACATAACACAATGTAGAGTGTCTTGCAGAGACCTATTGTGGTGTGGCAACTGACGGCCAGCCAGTTACCAAGGTGCACCCATCCCACAGGAGTGGCCAGTAAGTGGTGACTTTGATTAAAACGAAACCTGCCAAAAGAAATCGAAAATGCCTATCAGTAAGCTGCACCAAATATAGTTCCATGCCCCGAGCAGACTTTCACAACGTATTGCCCCTCACTAATGATTTCAACATTTCTGGCTCTTCACAATGTGACAAAGCCAGCTCAAAAAACATAAGGCCTTAATTCCGTTTAAGTTACGTGAGCTCGGAGCATGAGGGGTCAAAGAAGCATCAGCTCTCCACAGGGCCGTGACTGTTGATTTAATGTAAGAACTCCATGACATTCTAGATGTCCTATCCAATGCCAGTCAGAGGGGATCAATCTTTTTTTTTAGTTCCTGTCTGAGTCGGGCTTTTACCCATCAAAGTAAAGGACTAAAGGCTACTACTTTGGCAAGGAGCCTAACTCCAGGCTCCACATGTACAGACCAAGCTTGTGTACCTTGCGGTACCTGTAACAACGTGCAAACACAAAAGGGTAAGTAACCCTGTGTCCCTCAGAACCTGGGTATGTATATAAAAGGCTATAAATGGTCTGACGGGTAAGAAAAATGCTTTTAGAGTCAAGAGATACTAATCATATAGAATAGGTTGAGCAAATAACACTACAAATTATGTTGGAACACATGAGACAAACAATTTTTACTTTTCCTCTGCAAATCAAATATTTTTATGCGACTGTCAACATTTCAAAAGACAAGGGTCACATAAAGAAGAGTGAATAAAAGTGACCAATTGACATGGGTGAATAAGTATCATTTATACAATGTTGAAACGAAAATACACAGTTATATACAAAATATACAGGGGGTACAATTGAAGTGCTGCCGGGGCGGAAAACGCCTTTTTCCGCCCGCGAGCAGTGGGAAACATGTCTGTCATATTAGTATTGCAAAACATAGGTCGAATCCTGTCCGCCGCAGAGCGACGCGCACCGCCATCAAAGTGCCCCCGCCACCGCGGCGGTGGGAGTCAATGGAGACTCTCTGTCGTGCGGAATGACGTCCGCCCGCTCCACAAATTAGGATGGCCCAAACAGGCCGACGCACCGCAGTGGAGACACCGCCCAGCCAGAGACGGCAGAAACTCGACAGCGCAGCGCGATAGCAGAGACCCGGTTCACACCACCCGGTCACGGCCGCCATGGACCCAGCTCTATATGTGTATCCGGTGCTGTACCTGCTACAGCACTATCATCTAATGGGCCGCCGCGGATGACGCCGCAGGTACGCAACTACACAAATACAACACACAACATATGGGCTGACACAGGGTCCAAATCCACAACAGACACCCTGCTGGGGTCAACAACACATCCACAAGGGCACCCACACATGACCCACCTGCCACTAAGTCACCCCACTGCATCCTGGACACACATTGACCGCGAATTTGCAGCAACGTCCCGATCCCGGTCACTTCACCGCAGCGGTCAACACATGCACACAATGCAGAAGGCTGGGCCAGTCCAAGGCATGGGCAGGGCACAAAGACCACAGGGACACTCCACCCCCAGCCACACATCAACACACCAAATGAGGACACAGGCCAGGTGCCCATCCTGTGCACCCCCAGCAACAAGCAACAAGCACAGCAACAAGCAAGCTCAATCCACACCCTGCACCACTCAAAAAACAACCAGGGAGACAGCCACTGCAGGAGTGGCTGACAAGGAACACACAACACCAGTGCCACACACACTGAAGGCTGCCAATATTTGCCAGTACATACACACACAAACAAACACACCCTGGGTGTAGCCACAAACATAACACACACACAATGACGTGGGATGCCTGAACAGATGCCTGCCCAAAAGCAACACACAAACACTACAGAAACACACACAGAACTCCATCAGAAACAGACATGCCCTATCAGCCAAACTGTGGAAAGGCAATGGGAGCACAGACACAACAGGAGTGCACAACCTCATCACTCAGGAACAAAACACACACAACATACCACAAATCATAGAAGAAGTGCACCATCCCGGAACTACACTGCAACATGAAACCAACCACAGATGCACATGAAATCAAAAATAAACAAGCACTACAGGACATCAGGGGATGCACATCAGGCAATGCCAAGGCCACATACACACAGCACTGTATGCACAACAAGCAGTGTGCACACCAAGCAGAACATGACTGACACAACATCAACACACACAACACAAATCAGCACAGCACAAACACAACAGCACACCCAGGAAGTGAAGCAATGCCACAGCCAACACACATACATCCAACACAACAACAATAGATGCACCGCTCTTGGATACAAGAGCAGACCCATCTTGACCAGAGCACTGGGAATACGCACAGCTGAAGTGCACATGAGCAATCCAGATTGATTGATAGCACACGAACATCACAAATAAACCATTGGGGAAATGTCCAGAAGTGGAACATCACTCTTGGCCCAAGAACTGCACCAGAAAGCACAGTGTCACAAATGAAGTGATGGGGAGGCACACACACATGTAAACCAAGGGGACAGCTGACATCAAAGTGAACTGACTTGCATGTCAGTAGTAGACATGTAAGGGGTGTACCATATTCAAATAGAGGGAGTGCAGACCCACAAAGGGTAGGCATAAGTGGCACACATAGGGCCAGTGTCCATGGCAGGTGGCACAGCAAGTACATGAGAGGCTGCACAGGGGAGACTCCAATACAGCAGAGCAACAGGGCCAGTGCGCATGGCACAGGGGAGAGTACACACAGCGGAGCAACAGGGCCAGTATCCATGGCAGGTGGCACAGCAAGTACATGAGAGGCTGCACAGGGGAGACTCCAACACAGCAGAGCAACAGGGCCAGTGTCCATGGCAGGTGGCACAGCAAGTACATGAGAGGGTGCACATGGGAGAGTATAACACAGCCGAGCAACAGGGCCAGTGTCCATGACAGGTGGCACAGCAAGTACATGAAAGGCTGCACAGGGAAGACTCCAACACAGCAGAGCATTAGTGCCAGTGTCCATGGTACAGGGGAGAGTACAACACAGCAGAGCATCAGGACCAATGTCCATGGTAGGTGGCACAGCAAGAACATGAGAGGCTGAGCAGGGGAGACTCCAACACAGCAGAGCAACTGGGCCAGTGTCCATGGCAGGTGGCACATCAAGTACATGAGAGGCTGCACAAGGGAGACTCCAACACAGCAGAGCAACAGAGCCAGTGTCCATGGCAGGGTGCACAGCAAGTACATGAGAGGCTGCACAGGGAATAGGCCAACACAGCAGAGCAACAGGGCCAGTGGGCATGGCAAAGTGCAGAGTCAGGACATGAGAAGCTGCACAGGCAAGGCCAGGACCACAGTGAATGACAAGGGCAGTGGGCATGGCAAAGTGCAGAGTCAGGACATGAGAGGCTGTACAGGTAAGGCCAGAACAGCAGTGAATGACAAGGCCAGCGGGCATGGCAAAGTGCAGAGTCAGGTCATGAGAGCCTGTGCAGGCAAGGCCAGAACTAGTGAATGACAAGGCCAGTGGGCATGGCAAAGTGCAGAGTCAGGACATGAGAAGCAGCGCAAGCAAGGCCAGAACAACAGTGAATGACAAGGCCAGTGGGCATGGCAAAGTGCAGAATTAGGACATGAGAAGCTGCACAGGCGAGGCTAGAACAGCAGTAAATGACAAGGCCAGTGGGCATGGCAAAGTGCAGAGTTAGGACATGAGAAGCTGCACAGGCAAGGCCGGAACAGCAGTGAATGACAAGGCCAGTGGGCATGGCAAATTGCAGAGTCAGGATATGAGAAGCTGCACAGGCAAGGCCGGAACAGCAGTGAATGACAAGGCCCTTGGGAAGGGCAAAGTGCATAGTCAGGACATGAGAAGCTGCACAGTGAGTGTGTTTGACTGTACCCTTCCATGGCAAGCAACACACCCAGGTGGTAAACAATGGGCAGGACTAGCATACCTGTATGAGAAACAGGTGTATGAGGGGGACTACCAATCACTCTTGGTTGTCATGCAGACTTTGAGCTGGCTGTGTGTCGGGGACAGCAGGACTACTTGACTGGGGAGAGAGAGGCCCAGGTGATGTAGGGCTATCAGTGGCTTGGCAAGCTGGAGGCCTGTTTGAACCAGGTGGTGTAGTGGCACGTGGAGGTGGAGTCATGCAGACTTGTGATACAGTGTGGGTGGGAGAGGTTTGAGGGGTGCCTTTCCACTTCTTGGGAATTTGAAATGCCTTCCCTGTACTGGGGTCAATGGGAACTGGTGATGACACAACAGGCACACACACCAACAGACCCGCATCAGGTGCAGACACTGGCACTCCCTCTGGTGACGTACTGGATCCTGCGGAACGCTTGTCTGGCTACGCCTCTGGCCCACCTTCCCCTGTTTGCCAGGTGTACCCCCTACAGTGCCCTCCTACCCTTGTTTGCCCGGTGTCCTCCCTACAGTGCCCTCCTTTGCCTGCTTGCCAGGGGTATCCCCTACAGTGCCTTCCTTTACCTGTTTGCCAGGGGTAGCCCCTACAGTGTCCCCCTTCACCTGCTTTACTGGGCTTGGAATTGGAGTTGATGTTGTGGGGGAATGTCCTCTTAGCCCTTCCTAGGTGTACCCTTGCCATTCAACGCCTCCTCAGTGGGCATAGACACTGCACGCCTGGCTCTGCGTGAAGTTTTAGGGACAGGAGAGTCCTTCACTGGTGATTAAGCATGGGCGAATTTTGCAAATCTTGCGTTCGCGAATTTTGCGGATTTGCGAACTCACAATTCGCAAAATCCGCGAATTCTCGCGAATTTGCGGATTTTTTTTGTGTTCGCGCGGGTTTCTGCCAGTTCGCGAGGGTTTTGTACAATTTCGCAAACGCAAACTTACCTGTCGGGTCGCAAGTTTTGCGAACTTGTTGTTTCTACGTGTCCAGCCTGTTTGGGACACTCTTCTTCATCACTGCCACTCTCTGTCACCACTGCCACTCTCTGACTACTCAAGCCACCCTCTGGCCCACCCATGCCACCCTCTGTTTCATCACAGCACCCTCTGGTTGTCCAGTCAGTGTACATTATTGTGGCAAAGCAAAGCACACCTTCCCTGCCTCAAGTGACCTGAATTAATTTGGGGCTGATTAATGTGTCACAGAATATTTTTTTAGCTGGCACCTGCTTCCTTAGTGCTTCCTGATTAGTGATCTTTTGCACTTGCTAAGTGCTTTCATTGTTGCAAAATTAGTTACAACACCTGCCCTGCCCCAACTGACAATAATGAATTAGGGGCTGATTAATGGATTTGAACTTCCAGCCTGGCTCCTGCTTGTCTCCCTTAGCTGTAATTCAGGACCTTTGTGGCATATGTGTAACTATTCTGAGGTTCAGAGCAGGGTCACATAATAGTTGCAAGTAGGCAACTGAACTCTGGAGGGGCCCCTCAGGAAGCACTACAGGAAATGGCTACTAATGATGAGCCTGAACTTTTGAACCTGGTAAGTAGTTTCAGTTTTGCTAAGATCGTATTTCTGCAATTTAGCGCTTATTCGCGGGCGCAAAGTTGTACGGGGAAGCCGCGAACTCACGCGAACTGTGGTAAATAAATATTTACCGTCGGAATTTCTATGCGGTAAAGTTCAATAAAATAACTCAATCGGAAATGAGAGGCAGAGTCCGTGGTATCTGAGTTATAAGGGTTTTATTCCATAAAATGGAATGGTTCGAACCAGGGTATCATGTTCCTTTCACCATTAAGGATCAGGAAGGGATAGACAATTCTTTATTAACAGAGTACAATATATATAGTAAATGCATACAATGGGGATGGATACAGAAGGCGTAACAGCTGAGAGAAACGAGATAAGAACACATGTGCGTAACAGAAGGCGTGCACGAGGGCGTACACAGAGGTGTGTGCTAGAAACGTCACATGAAAGTGTCACAAGTGGGTGGATTCATAGAGGAATCCTGCAGTGTCAGCAGAAATCTGTAGCAAGGATGCGCGCGCAGCAGTATGACGTGTGACTGACGTGAGGCTGGAGGGTGCAGGGGACTTGGCATTTAGCACTAGAGGAAAGAGACAGAAGTCTGGCATGTCAGATCGACTCGTTCCTAAATCATATCTGATATCTTGTGTTTGGGGAACTATATTATCTAGAAGGAAAAGGTCTCTTGGGCAGAGGCTACTCTATACTTACTATTAATGCATGCATATGTGACTACGTGTCTGCGTGTAGTGCGAGGGGCCATGGGCCTACCATGGTAACGGGAGCAATGAATTACTTGCATGGAGACAGAAAGGCCGGGCCCTTTGCTCTGCAGCCGGGGATTGTTTATCTATTCTACTAGACTGGAATGTGTTTTCGAGGAGCTGAGCTCGGCTATACTGATAACTTGAAGGCAAAATACTGTCTTTGGCAGGCAAGCAGGCCGAGCCGGGTACCGCTCGCCACGCAGGGAGTAGGACAGAGGTCAGGGATGTATCCCACGTTGCAGCTTTCAGGAGGCAGAGAGCAGAAAGGACTCGATGGCAGAAATCGGGGCCTAGCTCTGCAGGGCTAGGAAAACGTGAAAGTGCACCATGAAAAGACGTTGGCAAGGCATACTTAGGAACTGAATTATCGATCCATTCATGGTGGATCAGAAAGAGGACATGTTAACGTTGGACGCAAATGTATTTGCGTCTTCATAACTGGTCGAGGAGGGAAGTTACATGCACTTTAAGCTCGTACATGGATACGGTGGGGTTCACGTTAGGGGACATTTCTTGACCAAAAATTTATATTACCTCATTCCCTCCTTGTCCCCTACGGACCCTTCATGATATATCAATCTTCATTAGTCCATCTATTTGTTCATATAACATCATTTGCTCTTCCTTTTTCAGGCGGGATCTAGAACGTGGACTTGGATGAGGAAAACATGATGTGGCGCACAAGCCGCAAATCGCTGGCCCACACTGTATACATAGGCAACAACTGAATACTATGAGAAGGGCTATTCCGAGGAAGGATGGGACTTTCCATCCCCAGGCTGATAACACGCTCCAGAACCAACCAGACCAAGTCCAGGTGCCTGGATTCTGGTGTATCTGACTTGCAATCTTATGGAGACGGGTTATGGCTTTATATACTGACGGTGCGTTTTCTGGAATGAAAACACAGCAACTCGATCCGATGACTCTACAGGCTCCGCCCCTATCGGCCAGGATGACGTCAAGAACAAGACGATTTTGAAGAACAACAAGTCTCATAGCAGACTGTTCCTCTGTTAAGTTGCCTAGGGCGGAAGTAGTTTCATTTACCACTGCTTCAAGGGTTCTGGTCAAGTGACGTATTGATTTGCTATTGAAGATAGCTCCTAAATAGGGAAAGAAACCTTTATTGAAATCTATGTATCGTTCCCATGCCGTTTCAGTATAGTCGACAATCAGGAGTTCTCTCTTGGGTCTATGGGGTACTAGACGGGAGTTCTTATGATAATCAGGTGGAGCTAGAAAAACAGGTGGCAGAAGGAATGCAATGTAACATGTCCCATCCCAATCTAGTGGCAAACGTATATAGGCTGTATGACCACAAATGAAATAGGAATGGCGGGTAGCTTTGAATGTAGACTTGCCTTTATCACTGAATTCGATCACAGTAGTACATTTACTATGACCTAGGTGTACTGAACCATTCTTTCTGACACATAATTCGCCTTTGACTGGTAACACTGACATAGAGGGTAAGTCTGGTCCTGTATCGGACTGGACATTCAGAATCATGAGGTTAAGGGTATAATTACCTAATCCATATACTTCATTTTCTAGATCGGTCCCTGTTCTTTGTGGAAGACCCTCCTTGTTAGGGTAACATGCTTTATGCATAACTGTGTTCAGATTTCGCCTTGGTAGACTATGGAATCAGAATCTAAGGAATTTATTAAACTAAACCAGGCACCACAGGAACCATTATGTGTGAACGGATACGGGAAGAGGGGCAAGACTCCCTTGTATTTCTGGTAGGGAGGGAGTCGGCCACATATCCAACAATTTGTGGCATTGCTGGTCTGATGGGAATGATGTAACATACTGATAAAAGTATTGTTTCGCAGCGCAAGCCGGTAAGATAACTCATGCAGGGGCAATTCACTGAAAGTATGCTCGACAGTGCTATTTGGAAAAAAATGTGCATGTATGGAAATAGGAAAGTACATGTGTAATAACAAACTTGCAGCAATAATCGTAAGACTCAGAAAAAACATAATCAATAATGTCACGATGCAGTGACTACGGAGAGATTTACAATATTCTCGTTTCGTGAGCTGTTTCTGTCTATCTCTCTCTCTATTGGGGTCTAGCTTGTACATGTCAGGAACCTGTCTAACCGCTTCACCTAGGGGAGGACTTAAACAATTAAACTGTCTGACTTGCTAGACCTTAATTTCAATCGATACTCCTGCTGAGGAGTCTTCTCTACCAGGGGAAGTTTAGTATCAGTCTCTGGAATGCGGCAGGGCTGGGAGTCTGTCTCTGGCGGCAGTCCATGATATTTTTTTATATGACTCGAGTGGAGCCAGCCCTTGCGGCCCTCCACCTTCACTGCTGTCCTTGTGGTTAATAAAACAAGCTTCGGCTCCTGCCAGCGGGGCTCCAGCGGACTCCTCCTGTCGAAGTTCCGAACAAAGATGTAATCACCAGGGACGACCTCGTGTGGCTTCACCTCGGTGTTGTCGGGAAAAGCTGCAGCCACCTGTGAACGACATGATTGTAGTGGAGACATCAAGGAAGCAAGGTAATCTGTCAGCATATTACAGTCAACATCTGTGATCTTACGAGGCAGAGGCGTCCCCCACATATTCGGTGGCCTACCAAAGACCACCTCGTACGGGGATAGCCCTGTTTTGGAGTGTGCGACCATTCTCATGTAAAACAATGCAACTGGCAAGGCGACTATCCAGTCTACCCCTTTCTCGGCACAAATCTTGGCAAGACGTGTTTTTAGTGTCTGATTGTGGCGTTCTACGAGGCCTGCTGCCTCGGGATGTCGGACGCAGTGAAATTTCCACTGATATCCTAGCAGGAGTGATACCTGCTTCATTAGCTCGGACGAGAATGGCTGACCGTTATCTGAGTACACGACACGAGGCAAACCGTACCGTGGGAAGAATTCACGAACCAACTGTTTGGCAGTGGTCGGAGCAGTGTAATCTGGGACTGGATATGCTTCTGTCCAACGGGAAAGTGCACATACAACTACGAGGACATATTTGAATCCTCGACATCGTTCCATCTGGATATAATCCACCTGGAGGACTTCGAAAGGGTAATCGGGAGGATTGAATCCACCTTGCTCTACAGGAATGCTTTTGCCTGGGTTGAACTGACAACAGATCATGCAAGTACGCACTTTCTGTTTTGCTGCTGCTCGTAAATGTTTATTGTACCAGAGATTCTGTAAACTGTCTAACATGGCTTTTTCTCCTAAGTGTGCTGGACTGTGTGCAGTGTTAATCATAACTTGAACCATAGAGTCAGGGAGAAACCATGTGGCTTTTCCCTTCGTCATCCATCCCTGGTCTGTCTGGATCCCTCCTAGTTCAGTCCATTTCTTTATTTCGTCTGGAGTAGCATGTGTCTGTATGTCAATTACATCTAGTGCGGGATCCTTAACTGTCATGCAATGTGTCGGTGTCGGAACTATTGTCTTTGTCATATCAGCTGCATGTGTGTGAGTCAGAGCTGTGTGTTTCGCGGTTCAATCGGCCAGGTCGTTACCCTGGGAAATAGTATCTGTAACTTTAGTATGTGCTTTGCACTTCATGATAGCTATGGCTGATGGCAAATGTATTGCTTCTAACAATGCTTGAATGAGGGGACCATGCTGGATCTTGGCTCCGTGAGAGGTCAAGAAACCTCTTTCCTGCCAGAGTGCACCGAAGTCATGTACGACTCCAAATGCATAACGTGAATCTGTGTATATGTTAACATTCCTGTTCTTGGCTACTATACAGGCTCGAGTCAGAGCAATGAGCTCTGCAGCTTGAGCAGACAGTGTGTCAATACGGTGTGTTTCTTTGACTTCAGTTTCAGTGGTCACTGCATATGCGGCCACTAATTCTCCTGTGCTTGTTCTCATACATGAACCATCCACATAAAGTGTCAGGTCTGGGTTAGTCAGTGCAACATCTGTCAAGTCTCGTCGGGGCTTTGTTACTGCATTAATGATTTCTATACAGTCATGTGGAGCTGGATCTGTTATGTTCGAGGGTAACAATGTGGCAGGATTGAGCATATTGCAGCGTCTGATTTCTATGTGGGGCTGGAACAATGTCAATTCATAACCTGTCAGTCTTGCTATTGTCAAGTGTTGAGTCTGTGTTCTGTTTAAAAGAACTTCCACAGAGTGGGGAACTTGTACTGTCAGGGGATGTCCTAACACTATGGAATCACTTTGTCGGATTGCTAAGGCTGTCGCTGCAACTGATTTTAAGCACGCAGGCAGGGCCTGGGCTACTGGGTCTAATGTACTCGAAAAATAAGCACACGGCTTATGTGAACCTGCTTGGTCTTGTGTGAGGACAGATAATGCTGTGCCATCACGTTCTGTAACGAAAAGTGTAAAAGGTTTGCTGTAACATGGTGTTGCTAAAACTGGTGCTTGACATAATGCTTTCTTTAATTCATCAAAAGCCTGTGTGTGTTCCTGAGTCCAAGGGAGGACAGTCGAAGTCGCTGCCTCCTGTGTTGTCAACTGTATGAGTGGCTTGGCTAGAAATGCGTACTGGGGAATCCATTGTCTGCAGTAAGAGGTGAGGCCAATGAAGGCCCGCACTTCCTTTTGTGTCTTGGGTTGCGGTAAGTGTGTAATTAACTGAATGCGGTCAGGTGTTAGCTGTCTCCCCCTCTTGGACAGCAAGTGCCCAAGGTACACCACTTGCTGAACACAGAATTGTAACTTTGAAGGGGACACCTTGTGTCCCTTGTCAGCCAAGAAATGCAAAACCGTCAGTGATGCTTTTTCACATTCAGATTCGCTACGGGCGGTGATCAACAGATCATTGACGTACTGGAGTAAGGCAGTGTTAACTGGTATGTGAATACTGTCAAGTTGTCTTTTCAAAGATTGGCTGTAGATGCTGGGGCTTTCTGTGAATCCTTGAGGTGCGCGTGCAAATTTGAAGCTACGGCCATTTAAACAGAATCCGAAAAGATATTGGCTCTCCGGATCAATGGGAACACTGAAGAAGGCGTTCTTGAGGTCAATTACAGTAAAGAACGTCACCTCTGAATCAATAGCAGTCAATAATGATGAGATTTCTGGGACCACAGGATACTGTGGTACAATGCATTTATTTAATTCTCGTAAATCAATCACCAACCGATAAACTGGAGGTGCATTCGGGTCAGTACGTTTAAGAATCGGAATGATAGGGGAATTACATAGATTGGAGTCAGTTTCTACAACCACTCCATGTGCAATGAGCTCTTCAATGATTTCCAGTAAAGCCACTACAGCATCGGGTGGTAACTTGTATTGTCGGATTCGGGGTAGTACAACTCCTGGCTTAAGTGTAACTCGGTATGGTGTAATGTGCATACAACCTACATCAGTTGGGCCTTGCGCCCACAAATGTTCTGGTACATTTTTCAATCTGACATCAAAATCTCGTAATACATAGTGACCCTTAAAGTCACGCAAAAACAGTCTAACTCCTTCCGGAGAACAACATATCACAGCTCCTAGAGCTTTCAGTGTTTTTATACCTAACAAGTTTTCTGGACATGACTTCGTGAGCAATAGGTCTGTAGTACGTGACAATGGACCAACTGCTAGGGGAACAGGTTTCGATACTTCATTAACAATAGGCTGTCCTGAAAATCCAAGGGAAACATTCTGTGAGCCTGAGAGGGGTGCCCCTGGAACCTCGTCGTGACTTATTGTTGTTCGACTTGCCCCTGTATCAATCAAAAACTTTCTATCTTTTCCTAATACTTGACTATGTACATAAGGACCCTCTTGATCTACAGGAACTTCAATGAGAGGCAAGCCAACCTCCCTCTCTAGGCTGTTTCATGAGTATCGCTGATAGTCGGGGTAATCAGATTGTGCATACTGGTACATCTGCTGTGAGACTTGTTGTGTCGCGGCAATGGGCTGTGGATGTGGTACCGCTACTGTCTGTACTGTCTGTTGTGGAGCAGGCATAGGCTGTACGTTCTGTGGAATATGTTGCTGAACCTGATGTTGGACCTGGTCCTGTCTAGGCTGACGTGGTCTCTCTTTAGTTTTTCCTGTTGCTATATTGTGTTTCAGAACTGCACATTCATTCACATAGTGACCTGGCTGTTTACAATAGTTGCATGTCCCTTTGACGGGAGCCGCCGTATTATTAGACTGTGTCATACCCCTTTTCTGACTGTCAGCTGGAACTGACTGAGCAACTAACATTTTCATTTTCGTATCTTTCATATGTCTCTGTTCGTGATCTTGTTCTTCCCTAACTCTATTCTGGTGGTACTGTAACATTTGTAACATTTGGGACGGCGTATTTGCTTGCCATGTACTTTCTACTTTCAAAACACGGTTCTTAACTTGAGGCAGGGAATTCTCGACTAATTTTGATACAAAGAGGTGTGGGTATGACTCGCTACTTGTTTTCAGGCCACTGTTAATAATAAAACATTTCTCGAATCTAGAATAAAAATCACTAGTGTCTTCATCGTGTTTCTGCTTACAGGCTGATATTGCGTCCCAGTCTTCCTTTTTAGTTGTTAACAGTCTAGGCAAAACCTGTACTAATAAACCTGGTAATGCTTTAGCTTTATCCCCAAGGCCTAAACCTGCGGTACGACCATTTTCTTGGACTTCTAATGCAGCCCAATCAATTTTTGTGTCTCCCACCTCCCATTCTTTCTCCTTTAATTTTTCGTAAATGCCAGCAGGCAATAGTACCTTTAACGTTTTCATAATATCCGTATATGTGTAATCGCCCATGAGTGACATATCTTTAATTTCTCGGTGAAAACCTGCAGGGTCTTTATCATGACTGGGCACTATTTTCTTCATTTCCAATAATTCCATTTTAGTGATGGGTGTGTATACGAATACACGTTCTAGTGTGTTATCGTCTTTTCTGACCGGATGTACTTCCCGTAAGGGATTCTGTCTGTCAAAGTAAAACATTTTTCTTTCTGAGGGGGGTGGAGCTGAAATAAGCTGTCGTTTCAGGAAGGCACTATATTTGTGTCTATGTTCTAGAATTTCTTTAATTAAATCAGTACCTAGGCCTCTCCATCTATTTGAGAGTAGTTCTATTAATATATCTGGTAAGGGTCCTGGATCAGAGTGTTGGCTTTTGAACAACGTAATGAGATGCTGAATCATGTATATACCAGCTAATTTTTGTTCATCTGGGGAAAGGTTCAAAAACGTCTGTGCTACTGTATCATCATTATAGGTACTAGAATTGTTAGCCCATTGTACTGCGGATCGGGCTAGTTCTTGTTCATCCATGGAATTGAGTACATGGTACCCCATTCGATCTTGAAGTATTTTATCGGTAGCCTGAAACATATGTTCAGGAGAACTCGGATTTGATATAGCAGAGAGAAAAAGTCTTTTGCTTTCTGGACGCATTGTTTTCTTAAGGTATCTTCCCTTACCTACATATGCTATCAACTCTTTGTCTGACTGTTGCGAGGTTTCTGCTAGATCCTCTATATCATCCTCCTCTTGCGAGGAAGTTGGATCGTCTAATTCAAGTTCTTCCTTAGGTGCTCGCCTGAGGTTCCGTGACAATTGTCAGTGATGTTTTCGACTCGCACGAATATGGTCGAGTCTGGTATCTATGAACCGCAAATGACAAGTTTAGTGGGTGTACGCAGTTTCGCTGTGCTAACCTAAACCGTTTGTCTGTTACGTGGGTATTTCTATCTGTACCCACGGGTTCCATCTTAGATACGGCATCCATTTTGTCTCTTGCCCTCAAGTAGCCAGCGAACGGACGTTGTCCGCTTCGCGACCCTGGGACTCCCAAGATATTTGCGGAAGACACATGTTCTTTGTAAATGTCTTTTATGATGAGGGGGATGATACTGTAAGGCAGATGGCGCCGCTCGGGGCTCATCTCGAGCGGCCGGCTTATTGTCTCAGCCGTGCATCTCATTAGGCACGTCCCTTTGATGCCTGTATCTCGTGTTTCCCGATACCTCCCCTTTTTCACCCTTTCCGATCTCCCACTGTCTCCATCTTCCTCCACACCTGTCCTTGTTCCTTCTTCGATCTGTTTTATTGCTGATTGGAATGTACTAACGGTGGGAAGATGGGTTTTTACAGTTGGGAACCGCCAAAAGTTTCCGCACTTATGTTCCGGACCTTGTGTATATCAAAGTGACCAAAGTGACCCCTCTGGGGGATAATTGTGGGAACCGGGTCATAAACTTTTGTGTACCATGTAACCCTATGGGTAAAATGTGTATAAAAGGAGCGATCCACAGAACCAATTTGAAGCAGTCTCCACAAGTAGCACATGATGTACTTGCCGTGACTTCTGTGTTCCCTGCAGTAAATAAAGCTCGAATCTTTGACGCCGAAGGAAGTGTCCCAAGTCTCTGTGATTCGTACGCCGGAGCAGGTTACCCACGAAGGTTTCAGGTGTTGTTCCCTGGCACCGCTGGGTCTTAAATAACCCAGTCCTTCACGCTGGGCATGTATTTCTATTATTTCTTTACGGATCTTTCTAACCATATGAATTACACTGTTCTCCTTATCATGTTTACCCTCCGACATATTCTGGCTCCATCTGTTTAGTCTATTCATCTCACTTTGCGGAAAACCTGCCTGATCTTGTTCTCTTATTAAACAATTTACCAAAAATCGCATTATTAAACCTTTGGTCTCAACTTTCTGACGTGACATGGCTTCAGCAACAGACTCCGGTCCTTCTCCTGTTTTAATAAAATAATACAATTTATCTAGATGTTCTGGCATTCCTGGTAGTAGTATCAAATAATCTGTAACGCGTCTCAAACGTATGGACGCTAACAACATGGGTCCTGACGTACCAGGCACTGGGTCATATCTGCAGTCTGTAATTTCTCTTCTAAGTTGTTCGGCCGGTGCGCCTTTCGGTGTCCGAGCCTTTGCTAAATCTCTCATTGTTACTCGGTGTAACTGTGGGGGTGTTTGATAACCTCCTGTAGCACCTCCTGAAGCGGAGGCTTGAGCATAACCTGGCTGTAAGGTCGGTACCTGCTGTAGCTGGGTGGGATCCTGGACCACGCCAGTCCCAAAAGGATTTAATGGATGCAGTTGTTGAATACCGGGGGGAACAACGGGAACGGGTGCGGGTAGCGGACCTGGAAGGATCTGCTGTTGCGGAACTGGGGGCTGATGATCATGGGGTAGGAGGCCGTCAGCAGGTGCAGGTGGTGCGGGTACATGGGCAGGTGTAGTAGTGTATGTAGGAGCTACATCGTCTAAATAGGAAGAAATAAAAATGTCTGCTGCGGTCTTGTGACATAATTTAGTCGGAACCAATGGAGGGGGCAGATCTTTTGGTATTTCCGGAGTGGCCTTAGGTAAACCCTCGGCCAAAAGAGGATACATACCATTCACAAGAGTGTTTCGTTGTCGGTCTACTTGTTCTGCTTTAACTCGTATTCCTTCTTCAACTAGTACGTTTTCTCGGGCTTTATCTGAATCTTCTCTATGCTTTTCTGCTTTTCTGAATTCTTTCTCTGTCCGTCTATGCGATTCTTTACGCCACAATTCTATGGCGTCTTTCTGAGATTGTCTGGCCTTCTTTTTCCATAGCGCTTCTTCTACTCTCATGATGCAATCTGCATCCCATGTCCCTGTAACGGGCCATCTATATTTCTCGTCTAGGTTCTTAGTATAATCGACCCATAAATCTAGATATAATATGGCATCTAAGCCGTGTTTATGATACATAAAATTTCCTGGAGTGTCCCTAGGTGGGATAGGAATCGCTTCCTCTAGTATCCCTTTCCTAGTTCCTAACTGTCTTAAGTTTGAGAACAATGGCATCTTGATATTTTGGTACTTGATACTTACTCGAACTTGAACACAATGTTTACACAGAAAAACACGGTAATGTAGATCAAACAGTCACTCATGCCACGACATTAATCACATAGAAACACTTTGAACACATATTGACTATGCTTGAATTCTATAACGAAAACAAAATCGAACCGTTGAAGACATGAATTACTTGATATACTGCTAAACAGTACAGATACACTGCTAAAACAGTGCAGACCGGGTCTGTGTACCCAAACCCGTCTTGACCGGATGCATAGTAATGCACCCGTCTAGATGCGTCCCCAGCAACGGTACTCACCGGGAAGCACGGAACGGAAGGCCTCGGAAACTCGTCTGGACTGGACCGGACTGGACTCGACTGACGTCACAGGCACGTCGGAACTGGTGGGCCTCTAGACACCTCGGACCTTGCTCTCTCGGCTGGGCTCTGGTCGGGATCCTCTGCACTCCTCACCGCCTCGTCTGGATGCTGATCGCAGTCCCCGTCACCTCCGTAGGCCTGAGGGAGATACAGGAAATCCTGCGGGTACGCGTAATTGTCCGTCACGGCTGTGGCAGGGGGCGAAACCTGCGACGCACCTACCGGCGCGTGGGGTGGGGGAGGGGTCCCTATTCGGGCGCCAAATTAATGTGGTAAATAAATATTTACCGTCGGAATTTCTATGCGGTAAAGTTCAATAAAATAACTCAATCGGAAATGAGAGGCAGAGTCCGTGGTATCTGAGTTATAAGGGTTTTATTCCATAAAATGGAATGGTTCGAACCAGGGTATCATGTTCCTTTCACCATTAAGGATCAGGAAGGGATAGACAATTCTTTATTAACAGAGTACAATATATATAGTAAATGCATACAATGGGGATGGATACAGAAGGCGTAACAGCTGAGAGAAACGAGATAAGAACACATGTGCGTAACAGAAGGCGTGCACGAGGGCGCACACAGAGGTGTGTGCTAGAAACGTCACATGAAAGTGTCACAAGTGGGTGGATTCATAGAGGAATCCTGCAGTGTCAGCAGAAATCTGTAGCAAGGATGCGCGCGCAGCAGTATGACGTGTGACTGACGTGAGGCTGGAGGGTGCAGGGGACTTGACATTTAGCACTAGAGGAAAGAGACAGAAGTCTGGCATGTCAGATCGACTTGTTCCTAAATCATATCTGATATCTTGTGTTTGGGGAACTATATTATCTAGAAGGAAAAGGTCTCTTGGGCAGAGGCTACTCTATACTTACTATTAATGCATGCATATGTGACTACGTGTCTGCGTGTAGTGCGATGGGCCATGGGCCTACCATGGTAACGGGAGCAATGAATTACTTGCATGGAGACAGAAAGGCCGGGCCATTTGCTCTGCAGCTGGGGATTGTTTATCTATTCTACTAGACTGGAATGTGTTTTTGAGGAGCTGAGCTCGGCTATACTGATAACTTGAAGGCAAAATACTGTCTTTGGCAGGCAAGCAGGCCGAGCCGGGCACCGCTCGCCACGCAGGGAGTAGGACAGAGGTCAGGGATGTATCCCACGTTGCAGCTTTCAGGAGGCAGAGAGCAGAAAGGACTCGATGGCAGAAATCGGGGCCTAGCTCTGCAGGGCTAGGAAAACGTGAAAGTGCACCATGAAAAGACGTTGGCAAGGCATACTTAGGAACTGAATTATCGATCCATTCATGGTGGATCAGAAAGAGGACATGTTAACGTTGGACGCAAATGTATTTGCGTCTTCATAACTGGTCGAGGAGGGAAGTTACATGCACTTTAAGCTCGTACATGGAGACGGTGGGGTTCAAGTTAGGGGACATTTCTTGACCAAAAATTTATATTACCTCAGAACAGTGCGAGCAAAATCTGTAGCCCACCCACGTCAGAGTGTATGCCCTCCATGTAGGCACCACCTGCCTAATTTCTTGTCATGGTCACTGAAGGCATTGAGCAGGGCTGTCTGGCCCACACAAAGCTTGCGCGGGAGCTCTACAGTCTCAGCACTGAGGGCAGCAGGGCGGACAGGTGCAGGCTCAGTGGTGCCAGGTGTGAATCTAACTTGTCCCCTCTTACTGACACAGACACGGGCAGCACCAGAGGAAGTGGATAGGAGGCTGGCCACTGGCCGCTGTGTGGTAGAAGATGATGCAGAGTCCCCATTCCGTGTGCCTGCCAACACGGATGCATCACCTCTGGCATCAGATGATATAGTACTTTGTGTCTCAGGCCGGGATTCCTCCTGCATACTCCGGTCCCCCTCTTATGCACTGGTGAGCTCTGTGTCACTAGGCTCCTGTGCAGCTGTAGTGGTACTCTCGCCACCACTGGTTCCCAGCTCCTGTTCCTCCACGTCCACTGGCGATTCTGCATGAGAGAGAGATGCAGGGTTGGGTTAGCGTCATCAAGAGGACAAAGCAATTTAATCAATGCAGTACAGGAGATGCCCAAATCAATATGGTGACCACCACACCCTGCAATCACATTGCAGCAACACACTACATAGACCCCAACAGTTCCTGTAACCCCGAATATCTGCCATGACTGAGCCATGTTAAGGCCACACAGCACAACACCCTACCCGAGGATGGAGTTTAGCAGACACACAACTTGCTTTGCCCACACCTAGGGACATGATGTGGGCATACCACTTATTACCACTGACAGACCTTGAGGGAACAGGAGGGGACAACACACACATATTAGGATATGAAAATCCACAATGGCAAGAAGCCCATAACAAACACCATGTGGTACTCTGGGGCACATTGTTGTCAGATGTGTGGGCCTCAACGATCATGGTGCATGCATAGTAGGCATACATGAAGTCACACTCAGATAGTGGGCACTGCTGTTCACCCCCTAATAGATTCCCCACACTATTCCAACACTGAATGACCATGTAGATCTAACACATCTGGCTATGGGAATGCACAGCAGGGAGTATCACCTTTGTAAGGCCAGTTTGGCCCAATGCATGACACTGGCACCCATCTCAGCAGCCACTCACATTGCACAGCACCACCCCACGAACATCACGTGGGCCACCGCTGCCGCAGGCCCTGTACAGATCCATCTGCTCCCAGCCAAAGTCACCCTCCCCAAATACTCACCGCTGCTTTGGTGCCGATGCTCCTTCAGACATGCATCCAGCTCAGGATGAGTCACTGCCAAGATGCAGCCCATCAGTGGTGTTATGCTGCGATGTGCCAAACGCCCAGTGCATGGTAGCAGCCCCAAGGTCATCTCTGCCACGTTCTTTGCCAGCCGGCTGATGTCGTCCCACCTCTTTTGGCAGTGGGTGCGTTGTCCGTTAGATACCCCATGGGCTTGCACCTTTGCTGCAATGGCCTTCCACATGGCCTTTCGCTGGTGTGCCTTGAGCTGCAGGCATGGGAGAAAAGAAGGGGAAATGATCAGTGACACAGTGTCATGTACCAACATCTATCAGTACAGTAGCAAGACACAGACTCATTAACAAATGTAATCTCTCTCCATCCCAAACTGGGGTAAACCTCACAAGGGCACTCTGCATGGGCCAAGCAGATGTGATTGCATGCATTTATGAGGGTGTAGAGGGTCCATGATAATCTCACACACATGCAGGATGACTGCACTGAACCCCCTCTGTGGCTTGCACACATCTCCAGTCCTATGCATGTCTGTCCACTACATACATCGCATATCGACCTGTGTCTGTGCGTAGAATCACTGTGTGCATGACTGGGCAGCTTTCAATGAGCATGTCCTGTGCACATATGTGTATGTCATGTGTGTGGCATCGGGGTACATGGACTCAACAACAAAATATCCATCTACACAAGTGTGGTCGTGTGCAAATATACATGGCTGAGATGGTGCATATTTTTATTTCAGTGTTAATGAACAAGAGTAAGGACGTACGGGCACATGCATCAAAGTTATTTTTTGCGTTTCCTAATTTGCGAAAAATAGCGAATCGCAAATTAGGATTCGCATAATGGTCTGCATCATTTTTTTCGCAATTTTATTGCGATTCGGTAAAAATCGCATTTTTTACCGAATCGCAAGAAAATTGCGATTTTTTCAGTGCAATTTCGCAAATTGCGAAATCGCAAATTGCGAATTCGCAATTTCATGCATACCAATGAGGACACACCCAGGAAGCCAGTACACTGATTAGACACAGCTGAAGTTCACTTTAAACTGCAGGAGTGGCTGTTGGCAGTTGGAGCTTTGCTTTCAGCTACAGGTGGAGTGTGTTTTGTGTGTCCTTGAAGGAGAAATGGCTGCTGAAAGTGCTGTGGAAGACCTGCATGCAAGAAAACGAAAATTAAAGTTTAGTGACCAGGAACTTGAAATATTAATTGAAGAGGTCACTCTGAGGCATGACCAGCTTTTTGGCAAGGATTCCTTGAAGGTACCAGAAGGAGTGAAGAGAAAACTGTGGCTGGCCATTCAATCAAAAGTGAATGCTGTGGGGGTTGCCCACAGAGATATCACAAATTTACAAAAACGCTGGTATGACTTGCGCAGCCGTGCTAAGGACAAAATTGCAACCAGGATTAAACATGCTAACAAGACAGGTGGTGGACCCCCAAAGGATAAACCAAACACCCCACTGGAGGAGATGGTTGAGGGGACCCTGCTCACTGAAGCGGTGGTAGGAGTGACCAACATAGATACCTCTGAACAGCCTGGTACTTCGCAAGGTAAGTGTGTAATTGAAAATGTCATTACTTAAAATATGTCACAGACACTTGCCTTTAGATTCATTCTCAAATGATATAATTAATCCCCAGCATGTACTCTGAAACACACACAAAAAGAGTCATAGGAATGAATGGGAGTCTGCATTGCAGCATTGCATTGTGGGAGATGTAGTTTCCATGAATTTTTGTATTTCAATTTGTTTAAATTAAATGTTTCCAAATTACTTAAGAAGTCAAAGCATATGAGAATACACGAATTTCAACATAAAGAACATGTTTCTTTTCATTTCAAAATGAAATTTATTGGAGTTTGAAGGGAAATCACATACAATTAATAATGTTAACTATACATATATTTTCAATTTGTAGATTTTCTGAAAGAGAGGGAAAGCTTGGATTTGGACAACAATGTCAATACAGACATAGAGGAAATGCAAGTCCATACTCAAAATATTTCATCACCAACAGTAGGCAAAAATAAAAAAAATAAAAGGGTTCAGCAACTGCAAGAGTCTGATAGTGATGAACAGATAAATACAAATGAAAATTTGCAACAAGCAGTTGGAAGCAATGTTCAAAAAAATGTAAATCAACGCAGTAGACTCCAACAATTTTACAGGAGAAGATCACGTCCTGCTCGCCAGGCAATGTCCTCACAAGATGAGAGCCAGGCCAGTGTGGTGTAGAAAAAGCTCCTCAAAGTTCAAAGGCTGCAAGGCAAAGACATCAGGGTCATGAAGGGCCAACTGAACCCCATCAAAAGCAACATTAGCACCATGAGTGACAGCCTTGTCAGAATGACTTCTGTGTTGGAAAATGCACATGTGGCCACTAGTACAAAACTTAAGCGCGTGGCAACAGCCATGGAAAGAATGTGTAATGCAATAGAGTCACAGAACATTGCTAATGCCAATAGGCACCTGAGAATCTTCTCTAGCATACACACTTACACCAGAGCAATCCATCGCTTATGCAATACCAATGGCAAAGTTATTACTACTACACTGTGTATGCAAAAGGACGTAAGGAAATGTTGCAGGGCCCTGTCTGAAAGAATGCTTTCCAACACTAATTCAAAGGAGGTAATGCAGGAAGACATGACTGTGCTTCCATCAACACATGGGGGCAATGCAAATGGAGGTGCCGAAGCAAGTACTGCATCAAAAACTGAAACAGTGGTTGGACGACGCAGTACAAGACATGTCACACTGCAGGGCAACTCATCTACAGCTTTGAGGAATACTAAAAGCAAAGCTTTAGGTGTGAGAGGGCGAAAATAAATTTAAAGACTAATGAATGATTGAAAACTTGCCAATACTGGCCTGAAACAGCTGAAAATTTAAAGCTACATGTTGTTTTCTTTTTAACTTCTTTTGCTTTCATGTTTCCTTGGTTTGTCATTATTGCTATTTTCATTTTGAATTAAAATCAATCTGAATTCATGAACATTACCTGGCTTCTTACCTGTTTTTAAAAATAATGCTCTGTGATTTCTGCTCGTCTTCGCCTTCCTTCAGCAGCATCAGGTCCGCGCATTCTTGCATGTGGTTGTTGTGGCTGGTTGTCATTATTTGGTAGAATGTCATCTACATCCAGTTCCAAGCCTCTCCGTGTCGCAATGTTGTGCAGGATGGCACATGTTGCTACAATTTTGCAGCATACATCAGGATGGGTGGGTATGGCTAGGGTCCTATGTGTTTCTCTGCGTAATATTGGGTCTAATTCAGCAATAAGATCTATTATGAAGTCAGCATTCAACCTATACTTGTCATATATTTCTGCCTGTGTCTGACCAAACAAAGTAATGCGCAATCTAAATATCCTTTCACTAAGTATCCTCCTTCTCCTTCCTGCTGCTCTCAACCTCCAGCGACGTGCAAGAAAAATGACTGCTGCCATCCTCAAAGAGGTGTACTGCAAATGGACAACCCCTTAAGTACCCAAATAATTGATTTCACATGTTTCCCTTGAAAAAAAAAATTACCACCTGCTCCCAGTACTTCTAAATTTAGAGATTCCTTAAAGCGATTCCTTAAAAAATCGCAATTTGCGATTTTTGATGCATACACTTTTTTGAGATTTTTTTGCGATTCCTTAAAATTGCGAGTTTTTAAGGAATCGCAAAAACAATTGCGAATTCGCAGATTGAGAAAAATACAATTTTGAATGATGCATCTCAAAAGCAGGAATTGCATTCGCAAACGGACGATTTTTGCGATTCGCACCGTTTGCAAATGCAATTCAGTTTGATGCATGTGGGCAAAAGTAACTGCAGTGATGTGAGCTCGTATTGGTGGGTGGGCACTGGGCATAGCCTCTGGGTTCACACTGAGTCAGAAAACAGGGGCACACAGAGACAATCAGCCGAGCAATTAATGTCTTGGCACCTGCATGTTCAACATCCTATGGCTCTGTATGGCTGACAATGTAACACACTCCACTCAGACATACAACTGCAGGCAGGGAAAACCGTGACATTGGGACACACACACTCCTTCGCCCTGGAGACAGTTTTGTCAGTGTATGATACAACCCCACACCCTCAGGAATATACTGCAGCAGTACACCTACATGTCTGCCCCCCCCCCCTGCTCTACACCTCCCTTTAAGATGACTTACCACAATATTGGGGGCACCATACAGCCTTGGGTACTGTGCGAGCACCTCCTCCACCAAGAACTCCAGCTCCTCGCTTGTGAATGGACTGACACGGACCTTCTCTGTCCTTACCATCCCTGGGCACATGGAACACCTGTGGAGGAAGTGGGTGGTGATGGGTCCCAGGCAGCAGGCTCTGGAGGCAGGAGCAGGATAGGGTCCCAGGCAGCAGGCTCTGTAGGCAGCAGCAGGAGAAGGTCCCAGGCAGCAGGCTCTGGAGGCAGCAGCAGGAGAGGGTCTCAGGCAGCAGGTTCTCTGAGCAGTTGTCAGGACCACACCCCGAGACCCTCCCCCGTACCTGGAAATATGGCCGGACAGAAGAAGACACTGAACGACGTCCGTGGCAGCCGCCTTCCGAGTCTGCAACCCACGCGCGGCAGCGCGCAGCGCAGGCATGACGTCTCCGCCGCGCCACAGGAACTAAGATGCCCAGCGGGCCATGTGCGACGCATGCGCAGGACTTTCACGGCATATATGGCGGCCGCCAGTTAGCAGCGTCGGATATTGCCAGACGCAAGCTGCAGTTGGCTTACCTTGGGAGAAACGCAAGGAGCGGTGGTCGTCCGCTCTGTTACGTTTTTGCTTCAGTGCTTGCCAGTTGCCTCATAGGGGGGAACAGGAATCATCGGCTGGGGTCTTGGGAAGCCCTCCTGAACAGGCAAGCCCCTAAGAAGTGCTAAAGGGTTCAAAGCAACGACGTTAACGCTGGTGTAGTAACCCCGCAGCATAAACACGTACCCTGCTGCAGCAAGCAGAACTGGAGCAGCATTTTCGGGCACTGCTTTGCACGGTGTCCTCCGTTTGTGAGCTACCAGGACAGGGGCTCTTGGGGAGAATGGTTGGTCCCTACGGTTCGCTCAGCATTGTCGGCCAAGAGGGGTTCCACCTGGAGTTGCTGAACGGCAAAGGGTATCGTTGACCTTACATTTATTGTTCATTTTCCTGGATGTGTAATCATTGCTTTGGTACCGCATTAAACCGCCTAACAGTACTTTATCACATTGCTGTCTGAGCATTTGTATTGGCTTTTGTCTGCTGAGTCGGGGATACAACCTAGGTCTTGGCCTCTGTCCCACTCACACAGGAACTCTGCAGCCAGGCAGTGGTTGGTACACTACACGCATTCCTCAGTGGCTGTTCTCGCTGGCTTCAGGTCGACCCCGAGGACCAAGAGGTTCAAATAATATCCGACCTTTAACAATCGTCTTCCTGGTCGGTTTGACCAAGAGGTTCACAGCAGTGGAAATGTGATGCTCACTCCCACAGATTTATAGCTCCCTGGGGTTGTTTTGTGGTGCCAAGCTGCAACAATTGGTTGTCCTCTTTCAAAAGCATCCAATGCCCGCCTCCACTGTGGCGGTGCACGACCTTCTGCGATTTTCAAAACTGCTTCATGCCACCGCAATCATCGCTCCCATTGACTGTAGGCAATGCTCCATAGCGGTGATGCACCGCAGGGTCCCGCGGTGCGCTACGGCGATGGTGCATCTTTCAAAAGCATCCAACGACTGCCTCCGCGGTGGCGGAGCACGCCTTCCGAGATTTTCAAAATTGCATCATGCCACCGCAATCATCGCTCCCATTGGCTGTAGGCAATGCTCCATAACGGTGACACACAGCCGGGGCCAGGCAGTAGCTATCGCGAGTAGGGTGGCGGAGCATGCCCACCGCCATTTGGGCATGTCTCCATGCCAATGACTACCGTACCTGGGTGAAGGGGGGGTTCTGGACACACACCGCCTGGGCAAGGCGGTAGCTACCGCGAGTAGGGTGGCGGAGGATGCTCACCGCCATTTGGGCATGTCTCCATACCAATGATTACCGCACTTGGGTGAAGAGGGGGTGCAGGACACACACCGCTGGGGCCAGGTGGTAGCTTCTGTGAGTAGGGTGGCGGAGCATGCCCACCACCCTCTTTCCATGTCTCCATGCCAATGACTACCGCACTTGTGTAAGGGCTGGTGCTAGTGACACACCGCCAGGGCCAGGCGGTAGCTTCTACAAGTAGGATGGTGGAGCATGCCCAACGCCATCTTCCCATGTCTCCATGCCAATAACTACCGCACTTGGGTGAAGGGGGGTGCTGGACACACACCGCCAGGGCCAGGCGGTAGCTACCGCGAGTAGGGTGGCGAAGCATGCTCACCGCCAATTGGGCATGTTTCCCTGCCAATGACTACCGCACTTGGGTGAAGGGGGGTGCTGGACACACACCGCCAGGGCCAGGCAGTAGCTACTGCGAGTAGGGTAGCGGAACATGCCCACCACCATCTTCCCATGTCTCCATGCCAATGACTACCGCATTTGGGTGAAGGGGGGGTGCTGGACACACACCCCCTGGGTCAGGCGGTAACTACCACAATTTGGGGCACATGCAATGGCAATGTCCATCGGGAACACTTCAACAGTACACAGTGGCAACAAGGTGAAGGGCACATCATTGTGCATACAATGCCATTATTCCATTGAAACCACAGGTGCCCGCAGGTGGCATGGTTGGGTATGTGTGATGTATATTGGTCTGTAGTCCTTGCCATGTCAATTATGCATTTGATGGTTGATGATGCATGACAGTGTTGAAGTGGACTCAACAATGTGCACACTAATCAATGTGTTGTGGGTCAGTGATGACCGTGGCAAGGCTTGTCTCACTGTATGAAATAGTTACTTACTTTTCTGCTTTTATATCTGCTCATACACACAATTGACAGTTTGTGGCCTTCTGTGATCATTGTGTTGTGGATGTGTGCCAACTTTACATGATGCATTGAGGTGTGACAGTACAGCAGATGAGTATGAGACAGTCATGTTCATTTTAGAACACATTGGCTGGATGGTACGCTACAAGTTGTGCATATGTGAAATGTGGGGTTTAGTATGTGTGCATTCATATTGACCTATGTGTTGTTTGAGGCACTTGTGTATGGTAAATAGAGAGGTGTTCCCTCTGTGTGGCTCAAACGTCCACCCATGTAACCAGGTGTGTCACGCATTTCCCAGGGCAGTCTTTGTTTTTCCATGGCATCCTTAACGGGATGTGCTGTGGCCAACTCATGATGGTTGTCAATGACATGTGTCCATTTTCATCTCAACTAGGAGAAGGCCTAATCTCATACGTCACTTGATACTTCTGGAGGACATGGAGGCTGTTGCGATCATTCGCAAATTCCGCCTCGACAGACCCACCCTGATGACCCTTTGTGATCTGTTGGAGCCCCACCTGCAACCTTGTCACCACTACCCAACAGCTTTCACACCAACAGACAAAGTGATGGCAGCCCTCCATTTTTTTGCAACTGGTTCCTTCCAGGAGACCGTGGCCAGCGCTGCAGGGATGTTTCAACCCAAGTTCAGCCTGGTGCTGAGGGATGTTCTTGCAGCCATGATGATCGATAAGGAAAGATACGTACATTTACCCAGGGGAGATGAATTGGCCGGTATGAAGGGAGACTTCTATCCGCTTGGGAACATCCCCCATGTTGTTGGTGCCATCGATTGCACACATGTTGGTCTGGTGCCACCTCAGGCGAATTAGCAAATTTTTCGCAATCGGAAACATTATCACTCGATCAGTGTGCAGATGGTGTGCCTGGCAGACACGACCATAACGCATGTGTGTGCCAGATTCCCCGGCTCGGCCCATGACTCGTACATCCTGAGGAACAGTATTCTGCCCCGGATGATGGCAAATCTGCTTCCCGAGCGTGCTTGGATTGTGGGTGAGTATGTCTAGTAATATGGCGTGCTGTGTGTGTGACCTGCTGCCCTCTGCCTGTGCAACACTGCAATGTGTGTTTGTCATTCCTAGGTGACTCTGCATATCCTAGCCGTCCATGGCTGCTGAGCCCACTACGTAATCCCAGGACCCCAGCTGAAATCAGGTACAATGAGGCCCATGGCAGAACCCGTTGTGTCATTGAGCGGACTTTTGGCCTGCTCAAGTCAAGATTCCGCTGCCTTGTCAGGACTGAAGGTGCACTGTCATCCCGCCTGGTAAGGTCTGTAAGATCGTTGTGGCATGCTGTATGCTCCCAACATGGCCATTCACAAGGGGATTCCCCTGCTCCTGGAGGAGGATGAGGACCCAAGGCCCCCGCCTGCCCAAGGACATGAGTCCAGTGATGAGGACAGTGGAGAGGAAGAAGAAGTTGACATGCGTCAACAGCTAATCACCCGCTACTTCACTTGAAGGTGGGTGACAAGGTACAACTTGTACATTTTCTGGTATGATTGCTGTTGTTGTGAAGGGTTATATGTGGATTGTACAGACAGGCACATGTAAAGTCACCTGTGTGTGGAAAGTGGCAGTGACATTTCATCTGTGAACGTATACAGGACTCTGTTTGTTGACACTTGTTGCATATTGTGTTGTCTGCCTGTTGACGTATGTAGATGGTTGGTGTAGTGTAATATCTGTGATGCCACACTCACACCAGTGACTGTTGTTCTGTTGTGTCTCTCTAGGTGCCTTGAAATTATCCAGGCCTACATGCTGTACATCTTTTGAATACATTATGGACCTTTTGAACACTGTAAATATTGCACTAAAGACAAAGCTGAAACAATTGAAGTATTTAAGGTATTTTATTTACAAAGTTGACATGTGAGGTGTGCGGGCTGATTTACATGAAGGTGGTAATGGAGCAGTGAGTTGACAGTCATGGTAAATGAGATGAAAGAATAGACACCACATCGATGTGATGACCCAGTCCAACATTCACAAGGCAGTGTGGGGAAGGACAGTCCAAACAGTCAATGCAGTGGGGAAGAGGGTTGCCATCAGGGCTGGCTCAGTGACTGGCGTTTGGCTGATGCTTTGCCTCCAGAGACTCCCAGGCTCTTCTTTGGACGACCCCTTGGTCGCTTGGCCAAAGGGGACCCTGCTGCATGGCCAGCGGCATCTGAGGACTCTTCCCGCTCTGTGGCCGCAGGAGAGGATGGTGCACTATCATCCTGCAGCACATCAGAGGGGGGTGGAGGTGTTCTTTGGGACACAGGCCTGTCCCTCAGTAACGCCACTTGCTGGCCCATGAGGTCCACCATTTGTTCAAGGCGGGTGTCAATGGACCTCATCAGCAGGATTAGCTCGTGTAATAGTTCTTCAGACTGGCTACTTTGTCCCTGGACCTGTTCGTAGACCCTGATGACTCTGGTGAAGTGATCCAGGGATGGTGTCCCAACCTCCTGAGGTCTGGGGGTGACCCTGGCCCTTCCACCTGCCCTGCTGCCACGGATCTGTTGCCTCGCCACTGTGGGTCCATGCACACTCTCCCTGCCGTCCACAGTTGTTGGTGTGGGCTGGTCATCCCCTAGGACAGGGAGGGTGCTGCAGGTAGCACTGGTGGTGGTGGAAGGGGTGGCAGTAGTGGAGGCAGAGGCCGTAACTGCAGGGGTCTGTTTTGCAGTTGTTGTTGCAGCAGACATGGTGGTGGGGAGGATGGGGGCATGAGACCTGTTGCTTCTTGACGCACCAGATGGGCCGGCCTGGAGCTCATTGTCTATAGAATCCTGGGAGTCCTCATCCGAGAGTCCATGTACCGGGGGTCGGAGACTGGCTCTGCTGGTCGTAGTTGTTGTCCTCAGCAGCGAGTTCTTGGTCACCTGTGGATTAGATGGGGAATGATCAGTGTTGTGCACTATGTAAGAATTATGTTAACGGTGTGTCATCCACTGTCTACACAATTGACTGATCTTCACTGTTTTTGTAAGTGCAATACTGTGCCTCATTACATGATGCAGAGGTACATAAATTACTCGTACATGTCAGGTATTGATGCATTGCATGCAATTGGTACTGTGTGTAGTGATGCAGGTCTCCCACCCACAAAAAGCCAGGCCAGGGAAGATGTCTACCTACCTGTAAGTTTGTTTGGTGAATAATGCAATGACTTCTAGGTGCTCCTGGGTGGGATGGAGTGCTCCATGATGCTGGGGTGTGGGACCGGGGGCATGGTGGGAGTAGGAATACAGGACTCTCTCCCACATACAGGCCTCCCAGAGAAGATGGCTACCTACCTGAAATGTGAGGGCGAACAATGCAATGGCTTCCAGGTGCTCCTGAGTGGTGTGGGGGGGAGTACTCCATCTTGCTGGGATGTGGGACAGGGGGCATGGTGGGAGTAGTAGTGCAGGCCTTCCTCTCACAAACACCCTCACTGTGAAAATGTCTACCTACCTGTAAGTTTGTTTGGCGAACTATGCAATGACTTCAAAGTGCTTGTTGGAAGGAGGGAGTGCTCCATGCTGCTGGGGTGTGGGACAGGGGACATGGTGGGAGTAGGAGTACAGGCCTCCCTCCCACATACAGGCCTCCCAGGGAAGATGGCTACCTACCTGTAAGTTTGTTTGGTGTACTGCAATGGCTTCAAAGTGCTTGTGGGAGGGAGGGAGGGAGGGAGTGCTCCATCCTGCTGGGGGGGGGGACAGGGGGCATGGTGGGAGTGGTAGGGCAGGCCTCCCTCCCACAAACACCCTCACTGTGAAAATGTATACCTACCTGTAAGTTTGTTTGGTGAACAATGCAATGGCTTCAAAGTGCTTGTGGGAGGGAGGGAGTGTTCCATGCTGCAGGGGTGTGGAACGGGGGCATGATGGGAGAAGGAGTACAGGCCTCCCTCCCACATACAGGCCTCCCAGGGAAGACGGCTACCTACCTGTAGGTTTGTTTGGTGTACTGCAATGGCTTCAAAGTGCTTGTGGAAGGGAGGGAGGGAGAGCACCATCCTGCTGGGGTGTGGGACAGGGGGCATGGTGGGAATAGTAGTATAGGCCTCCTTCCCACAAACAGGACTCCAAAGCAAGATGGCTACCTAACTGTAAGATGAGGGTGAACAATGCAATGGCTTCCAGGTCCTTCTGGGTGGTATGGGGGGAGGGCCCCCTCCTGCTGGTGTGTGGTTCAGGAGACATGGTGGATCTTTTAGTGCAGGCTGACTGTGCTCATGCTCCCATGGTTATATTGCTAGCTATGGTTAGGGTACATGGGAGTGGATGTCTGTTGGATCTTTAAAACAGGTTTTTGTGGGTGTGTGGTGCAGATGGATGTGATTTGTCTGGTGTGGTGTGTGTTTCTGGATGTTCAAAACAGTACATATCAGTGTTTTGGTTGACATTTCTTTGTACTTACCAGCCTCCACTCCCCCAGATACTCCTGTGAGACTCTCAGGATGCAGCATGGCAAGCACCTTTTCTTCCAATGGTGTGAATGTTTTCTGTGGGATGGGAGGGTCACTGCCAGTCCGGTTAGCCAGCTCCCAGTTCCTCCTCTCTTTGACAACCCTCTTGAGATCATGCCACTGCTTCATGATCTCCTTCTTGAATCGCGGGGTGGACCCTACCGCATTGACCCTTTGTACTAACCTTTCCCACATTTGAGTCCTTGTGGCTAATGGTGTCTGTTGGACCAAGCTACCAGACAGTTGTGGTTCCACTCTGACTGTCTCATTTACCATGACTGTCGACTCACTCTCTGTGAATTTGGGGATTTTCTGTGATGCCACGGTGTGTGATGTATGAAGTGTTTCTGGGTGCAGGGGTGTGGGTGGGGGTGTGATGTTTTTGTGTGAGGTGTGTTATGTGCTGGGGGATGATTGTTGGTACTGTTGTGATGGTGGTGGTGGTGGGTGTTCTCTTGCTTCTCCTGTCAGATCTGGTGGATGCCCTTCTCTTCTGGAGTGTTGCAAAGGATTGTGGTCAGTGAAGGGGTTGGCTTTATACACAGCTGTGTGGGTGTGTCCAAATGGGGGTTTGCTGTCTGGTGTGGTATGGGGGTTTTCCTGGGAATTGTATGTTTCTCTTTGGCAAATTTCATTTTCATTTGGATGTGTTTTGTGTATTTGGGGGGCATGGCGACTTTGGTTTGTGCAATATTTGGCATCGCTGCGGTGTCCGCCATGTTTTTCATGTATCGTCCACTGTGGTGGCTATGCTGCAGCTCTTCCGCTGTCTCTCACATTCACTCCTGTGTGCGACCGTGGCAGTTGGAAACAGCGGATCGTACCGCGGGACCACCGGAGATATAATAATTTCCTGTGCGGAGTCTCCGCTATGCTTGCGGTGGGTAATAGCTTTTCCGCTGCATTTCCGACCACTGCGTCGGTTTTTGGACGTCACCGCCCACGTCAGGTGGTTTTTGTTTGCCCACTACCGCCGCCGTCGGTCTTTTTTGGTGGTTGTTCCTAATTTGACCGCCGGTTTCTCCACGGTTCCGGCGGGCGGTTGTTTCCTGCCTCCATGATGGTCGGGATGGTTTTCCGCCCGTCATACTAATGGGGCCCATAGACTTTAAGGAAGACTTGCAGAGACCAGAAACCCAACCTATGCACAAAGGAAGCCTGGCCCCCTGTTGTTTTAGTGAGCTCCACAATTTACTGTTTTTATATGGCATCAGTGATGTACAGAATCTGCGTCTCTTCAAAAACCAAACAAGGACAATATACCGCACTACGTATAATCCATAAAAAGTGATATATGTTGCAGTGGTGTTTCTGGTGGAATTAAAGGCTTTCCAACTAAAAGTATCTCTGTTGTAAGAGAGTAATGACTGTGGATAGATGTCCTGAAGAGGATATGGTGATAGTGGGCAGATCTGGACATAACTCTGCTCTGGTGAAAAAGAAGAAAGACTACACAGTGGTGTATGTACAACAGCCTCCCATTCAGGTCTTGCCAAAAGAGAAACTATCATGTTCCGAATTCATTTATAGGTAGATATTTATTAAAACAAGAACTGTGCAGCAGTGCCACCAGCCATTTTTTCCCTATTGTACCTGAAGCACTCTTGCAATATAAATGTTGGCAGTAGTTTGTTGGACCTCTCATCATTTAATATACGGAATGGTGCTTCCCTAAGAGAGGTAGCCAGAAATTTCTAGGTGATTCGTAATACTAACATTTGATTGTGCAGAGATGGATTTATTTTGCTCAAAGAGCTGTACAGTAACTTTACAGAGAGGGTCTGGGGTTCTCCCTTAGGACTATGTTTTGAGAATTTGTGACAAATTAAAGATTTTAGGGTATAGTGGGTCTGTAACATTGGTTGAAATCTGATATCTGTTAAAGTCAATGTTATATGAGGTGGGAGTTGCTCTCCCCTAACAGAATATTTAGGAAAAGATGTATGAAATGGTACTTTTTGTTGCACGCAGGGTCAGCAATTCTGATAAAAACGAGATAAAATGTAACCCTTTATGTGTTTTCTCCGTCAGTACAAAGCCTTTTTTTATATTTGGGGCAGTTCATGCCAGGGCACAAGTCCTAAAAAAGGAATTGGGGGGACTAACCTAGTTAGGCAGTATGCAAGTGACATCACAGCGTGCAACATCACAGCGCACAACAACATGGCGCATGACATCACAGCGCACGACATCAAGGCGCATGACATCACACATGGCATTACAGGAATTGACATAGAAAGTGGCATCACAAGCCACGACTGTACAAGAAGTGGCATCACAAGAAGTGACTAAGATCTAAAGCTCTCACATATATGTTTAGCAGGTCTATCATGTGTACGTTTGAGCGCATTGCGAGGATAATAGCACAGTGAGCTATGGAAAATGATATGTGACTTCTACACCTTGCAATCTCCCAGTTTTACATAACGCATATCCTGTACATTCATTTACAAACTTATATAATTTGGAATGAGTAAGGCTATACAAGAAAAAATGGTGGTACTTAAATTATTTCAACTCCTCCTCAAGGGAAGTAAGCTCTATATAAATGCAATTTTCTTTGTGTAATACTGGGAAAGACAACACATCTGACATTCTTACAGTGCATGCATATCTCCTAAACAGGGACTGAACAAAGTGAAAAGCTGCCTCTCTTAAGTATGTGTGAAGTGCTAGCAAGCTGTGAGACTTTGTTTCCTCTCTGCTTCATTTTCATCAGGTGTGAAGCTCATGACTGCTCCCAGCCAAGAGACTCCAACAAAAGGAGGCCTGATGACCCCTCAAATTCGGCCTTTGTTATGGGCCCAGCAGTTTGTTATGGGCCCAGCAGGAGTCCTAAATAAGAAAGCCCTGTCCACGCATGCACGTTGTTGCTTGTTGCAAATGGAAAGCAGAAAACGTGCAGGTGGTGCTGAAAGTGTCCCGATGTTTGGAAATTACACTGGGATGAGTTCAGCTCATATTTCTGTGGGGTCCAAATTCTTGGCAGGGTAGACGGCGTTCACCCTGTGAGAAAAGTGTGTGGATGTCGTTCACCGGCGTGTACCCCCGACTCGTGCCCTGAGTTTGTGCTCAAGTCTTCACATTCTTTTTTCCCAGAAAAGATAACCGGGCCACTTTTTCGTCCTTTCGAGGTCAAGCCTGCATGAGCATGCACTCTTGCTTGCAAGACTCTTGTAGTTAATATATAGGCTAGGAACTCACATATTGCTTACCATTTATTGGCCTCATCATCATTCTTCTTTGTTGCCTTCTACTTGGATAGCACTTGCAATGCTGCACTTCCTTTTATTTTTGTGGCACACAGACCAAGCTCAGATTAATCCATGTTTGATTAGTGTCCCTCTGCTGGCCATCTACTGCTCATGCTGTGATTCGGGTGCTATTTCTTCTTACAAAAGTGCTATCGCACTATTAGCACTGGCCGCATCATAGCACTTTCTTTACCTTCTCCACATCCCTATCCTGTATCTTTTCCCATCCCACCCGTCCCCATCTTGTTTCTTCTCCCCACTCCCACATGCCCTGCCGCCCCGCTTTATTGTCCCCATCCCACCTGCCCTATCCTATCCATGTTTCTTCTTCCCTTCACCTGCCATCCTGCTCCTACTTCTCCTCCCGACAAAAGAAAAAAAATCGCTAAGACGAGTTCAGTGCTGGCTGCTTCATATCCTTTTTTAAAAACTTCGATTCTCAATGTAGTTTGGCTTATGAGCAAAAAGTATGGCATTTTCGGTTTCCCTTGCGAACTAAGGGGCAGATTTATAAGCCCATTGCACCACCAGTACATCACTTTTCCCTTGTTAAAAATGATGCAAAAGTGGCACAAGGGCCTTGTAAATAAGCCCTAAGGCTCCAAACCGGTCCTGGAGGGCCGGATCCATGCCAGATTTTCAAAATTACTACATGTATCTCAATGGGGATATCCCAAAAATCTGGCATGGATCCGGCCCTCCAGGACCGGTTTGGAGACCCCTGCCTAAGGGCCTTATTACTAAAACTATTCCTTGCACAGTGCTGAATCTGAGCTGTTATGTTCTGAGGTGATGCTCATGCGCTTTACCAAGCTATTGAGGCATTGCAGCACTTTGGCTTACACCTTGTAATATAGGATCTACCTGCAAGCAAAGTGCCAACTGAGGTTAGACGAGTTTCTGTGATTTTTAAAGCCGCGGGTTCACCATTGCAATGGAATTTGACGAAAAAAACATCTAATTCATGAAACCATGCGTCCAGTAATTTATCTAAGTGTCTCATGCAGGCTGCTCCACACATATCTTTTTAATACAATACACAAGAAGACGCAAGAAGATTTATAAGTCATAGTGTTCGACATAACACTGCAATGTTTTCTTCTAGCAATTTGATCTATAAGCCTGATAAACATTAATATCTAGTTGATATAAATGTTCTTTACATTTGGAATTAATGTTTATTTATAAGGATGTATAAAAAGAATAAATACAATAAAATTACAAGTCATGGAGAATCTAAAACTCATGCTAGTCGAAGAGCAGCTCATAAATGTAAAAACTCAATGTTTCATTTGTCAAAAGTAGTTAAAACCAGGCACATGGATGCAGTTACAGTAAAACTGAGACCTACCAATAAAACGTCATTGAATCTTTACAGCATAATAACAAACAACTAAATGTAGTGCAACCATTTTTATACCATATGCGTTTTCATAGATGTAGAATTGTAAAGTGGCACACTCAATAATGTTTATTACTTTGTGTACTAGCTACCGCTTTTCAAAGACTTAAGTACCTTCATGTATTAAGAATCAGATGATTGCAATGGGTTCACGAATGACTAATAACATTCTCACTAAAAAAATGAAAATACGTTCCTGATTTAGTTTTTTTGATTACACCACATTGCTCTGCATTTTCTCCATGTCCTTCACAAATTTAAATTTTGACTTTGAAATTGCAAATGCCTTTTGCTTTAATGAAACAAAGAGATAAATTGTGAACGTGGGGTTAAATTGCACTTTCAAGCGTGCTTCAGTAGCCCATCGATGCAGTATCCTAGTGGGGGCTGACAGGAAATGGGGGTGACGGGGGCTGGAGGGGGGGTTAAAAAAGTGAAAAGCAAAAAAAACACCTTGCTAACGGCCGCTGCCTCCCAGTCGTGTTGCCGCTCTTCTCGACAAGGTCTGGGAAGCACCCAGGCTCCCCATAGTCGATCACAATGTAGCAATGCAGTGTTGTGATTGGCTCCTAATAGCCAATCACAACTCTGCAATACAGTGTTGTGATTAGTCTGAATGCCGTGGTTCGGCTTTCAGACTGGGACAGGGAGCCTGTACATGTTCCTCACCAGGCTGTGCTTTACTACCTGGTGCGGAAGATGTAAAGTGTGCATGACTCTTTGGGTGGCTCCATGTCCAAACAGTCATGTCCACTTGGAGTGTGCAAACCACTCCTCCCCTGTGACCCCCACCCTGCCCTAACCCAGCAAATAAAAATAAAATAATAATAATAAGGTTATCATTTAAATGTTTCTGGTCTGCGAGCAGTGAGGCGATGCTCCTCTGCCTTAGCGGATGGGCGGCCCCTGCAGTATTTATTGGTTGAATTGGAACTTCTGTTGACGTATTATGAGAAGGTCAACTACAGTTCTGTTTATTGTCTAACTGTAGATAGTGAAGCAACTTCTCCCCACCCCACCTCTCTTTCTACTCCCCTCCCACCTGCTCCCATCCTGTTTCTTCTCCCGATCCCTGTTTGTGTCCCCCTCTTACCCGCCCTCCTGTACCTGTTGCTTCTCCCCCTCTCACCTGCTCCCCTGCATCTGTGTCTTCTATCCACTCTCAACAGGAGGGAAAAAAAGAACTATGTAGCATCCAGCGTTGGCTGCTTCTTAGCGCTTTTTTAACTGCCCTGTTATCCACCAAGACCGCACCCCTGGTACCCACCCAATTTCCATGGCGAATAGCTCACCCATAGGAGAGACAGCTTGGCTTTGCCAATGCTTGTTTTCCACATGTAGGGGATTCTACAAGTAGCCAGGGTTTGTGGAACACCCAGGAGGAAAAACGAATTGCCAAAATATAGCAAACTTGTGGATTTTTGTTTAAGCAAACAAAAACCCCGGGAAGAACTTGCATGAGTGTTTTTTCTGATAAAATCACTTTTCTCATCCCAATTTTAGCAATTTCCTGAGCAGTAGTCAATATTTCTTGCTTTTGTGGCTTCAAATTACTTACAGTTTATTGGTAAAAGAAGGGTGAAGCTCATGGATGCAACCAGAAAGGTGCACATTTCAAAAAATTAGACTACATTCTAAAAGTAGCTCGGGGATAATGGTGTAGACCTCAAATGATTTTCTAAGAGAGACCAATTGTTAAATCAAAAAGCAATGGAATGAAGTAAGAAAAAATAGAAATAGGTGGTAATGTTTTTATCAGTATTTTTCTATCTTGGCCATCATACAAAAGTAATAAACCACTATCTCCATGGAACTGCTCCAGTTAAAGAGGTACATTGTGTTTGTTAGCAGTACAAAAAACATGCAATACCCAGAGTCATCAACTGAGCTGCAGGTTATAATGATGTTTCATTGTGTACTGACCACGCATTAGATCATAAGTAAAATTTAATGAAGGAGAAATAGGTAAAGCTATGCATTTTTTTAAATGTGCCTCAGAATCTGAATTTAGGAATAGTAGCCATTCGTACAGCTCTGAATTTCAGGTACCCCATAACATTATACTATTCTAATGAAGCCTTCCAAAATGTGTTCTTTCTAGCACTCCACATTTATTTGAAAGCCAAAAATGAAGAGAAATTCAATAAGCAATGGCAATTTTCCTACAATTCTGTATTCCTACACTTCTCTTGATAACAATGGTAGCCCATATTGTGTGGTTGGGCCTATCGCTATGACTGCAAATGTCACAAAGAGCAATGTGACACAGTATGGTTTTTCTTAGGACTTTCAATCTTTCCGAGGATGTGGGGAGCTATGGTGTTTGGGCCCAGGGTCGGCTGTAACCCTGTGAGGTCTACAAGCTCCAGACATTTCTGAACACTAGGCACTGCAAAGTCAAATGTGGTTTGGCTTACATGGATGCCCCGCTTATTCTTATCCAAAGTGTCCTGCAATTACAAAACATTAGCAAAAATCACAGATTTTCCATACTTTTCTGGAAGAGAAAGTTTCAGATAACAAGGATCACTAATAGTCATTGTTACATGTTCAGTTTGATACAGAATGGCTATACTGAGATAGGGTCCAGAAATGTAGGTCTATATCTTGCTCAACTGTTATGGTTCACAGCCAAGTGATTGAGGCTAAAGTAGGATTCACTTAAGAGATTCTATATACAGTCGTTTCATTTCCTCTTTCCTTTCACTATAGAGATTTGCAGAGACTCCCTGGCCAACATCTGACGTGATTCAGAAAAGGACGTGGCCTTCTTCGGCGTCAGTCCCTCGTAGAAACAGAGATCTAAGGTAAGTAAGAGATCAGGTATTGTAACTGTTTTTTTCCTTTCTCTGATGTTCTGTTTACCCTCTTTTTTCATTGCAATTTTACTCTCCAGCCAGCCCCCTCCTAAATGACTGCTGTATGTCCTTCCTTGAGGAATTATGTCTATCTCACTTTTTATTTTTCTCTTGCCCACATCAATCCTAATTACTTTTAATGTAATTATTTTCATGGAATTAGGCCCTTCATGTGTGACCATTGCAGTATTATTGACTCCTCTCCTCCTTCTATTATTTTTTCTAAATCACCTTAACAAGCCCATCTGTGTTCGACTACTCTATCTTGCCTTCAGTAACATTGACCCCCTTCTTAGGTTAAGAGACCCACCTGAGGACGCCACGTCCCTTATTGAACTTTTCAGGGCATGAGTGTGAGTCGACTATCGTTGCTTCCTTTCACTGCACGCTTGCCTAGAGAAGCTTGTACTTGCTGCCATGGATTCTCTTTTTCTAGGATTCTGCTCGGTGTGCTTCCCTCCAGTACTCTGTTTACATGATCTAGGCTGTGCCTGTGGTTATGTGGCTCTATTGTCTGCACCAGTTCCCCTAATGATGCGCAGCCTCGTGGCTAGTGTCCTGCTCGTCTTCCTTTATGCCGGTCAACACTTTGTTCCTGGTAGGTGGGGAATATAGTCTGGTAATTTAATGCCCTTCTCCCCTTTTAATGTTTGTCCTTTCTCTCCATTTACATTTTCTTTCTTTTCCCTCGGGTGCTTTGTCTGCCTGATGCTGGGGAGATTGGCAAGTGGAACATTTGACCTCCAGTAAGCATGAATTCTCTGTATCACAGTTCTACACTCACTGTTGGACCCGGCCCTTTTGGCAGGTTCACCCCGAAACTTTTTGCTTTTGCCTAACCTGTTTCTGTATTCTGGTGTTGGTGATTTTAGGTCTCTGCGCACTTTTTCACTGTGGTCCAGTGTAAAGTGCGTGCGCGCTCTGTGTGTGTGGTGAGAGTGACCTGCCCTCCCATAGGAATGCATGGGGAATATGTGTGACCATGGTAGTTCCTGATGTGTGGGGAGGGCAGGGTCGAGTTTGGTATGTGCGAACTCTTGAGATTGAATGCTGCGCAATGATATATGCAGCATGATTGTGTCTAGTGTGGAAGTGCAACTTCTAGAAGTTGGCATGTTTGTGTAATTTGTGTCTGGCGTGTGATTGGCTGGAGCTGGCTGGTAAACCTGGCTCCAGGAGTCAGGATGGGTCTGCCCCAGTGGTGAGTGTTGAGATTAGCATGCTGATGTGAGGGAGGGGCTGCACCTGGGACCTGAGTAGGGCTGGGCTTTCCCCACACAATGCTGGCCCCACCCCCTGTGGTGCGTCTGATGTCCCTAGCCTGGCCAGTGAAAGGGAGTTCCCTATACCCAGTTATAGCTGGTTCTCACTTTGCCTACACCCTGCTAGACAAACGATTTTGCTGTATAAATGAGGGGCTGTGACCCCATGTCAGTGTACTTGTGCTTCACTTGAAACAACCAGGGGCGTGCTGCTGCTGGGGCCCAGGGGAAGACTTGCCTCCCTGGGCCCTGACCAGCCCCTGGATGCTAGAGGAATTTCCTTGTTGGGAGCTGCTTGCTCCACCTTGCCTCCAGGATCTTCCCTTTGGACCCCGTGCTGCTGGGGCCCAGGAAGACTTGACAGGAAGGCAGCCTTCCTGGGCCCAGCTATGCCCTGGAACCTTTTTGGCTGTATGTCCTTGATTGGTGACCTGGGGGACTTGGTGCTTTGTTCGCTGCCCTAGGACTTTGGTTTCCCCTAGGGCTGCTAGAAGCGCTGCCTCTTGATGGCCCAGAGGAGGAGGAGCGGGGGTTGTGCAGCGAGATGCTGCAGCCCCCTTTGCGAGGGAATCCCCTGAGATGGCCTTAGTGGTGCGCGGGTGCCCACCCCGCGTGTTTGTGCCTTTGTAGTGGCACTATAGGACTGGTGCCCACCCAGTCCTGCGGTCATTCTGACTTGCGTGGGAGCCTTCCCCTCATTTAGCCCGGGTTGCATATCAACGCCGCCACCCGGGGCCTAGAATCGCCAGAGAACTTCGCCGTCCTCAGCCCGGGACAGCGGACGAAAAAACCGAAGGGGCCGTGTTGTGATTGCGCCGCTGTTGGGGGCTTGTCCCATGGAGACGCATTCTGATTGGCTGGTCCCCGGGAAAGAGCTGCCGTGTCAGAAGGGGCTCGTCCAGTGAGCCGCGCTGGGATTGGTTCAGCGCTTAGCCCCATTGCCGAAGACGCCAGAGAAACGGGACCGGGTGAAGACTTGGCGCATTGTGAGGGTGGGGCTCTCGAGAGGAGAGAGAGCCCCACCAGCGCCGCCAGTGTTCCTGCAGAGGAGGGCTCGAGGCACATTTCCGGTGCATGCCCCCTCCCTACCGCCTTCTGCGAAGGATCGCCGCCCGGAGAAGCCCTTGCCACAGAAAAGCAGCCCGGTGAGTAAGAGGGGTTGGGGGGCTCCGTGGGGGCATGATGATTTTAGGAGCCCGAGTGCTCCACAGTGGCAGGGGGCATGTAGGGCGCCCCCGGATGGCAGTGGGCCACCCCCACCTATGCTGGCCATTTACCGAGCCTGAGGGCTCCAACGAGGCCCCAGTTGTGTCCAGAGCCTCAGTGGCTCCAACGTGGGCACTGTGGTTTAAAGGCCCCCAGTGGGAGTCCCGAGGGCCAATAGGCCCGTGCTTTCCCCCCAGTAGTAGGCTGAGCCAGTTCTAAGTGCCAGATGGCTCCCGGGGCACGGCGATTTTAGAGTCTGTGTGGCTCTAACCTGGCCTCATTTTTAAACGCTTGTGTGTGGGGGCCATAATGACTCCAGAGCCTAGGCGTGGCTCCAACGTGGGGGACATCTGTTGTTAGCTAAGGAGCCAGTGTGCTCCTGGAGCATAGTTGATTTTCAGAGCCAGGTGGCTCCAACGCTCTGTAGTATTTGTGATAGAGCCAGATGGCTCACAGGGGTACATTGTTTACTTTCACAGGCCCCACCATGGGTCCCCCGCACTGCTGATGAGGATCAGAGCCATAGGGCTCCAACGTTTGGCCCATTATATGTTCAGAGCCTAGGTGGCTCTAGCGACAGGTGCAGTTTTTGTTCCTGAGGGCCCAGGCCGTGGTTTACTTCTACAGCTGCCCAGCAAGTAGTCCATCACCACCCCCTTTTGTACCGCTTTTGGCAGCCAAAAGTGTTGCAGGGTATGCGCAGACGTGAGTCCCTTGCACACTTTGCCACTGGATTCAAGCAAGCCGGGCTGAAGACGGATGGAATGCCAGAAACCGGTCCTCGGAAGCTTGTTTCCGGTCCAGGGAAGACATGGCTTGGCAGTTCGGGCTGGACTGTTCCCATTAGGCACAGGGTCAGACTGATTTGCATATAGCCATGTCTGAACTGGGGTGGCAGAGTGGGCCAAAGAACGGTGATGGATTAAACACAGATCTTTTGACTGGGTGTGAGTGTCTGATTGATTCAGATGCTCCGTCTATCACCACCCCCTTTTGTACTGCTTTTGGCCGCCATAAGTGTGGCAGGGTATGCTCAGACGTGAGTCCCTTGCTCACTTTGCCACTGGATTCAAGCAAGCCGGGCTGAAGACGGCTGGAATGCCAGAAACCGGTCCTCGGAAGCTTGTTTCCGGTCCAGGGAAGACATGGCTTGGCAGTTCGGGCTGGACTGTTCCCATGAGGCACAGGGTCAGACTGATGTGCATATAGCCATGTCTGAACTGGGGTGGCAGAGTGGGCTAAAGAACGGTGATAGATTAAACCCAGATCTTTTGACTGGGTGTGAGTGTTTGATTGATTCAGATGCTCCATCCATCACCACCCCCTTTCCTACAGCAACTAGTGGGCAGCTGCACCGTTTAGGCTTTTGTTTCTTTTAGGGGGACCTGTTCTTTGTGAATCCCGGAGTGAGTCCCACTCCCTTCACCCCTAACTTGGCCTGTCACAGCTGCGCAGCACTTAGTGCCAGCTGCAGCATTTAGGCCCTTGTGACTGTCATCAGCTGCCCAGCAAGTAGTGGGCAGCTGCAAAGCTTAGGCTTGCGCCATTGGCGCACCTCTGACTGGCGCTGCATTGGCAGCGCGCCCTGACATTCTGGACACAGGGCATTTGAGCCCCTTCTTGGATGGCCAGTTGGCCAGTGGGCTGGTATGTGGATAGGGTGCAAGTCCCTAATGCAATTTTTGCACAATGTGATTACTTACTATGTTTGTGATGATAATTGCCTAATGTGGTTTATGTGCTAAAGGTCATGTGCTTTAAACGTGGTGCTAGGAAATGTAATGCATCTAGTACGTTTTCCGCACCTGGTGTTGATACGTCTAGAGATGGTTTACCTGTGGAGGTTGGTGTTAGTGAGATTGTGCTTCACTATGATTTACGCCCCTAAATGTGAGATATTCTTAGGGGGTAGGGTCTAATGTGTTTAGACTAGTGAGGAGATTGCCTACTGTATTTATACTGGTTAGGCCTAACTGTGATTTCTGCGTAATGTGCAAAGCCATGTGATACCTCTAGATGTGCTTTCATGCTTAGGAGGTTGTTTTGCCTAGTATAATTTATACTAGAGAGGTTATGTGTCCATGCGTGATCTAGGCCTATGGTTATTAGTATTGCGTAGTTTGTACCTACCTTCTACCAGTGGTTACTGGTTGTGGTCTATAATTGTTATTTTGTACTACACTTATTCTATGTTCTAGAAGTGCTATTTCTGCCAAGTGTTGATCCTGACAGTGGCCCACGTGGCCCTGTCCTGGTGTAAATAATCCCTTGTGAATATTGCCCATGCCAGTTGGCCCAATGTATATTGTGTGATTACTATCTGTTGTGTTTTGACAATACAAAAGTTATTTTTATATAACCTTGTGTGGAGTTCCTTTTGTGGTGTGCCTAGGATGTTGTTGCTGTTGTGTACGTGCGCAAATGCTTTACACATTTGCTCCGGGATAAGCCTGTCTGCTCGTCCCAAGCTACCAAGCGGGTGAGCGGGGGTTATCTTGGTGTGTGACTCCCTTGTCCTGACTAGAATGGTGGTTTCTGCCTGGCTTTGGCGTAAGCCTTAGCCAACCAGAAATCCCAGTTCTAACACTCACCATTCCAGAAGTTCTTCTGATAAAAACCGTACCCACTTGTGTGGGCGCTCCTTTCATGGACAAGAAGAAAAACCTCAAGGTGCAACATGGGGATAGCAAGATTTTTCTTTGGCATTTCAGTCTGTCTGGAGATGTGATTGGCTGTGGTATTTGGGCCAAGGGCCAAGATATTCTGGGCTGTCAAGGGTGATGTTACTTACTTGGATGACCCAACTATTCTTACTCAAATATCCTGCAAACATCAAACTTTCACTAAAATCACAGATTTTACATATTTTTCTCAGAGGTGAAGTTCCAAATTCTGTGAGGATAGCTAAAGGTCCTTCCTTAGTGCATCGCCACAATGCCCCACCCAAACGGTACCCCAACCGTTTGGGTGGGCCTGTCACCTTTGACAGAAAAGATCAAAAAAAGGCAATGTGTGGACATTACATTTTCACCATGAAAATTGACACATTTTGGCAATATCAGTAGAAGCAGAAATTAGGCCCTGACCCAGTCACCACCCAGAAAATCCCACAAATCCAAAAATGTCTGAAAACTGGGGACTCATGAGAATCCAGGGTGATGTCACTTGCATGGATTTCACTATATTTTCTTACCCACAAAGCTCTGTAAAGTCCAGGTTTGGCTAAAGTCTCACATTTTGCTCTCATTTCTCTGAAGGGAAGAAATAGTTTTGCAAGATGTTGGGCTGAGGCTATCCTGGCACCCAGGTAACTCCACCAAACCCATACATTTCTGAAAACTAGACACAATGAAGTACCACAATACCCGTCAATACCCTTCAAACATAAACCATTCAGAAAAGTAATAGAGCCACAGACACATGTGAGGTAACATTTCTATCTCAGGAAGTGTGGGAATACAAGACAGCAAGACTGTTGCTATTCACAGTAGGTTAAAAAGTTTTACTGTCACATACAGATGTGGGTATTGAAGTTGTACATAGGTGCCTGTTGGCCTGATGCCCAAAGCCTCTAGTCACACATTCATGTGAGGTCACCTTTGACTGAACCTAGGTTCATGGTAAGATCTTTCCACTCCAAAGCAAAAAGTAGATTCACACATGTGTGGTATTATTTTCGCATGGAGAAGTGATGAATGGTTTAGCAATCCTCATTTACAAGTTGCATGAGTTTCAGAAAAGAGATGCAGAAATTCCAGCTGTGGTTTCTTTTCTCATTTAATGCATTTTGTTTTATTCTCTTGACTATGTGCAGTGCTTGAAATGGGAAAATAGAAAGTCAGGTACCCAGTACCAGAGTAGCTGCTTCTTTCTGACAAGTGCTCGTATTCTCTAATTAATAATTACCTTGAGAAGTGCAGGTACCCTACCTCTCAAAATAAAAAAAGGGATGTTACTCAGTGTTTGACCTGACATTCTTGGCATGGTTTCCCCTAACTTTTTGCCTTCAGACCACTTGTTTTTGTTGACTTCCTTTTTCTGGCCTTTGGATTCTGTGCACTTTACCACTGCTAACCAATGCTAAAGTACTTGAGCTTTCTCCCTAAAATGTGGTAACATAAGCCTATCCATAAATGGCATATTTAATTTTACTTATAAGCCCCTAGTAATGTGCACTACCTGTGTCACCCACTTTCGTATAATAATGTAAACGAGTTCAAAACAAAATGTAGAATGTTTTATATCTTCTTTTTTGTGCTTGTTGAGTAGACATATAGATCCAAATCTTACTGCAAAATAACCCAGCCAACTCATCTCGTTTACCACTGTGAACTTCTTCCTGGTGTTCTTATTTTGTACAGCCAAAATATCATGAAATGCATCTTGTAAAATTTGAATTCACCATATGAAAATATACCATACATGTATTTTTGCACTCATGTGGTGTGAGTTGCAGTTTGTCTAATATGCTGGGCACAGAATAAGGTGGCAAGTCTAGGGTCGGCCTGGCCTGATATTAAAAGGATCAAGGGTGTTCATTCTAACGGGATCCAGTGTGTATATGGTATATTTCCATATGGTGAACTACTTTTTCACAAGACACGTATAAGGATATATTGAGAATGCCCTGAGGTAAACGAAGCACAATGGCTGTGTTTTGCTGTAGCAATTGGATCTGTATGTCAACTGTACAAGCACAATAAAGAAGATATGGAATATTTTAAATTTTTATATGGACTATTACACTTTATTATTAACTGTTGGGGCACCATGCATTTTTCAACCTTGCATTTGCTCTTGGCCATCTGTTTGTCCTGGACGCTTGGAAGTGGGCCCATGGGGCTTACCAAGAACCAAAGCATCTCCTCTGCTGAGTGGCGCATCCTCTAGCTGAACCAAAGCATCTCCTCTGCTGAGTGGCGCAGTGTTCAGAACCAGCGCATTGCTGAAGGCCCTGCATATCGCGGAGCTAGGTCATCGAATATCTCACCGATGGCAGCTCAATGATGACACCAGACTCTGCTTCACAGTTTTGCATCTCCTCTGAACCAAATCATCACCAGCTACACACTGTATCCTCAATGCCCAGACTTAGCAGACTAGGTTGACAAAGTGAGCTAAAGAACGATGATGGATTCAACCCAGATCTGTGACTGGGAGTGAGTGTCTGAAAAGTTTCAGCGATCCGTTCATTATCTCCTTGTGCTTGCTTTGTTCGCCGTAATTTGGAAGGGTATGCCCAGACGTGGGTCCCTGGCTCACTTTGCCACTGGTGTCAAGATAGACTGGCTGATGAGGGGTGTTACCCTGAAACCGGCCCCAGGATGCTTGTTTCCAATCCAGGAAAGACCAGGCTTGGGAGTTCGTGCTGGACTGTTCCCATGAGGAACAGGGTCACGACTGATTTGCATATGGCTAAGTCTGCATTGGGGTGGTGAAGTGAACTGAAGAACGATGAAGGATTCAAACCAGATCTGTGACTGGGGATGAGTGTCTGGAAAGTTTCAGTGCTCTATCCATTATCTCCTTGTGTTTACTTAGCAACAAAAGCCCAGTCGATGGGATGATCAATGTTAACGCAACAGGACCCGCATTACAGCCTTGTCGCATTTCAGAACTGACACATCGCTTTGGCTGCATGACAGTAAAATTGATACTTGTATAGCGCACTACTCACCCGCAAGGGTCTCATGGCGCTTGTACGAATATCGCTGTGGAACCCATCCTGGCTTTCCCTGTGAGGCGTCCACTCCTGGGCACCCCCAAGGTGGAGGCAAGGCATCCTTAGCGTTGTGGGGGCCGTTGTGGAGATTAAGCAAGCTATTGCCCAGAGTTGCAGAGTGGGACTCCATGATTGGAATATGCACCGAGGCTAGAATTATCAGGTCCGTGGAATTTTGAGCCCAAGACCCACCGAGGCGGGGAATTGAACCCTGGTCCCGGGCTAGACCTCTGCATCAGGGTCTGCCGCTCTAATAATTGAGCCACACTTCTCCACTAGGTGAACAGTAGTTCACCTAGGATCCACTCAATGCTCCACAACTAGGATTTAACTAAGGTACTTTATTTAGCGGGCCTAACAGGGTTCCTGTAGCCAGCCCGTTCTCCATCGCAGTCAGTCTGGACTTGTGACTTTGTCCCAGTCTGGCGTGATCAGATAACTCTTGTTGGTGCTTTGTGCTTTTTGGCACTATTTTACCCTCAAACTTTGAAATTCAATATATCTGGTTATACTGATTGGATTCATGTCGTTTTTGTCTTGTTTTATTTATTAAAAATCACTCTATTTTTCTAAAACTGGTGTGGGATCTTTTTGTGTGGTGTTTTCATTGTTTTACTGTTTGAAATGTTGCACAAATACTTTATGCATTGTCTTCAAGTTAAGCCTGAGTGCTATGTTTCAAGCTACCAGAGGGTGAGCACAGGTTAATTTGCAGTTTACTTGTGTCTTACCCTGGCAAGGATTGTGGTTTTTACTTAACCGGGGCTCACTCCCCAGTCGAACAGAAACCCAATTTCTAACACGTAGTCCCTGATAATACTGGCCCATTTAAAGAACTGCCTATGTGAAAGAAGTTGAGGACTGTAGATCCTCAGACACATGGTGTGGCATGCTTCATCATCAGATTTTCCCATCTATTACTAGGTAGTTTTCTTTCGTTAAGATGTCTTGTATTACGTAGCGCACTAGCTCGAAATGATTAAACATGGACATAACTGTGGATAGGCAGGTGAGTGTTTGAAGTATGACCAGCAGGATTTGTAAGGGAGTCATTTTTTTTTTTTTAAATTTTTTTTCTTTTTTTTTAGTCCTCATCTAGCAAAAAAGATTGTAGAGTATGGAGGAGTCAGAGGCCTCTGTTGTTTGATTCCTTCGGCCCTTGGTTATTCGAGGTGTTCAGTTTACCTTTGCCTTCAGGGGCCTCCTTTTGTCCATCTCTTAGCACATGATTTTCGGAGGGAGGAGAGCTAGTCATTTTGACTACTCAGTTCAAGACTAGCTTGAAATCAGTGGTGCCTTTGCTTTTAATCATTGGACTCCCTTTCAGTTCCCACTATATATTTTTCCCAAATATTCCAGAACCTATTCTTATTCTTGCTCTGCCTTCCCTGTTTATCCACTTTATATACCCTTAAGATGGAGTTTAACCAATCTGAGTGACTTGGTGGTGAACTTTTCACCCATTTAATACATATTTCCCTCCTGGCCAAAAGGATTAGTAAGAATAGGATATTTTCTTGCCCCTTAGACAGTATAAAATTGTGTGTATATTTACAAATCCCAAAAATAATTAGTTCATCGCTTACCTCAATAGGGTGTTCTATGACCTCGGAAAGCGTCTTACCAATCAGGTCCCAATATTCTGCCAGCAGTGGACATTCTCGGAACATGTGCAGATCATCCGCTCTTTCCATATCGCATTTAGGACATTTCTTTACTGTGCTGTTTTTAAATTTTGATAGTTTTTTTGGAGTCCAATATGCTCTATGTATTGTGAACAGATGATTCTTCTTGTGTGGAGCAGATTTTATCGCTCTAGCTGCTATAGTATTCGAGTCGTTCCAAAGGTCTCCAATTGGACGATTTAGCATGGAGTTACCCCAGATATTTTGCGGGACTTTATATTCTTCTTCTCCAGCTCTTATCAAGGCCCAATACCAAAATGATATTTCCTTTTTAAAGGGTGCTGTATTAAGAGTCTTTTGTTCAATATCTTCAACCTTTTGAACAATTTCTTTCACTCCTTTAAGCCAACTTGTTAATTGATAATACTTAAATCTTGATAGCTTCCCCTGGGTCTCTCTGTCAAGTGTCTCCCACTCTGTGATCTTATTTCCTTTTATCAACTGGCCCCAGTACATTATGTTGGCTTCTTTTAGTGGGTTAATTAAGCTATCTTTTAAGCATTCTGGTGTTCCTGGAGAGTCCCAAATTGGGGAGTATTTGCTATAGTACGGTATTCCTAAAGTAGTTCTCATTTCGTACCATATTCTTACTGCTGATCTTATCGTCTTCAACTTGATTTTTTTGAAATATTTGGGATGACCAAATTTGTATAAGTAATGATCATTTCCTGGTCCAATTATTGCTTTCCAAAACTCAGGCCATTCATCACTTCTGCCTAGTAAAAATCTTATATTTTTAAATTGGAACGCTTTACAATATTCCAATACATCCGGACTAGCTATTCCTCCTTGTAGCTTGTGTCTTCTCAGTTTTTTCCAACTGATTCTTACTCCTTTTGCCCCCCATATGAAATTGGATATTTCCCCTTGTAGTTTTTTGATCTCTGCTTTTTTAAACTCCAATGGAAGAGAATTAAATAGATATGTGCACTTCGGTACTACTGTCATTTTTACTAGGTTTGATTTTCCTAGGAAAGATAAGTGTAGACCTGACCAGGCCTTTAGAAGTCTGCTGATTTCCTTGTGTACTCTTTTGAAGTTTAGGCTCGCTATTTCTTCAATATTCTTACTATATTCAACTCCAAGATACTTTAATTTGCTCTTCACTAAGGGATTTCCAGACATGATGTTCCATTCCAATATTTCTGATTTAGATTTATTTACTTGATACCCTGAGACTTCTCCAAAATCATTTATAATCTTCTCTATTTTTGGAAGGGAGTTATTTAAGTCCCCGGTGAATAACATCAGGTCATCCGCGAATAGTGCAACTTTTTTATCCCATCCCTGAAATTTAAAGGGTATAATCTCTTATTCCCGTCTTAGGAGGCTAGCTAGTGGTTCTATGTAAAAATTAAATAATAATGGGGACAGGGGACATCCTTGCCTAGTTCCTCTCTCAATGTGCACAATATCAGTAAGTGTCTCATTAACCAATATTTTAGCCGTTGGACTCTTGTAGATGTTTTTTACAGCTGTCTCAAAGTTATTTCCCAGGTTAAATTTTGTTAGTGTGGTGCTAAGAAAGGGCCAGCTGACCCGATCAAACGCTTTGGCAGCATCGAATGTTATAACTGCCAAAGGTATGTTATTTTGGGTTGCAATATCTATGGTGGCTATAAACTCGTGAGACAACTCTGTGATCTGTCTGCCCTCAATAAAACCCTTTTGATTCGGGTGTATTAGGGACCCTGCCACTGCCCCCAATCTTTTTGCTAATATTTGTGTGTATATTTTGTAGTCGCTGTTTAACAGCGATATGGGTCTATAGGACTCACATTTAGTGGGGTCCTTTCCTGGTTTTAACAATATACTTACTATCGCTTCATTCCATGATTTTGGAAGTTCCCCATTATTCAAGAAAATTTCATTAAGAAGGTTTGTAAAAGGGGTCAGAACATTCTCTTGAAGTACCTGATATAGTTGATTTGGTAAAGAGTCTGGGCCGGCAGCCTTCCCTCTTTTTAGTGATTTTATTGCATCTGCAACTTCCTTCTCACTTATTTTCAAATTCAATTTCATTCTTTGTTTTGGCGATGCTTCAGGAATCTCTACCATTTTGAGCAAACTTTGTATCTGATCTTCTTCGCAAGTATTTTCTTCCTTGTATAGCTCTGAAAAAAAGTCTGCGAATTCCTTTCTTATTTCCTTGTTCTCAGAGACACATCCAGTTTGACCCTCTCCATGTATTTTGTTAACGTGATTCCTAGTTCGCTCAGTTCTTGCTTTCCAGGCGAGATTTTTCCCACATCCTTCACCATATTCGTAATTGGAAAGTTTGCTAACTTCCCATCTTTCTTTTACTATTGTTTCCAGATACTCAGACAATTCCAATTTCTTTATTTTTGCTCTTTCTCTTAGTTCTTCACTTTCGTGATCTTTTGTGACCTTTTTTGAATCTCTATCAAGATCCAATAAGTCCCTTTCGATATTTTGTATAAAGACTCTTTTTTCTCTATTTTTATGAGCCATTATGTTCGTGATATTCCCCCTCATATAGGCTTTAAAAGCATCCCACGTTATTTGTTTGGAGGTTCCTTCTTTATTCAAATCAAAAAATTGCTGTGTTTCCTCTACTAGTTTAGCCACACTTGCTTCGTCTAAGAATATTCTCTTATCCACGGTCCATCTTTGTTGCGTTTGAACCTCCGATATCATCAAATTTAATTGCACTGCTGAATGGTCAGACAGATGTTCTGGGATGTGTTTCACCTTACTTGTATATTCTGCAAGATTATAACTAAGAAGAAAAAAGTCAATTCTGGATTCTTGTCCTAGCCTCTTATTCTTAAAGGTGAATTTATGTTCTTTGTCCCCCTTCACTTTCCAAATATCTATTATCTCTAGATCTTTCATGCAGATTCCTACCCACTCTCTCATTTTCGGAGTTGATGGTAACTTCCCTACCGGGTATCTGTCTTCTTTTGGATTTAATAAGATATTGAAATCACCTCCCATTATTATAGGAGTATTTACTGTGAGTAGGTGAGCATATAAATCTTGTATTGGTTCCGGATCATCTACATTTGGGCCATAATATCCCAATATTGTATATTGATTATTAAGTACTTTAGCCGTCACACTTGCCCATCTCCCTTTCTTATCTACTTCTGTTCTCTCTATTATTACTTTAAGAGATTTCTTGAATATTATCGCCACTCCTTTAACGTTGCAATTTTGATTTGTGCAGATGCAGTGATCTATCCAACTTTGCTTTTTCTTTATTGGATCCCATTCTTCCTTTGTTAAATGCGTTTCTTGGATTATCAGTATCTCACAATCAATGTTTTTTAAATATTCCAAAATTCTTGCTCTTCGATTTCTTAGTCGCAGCCCATTTACATTCCAGGTCAGGATGTTGAGTTTTTTCTCCTTCCCTCTCATATTTGTTCTACTCATTTTTAACCATGATTTTAAAGGCCTCTGAATTCTCTTTTGACTTGTTGTAAGGACTTCGATTTTAAAAAAAATTTTTCCCAGTTTGCTCCCCACCCGGTGAAACTTCTGTTTTTTTACATTTTATTTTCTCAGGTGTTTGTCCCCCCCCTGGAGAAGCCTCCCTCTTCTTTCTTCCTTTGGGCTCAATTGCCCTTGCTTCGAGCTCCCCCTCTCAAACTTGTATACTTTGATTTAATGCTCCTTTTACTTCCAACCTTTAGTTTATTATTTATGCAACCATCAAGTGTTTTTTTTATTTTTTTTATTCTCCATTTTATTTTAGAGTGAACCAAGACTATTTGTGAGTACTAGCGTAGGCATCTTCTTCCTGCTGGGTCTTTATTATTTGTTCTATTAGTCTTTCCACCTCCTTCGGGTCCTTAACATTAAACATCTTGTTTCGCCACATAATCTTCAAAGAAGCTTGAAAAACGCATTTGAACATTTGCACCAAGCGATTTAAGCTGTGGCATAAATTGGCCCAACTCCCACTGTCTATCTTGTGTGGCTTTTGAGATGTCTGATCTAATTCTACAAGTCCAATCGTCTTGGAGAAAGATGTTGCTTTTAGACCTTCACTCAAGATTTTCTCCTTAAGTGAGTACGTCAGGAAATTGATTAATATTTTCCTTGGATTTTTCCTTTGGTTACTGTTGAAAGCCTGCTGCGGTCTCCTTGCTCGCTTCCTCTCTCCCCTTTCGAACCCAGGTATCAGCGTATGGCTTTTCTCTGTGGCATTTGTGGAGCACCTTACAGTGAGCACGGTACACAGGGGCAGGCAGGTTGCAGAGTCAAGCTGGAATATCGGCGCAGAGACTCTGGTGCAATTTCCGGAGGAGGGTAGAGACGGAGGGTTTGTGGAGCAGGGGAGGCAAGGTGGTTGGAGCCCAGAGAGAAGCTCGCCACAGCGCCACGGCAAGAGGAGGTGCAGACGGGTGTAGCACTGGAGGGAACTGAAAGCAAACACCCTGATCAAACCAACAAGGGGGTCAGTTTCTGGAGGAATTCACCTTTAATGTGGGCGAAAGCGGCTCATGCTCGAGTAATAAGCATTAAAACTGCACACCGTGTCCCACATCATGTTTCAATCAGAGGAGAAGGAGGCATAATCTCGGACTACAGTATAGTCATTGCACTGAATAATCTAAAAGAGGGTTCCAGGAAAGCAGTGCACCAAATAAAGACTCCAGAAAATACTTTCTCTTATATTATTTTGAGGTCTAGAGGTACGGAAGGGGGCCTTAAGGCCAAGGCAGAGGCAGAGGCAGCGTGTAGTAAGCCTGAAAACAGAGAAGGAAAGCTGCGTAGAGCATCTCCCAAAAGCAAACTGGATAAACTTAAGGTGCCCCCCCCCAGCGAAAATTACCCTAACGGAAGGAAGATCTACAGGAGGAGGTTATAGCCTGAGAAGTCTGAAGGGTGGCCACCAAGGGGTTAAAGTTAAAGATATAACCAAAACTGAAGATCTGAAACCAACAGATTATACCCAAGGAAGACAATAAGGACGCTGGCAGAGGTAAAAACAAGCCTTGCAAAACACCAAAGACTGCTACAGGAAGAAAAAAGAACACTGTACCACTGTCAAACGCAGCACGGCTCAGCTTGACAAAGCCAGGTGGGAAAAGCTTGCAAAAAATCACCCCCTCCCTACGTCTGTATTTTAAAATACAAGAGAAGAAGGGTCTGAGTGAGGGGTGTGAGAAGGGATCTGGAGACTCTCAAAGTGAAGATACCACACAAAAGGAGGTTATGATGGCTGAAAAACCAAGTATAGAAAGCTATGGAGTCCCAGTAAGCAATCAGTACCAGGTTTTGGAGAACCGTGGTAATCAGGAGACTACAGGGAGAGACCAGGTATCAAAAAAGACGCAAATTCAGGCTCAAACAACCCCCCCCAGCACCGTCCCAGAACTGGAATCTACTAAATCAAAGGAAAAAAGCAAAAATCTAGAAGACACAGGAGGGTCTCAAACAGAAAAAATCCTAGGGGAGATGGGAGAGATGATGAGGGAGCTAAGGGATAAATTTGCGACCTCTGAACGGAATCAGATCAAGATACAGGAGACATGCGAAACGCTGGACCACAAAATAAACACTTTGATAGAAAGAGTAACGCATGTGGAAGGGGAAGTGGAAGGCCTAAAGAAAAAACAGAAGACAATCGTAAAGAGATAACCAAATTGAAAACCAAATAAAGCAGAGATAAGTGAGAGAATGGAGTCTTTAGAGAACCACGCCCGAAGAAATAACCTTAAAATTTTAAACATTCCAGAAGGCTTGGAAGGGAATGATATAAAAGGGTTCACTATTAGGCTCCTGGAAGAACTGATACCCTGGACTAAAACAGTAAACCTTGCTGACGACATACAAAGGATCCATCGCGATCCCTTCAGGAAAAGTAACCAAAGGAAAAATCCAAGGAAATTGTAAGGGAGTCATTACTAGGGGTAGGCATAACTTGCATAATTTCATGTACCGTAATCATGTGGAATTACCTAGTAATTTTGCGAGATTACATGGAATTATGTGGGAAAAGTAATTCTGCATTTAGCACTATTTCTCAGTGCAAAAAGGCCCCCGTTCCCAAAATGGATGCGAGAATGCATTTTGCGCTAAGAAACAGCACTAAATGCAGCAGAATATGATTAGTGAACGACTGCTCTTGCTTCCAAAAGGATTTTTCCCCAACAGACATGTAGCGTTAATTTCTTACCACAGAATTCACCTTCAAGTCCAAAATGGATGCGCGGATGCACTTTTGCACTAAGAAATACCACTAAAACCAGCAGAGCAAGAACGTGTTCTTGCAGTAGGATTTTTCCCCCCAAATTAAGCAAGCAGGAGTAATCGCATAATTATGGATAAATCCACATCAAAGAGTAACGCAGAATTACAGAAATTACTCTGATTACTTCAATGTAAAATAAATTGTAACCAAGCCTAGTCTTTCCAGTATACACTCTCAGGCTGTATTTGTAACCAGTGGATTTCTCTCAGAACATATAAATCTTAATGCCTTATTGAGGTCTCTTGCCTGGTATAAACTGCTTGAACCGCCAAGTGTAAAAGGTCAAAGGCTGGTTCACTGCTATATTCTGATCTGAAGTATAAATCTCCCGTAACTTTGCAGAGAAACGTTCTATGACAGGACAGATTTTGAAAAAAAAATCTTGACTAAATGGTTCAGTGAAAGGGCTGCAGTTACCATTATAATAGGACACACTTTGCAGAATCAGAAAACGATCTAAGCTCAGGACACATAGGAAGCTGGGTGTTGCCCAAATGGTGAAAGAAGACCAGTAGGACCGGTAGGACTGTAATTATGGTTTGCACAATGTTCTCATGAGCAATGTAATGCCGAAAACATTGTTCAACTCCACAAGTGAGGCAGGAGTACAGTGCTGAGTCCTACCATTAAATGCTAGAGTGCTTCCATGCTGCCTTAAAAACTGTCAAGCAAATGTATTCCCTGCACACTTTCATCTTGGAACACATTGTATGCAGAAATGTAGTCAGTGACCAAAAAAGTAGCAATGTTGGCTATAAGTCAAGCACCTTTGGGGAAAGGAGGAAGTACAGAATGGAATATATTATGGGATTGCGAGATGAGCACCATTGCTTTGATCTGTGTGGCACAGGTATGCACACTGGATTATTCTTCATTCAACTTTCTCGCCATGTCATGGGCTGCACTTTTGAAGGGGCATTCCAAACGCCTTCTAGTGCAACATGGCCATGTATTTCAGCATTTACTTGAAGAGGTGCCACGATGGAACAACACCAGTTACAAATTCTATGTCAGAACTATGGGGCAGATGTATCAACCGTTTTGTAGTTGCAACCGCTGCGATTCGCAAAAAAGCAGCGTTTGCGACTAAAAAAGTGGAGAAAGGTATGTATGACACAAATCGCATCGCAAAATATGAAATCGCAAAAATTGTGATTCCTCACATTGCGAGAACATGAAATCTGCGAATTATATTGCGATTTCCTAATTTGCACTGTCCTCTGTTAAAAAATTCGCAAACTGGATATCGCAAATTAAAAAAATCGCAATGATATGTAACAAAAATTCGCAAATCGCTGATTTGTGAAAACATTATTTAAGAAATTGCTATTACCACCAAGTGCATGCAGTTGGTAACCAGGTGGAAGGTATAAAAAGCAGCCCACAATGCAACCGAAACTCCCACAATGGCAGCACTATATGTGATAGCCAGGAGGCTGCGTATCCCTGCCCTTGCACAGAGGAGAATGAGACAGGAGCGTATACTCAGACTGCGTATTATGCTCTTCCAGCAGACTGAAGAGGACATTCATGATAAGTACAGGCTGCACCCACGCACCATATTGGACCTCATTGATGAGCTGATACCCTTTTTGGAACAACCAACAGGCAGGACACAATCAATTCCCACCCATGTGCAGGTATTGTGCTCACTGCACCTTCTGGCCTCAGGGAGTTTTCAAGGAGTCATAGCAGAGGTTGGTGGGGTGTCACAGAGTGCTCTTTCTCGCTTTTCTCATGCCTTTTTGGATGCAAATCGGAACAGGTTAGTACATCACATATACTTCCCAAGCACCCAACAGGTATTACAAGAAACCAAACTTGACTTCTATCAAATTGCACGTTTCCCCCATGTCATTGGCTGTATTGATGGGACCCATATCACCCTCACACCGCCAGCAGCAACAGAATATGTGTTCAGGAACCAGAAATGCTACCATTCCCTGAATATCCAGATTGTGTGCAATGCAAATACATCATCAATGACATTTTGGCAAAATACCCTGACAGCACACATGACTCTTTCATCTTCCGACATAGTAGGATACATGGACGTCTGAGTGCTGGAGAGTTTGGAGAGGGATATCTGCTAGATAAATAAATAGCACACATCCGTCAATCCATACATTACTCATTTTGGGGGGGAACATTGACATTCCTTTCCTTTTCATCCATGCAGGTGATAGTGCCTACGCAGTGCGAGACTTCATCCTAACACCATATCTGAATTCCGAAATTGCAAGTGAGAGGAGGTATAACAGGGCACACAGGTCAACGTGCAGCATCATAGAACGCACATTTGGCATCTTGAAGAGCCGTTTCAGGTGCCTAATTAAAAGTGGAGGGGCACTGCAGTACAGCCCTGAGACATGTTGTAAAATAGTGACTAGCTGCGCAATGCTCCACAATATGGCAATGAGGAAAGGGACCAAAATTGATAACTGGACACCTCCCACTGGCAGGGCAGCAGCAGGAGCAGGGGCAGCAGCTGGAAGCCAGAGACGGTCTGAGATCACACAGAACTACTTTTAGGTAAGAAATGAATGTATTGTACAACAAATATCTGTGTAACAGGTGATGTGTTTATTCACACTTCACACATATGTTTTCAGAACCCATGACATGTTACAACACAGTGATGGCACTGATAAGTAATATAATGAAAACACATTAGGTTGGTTGCTTCACCAGTTTAAACATTAGTGTCATCATCCACTTCAGTTCCTACGGTGACGGCTGGGTGCAGGGAAGTGTTCTGCCTGCGTGCCCTCCTTTGCATGGCTAGCTGCAGAACCATGTCTGGCACTGCGACGTTGTTTAAGTGGCAATGTAGGAGTGTTGCTGCTCCTACTGGAGGTCACTCCACTCTCCCCAGAGACCATTAGGGTGTTGCCACCAGAGTTAGCGATTTGCAACAGTTGCACAGCATTAGTAACTTGCTCTAGCCCTCTGGCAATGTCTTGGCTTCAGTGAGTCATCTGCATCTGCATGGTGATGCTGCGATGTGTTACGTTGCTGGTTGTTGTGCAGAGGAGGTTCACAGCCTTAGTATAACTGTGCATACGTGCATGGGCACGTTGTGCAGCCCTGTTCCTGGCACTTTCAGTGCACTCTAATGTAGCACATAGTTTTTCAATGGCACCTGCCATGGCCATCATGCCCTCACCGATGTGACGCTGATTTTTATTTAATATGGTCAGCTGCCTGTTTATTGAACGCAGTGCCTTATGTTGCAGGCGCTGCACTTGAAGCATGTTCTGCTCCAGTCCTGTGAAAACAGTGCTCTCCTCTACATTGCCACTACTGCTCCTGGGCAAGGACCTACGTGCTCCATTTGTGTGAGACCTTTTCTGTGGTTGCTGTTGTCCACGACTCTCACATACATCCTGATTTTCCTGACTATTGTCTCTTGCATCCCCCGTGCCGTCTATGTCATCCTTCAAAGGAGTAAGTGGGGGGCACATATGTTCGCTTCCTGCGCATTATGGGTGTGTGGTTTGATTCTTCACTGCTTTCCCCTTCATTGGAGTAGTCAACATTAATTTGGGATTCCTCTCCCTCAGCAATGTCTCCTGGTGCCCTGGATTGTGCTGTGGATGTAAAGGGGGACATATGAGTTTGTGTTTTGTCATGCATTATGGACTAAATAAAGTTTTCAAAGTTGAAGTTGTATCAATCCTAACACTCTCCTTTTGCCTTCACTGCAACCCACAATTTAAGCATGTGTTTTATTAGTCTTATTCGCAAACTATCCTTCATCCAACTACAAATCCCATGATGCATTTCTACGTGTGTTGTAAGGAGTGGACCAGAGTCGAATGTGTTTACTTCATGTCCCTCATTCTACACAGTGTGCATGCTATGTGTAGCTGTTTGAAGATTATTTGCCATGCATCTTACCTTGACTACTGGATGCAGGGTTGGAGCTGTTAATCTCAGCCACTCCACACACACTCTCAGGCAGGAGAGTGGCCTCCAAAAGCTCCTCATGGGGTGTTGGTTGTTCAGCAGTTGAAGTTCCTCCACCGGTCTTGTGTGCCTCCTTCAACCTGGCTGCCACCCTCTCCTTCGACCTTTGGCGCATGTCATACCATCTTTTTCGCAGCTCATCAGTGGTACGGTTGGTGCCTCCCACTGCATTTATCTTTTCCTGGATTTCCAGCCATATCTTTATTTTCCTTGACTCCGGTACCTTCAAGGCTTTTTTCCCAAACAGGAGTTCATGGCTGCAGACCATTTATTCAATTGGAACCTCCTGTTCTTTTTCAGAAAACTTGTGTTTCCTTTTTCTTTTTTCAGGCTCCATGCCCTCCTGTGGCCTCTGTGATGCCATTGTAGAACTTGCAATGCTGTGCAGCCTCCAAACACACTCCTAACTGCCACTTGGTGTGGCTCAGGCAAGCAGGTGCAGCTAATCACTCCCACTTCCTGGTTGTGATGTTATCAAGCTGCACCTGTATTGCAGATTCCCTTTTATTTGCGATTTCTTAATTTGAGAATTTCGCTATTAAGGAATTGCAAAACAGGATTCTGAGACTTTTTTGCGATATTTAAGAAATCGTAAAAATTTAACGATTTATTACATACATCCCGTTTTGCGAACCTGAAACTGCGAATCACAAATTTTGGCAATTTGAGATTTGCAAAATGGAATCTTGATACAGCTGCCCCAAAGACCCTCACACTCTGTTGTAGTCTCATTGCCTGATCTGATCTCAGAGCCCTCCATAAAGTCTGAGGAACAATCATCGAGCAAAAGACCATGGCTCATTTGTATCGAAAAAATATTCCTCAAATACTGTGTGCTAGGTACTGTTCAGAGTTACTCAGAGAAAGGTGTATATACTGTAAATGATAAGAGGTGTGTAGGAAATGTGAATATGAAGTGAGAATACACTGCACTGCAGTTGAAGGTAGGGTGCAAAGAATTGAAAAGACTCTGCAAACGACTAAAACAGCAAGAAAGGCATTGATAGCGGTGAATTAAATGAAAATGCTGCTCCCACCAGTCCATGGATGAAGCAATTTGTAAAACCTTAAACAAAAATTTAAAAAAATACTTCAAGTTGAAACAAACCCACATCCCAATGGCACATTGCAATGCAACTGTAATAATGTAACTATGCCGGGGGCTTGCTCCACGAATAAATACTTCCCATGGCATAGTGGCAGATTCCTGCACAGGGTTTGTCAGCCCAGCCACAATCCTTGAGCATAAATCCTTTGCTTAGGGACACTATTAGAAATGGTTCCCATCTTTCCACCATATGTGCCCCCGGGGGCGACAATACAATGAAATGGCAGCTGCCATTTCCACTTCTGTGGTAATTTCCCCCTATCACAGAAAATGGAAAATTGGCAATTTACAACTTGGCCCCAGCTGGAAGGGTTCTTTGCTTGGTACCCAAAACCAAATGTAGGCATTTCCTGGTGGCCTAGTTGACATTTCTTGCTCAGGGATTAAATTCTATGAGCACAAATCCTTTGATGAGGTGTGCAATTGGAAAGGGCAGACTCTCTCCTTTTCAGAGGTGTCTGCTGTGTGTTTCAATCTGCCTAGGGGAGTGGCACTAATCCACCAGGGTTAAAGTGTAAGTGATCAGGGAGAACGGGGCCAATCAACCTATCATAGAAGAGAAAATGGCAAACTTACAAAGTCAGACTGGAGAGCAGCCCTTATGCCAAGAGGCCCTCATCAAAAGTAAACATTGCCTAGTGGCTTCATAGTAACTTCCTGCTTGGGTAGAGTGATGCCAGGGCACCATTCCATTGCTTAGGGATATACCGTTGGAAGGGGGACTCTTACTCCTTTTCAATGGTGTCCCTCATGTGATTCAATTCACCTGCCCTCTGGGGCAAACACAAGCAAAATTAAATGGTGGCCACTATTTTCCCCTATCTGAAAAATATGCACCCTGGTTATTGGTGTATTATTCCTGCCTTAGTGTTCACAGGCCCAGCATAGTTCCTTAGTAAAAATCCATAGGAGAGGGAAATGTTTATAATGGAGCCTCACATAACTTTAGATTCTTCTTGGGGCGTCCATTTTTTCCTCGAGGGCCGATTTGAAAGGGCATTGGCAAAGTCATCCCTCCAAGGAAAGGAAAATACTTCAAGTTAAAAAATGCTACCAAGGGGAGGAGGGTGTTTGTTCTTGTACCCTGCTAGGTAATTGAGTATTCATGCTCGAAAATCACAGCTGTGTGGCATGGTGAGAAGAAAACGATGGATTAAACCCAGATCTCTGACAAAGTATTTGCTTCCCATTTCACTAACCGATTACAGCTTATTACGGTATTTAATTATTTAAGGTTTAATATGAGTTATTGACATTAAAATACATTCACAAAGTGGGATACGTTTCCAATTACAGAATGTCCCAAATATCCTTAAAAGCAGAATCACAAGCATTTGTCTCCCAGCCATAGAGTTTCTGTCATCAGCACTTCTCCCTTTTTCCACAAGAGCAGTTAAAACATGAATGGCAAAATATTCTAGTTTACAAATGTTTTCCACATAATATGGCTCTGCCATATTTGTCACATGTAGTCCGTCGGCTAGACTGCCGACTTTGGTGTGGGAAGCCAGGGTTCGAACCTAGAGGTCGCATTCACATCCTGTGATTCTGAACAAATCACTTAGGGCCAGATGTAGGTAATCTCAATTTACCTATTCTTAAATACTGAATTTTACCGATTTGGTATTTAAGACTAGGTAAATGGGATGTAGGTAATTTTTAGTTAAAAATTACCGAATCGGTGAGTTTCGGTAATTACCGAATTGGTGCCATTCATTCCTATGGGCCTGGAGGCCCATAGGAATGAATGACAATTACCGAATCGGTAAATACTGATTCAGTAAAAGGGGGAAAACATTGAAGGGTGGCAGGGTGTCACTTTGACACCCTGTTGCACCCCTCAATTGTGTATGGGTGCACATGTGGCACACATACATGCCCTAAGGGCATGTATGTCTGCCACATCGCACTGTTGGAAAAGCAAAAAAAATGCTTTTTCAAAGGTTTTCATTGTTTACCACCAACTTGTAGTTGGTGGTAAATAATGAATCCTTAACTGAGGAATGCACGAACTTAAGTGCTCCCTACATCCTTGTATTGGTAATTTACCGAATTGGTATGTTAAGAATTCAGTATTTTACAGAATCCTTAAATTACCGATTCGATAAAATACCGAATCCTAAAAAAATGCCACCTACATCTAAAAAGCCCAATACCGGTCGGTAAGGGCCTAAATTCAGTAATTTCGGCCGTTGCCGACCGGTATTGGGCGACCTACATCTGGCCCTTAATCTCCCCGTGCCCGAATCTGTAATGTAAATACAGTGCTCATGTAAAGCGCTCCAATACCTTCGGGTCGAGTTTGTGCTATATAAATATGCAACAACAACAAAAAAATACAAGAAAAAAAATCTTATGATTTTAACCAATAAATTGTGTTTATAGCTCAAACGGATCAAAAAATAAAAAAAAATGTGACTTGTGCTGCTGTGAAGTGAAGGGCCCTTTGCGAAGGGTAACTGGTCACCTTTCTCACTGCTGCAGTTGTATGTTCCACTGGTACTAATAAGGAACAATCTTTGCAGAGACTGTTAGCATGTGTAAAAATGTCCAAAAAATAAAGGATCAGAAAATGTACAGCACCACTAATACCAGTGTAGGGTGTTGGAGCACTTTACATCACACATATTACACAGAGACAATCATTCATATGTGTATAAATCACTGTAGAGGAAATTTTACATAAGACAAAGGACTACAAGGTGTAGGAGTCACATGACAACTATACTAGTGGTTTAAAAAGTGATTGGTCTGGAGAAACACAAACTCAGAATTTAAAACATAATACATGGTTTGGGGTTCTCTCTAATAATAAATGTTTATTTCTACCCAAATGAACCCTTTTTTGCAACATTGGTATAATCAAAGACTGGGGAAAAAAACATAACGCTCTAATTTATACCTTTCAGTTTGCATGCAGCTCTTATATGTCAGTTAATAGCTCACTGTTCTATGTTAGGACGTTAACTTATTACCTTCAAGTAACAATAGGGTCTCTCTGACAAAAGCAGTAACCCACTGACCTATTTACATTATGTGCACTCTGTGATCTGCAAAGTACATGTTCAGTCAGTCAGTCAAAATACTCTTTATTCGATTTTTGTTAAAATCATAAAAGGCATAAAGCAAGCACAATACAATATTTAAAAACATCACTTAATCACATTAAAAAAGAGTGGTTTTCTACATAGTGATTACATTTCATCAGATTGTTGCATGCAATAGTACAAATCTATTTACAAATGTTAAAAATATTTCCTTTAAAAACAAATTTGGATTAAAACAGGTCAATCTGGGGTAGCCTTTTTTTCCTAGTTCTAAAAGCCGCAGTTAGATAGCAAGCAACACTAAACATGGTGTAAGTGTCTGCTAACATTTGAAGGAAGATTAGGGCTGGCCTTATTTGAGTAAAGCCTGCTGCCTTCAAAACAGGGAATAGATATTTCTTCCTTTCACTGCTATAAAAATCACAAAAAAATATAAAATGAAGGGTGTCTTGAACTGAAAAGTTATCACAACCGCATGGCGGGCCATCATCAGGTTTTGACCACAGTGGAAAATTTCCTAAGGTATAATGAATTAAATTCATCCTAAATTTGGTCAGTAGGAGTCTATGAAGAGGATTAGTCACGGTTTTTAGGTAAGGTTCCATGGTGGGTGAAGTAGTTAAAACAATATGTGCCCTCACCATGGGTTTCCTCAGTTCCAGATCTTCTCTATCCATACGGGCCCTATCCATAAACATCTGCTTAATCCACCTAACATCCTCCCTCCTAATGTTAGTTGGGTCATTAAAAAGTTCCGGTCTCCCCAGCATTAGTAAGGTAGATTTAATAAATTTTAGCCAGGGGATTCTCATGGCGTTATCCCTTGCAATGACGTCCTTAAGGATGGCATGGTTTAACGTCAGCTCGGGATTCAACCACGTTTTGACCCAAAAAAGGAGGGGTGCCAATTTAAGTTTATCAGAGATGTATGGTAGGCCTATTTCCTCATGAATAGAGAAGGTAGGTGTGGAATCTGGGACAGATAGGATATTCCTGATGATACCGTTTTCTACCCTCTGGATTTTTGCCGTCTCTACGTAGCCCCAAATCGCAGATCCATACATAGCGATTGGAACGCACTTGCTATTATATATTTTGATCACAGCCTCCATTGGTTTTGCTCCCAATCGTTTTGTGAAGGCCAGCAAGGCTGATGACGATCGTGCTAAGCTACGACTTTTAGCTGTGACCTGCGGAACCCAAGACCCTCTTTGATCAAAAAGGACTCCCAGGTAAGGAAAGACTGGGACCCTAGAAAGGGTCTCCCCTTTACAGATAAAAGATTTTTTCTGCAGCATATTAACTTTACGGCCAATAATCATGGTGTGGGACTTGGAGACATTAATTTTCAAATCTAGGTTCTCCATAAAGGAACCAAAACGGTCCAGAAGAATCTGTAGGCTAATCCCTGTTTGTGCTATCAGGACGGCATCGTCCGCGTATAGGAGGGCTGGGATCTGAGCACCTCCTACACGTGGAACATCCGCCGATCCTGTTTCAAGGTATTTCCCGAGACCATTTATATAAATAGTAAAAAGAAGGGGGGCCAGGATACAACCCTGTCGCACCCCTTTTTCAGAATTAAAACTTACTGTGCACCTACCGTCCCTGGTGACTCTTATTTTTGCCTTAAGATCTTGATGTAGCCTTGCCATAAATGCCACCAAGGGTTCCTCTATACCTAAATCTAACAGGGTAGTCCATAGCTTACTTCTATTCACCAGGTCGAAGGCCGAGGAGAGGTCCATAAAGGCCAGATAAACTGTCCCCTCCCCGGCCACCGTATACCTGGAGACTAGAAGATGGAGGTTGGAGCATTGTTCCAATGTCCCCCTGTTCTCACGAAAGCCGTATTGGATATTCGAGAGTCCCCCATTCAGTTCAATATTTTCCCTTAGTTGATTCAAAAGGACTCTACCTAAGATTTTAAAAGTAGAGTCGATGAGGGAAATAGGGCGATAGCACCCAGGGTCCTCCCGATTTCCCTTCTTAAAGATGGGAACTATTATGGATGTTGCCCAGGTTTGAGGTAGGCATCCTTCGGCTGCTGCTCTAAATACTCTGGTCAAGACTTTACTCCAAAGTACTGGGCAATATTTAAAAAAGTCTGCCGGGACACCATCCGGGCCTGGAGCCTTATTTTTTGTAGTTTCCGCAATGGCTTTAAGGACCTGCTCTTCCGTAACTACCACTGTGGCTGCACAGGAAGTCGCCACAGTAGTGCTTGGACAAACTGACGGTTCACCCCCGTAAATCTTACTAAAATGCTGTACCCATCTTTCATCGGGAATTACACAATCTGTATTCAGATTGTTCTCTCCTGAAAAAAAGGAGTGGTTAATAATTTCCCAAAACTGTTTACTGTTTTTTAAGACATCTACATTGAGAAGATCAGTCCAAGCATTATTCTTAATTTCATTTTTCCTTGCCCTCACGATGGTTTTATAGGCCCGTCTTAAATTTGAGATTAATTCTTTATCCCTTTTTTTGGCCTTAAGAGCCGTTTTCAATTCTCTATGTGCCCTTGAACATTTGCTATCGAACCATTTGTGGGGCTTTGTGGGGTACTTAGATTTAGGTTTTATAAGATCCCTAACGGTTTGTACACAGATGCAATTAAAAGCTGCAACAACCTGAAGGTTCGAGGCAGTTTGATCTAGACAAGTTTCTATCGGTCCCTCAATTTTGGGGAGTAGGGTTTCCATAAACTGTTCCTCCATGGCCATACCCCATCTAAGTCGTCTGCCCTGATCACTGGGCACCGTCAAGGCGCAAACCCGGGGCTGATCCACCTGCCTGCGCCATAAGTCACTCCAGTGTATTGCAGTTGACAGAGGGTTATGATCACTATGGTGTGAGACAGTAACTTTATAGTCACTTGCCTTTGAATTTAAGCCTACGGACATGAATATGTAATCAATTATTGTCCCTTTGGTTGTACCTTTGTACGTGGGGACCTTCTCATTATTAGCAGTTTTAAAAGATTCGTACAAATTGAAATTAGCACACAATAAGTCAAGTGTCTCCCCCATTTTGGTGTGTTCAAAGTGAGGAATGCAGGATCCGTCAGGAGAATCTGCATCTAATGATTGGCAAGGCAAATGACATTTGTGGCTATTAAAATCGCCCATTAAAAGAATTTCGAAAGGAGTATGTGAATTTTGACTGTAATTATTTATCAAGTTCGCCAAACAATGCACATGTTCATATTCATTTGGTCCACCCCAAGCATTGTAAAAGTTAATTACTAGTATAATACAGCTTGGGGAGACTGTCCATTCTATTGCTAGGATGTTTGGGGAACCTGAATTCAATAAGTTAAAAGATCCTACTAGATCTAAAGAAAAAAGTGTAATGAGCCCCCCTTTTGCTCTCCCCGCGTTACTAGTACTGGCAGGTATTGTGTAACTTAGGAATCCATCTAGATAAAAGGAAAGTGAAGTGTCCCACGTTTCTTGCAGAGCTATGACCTTATGTTTAGAAATATATTTGGTCCAAGTAGGGTCGGATGTTTTAGCTCTTATTCCTGCCACGTTCCAAGTCATGAATGTACATGGTAGGGAGGTTACCCTCTCAGGCATAACTATTGTAGGTGATGTTAGGGGTAAAGGTAGTCAATCGTTGGTGTTCAGATCACTTAAAGGATTAAAACGATTTACCAAATCCATAATAGGGCCTGTGTTATGGGACGTTGGTCGATTTCGTCTCACATTCCTAGTTACAGTTTGCCACCCATTCACTGATGGGACCGTAATTGGGGGGGGCATCCTATGTGGATAAAAATGGGGTTGTGGGGGATAAAAGAAACCTAATGGGACTGCCCTGAGGCTATCACTTTCCTTAATATCTGATCCATCCCAGAACAAAGTGCTCGGGCAATGGTCGTTGTTAAAGTTTATCACCACACAGTCACCTTTCACATTTTTAGCCCGTTTTCCCACCCATCCTACCCTTCTAGCGGCTATGATACTAGAGGATGTATTTGAATCACCGCTACTAAAATCATCACACCATTTTTTTGCTTTTCCCATCAGTACAGGAGTGGACTCTTCCTCGCCTTCCCTTAGCGGGGGCACCCCTAGGAAAACAGCTACATAGGGTACTACCGCCGGGGGCAAATTTAGATGGATCTTGCTTCCCGGGAAATTAGTAGTCCCTGGTGTTGAGTGGATCTCCTGTGGGATGATAGGTGTGGGAGATTGGGCAACCTGTAAGCCTGCTATATCTGATTCCATGGGCTCAGCGATGGTCTCAGGTGGTGGTAAAGGTAGGTGTTGTGCTCTGTGGCAATCTACGACCTTTTTCTCGCCAAGATGCAAGCTATCAAGTTTTTTCGTTATATCATCAATCAAGACACATTTTTTTAACAAGCCTTCGAGACATGTGGACATTGTGTCTACTATGTCCTTTGCAATTCCCACTAAAAGGGGTTCAATCCGTTCCTCAAAAAGAGCCTCGATAAGGTCCTTTAGAGACTCCTCCATCCCATGAGTGACTCGGGGGGGGGCCTCCCTCTTCTTGCGTTTTTTCGAAGGTGATTTTAAAGTTCCCAAAGTGTCCGGATTCACAGTAGGGAGCAAAGTTTGGGATGCACAAGATTGAGGTAAAGTGGAAACAGTAGCAATTGTGGGTTTTGTTATAATGATGTCAGGCTCTAAAGGGATGACTTGTGTTTCAGATGATGTAGCTGGGGGGGGAGATTTAGCTATTAAGCCCAGTTCTTGTTGTGCTGTAGCAATTTCCTTGGTTAAAGCCCCCACCGCAGAAGTAAGATAGGACAGAATAGAGTCAGATTGTTTTGCCACTTTAGCTTTTTTTCCGCCCTCTTCTGCGGTAGCACCGCATTTCCGCTTACCCATGTTTGCAGGAGATGTACGATGGGTGGCCCAGCCCTGCCTGGTCTTGCCGTGGACTGCCGTGGACTGTCCCGCCCTTGTCCCGGGCTTCTCCCGGTCGCTCCCGCGCGCGACTCGCGGGGCGAGTGGGGGTGTCAGCCTTTAAACAGGCGCCTCCGGGCGCTCCTCGCACGACACGGGCGTGCTTCCGCCCCAGGGGCTGCTGGGGAGTGTAGTCTGCTGGACTTGACTACCTCCCGGCGTTGCGCTGTTTTCTGCCGTTTCCCTCACGGCTCTGGCCCGATGGCGTGCCTCAGATAGGTTTCGGTGTTCCCCTTACATGTTCTTAGCAACAGGCACATTAACCCTCTGTGCTTCCTTTCCACAAGTCAAAACGTCCATTAGACAAAACACCATCTCTTGCTACTAAGAACATTAATCACTGGGGTTATCATGACATTTTTATTGTTGCCAAAAATTGTTGGAGGCCAGGAAGGAGGCAGCAATTGCTTTTAAAACCATATTATACTTGCAAACATGACGCCCCCACCTGAAGTCAGTGCCAGCCACAGTCCATGCAGGTAACAGCGGTGGGACGATGAAGAGGGAAAATTAATTATTTATTTAATTTCCCCTCTGCATCGTCCCTTGAAATCTCCCCTTAACTGGCCCCTCTACCCCACCGCTGTTACCTGCTCGGACCGCGGCTGGTCAACGCCTGGTGCTGTCGCACTGCCATAGAGCCACCCTGCTCAAGGGTCCTCTGACGTCAGTGACAGAGTCACTGTCACTCTATGGTGTGTTGCCTCATAGGCCTGCCTGCAAGACTGGAGATGCATTGCTTTCAAGATCCTGCAGGGCCTAATGAGGTCTAGCATGGGGATGTGCTCCCTCAGGGGGAGTGGTCTGGTGGACTCCTCATGAAGGCTGAACCTGGTTCCCCAGTTCCAAATTCAGCAGCTCTGATCATAGTGCCACATCTTTGCCCCCACTGAGCAACATACTGCCCCACTGAAAGAAACTTGCACTGCACCGACCCGCTATAAACACCTGGATGTGGCTCAATTCACATTAGGCACTAGACAAGAGCAATATGCTGCCTGAAAAAAAATTAACAATATCCTAGATAAAGCAAACACTCATAGTGAAAGCAAGAATAAATAAAGCATGTGAAATGTAAGCAGGAACAACATGGCTACCTTTTTATTTTTATTAAAAAAATCAGTGAGTGCTTTTGCCTGAAAAGTTAAGGCAATGACTGCAGGGCCCTGAAGGGACCCTTTTCAATGCCCATTGCTTATATCCTTACAAAACGTAAGCAGTATGGTTTAAAAAGGCCACATTTGTGAATACAGGGCCACTGTACACATTTTGCTTTCCAATTCACCCATCAAGCAGGTATTTCAGTACCTCCAGGAATGGTGCACTTTCCACACAGAGAAAACGCTGTGGTTCAAAGAGAGACGAGAAAACAAAAGTAGGGCTTCACTGGATAATACTATAAAGTGACGCTAATGTGTTTAGGTGTGAATAAATCAATCTGGCCACCTTCCAACCACTCTGTCTTGCTTTAGTTAGTTATTTTTCATTTTTTTAATGTTTTATTTCTCTCCACCCCGAGGCTGCACTTAGAAATTGAAAAATTTCAGAAAAAGACGACTTTTCCAGCAAAAGTGCTTTTTCTTTTTTGGATCACAGGGGAGCAAATAAACAAAAGGAGGAAAGAGTAGGTAATACATGTTTCTTGAAGTCTCGGTTTTCACTAAATGAGGAGGAGCGAGACAGAAAGAGAGGGAAGAGGGGGAACAAAAACAGGGGGGTAACTGTCAGCAGCTTGGGGAACTGGACACTCTCCTTATCTTCTCTGGGCACGAAGGAAAAGACACAGTGTCAGATGTATCAAGAGTTTTCCCATTCGCCGAATTGGCCTGTAGGCGAATGGGAAAAAGCCTTTTGAGATGTATCATAGAAAAAAGCCATTGCAAAATAAGGAATCTCAGAATTTACGATTCCTTATTTTGCGACTGCATTCAAGGAATCACAAAATGTGATTCCTTAAATGCAATTCTGGAAGTGCACAAAATTTGCGATCTGACCTTAAGGAATCGTACATTATCACCAACTTCAAGTTGGTGGTAATTTGCGATTTCCTAGAAAAATACATGTTTTTTGCATTTTTCAAAGTGGCATGTGGCGCACATACATGCTGTGCCACATGTGCACACATGCATATTTCAGGTGTGCAACAGGGTGTCCTTTTGGCACCCTTGACATTGCATGCGCAATCTGCAAGTACCTATTGGGTCCTCGCAAATTGCGCATGCAATTCCCATTCATTTCTATGGGCCAATCAATGGCCATTCCTTATTTGTGACACCCAATTTGTGAGTTGCAAATAAGGAATGCGTAGGAATCGCAATTCTAATTGCGAAACCTACATACTTTGCATTTTGTGAGTCCTTAATAGCAAATCGGTAAAGTTTGCTATTAGGGACTCACAAAATACAATGATGATACAATGGATACATCTGCCCCAGAGTCCTTTTCCTTCTCTGTCTGTTCTGCCTGGCCCCAAAAGCCGAGCCTTAACTATCGGCCTTGGAGATTTCGGCCGTCCGGGGGGAATGTTTAAAATAAGAAAGTAGGGTAACGACTCTATGAAATTAAAGAAGTAGGGGCACATTGCGCCCTGCCGATCCCGCCCACTTCGACCACTGAGTGCAGAATGCGTAATACCCGTTTTAGGCTACAACGTGCGCCAAGGTCCGCACACCCACTTTATTAACCTGTAAATGCAAAACTCCCTCGTCTCCATGTCAAGCGGTTTCCGCTGCTGCCTGCTCGTATTTGTAGTTCTGCATTCACAGTGAGAAATCAAAGTACAGGTAGCAGGTAAAATTAGGACTTTATCAGCTGCGCACCCACGGGACTCTGGGAAGCCAGAGAGCTCCGTCCAGGCCTGCATCTGCTCACCCCAGGTGCGGCGATGTGTATGCTTCCGGGTCACCTCTGTGCTGTGCAGAATTCCGGGTTAGGGGGCTGGCCGATACTCGAGCCCAGCGTAATACAGCCACCACCTAGCTACCCGCGTGGGTACTATTATTAAGACCAGGCAATGCAAAGGTAAATAAAAAATTAAATACATCCCGGAGCTCCCAGAACTCTCGTGTTTCCAAGGTCCATCTGCGAGTAGATTATCCAGTCCGTTTTTAAATTTAATTTAAATTCCGGAATTTGTGGTCCTGTTTGTAGCTCATCTTGAGAGCTCTGAGCTCTTACTGCGGCGAGCTTACTCATGCAATAAATAATTCACAAAACCTTGACCATCCAATACAAAGCTGTCAGAAATGCCACCGGATTTCGAAGACGATTCTTGAATCAAGGAGCCGCCGCTGTCATGTAAAGGATCTATTTTTTGGGTCAGGTAAATTATTGCTTCAAACTGATCAATCTACTAGTCAACTCACCAGTCCTCCACAGTAAATAAGCTCTTTCAATTTGCCAAAGGGCAAACCCCTTGGTCGTGCGCCGCACTGCTGATGATCGCGTAGCTGTAAAGCCGCTGGTGCAGTCACGTCACGAGCCCCCGTCCTGCAAAGCCGCGCACAATAAGCATCTTAAGGCAGCGCTAGAAAGCGGAATAAAAATTCTGGTGGTGCAATGGGTACTGCTGACTCAACTTTATAGCTGTAAACATCCAGACATCTGCAGCTTATTTAAGGCCATTCAAATTCAGCAGATGGCTAGGTACAGCTGGAATCCACTGCGAGGCCCACGTCTTCTATCCGAGGATCATTGCAGAAAATTAAAGAAGCTTCGAGATTTGTTTTTTTGAAATTCGAGGGCTTGGGTCAGTCCATGTACACGGGCGCGTTTTTTTTTCGTTTAAAGAACTTTATTTAAATAAGGTGAACAGAAAGAATTAACAATAAGGTAATGTATAATACTGTTACAATGAAGAGGGGAATTCAGTGAAACAAAGTATTTTCATACTCTTAGGAGGAAATGAGGGAGGAACAGGGGAGGAAGGAAGGGGAATAATAAGAAGAGACAATGCGAATATAAAATTGTGAAACTGAGAATTGTCCTTGTAATTTGAAACAATATAAAAAACTCTAAAGAGATTACAATAAGAAATCATAATAACCAGTACACAATATTTACCTGTGGCTTGAAAGTATAAAGAACAACAGAGAGAGAAAATGCATAGTGGTTGTACGTTCTCTGGTAATATACAATTAGTATGTGACCTGTAATTAACAGTATTATTTAGAAATGCAGTCAGGGGTAACCATAACAATTGAGCATTATCAGAATATCTAAACTGAGTCATATAAATAGTGTCTAATTTATGATCAGAACAAACACAATCCCACCAAGTCCTATATGATAACTTAGATGAAAAGTTCACATTGAAAGTAATTTGTTGAAAGGCAATTGCTAAGAAAATGTCCAGTAATTTGCAATCCGAGAAGGTAAGTGAAGGGGGGTGTTTTTTTATGTGCAACTAGTGTAGTTTGTTTGCATTGCATTTGAAATGATCAAACCCCTACTTCTCTTATTTAGAGTTCGTCAGGGTGACCTTTGTAAATACGACGATTCAATAACAAAAATGCTAAAATGACTTTTGAAAGCATAGAGAAAATAAAATATCTGACAAGGCATCACCAACAATACCTAAAGACAACGACCTTAGTTTATGAAGATTTAATCTGTGAGTATTTGAGACCCATACTTGAAGTAAACCTTGATTTCTACTGAATTCCAGGAGTATGCCAGGAAACTCTGGATTCACTCCTGCCATACATTCATAAGTAAGCATGGGGTACCTCAAGAGTTAGCTAAACCTACGCACAGCCAACATGCTTTTGAATTTACTCCCAGTGTTCCTAGCGCAAGATGGCACTGACCTTCACAAAATGAAATGCAGCAAAGGAGCTCAACCTTACAGTATGTAATAAGGAGGACTGTGTAGCAACGCAACTTACCTGGGAGGCTGGTGATAAGAACGTGCTGGGTCACTACTACTCAGGCTTGCTTACCAACTGTAGTTGAGAATCTGTGAGGCTACACATTCCAGAGGCTGCAACACTCCACGTGCTTGATGACATAGGTGCCTGTCTGCTCGACCCTTTAAACAGAGGCTGCTCCTCCGCTTTGGCAGAGGAGCATCACCCTACTGCTTTGAGCTGTGGAAAGGAAATATAAAATGATAATAACTTTTAGATATTATAATTTTTTGATTCCTTCTTTTGCGGGTGGGCAGGGCTGCTCTCTCACGTGGAGCAGGGCAGGAGAGGTGTGGTTTGCCTACTCTTAAGTGCGCAATGAGTGTTTGGTCGGCCCTCTCAGGCCGCCCAAACCACTCATGCACACTTTTCCAGTTCTCCATGCAGCCTGCATTACAGCCTGCATGGAGAACAAGCCCGGGCTCCCATCAGGGCTGGACTGGCCATAGTGGGCACCGGGCAATCCGCCGGTGAACCGCACGTGTGGGGACCGGTTTTGGGCCACTGGGGGCCGGTTTTGTTACAGGGACGTGTTTAAAGCCTAGATGTAAAATCGGCCCTGTAGTGGGGAGGGGATGGCGGCCGAGCACTTTGCCAGGGCCGGTTGTGGTTCCCAGTCCAGCCCTGGCTCCCATTCCCTCATTGAGCGTCCAACCAGGACGCTCCTGACCAACTGCAACGCTACATTGCAGCACTGTGATTGGTCAGGGGAGCCTTGTTGCTTAGCAATCACAATGATGCATTGCAGCATTGTGATTGGTCAAGGGAGCCTTGCTGTTGTTCTTGGCTTCCTATCCCACGCCACGAGGAGAGAGCAGGAGCAAGGAGTTTTTTTTAATTGTGCCACCATGCGCTTGCGCCCGTACACTACACCCTACCCTCCCTCCGTGACAGCCCTCCCATCCGTGAGTCATGCCGGCTGCAACTGCCTTTAAATTCCTCTGAGGTGCTGGATTCAACCGACCATTGGACCCACGTTACCGTCTTAGGGATCAACCGGGTTTGGGTGGCTAATTGTAAATGTGTTCGCCATTGTCTCAAATCACTCTTTGAGGTTAGAGATGAGTGTAAAACCCTTGCTCTGATCCACTCCCAATTGCTGAGCCACAGGCATCCTTTTTGACCGTCACATTGTTCAAACTGTGTATGGAGCTACTGAGAGTACTGGTGGATGGATTGAGTTTTACCATTCACATTTGTGCTAATGCATTTATATCTAGCCTCTAACCTTAGGCAACCGAGGCAATGCATTTGCAACATTTAGGATTGAAATTCTATTCATTGCAATGTTGTAAAATGCCAATTCAATCATGGATGGAGGAGCTGGGAGGGTCGAGAGCTAGAGCTCAAGCTCACCTACCTGGTGAAATAGCTAGGTATTATTCTCAAGCCAGGCCTAAATTCGTTTGTGAGGAATTATGTGTTTGGTGGAGGGGGTTGTGAGCCCTTTTTAAGCAACTACTACAATCCTTGTCAAGGTGAACTAAAAACGTCGCTAAATTAACCTGTGCTTACCCTCTGGTAGCTTGGCACAAAATCAGTCTAGACTTATCTTAGAGGCAGTCTGTAAAGTATATATGCAGCACCCAAACAGTAATAACATTGAACACAACACAAGGAAAAACCCACATAAATTTAAAACAGAGCAAAATGTAATAGATATAATGAAACCAAAATGACAAAAATTCAATCAGGAGACCCGGAGATATGCAGTTTCAAAGGTTTAAAGAAGTGTAGCACCTAAAAGCATAAAGTGACCCTCATGGTCATCTGGACGTGCTAGAATGGGTTAAAATCATAAGTTCAGGCCAGTCACAATGAGCACGGGCCAGATACAGGGACCAGGTTAGTCCCAGTAAAAAAGTTACCTTCTCAAAGTCTGGCGCAAAGAGTCCAGTTTGCGGTGGAGGAGGTGACAAGTAGTGGGGATAGAGTTGTGGGTGCTTATCGATGTAGCACGTAAACCAAGCCTGGCATCATGGATGGTCATCGCTTTAGAAATAAGATCCTGTCCGTCATCACAGATGATCGTTGCTGGAGCTTTGTGTTGGCGGTCAACGCAAGCTCTGAATACGGTAGCGCAGAGTACAGATCTCTCGCTGCCAGTCATCTCTGGAGGTCGCAGGAGCACAAAGAGTCGAGTCAGCTGGAACTTCGCATTGGTGGTCGCCGGGCCCATTTACAGTTGTGAAGAGCCTAAAATCTCAGGATTTCTTCTTTTCTATACATGAGGAACTCAACTGATGCCAGCTAAGGGTCCATGAGCAGGGGAGGCACCTCCCTGGGGATCAGGAACTCACTCCAGCAGAGGCCAGCAGGGCTCAGGCAGGCCCAGTTGCAAGTCCAGTGCAGCAGGTCAACTGGGCTGTTGCCGGGAGACCTCAGGAGCTTGTTGTGTCCCTGTAGCTCAGAGCAGGGACACATGACACTTGGAGTCGCTCTGCCAGGGATGAAGTAAGCAGGTTCAGTCTTACTTCTCAGAGAGCAGGACAGGTCTAAAGCAGCAGGGCAGTCTTCTGACTGCATGGCAGTCCTTCATCTGTACTATCCATGGGTCCAGGAGAGTACTGAAGAGTGGGTTTCAGGTTCTAATATTTATACCTGGTGCCAGCTTCGAAGTGGGAGTGTCTTCTATAGTTGCCCCCACCACTGTGACTCTGGAATATCCTTCCCCCCTGCCTTGGTCCCAGGATGTCTGGGGTGAGACAAGGCTAGTGGGAAGTCCTTTATCAATGTGCCGAGGCAGCTCCTTTGAAAGGTAAGTGTGGTAGGTGACAGTTCCACCCTTAGCTATCCTATCAAGATGGCCCATTCTGCCAACACCCAGTCCCACTTTGTGACACCGTCTGGGAGGAATACAAAATGCCAACTGCCAACTACACCTAGTCATGTGACCCAGGACAGAGACTGCATGCACCAAATGGTAGGGGCAAGAAAATGCAAAATACCAACAGGGGCAGCCCTAATGCCTGAACTAGGGGCAATGTAAGGACAAGAATCCTACAAGGGTGCAAGTAATATGTTTAATATAATGCAAATTATGAAAAATATAAAATGTAGATCACATAGAACAAAACAAAAAAAGTAATGAAAAACTCTTAACAAGTGATACCCCTACACAAATTCGAAAATGTACAAAATGTAATAAGGCAATGATATGAAGTCTGCAATATGAATTCTTGGGAGAAGTCAGGGGCCTTGAACACTGTGCATATGTCCTCCTCGAGGATGTCAAATTCATTCTTGCAGCCCTCTGTCCAGCTACCCTTCATGGGATGCTTCTTTGAAGTTAACTCAGTCAAGGGGACAACAAGGGTGCTGTATCCCTTGACAAACCTCCAATATTATCTAGTGAGTTCCAGGAAGGCATTCACTTCAGTTTGAGTTTTAAGGGAAGTTCCCAGGCCAGAATACTTTCTGTCTTGGCATAAAGGGGCTGTATCTTGCCCCTGCCCACCAGATGTTCCAGATACACCACAGAACCCTGCATAATCTAGCTCTTGCTGGCCTTAATAGTCAGATCTGCCTGTTGAAGAGCCTGGAGCACATCCTTGAGGTGGAACATGTGGTCCTCCTAACTGAAGCTGTAGATAGCTACGTCGTACATGTAGGTGGCACTGCATGCCTCCTTCCCAGCCAAGACTCTGTTTTATCAACCTCAGAAAGGTGGCAGGCACATTGTCCAATCCAGAGGGTTTCACCCAAAATTTGAAGCGTACCACTGGGATAAAGAATGCTGACCTCTCTTTTTCACCTTCAGTCATGGCAATGTATCAGCACCCTGATGTGAGATCAATGGTACTGAGGAACTTGGCAGCTCCCAGCCTGTTAACGAGCTCATCAGCTTGGGGGAAGGAATGAGTGTCAGTTTTGTCAAAAGAGTCAAGGCCCCTGTAATCTACATAGAATCTGAGTTCTGGGTTTCTCCCCGAAGGGTGGCTTTTAGTACCAGACCCAATGGACTGGACCAAAGACTGCTGGAGTGCTCAACCCCCCCCCCCCCCCCCTAATTCCAGTCTCTCGGAGGCCTCCTCCTTAATGCTAGCCAATACCTTGTCAGACACTCTGAAAGTTTTGTTCTTTATAGGCATGCTGTCTCTAGTATCAAAATAATAGGTCCACACAGGGGTCAGGGAGCACAGGAAAATTAAATGGCCCAGTAACTGGTGACAGTCCCTCCGCTGTTCTAGGGTCAGGTTAGAGTCTGACATATTACACGGACCTATCTTAATCTTTTGAAGATAGGAGGTAGGGGAGAGGTTCATTGTCTTCTTCCACCCCATCATCCATCACCAGGAACATGGTGGCCTCAGACCTCTAGTAGTTTGGTTTCAGGCAATTTACAGTGTATCTTCAAGGCGTTCCTAGAGTTCACAGTTAGGTGACCTCCCCTTTCTCTCCTTCCCTTAATATAGCCCTGACCAACAATCTTGAAGGGCCTCAGGCTCCATTGGCTCCATTACCAACACTTTCTGTCCAGGCTAAAATACGAGAGTGGCCTTCCGGTTGTAGTAAAGTTTTATGACTTTCTGGCTGGCCTTAAGGTTCTCTGAAGCCTTCTTCCAGACTCGAGCTTTTACACCTGGTTCCTGAGAGTTAACATGTAACTGACTACATCTTGGGGATGTTTACTGAGAGCTTGCTCCCACTCCTCCTTCTCCAGACTGAGAGGACCCCTAACAGAGTGACCATAGAGGAGCTCAAATGGGCTAAACTCAACTCACTTTGGTGTTGCGTTCTGAAAGCAAAAAGCAGGCGTGGTAAGAGGATGTCCCACTTCCACCTCTAGACCTTATTTAGGCCCATAATCAAGCTTTCAAGGGTCTTGTTGAATCTCTCAACAAGCATATTTGTCTGAGGGTGATGGGGTGTGGAGAACATGTAGGTTACTCCAGACTAATCCCACATGGACTTCATGTACACAGACATGAAGTTGGTAAACCTGTCAGACACCGCTTCCTTGGGGAACCCCACTTGGATAAAAATCCTCTTCATGACCCTATGCCCTACTGTTACAGTTCTAAGAGATATGGCCTCTATATATTTGGTGGCAATGTCCACCAAATTAAGACTAAATGTGCTGCCTAAGGTAATTGTGGTGCCCAGGGGCCTAACAATGCTGTTGCTCACCCTTTCAAGGGGGTGCCAGCAACATGTAAGGGAACCAGGGGAGCCTTGTAGCACTCCTGGTACTTTGGGACAAACATACCTGTCTTCTTATTAAATAAGACATTTCAAAAAATGTCATTTAGGCAAATTGGGTCCGGGTCTCCTTCTTCTGAGGCAGGACTATTTTGGGGATCTTTAGAGAACTCTTTAGTATTGTTTTTATCTTGCTCCTCAATCATCCGGTGGGAATCATGACTACCTTTTTGGGAATCCATCCCAGATGCCTTTGTTGACACTCTGGTGCTGACCCAGAGGCTCGCCTCATTTGCAAGCTCTCTGGGGTCAGTTAGTTTGTTTTCAATCAGGTGTTGGTACAGATCTGTAAAGCTAGTACTGAGCATGTGCTCCCTCAAAATTAGGTTGTACAGCCCATGAAATTCACTCACTTTGCTGCTCCTCACCCAACCATTCAGTGCCTTGCTAGAGTTGTGCAGGAAATACACCCTAGACAGGAAGTTTCTGGTTGTTCCTGAACCTGATGCAATACTTCTCAGGATATACTCTGGGGACAAGTTGTGGGCATATATGCTGCAGCCTGCTCAGGATCTGGTAGGAAACCTCACTCCTGTGGGCCCTCTCTACTCTGGGGTCACCATCAGGGTGTTGTTATCCTCTCTTTCAATCTCTTCCTCCTGTTCCTCTTCAACGTTCACCTCCTCATATCTCCTACTTTGCTATAGCTTGTAACTGGTAGGTTTCCCACCATGCCTGAGAGCCTGCTCGAGCTCCTGCTTCTTGGAACTCATGTTTGCTGAAAACCCCTATTTCCTGCAGAATCATCAAAGCTCAGGTACTGTGCAGCTCACTGGGTTGCAGAGCTTAAACACCATGCTCAAATTCAAGTGAAATTGGAGTTATTTTGAAAACACCAAAAGAGGCCAATCAAGGACAATTTTAAAAGTGGATGAACCTGGTATCAAGTTATTATTGTGGAATTCTAGTGGTACACACATCACTGAATGTTGAGGCAAAAGTATAAATACTGAATCCCAATACTGAGCACCAATGTAAGAAATTGTGTTTTTGCTTGAGGTGGTGCTGAGCCCTTCTCATGCAACAACCACAGTCCCTGCCAAGGTGAACCACAGAAGTCAATAAATTAACCTGTTTTTAACCCTCTGGTATGTTGGGGCAAAAACAGTAAGGCTTAAGTTAGAGGCAATATGTAAAGTATTTATGTAGCACCCTGACAGTCACAAAGCTACAACACAACAAAAGAAAAAGTCCACACCGATTTAAAAAAAGAGAGTGATATTTAATAAATAAAATTAGACAAAAACAACAAACATCCAATTAGTAGAACCAGAAATATGTATTTTCAAAGATTTAGGTAAGTATAGCACATAAAAGCTCAAAGTGCCACTTGCAGTAATCTGGTTGAACTAGACCAGGGGAAAGTCATAAGTTCAGACTAACTGCGATGGAGTGCAGACATGAACAGAGACCAGGTTAATCCTAATGAAAGGGCTACCTTCTCAAGAGTACAGTTCATGGTGGAGGAGGCCGTGAGGAGCAGGAAGAGCCTTGTGGATGGTTGACACTGTACCACGAAGATCTTGTCTGGCATCATAGGTGGCTGTTGCTGGAGCTTTGCGTTGGGGGCCCACACATGCTGTAGACAAAGTGCATATCTTGCACTGCTCGTTGTCACTGGTGGTCACTGAAGTGCGTAGAGTCGAAGTCCCCTGTAGCTGCGCTTTAGTGATTATCGTGGGCGGCAAGATCATGGCACAAACAGGCCGGTTCATGGTTGTGAAGAGCCCAAAATGTCAGAATGTTGCATTCTCTGTACAGTTAGAGCTCAACTGATGCTAGCTAAAGGTCCAGTACTTGGGAAAACACCTCTTGGGGATCAGGAGCTCACTCCATCAGAGTCCAGTTGTAGATCTTGGCAAGTCCTGTGAGCAGGTCAGCTGGTCAGGTTCTGTGAGGCTTCTGGAGCTTGTTGTGTCTCTATAACTTAGAACAGGGGGCCAGCTGTGCTTAATTTGTAAAATATTTAGTGCAGGTGCTCACATTTGTTTACGAGGCCAGACCCACTACCCGGGCTCCACCCACTTCCTTTATTGGCTCTACCTACATCCACAAGTCTAAACACATCAGAGCCACCGCCTCACTTCTTGAGTTCCGCAAGATGCTGAAGACCTGGCTCTTCACATAAGTACCTCGAGTATCTCACACCTTCACAACTGCCCAAGTGCCTGGATACCCTCTTGGGTGATTAATGCGCTATACTAATCAATATAACATAATATAAAATATGGGAAGCCTATAACAACAACTTAAAAGTGAACTTTAATTACAGAATTTGGGTAAAGATCAAAATGCAGCTTTAGGAAAGGTCATTTGAGGACTTGAGGCAGCTTCACAACTTAAAGAGAATGTGCTTGTACTGTGCTGTTTAAAAGAAAGGAAGGGATGAAGGAAGAAATACATTAAAGAAGGCAGCAACATATGCAGGCAGGAAGGGGAGTACGGTTTTGGAGTGCAGAAATACATGAGTAATGGATGAAAGGAGGAAAAAAGAATGTGAAAGGAAGAAATGAAGGGATAGATGGAAAAAGGTAGCAACCAATGTGTGATGGATGACTAGAAAGGAGAAAGAAAAGCAGAAGGAAGGGTTGAGGATAAGAAAGAAAGAAATGAAAGAAGGAATGAAAGGAGCAGGAATAAAAAATATGAAACCAAAGAAGGAAGAAGGAAGCATGCACTAAGTGTAGTGATTGAATGAAATATCTCAGTTCCCCTTGAGACAAGTTGTACTATCAACTTTTATATTATGCTTTGCATACCCCCACGCTCTGGCCAGTGAGCAGGCATCGCTTAACAGGTGCCTCTCACAGGGACGTACTAAAAGCGCAAATACTCACACCTGCTGCAAGCCTGCTGATCCTGTACAAGACACAGGTATGTTGATATAATACATTACAAATATCCCTTCCTATAACATTCCTATGACAAGAATATCTCTCTATCCCAACGAAGGGCTGCTGCACAAATTCGACCCACAACCAGCCTGTTCCTCTCAATTCAAAAGGAATCATTTCTTTCATAAAACATGCTTTTTCAAGCACAGTCCTCTCCGCTGTCTGTTTTGAAAATAAACATTCCAAGCAGATTCTCACATAACAGTGCCAATGCTAGCCACTGGAGGGCTGACTCACAGTATAAAATCGACAATAGGAAAATGCCTCTACCAGAAATAATTAGGACACTTGCACTTCTACACTGCTTTAAATGTCAAGCTAGAACATCAGTAATACAGCTCAGTGGGTTAGTGCCCAGTAGCAAAGATTTGAATACACCATAAGATGTTTTCATTCTACGCCTTAATTGTTAAGTCAATAAAATAAGCACCACCGAGTTAGCATTTAAAGTACTATGCAGTCCCACAACTAAGTCGCTAAGTCAGACCCTCCAGGATATCGCGATTACGCGATTTGCAAAAAAATCACGAAATCGGAAGGTTTGTAAAAATGCTGCGATTTTTACAAAACTGCCCGCGAAATCCGGCACTTGGGGGGCTCTCTGCGATTTGGAGGTTTCTATGTGTGCAGGTAGGTGGCGCACTGAGGTCTTTGGGACCTATGCTAGCATGCGTCAGAGTGTTGTTATGTTGTGTGGTGAGAGGATGGAGGAAGGTGCAAGGATTATGCATTTTTCTAGCCAAACATTTTCCTTGCTCAAGATGGCGGCAAACACAACCTTTTTTCAGCCACAAGTGTCTTCTCTAGGAACTTCCTAAGCAAAAGATATTTAAATCGGAAATCCTTTTTTATATGGTGTTCAGGCTGCCCCTGTTGTTTAGACATTGCAGACACAGGAGTAAATGGGCAGAGCTTATCTGAATACCGAATGGTGGGGGCATTTCCCTTACAGTGTGTGTGGCGTCTGTAAAAATAGACCATGAATTTCCTCTAAAAAGAAGATATTTTTGAAGACAAAAAAGTGCCGAATTAATTTTCTGTCGAGATTCAAATAAGCCATTTAAACCTTGTGCGTTCATTGATTTTAGCCGGGCATCGTTTTGCAGTTAAATGGCTGTAAATTTTCTGCAAGATAACTTGAGTTACGCTGCTGGCAAAGTCCTTAAAGTTAAACGTAGAACCGGGCCTCTGGGAGTACTTCCTGCTGGGCTCTGATTGATTCGCAAGACTTTTCAAGAGTACCGCTTTGCTCGAGAGCGCTTGTAGTTTCCCTACAGAAAGTCGTGAGGGTCCCAGAGTGTCTCTTCCCCGCCTCTTCTTTTAGAGCACAGGTGTTACAAATGAGCAAGCTGATCCATCGGAGATGGTAGAGAACATGTGCGCCTGCCTCAGATGAAAAGGAATGCCCCGTGCCCCGCCCGCCTGCAGGCCACTTCTGGGGCCTCCAGCAGCATTATTCACATTTCGAGGATCCTTACAGGATCCTTTACCCTGCTCTCCACTTCCCCGTCTCAGTTATCCCTGCTCTCCCTTTCCCACTTTCTTGTGTCCTCCTTCTGAAGCTTCCTAACTCATCAGCACCTCTGCTTATTTCAAGATCACCCACTTTTGTAGTGTGAACCTCTTATAGATTCACGTGGTATTCCTCCATCTTATGGTTGGGCACCGATATGTGTCGTATGTCAGTATGGGTCAGTATGACTCGCTGTTGGTGTTCGAAGAACGCTGAAATCATGACTTTAGGACTTCCTTCAAACACTTTATGCATTGCGATCAGAAGTACCAGTGCTACATCTCAGTCAAACCCTCCAGGATATCGCGATTTCGCAGTTTGCCGCGAAATCGGCACCTTGAAGCCAAACAAAGTGCCTACATTGTAAATAAATCAAATATGCATAGCTTCATGGTGTTAAATAACTCAAAAAACTAAGATATCTGTGTTTGTTGTAGGAAAAATGGCAAAATAAAATGCCGCAAAATTGCCGCTAAATTTCCATATTTGTGCCGCTAAATTTCAATTTTTGTGCCGCAAAATTTGCTAATCTATGCCGCTATATCCTGGGGGGTCTGCTAAGTACTATATTAAAAGAACGGTTATTCCTTACATATTGCAGAAAGGGACTCTGCCCCTGGCAACCATCTTACCATCATGGCTTCTGCCTGACTGCAGCAGGGACTGGATTGCCCCATATTATCAGACTGAGCCAAATGTAGTGAGACAAGACACCAGAACCACAGGCTACACATTACTAAGACTGTCTTTTAGTTTTAATTTACCCGAGGCCTGCTGCACAACACTCTGCTTGCTTCTTCTGTTTTTGGAGCCCAATTAGTGCTGAGGCTGCGCAGTATGCTGGGGTGGGCTGCGGGCAAAAACAGTGATCATTGGTCCAAGTCGGGACCCACACGTGAGGATTTGCCAAGGAGGGACAGGGCGGGAGTAATTTTTGCAAGCAGTCATTGGTAGCACTTTTGTGATTCATTGGAGTGACCGGTAAGCTGATGCAGGTACCCGTACGGAAGTTGAATATTACATTTAGTAGTTAACCTGACTTTTTATAGCATTCAAAGATTATTTTATGCCAATTTTAGTATTCAGTAGTATTCTTTTTCTGAAGCTTAGTGTATGAAGACTACTGGAATGTGAGTGATAATTCTTGAACACTAACAGAATACTTATCAAATACTTATTTGCTAATCAAATAGTCTTCATTTACAATTCAGAAAAATCAGTGAATATGAATACTACAGGACTGTAATGAATATTACCAGACTACTGATCACATTCTTCTATTCAAGTGTTGCATGCTGAATTGAAAGCTTTTGTATGCAGAGATTTGTATGAATATGAGCCATTATAAGCTTACTGCTAACATATTAAAAAGATGTATGTGCAAAGCATTTTTGTCCAAACTTTGAAAGCTTAACTGAATGGTATGGCTTGGTAAATATTATTCCATCACAATACTAACAAACAAACATGCATGTGTGTGTGAATATATTTTCATTATTATGATCAGGATCAATTTGAATTATTAGAGCCTTAAATGTACTGCTATTCTGAAAAAAGATGTACCTAACTAGTAATAAAGTTTACAAACTGTTTGTGTTTTTTTTTCTCTAATCATTTTAGGTACTCCTAAAAAACCCTAATATATGTGGCTGTTATAGTAAAGGAATACACAGTTCCACAATATTATTGTGACAGTTATAGTAAAAGAATAAGTGAAGTGTTGAAATAACTTCGTGTTTTGAATCCTGAACTCTGTTCAACATCACCTGAATAATTCACTTACCCTCCCTGTTCCTAAAACAAAAAAAGGCAAATTCTGGCTCTCAAGCATAAAAATATCTTATTCTCACATAAATGCGCTCTGAAATCTTTCGGCCAAGTTTGCTCTATATAAAACTCCACTTAAATGTTTTACTTTCAACACAAATTAAAATGTGTTCAGTGTCTCACCTGCTTCTACAATAGTTGGCTCAAACAAACAAAAATAAAGGCTTCTAAAGATGGTGTGCACATCTGCAGCTAGGTTGTAAGTATTTGGGGACAGGTTAATTCTTGCTCTGGGGTGCAGTCCCTTTTCTGTTTCTTTTATCTACTTGCATTGTATCGGAGAGGAAGTGGAAGCTCAGTGCCAGGGTGTATAGAGCTGTTGTGCTGAGCAGGTTGTGGATCCGGTCCCCTGCTCACTAGAGAGGGGTAGGAAAAAGTATTTTTCCATTCAGTTCTGTATTTTTTTGGGGTACTTGTCGGCAGTTTTAAGGTCTTCTTAGAGGTCCTCGTTAGTCAAATAGGGGTAATTTGTGATATTTATATGTTTCCCTTGCCTTCATTGTTTGATTTTGCCCGTGCGAAAGTGTCACTCATAATCGTCGAATGTCACTCATAATTACACTATAATTATGAAAATGTCACACATAGCAATGTAAAACCTTGGCAGCTATGACAGTGACATGGATAAGACTGTGTTAGCTTAATAATTGGCTATGTGAATTAGAATTGCAACCCCCAAAATGCCCTTCAATTTTAATTAGGAGCTAAAAAAGGCAAACTAACTTGTGAAACTTAGTCACCTTTTGACAATACTACTGTAAATGGTTTGAGCATTAAAAGTTGTTTCTGCGTTTTTCAGACAATTTAATTTAAATATTTTACACTGCAATACGATATTCATTGAACTACATATGAAGCTGTTTGCTTTACAATGGATAATACATGTTTCTCCTCAATGAGCTTGTTTACTTTTGTATTTTCATCATTATGTGGAACTCCAGTTCTTTCAGGCTTTCGTCCTTCTTCTTTTGGTCTTCTGTTGATAGGATTTGGGCTTGTTCTGTCGAGCAGAGTTGATTTGGACTCTTTTTGGGCTCCATTTTGTCCGACTTGAGCTGCAAAGTTTCCTTTGCTCTGCTGCGCCTGCGCACTGTTTTCAATTGAAAACGAAAGAGCGGTAAACTGGAGAACATTTCTATGTTGTGTTCATCACCAGAAATGCTAAGGTTCGATATTGGCAGGGAAAGTAACTTCAGTGAGAGTGTCCGGATTGGCTGGGGAGCCTGTGCCTTGAGAGACTGAGACAGGAGTGAAGCACAGAGGCGGCCATGGGCAACGGGGCGGCGAGAGGTACTTTTTTTATATCACTTTTACTCTCAAATCCCACGCCTCCTCACTCAGACACCCTCCCACTTTTGCTGTGCTGCGCGGTCGCCATTGTGTGCCTACTATGATAAACCCTGGCGAGCTTGACACGGAGACAGCGACCCTTTACATGCAGTCTCAATAGGCGTCCAAAGGACTTTCTGCCCAGGTCAAACAGGATTACTTTAGAAGCCATCCCAGAGACAAATTAGTTCAATGAAAGGAAAATCAGACCACAACATACAGAACCCATTTTTCTTTCACAGAAAATCCCAAGACTGGATAAAGTGTCTGTAATCGCCTGGCCAGAGATGGTCACGTTCCTTACTAAGCAATATTAACATTTGATTGATTGTATTTTTGTTGATCAATCAACCTGAGAATGCATTTTTCTCTGTTGTGGATGTGAAGTGCATAATATGAATACCAGACCGTGACATAAATACTTGTTTTATTACCACAACCATTCTCTAGATGTTTTTCCAGTGTATTTTTCTTAAGTGTGACCAAACGTCAACGCGAAATTCACCATGTGATTTTGGTAATGTCCTAAAAAGAGAAAGTGCATAAATCTGGGCACATTCTCTCCCCAGTTCTTTTTGTATGAGTCTTTTTATGGTGAACACATTGTAGACGTTCATGAGAAATGTAGCCAGAACAGAGTGGACTGAAGCAATAAACTAGCTAAATACCCCCAAAAGCACACACACCACTTGTAGGAGCAAATACTAGCTACACATAATTGTGACAGGTTAATGACTGGTTTAAATCCTGGAAATCTTTATTGTTTGCTTTTCACGCCATAGTTAATCTTTGCAAAGACAAAAAATATGGCATATTAGTGAAAATTAACACGGGCATCAAGTGGTCCTTAATGCATGTTTTGCCTTTTCAAAGTATATAGTTCATTGCAAAAAACAGCTCAGAATAATAATGTAAACGCTTTACTGTGGAATAGCAAAACAACTGAGACGGTATGTAGAAAAATGCAAATGTGTGTGGTTTCATATTTAATATCAATCCACACAGGAAGTCATTTGTACTAATTTACTGCAGAAAGTGGTAATGGTTGAGGCAATTAAAACAGCTGCAGCATTCATAAATGGTTCTTCCTCATGAATATTCAAACAATTATTCCCTTCATAAGAATTTGCTAAGCACACATCTGATTGCCTTTTTTATTCAATTATCATTAGCAACAGACCAAAATGCAGCAAAGTATGACAATTAGCATGGAAATGTTAGTCCTGCAAGTTAGATGGATACTTGGATCGTTCAACTGTGGAAAACCAAAGTAACATAAATGTTTGACTTTATATGAATTCTTGGCAAAAGAGAGCAAAAGCCCTAATGTCTTTATAAGATCTTCTCTTCTTTTGGGAAAAGATGTTCTTCTGTCTTAATGTATCCATTTTCCATCAGTGGTCTTAATAAGTATCCTTTTCTGGTTTTATATTGTTTTTTTGCTCCTCTATCTCTGATTTCTAAATATTTGATGGCATCAAAGATGTAATATTGATTTTATGAACTCGTAAAACTCAGCAGAAGTGGGTGCGTTCTGAATTTTCTTTTTTTCATTTGGGTATTGGGAAAGTGCTGCACTGAGTATTGGTTTACCTCCGTGGGCTTACTTGATCTGCCTTGAAAGGAAGGGTTGGTGAAGTGAAGGAGTATAAAGCAACATGCTGGCTTCCAATAAATCAGTCTGAAAACGTTTGTTGCTGTGAACCATTTCAAAGCCATGAAATTCATACACTCTGCAGCAGACTGTGTTGCTAAAGATCCATGCAAGCCCACTGGATGATTCTAATTCTGCAACCTCAACTTTTTCTGCATAGTTATCAATGCACTGACTTTGCCACGTAATGTATAAATGTCACGTTTTTCCTTCAAAAATTCTATCTCGAATTGAATGAAAGTTACTAAAAGAAAGTGGCACGGGTGTTGCATAATTCATTCAAATCTGCAGCATAATTTGGTTCGCCTCAACTGTACACATCCAGTGGCCCAAGCCACACAACAGTGAGTCTGCATATTTCTGAAGTTCCAATTGTTTATGTTTATTTATGCATCTTGTAAATGAGTCGTTGTTCTGAGCTGTTACAGATAATCTGAGGTCATTAGAAGTCAATTCATCCTTTATGAATACTTTGTGTGCGAGTTTCAGTTCGCTTGAGGATTTTATGGAAGTTTACTTTACTTCCTACACCAGGCCAAGACCCCAGCCCTGAGCAGTGCTTAATTTCAGCTGGTGCTTGTAGGTGCCCCCACTGCCACACTTCAACATGGGGCCTGCATTTATTTTCTTCAACAGACTTTGATATCGAGTAAGAGAGAGGAAAACACAAAAGATAGAAGGAAGGAGGAAGAGAAAGATGGAAAAATAAATGGTGACAAAGGAAGAAAGCAGCGATGAAAACGACTCTGCAAAAGTAAGTTGAAAAGGCAGGAAGTGTCTGGTGGTGGAATTAAAGGGGCATCATATGGAATCAAGACTATGCAGCCTTGGTATTCGGCATCCCATCCGCCCATAGTGCTTGCAGTGGGATTCGGAGCAAAACATCAGCATCCAGCGTTTATTCTTTTGCAAATTAAGCACAGCTTTAAAACACACCATATGCCCCCAATGAAACAATAATAAAAATTGAAGGTCTTTATACCGGTGCTAGGACCCAAGCTCATTCTACCCAAATAGAATAACCTATTTACACATCAATTATTTAGGGCAGGAGTTAAGACCAGGCAGACAGTTTCTTCCTTTCTGACTTCCCAATACATACTAATGGGAAAGCCTCCCCCAGATATCTGATATCAACAAATTATCATAAACCTTACATTTGAGAATTCTCAATATAGTTTTATACATTTTCGCACTACTTTATATTGTTCGGCAGACACTACTCAGATTTCATAATTTACCGACCTCCTGAAGGTAGACAAGAGACTTAAATGAATATATATCAATATGCCTAATAAACTACAATTCCAAATGTAACATTCAATTCGTCATGAATTTTTCTAAGCTTTCCTTGATATTGGATACATTGAGCCATTTGCCATATTATTTAAAATAATGATTTCCTAAATTTCAAAATAGTACATATGCTAAAGGCTATTGAATATACTGAAGTGCATCTGTAGTCTTGAACCACATGATCCTAAAGTGCTTTAAACAATAAAGTGCAAAAGCTGAAGCACTTTAAACAATAAAAATGTGTTGGATTTCATGTCAAAATCTAAGTTCCAAGACATATATAAATATATTCAATGACATAAATAAAGGTTAAAGCCTAATTATATTTAGGACAACGTATTTTACCTATACAAACCAAATTTAAACTACACAAACTTTACAAACTCAAAAGTTATAGTTAGAAAATTAATTTGCAATGTATCCACCACCTTCAAATTATTTTAGGTAGCAGACCTCATTACACACTCTTTTCAGCTGACTAATCAGAAAACACTAACTATAACCCACCAAGTTTTATTTTTACTTTTTAATAAAAATGTGTTTCAAATTGTAGAGTGCAGTGTTACAAGCGGAGAGTTGTGCAGAGTGTCATACAGTACAGTGGAGGAGAGTGTTCTAAAGTCCATTGTCATCAACTGGAGTATTGTAGATTGAAGTTGAGTGGAGTACAGCAGATTCTAGTGGAGTAGCATACAGTGTAGTAAAGTGTTACACAGTTTAGTGGCATTGTGCCTCATATAGTGGAGTCAAGAATCGTAGCCAGAAGAACCAGTGAATTTTTTTGCAGTGAAATGGTGGGTCAGACAGTAGAGTAGGGTGTCATAAACTGTCATAGAGAAGTGAGAGTGTTTTATAATTGTGTAGAGTGGCATAGAGTGGAGTATCATTAAGTGGAGTGTTGTGAAGTACAGCGGAGAACAGTGTCGTAGAGTGGAGTGCTGTGTCATAAAGTGGAGTGGTGTATCGTTGCGAGAAGTTGAGTGACGTGTTGTAGAGTGTCATACAGTGTAGTACAATGTAGTTGAGTGGATGACCATTGAGCAGAGTAGAGAGGCAAAGAGTGGCATAGAGGGTAGTACAGTGTTGTAAAGTGCATCTGCATACAGTGGAGTAGAGTGTCGGACAGTGAAGAGGCTTGATTGGAGTATAGTACAGTGGCATAGAGTGGCATGAAGTGTAGTACAGTGGAGTATAGTGGAGTGGAGTACACTGGAGTGGGGTACTGTAGAGCGGAGTAAAGTGTCATAGAGTGGAGGGGCATGTCTTAGACTATAGTGGTGTGGAGTGCAGTAGAGTGGAGTGGCATAGCATACAGTCAAGTAAAGTGTCATAAGTTGGAGTACCATATTGTACAGTAGAGTGTAGTGGGGTGATGTACAGTATTAGAAAGTGATGTAGACTTTAGTAAGTAGTGAAGCATACATGGCCATATTATCAAGAAAGGGCAATACATTATCGCCGCTTTTATCGGCAGGAAACTGCCTCTAAAGAGGCGATAATTGGCTTGATAATATGCCCTTGTGAATTCCCATAGAAGCCCAGGTTAACATCAGAACCTGGGCTTCTATGGGAATTCACAAGGACATATTATCAAGCCCATTATCGCCGCTTTAGCAGCAGTTTCCTGCCGATAAAAGTGGCGATAATGTATCGCCCTTTCTTGATAATATGGCCCTCAGTCTGTTTAAGTACATTGGCACAATGTGGAGTGTCGTACATTGGAGTAGTAGAGTAGAGTGGAGTACTGTGGCAGATTATAGTGGAGCAAAGTGGGGTACAGTGGCATACAAAGAGTTCCGTAAGGTGTTGTGTAGTGGATTAAAGTATTGTAGAGTACAGTGGAGTAGAGTGTTGTACAGTGGCATACACTATAGTACAGTGTTGTACAGTACAGTGAAGGAGTATAGACAAAAGTAAACTGTTGGAAAGTGCTATGCAGTTTAATAGAGTGCTGTGGGAGTTGCACAGAGTACAGTAGTTTGAGAAACAGTGGAGCTCTTTAGAGTGGATTGTTGTACAAAGGCATAGCGTGAGTTGAGTGGTGTATCGTAGCTGCGGCCCATGCAGATAAGAGCGGTGGGGAAAGTTAAATAAATGATTAATTTTCCCTCATCATTGTCTGTTGAAATACCCACCCCCAAACTTGGCCTCACTGTTCTTATTTGCACGGGCAGCGGCTTGTGTATCGTAGTGTGGAGTGAAGTACAATAGAGTGTATTGGTGTGTCGTACAGTAGAAGGGCATAGTGTAGGTAGTAAACTGTTATAAATTGGACTGGGTTCTCGTGCAGTAGAGTGGAGTGCTGTGTTGTATAGAAAAGTGCTGTATAGTGGAAAAGAGTGTTGTACGTTGGAGTGTCCAGGCATAGAGTAGAGCATAGAGTTGACAGTAGAGTGTACGATGATAGACTGGAGTAGAATATTGTAGAGTGCCATGAAATGCCGTAGACTTTTTTAGAGTTGAGTTGTATAGAGTGGAGGAGAGTACCATACAATGGAGCGACGTAGATTGGAGTGGAGCACACTGTACTGGTGTAGTGTGGCTACCATAATATGGAGCAGCATGCAGTGGAATAGCGTAAAGTGGAACACTATACAGTGGAGTGTAGAAGAGTGGAGTGACATAGAGTGGACTAGCATAGATTGGAGTGGTGTAGAGTGGAGTAGGGTACAGTGGATTAGCATAGAGTGGGGTGGCATACATTAAAGTGGAATTCTGTATAGTGAAGTGCTGTGTCACATAGTGTTGGAAACTTTCATTGAGTGGAGTAGAGTGTTGTGCAAAAGAGTGTATGGCATAAAGTGAAGTGCAAATTTGGACACTGGAGAGTACATGGATAAATGGGATAGAGTCTAGTAGAGGGGCATAGAGTGTAGCACAGTTTTGTGGAGTGAAGTTATATAGAATGGAGGAGAGTGCACAGGAGTGATGCAGAGTGCAATAGCGTATGGTGGAGTGGCATAAAGTTTAATAGCGTAGAGTGGAGTAATGTAGACTGGAGTGGCATACAGTGGAGTGGTGTAGAGTGTAATAGCTTGTAGTGTAGAACCTTACTGTGGAGTGGAGTAAAGTTTAATAGTGTACAGTGGAGTAGCATACAGTGCAGTGTTGTATAGTGAAGTGGTGTAGACTGAAGTGAAGTGCATTGGACTGGGGTAGGATGTAATAGCATACTGTAGAGTGGCGTCCAATGGCATAGCATAGAATTGAGTGGCATGCACTGGAGTGGTATAGAGTGGGGTAACATACACCGGAGTGGCATACAGTGGAATAGCATAGAGTGGAGTGGTATACAGTAGAATGGCATAGAGTGGAATTGCATATACTGAAGTAGTTTATAGCAAAGTTACATACAGTGGAGTGGCACACACTGAAAAGGCGTAACATAGAATTGCTTACAGGGTAATAGCATAGAGTGGAGTGGCCTAGAGTCAGTTGTGTACAGTGCAATGGAGTAGATTGGAGAGGCGGGCAGCGGAGTGTTGTACAGTGGAGTAGCATATAGTGTAATAGCATAGATTTGAGTCTCATACATTGGAGTAGGGTCCAATTGAATACCACAAAATTAAGTGGCATAGATTGGAGTACCATACACTGGAGTGGTGTAGAATTGATCAGTGCAGAGCGGAGTTGCATACAGCAGAATAGCATAAAGTGGAGTGGCATACAGTGGAATGGCATATAGTGGAATAGCATATAATGGAGTAGCAGATAGTAGAGTGGCACACAGTGGAGTGGTGTTCACTGAAGAGGTGTAGAGTGGACTTGCATACAGTGAAATAACGTAGAGTAGACTGGTGTCGAGTGGAGAGGCATATAATGAAAAGTGTATATGGGGTGGTGTACAGTGGGATGGGGTAGATTTTAATGGCATACAGTGGAGTGGTATGCATTAGAGTAGGGTTCAATTGAATAGCATAGAAGGATACAGATGCACTGTTTGGAAATCTGGATGGCCTGGAGGTCGATGTGGCGGCAGCAAACAGGCACTGCATCTATTTCTTCCGCTGCGGTCCCACAATGTGTTGATTCTTTCAGCTGCACAGCACGGCCTGTGTCGAAGTCACTGTGGGGGTCTCGGACTTCGGAGACAAGGTGCGATGAACTCATGCTGCTTCAATTTCTTCAGGGACTCAGCAGCAGTGCATGGAAATTTCTTCCCCATGGCCATCCTGCACCAGAAAAACAGGCGCTGGGAGGGAACAACCTCTAAGTCCCCGAAAAAGGATTTGGCACTGTAAAGTAGGTCAAAACTCCCAGCGGAAAAATAGGTGTGCACTGTAACACTAATGAAATGGAAATGTTATTTGAACTGCCCTATCTACAAGCTACACCAACAAGAAAATTGGCAAAAAAAGATGAAAATGGACATGAGCACACACGTGAGATGTACATCTCAGAAACAGAAGGAACTTTGTCGTGAATTATAGGTTTTATTTCAGATTACGGACACACGCATCATGTATTATGAAAATCTGTCTTTTTGTTTGAAGACATTTTATTACATGTATACCACATCGAAGTTTGCATTTATGAATAGTAACATTGAAATAGTAGTACATACAATCTAAGGGGAGGCAGGGGTATTCTTCTAAATTGCTTGTGGGAATTGTTGAATTGAGAATAATCACAGCAATCGTGGTTAATAGATCTAACAACGGTTTTGTGTCAGAGCGTTGCTTACAGCACTGTATTGTGGGGTGTGTAGTCACCAGCGATGGTAGTGTTATTGTTGGGTGATCGTGATTGGTTTAACGAGAGAGGAGAGGTTACGCCACACAAGTCAAAAGAAAGGGAGAATCAGGAAGGCAGGTGCCTCAAAAAAGAAAAACGCGAGTTGAAGCGCTCACATGCACAAAAGCATCAAGGTAGGAGAGCTTGTGGATGTTAATTAGAGTTAAGGCACTGGATAACATTAAAGGAGTGCGAGGATTACAATGAGGGTGGATACTGATGTGGGTCTAAGTGATAACAGGGAAGGTTAAGAGCAGTAGGGTGATGAATTTGGGCAGTGGGTTCTTCAGGCAATTTTGTGGTAACATATGGCTATGTATTTAGGGGGAAAACGCTGTTTGAGGTCCTCTTGCAATGCATGGCATGGATTCTATTAGACTAATGTTAAAAACTGTATACAGTATGTTTTAGCAAAGTCATAATTTAATGATAATGTTCTTTTACTCATAGTGAACCCCTGAAGAAGGGCTACTAATAGCCCAAAATGCATTGGGTACAATAAGATTCACATCTGAGGATGTTTTATGTTTTCTGGTGTGCCCAGAAAAAGGCTTGGATTAGCATATCTGTGGCATGAGAAGTGGATGAACATATAACGTCTTACATGTGATTTACCATTGAAAACAAGTGAAGTAGTTTTAATGTCCTGGTGTTGTGGAGCATTTTAGAATCCAAGCGTAATTTACCGATTCATGCCCTTACATAGGTACAATTCACATTGCCCCTATATAGGCACAGAAATCCTGCCCATATTTAGACATAACCCATCCAGTCCAAATACAGGCATGGCTACTTCCACTAGTTCCAAAAAGCCACAGCGGTATCTTAGGAAACTCGGTTTCAGCAGTCAGGGACATCCCCTTGCTTGAATATTGATTTGTCCTAGAAATCATGGCGTTTTCAAAGAACTACTATTCCCCTGGAGTTCTTTGTTGACGTTATTATGTCCGACTTATGTCAAACAACGCACCTTCAAGGTATAAATATGCCTACACTTGCCCTAGCAAACACACGGTGGTTCGAAGCAGCTCAACTATCTACTTGCCCAACGCAGCTCCCTACAGCAATTGCCGAAGGAAGCCGACCCTCCAGCTGATGAACTGACAGAGAAGCTGTCTTTTCTCTCGCTGAGAATCCAGCTCCAGTGTTTCCAAGCTCCCCTTACCGGGTGTTGGGAAATCGACTCCCGAGGTAAGAGATACCAGACCTCCTTCATTCTAAAACCAAGGTACGGAGCTGATTAGACCCTAAGAGAAATCTTGGTTAGATTTGAGAGAGCGCAAAACCGAGTTAGAAATTGTAGGGGTGCACCATATTCACAAGTAGTCAGCATCCACATATATAGAGGACTTACTAACTGTGTTCAATTATAATGTAGGGTTAAGAACTAATGTAGTTGGTATAGAATTACACCAAGAGCTAATGTAATGTGCTTTAAAAATCAATAATGCGGTTTTAACATAAATATGCAGTTTGCAGTGGAGTGTTTCACTAATAAGAGAGTGTTTAATAATTCACCATTGTGCCTTTATTCTTGCTTATTAATCTCATAGTTGTAACGTTAAACGTGACTAAATGGCTTAGGTAGAGAATTGTATTTTGCATTAAACAAATAGTGTTAAGGAACGTAAATGTATTGCTTATGTTAGCCTGTTGGTGCACATAACCCTGCAGAGGCCCATTTTATGAAAACTGTGTAGGCCTGATTTGAAATGCCTTGTAGAATAAATTGTGGAAATGTTTTTGGAGAAAGCTGCCTCAGCTAAAGTCATTTGCGACATTCAGAATTTGTGAGCCGATTCGCATGTGTTCCTTTGCAGGTGCAGAACTAAGTAGATAAGGTAGTAGAAGGGCCCATTGTGTATGAGAGTCAGGATGCTAGGCTCAGATGTGGAGGAGTAACCGAGGAGTTCAAGAAAGCAACGTGAAGCGAAGAAGAGCCTGGGACCCAAGGACGTTTTAACGGACAAGCGTGGAGAGGTGCCATCGTGGAAATTTCTGGAAACTAACACCTTCTCGGGGGGCGTACCTGAAGGCGTGTCGTACGTATTGTGGGGTTTTGTATTAGGGACAGCACCCCGAGGATGGAGGTAGAGCAGATGGGCTGAGCAGTCAGAGAGAGAGGTTGGTCAGGCAGAGAGTTAGCTATGACTGAGTAGGCTGAAGATTGAGCTTGGAGGAAAGTGAGTGAACTCTTTAAGAGTCACCACTGCTGACACCTTTTCCTGAATGGGACTTCGTTAAGTAGGGATGTCACATAGAGTAGTGTAGGGACAGACTAACTTGGATTTTGTTTTCCCTTTTCTAAATGCTTACTAAATTTCAGGTCATAGCAATTCTTGTTACCCTGATGATTCTTGAACTAATTCTGGTAATATTTCTGAGTCGTCTGAGATTCTTTCATAGAATTATGTTTGTATTAGTTCCTGTTTATCTTTTGAACCTTTTACTGAGATGTCTATACATTCAGTTGTTTTTGGCTATATAATACATTTTTGAACTTAGTTTCTAGTCAGTGGTTCTTTGGGGGTACAAGGGGAATTTGTTTTAATTGTCTAATCATTGTTTACCTAGATTGCCTTCTACACTCTATGACAGGTAAAAAGGTCCAGTCGGCCTGTGTTCGGGATTCTGGAGAATAGTAAACAACCTCTAGAAATAAAATCCCGCCCTTCCAGTTGGTACAGAGTAGGATGGTTTCCTTCTAGAGTGAGGGTAATCTAGATTAGGTTGAGATTTCCCCAAGGCCCATAGAGATCCAGTGATAAGTGTCCAGAGAACCGCGGACGGAGGATGGCGTTCCATGGAAACTGACGGAAACTGACAGTGCGGCGGAAAGTAGCAGGTCGTAAGAGAGTGAGTATGAAAAGGGCTATGCATTGCTAGATTGCGGTTACGTTGAGTTGTTGTGTTGTGTTGTATTGTCTTGCGGAGTTGAGTGCCTGTAGTGTGAAAGGAGATCAGGTTGTGAGCGCGCACAACCGGTGGAAAAATCTTAGGCTCAAGGAGAGTTTAAGTGGTTCGGGTGTATCGAACACTCATAGTAATTGTCGACCATTGTAAGGGGGTCATGAGGTACCATTGATTGCCCGCAGGACCGAGATAGGGGGAACGTATGTGTGAGTGCGTGGGTAACGGACGCTGGTCGGAAGTTGCCGTGTGTTTGTAACCTATCAGTTGAGGCGATTGTCCGGTCGTTTCGTGGACAGACATTTGCCAGTTCGGTGACAATTACAGTTAGACTGTGGACGTACAGTCAAGGAAGTGGTCGCTTGGTCGGAAGTGATCATTTCCAGTGTATGATTGGGACGCATGTGTGACCAGGAGACGAGCTGAGAGAGGAGGGGAACTGCTGCGAAGCGGAGGCGAGTGACGTCAGAGAGAGCTGCGCTGGGATAGGGCTGTTACTGTGAAGCCGCACTGGGATTGGCGGAGTGACGTCAGAGAGAGCCGCGCTGGGATAGGGCGGTTAGTGTGAAGCCGCGCTGGGATTGGTGGATTGCCATCGAGAAGTAAAAGAGCGCTGTAAACAAAAAGACGTTGTGGTCTTCATCATGAAATGTTTTAAAGTGTTGCAGAATTGTTTCGAAGGTGAAAAGAAGTTAGAACCTCGGGGTGGGGAAGAGGCTCCACCCGAGGATACTCCAGCCCATTACATTGCTACGAATGTTGGGTTGCACACCATATTGTGGCTTGAGAACTGGTGTAAGATGACTAACGGAAGCGAGGAGTTGACTTTTCCTAGATATGGAATGTTTAAATTGGAAGTGCTATATCAGTTAAAAGCGACTATGGCTTCTTTGCGGCCTTTGCCCAGACCAACACAGTTTGAAGCATTGAATGTGTGGATCAGGGCAGCTCATGAAAGGAACAGGGACAGGAGACAAGAAAGAGTGAAAAGGTCAGTTAGGGCAGTCCAGGATGCACGGTGGTATGCACTGGCTAAGAGGTGGAGAGTGCAGACCATTGAAGGGGACAGGTTGTAACCGTTGTTGGTCAATGCAGGGGATACGCAGAGAAGGAGTACCGAGGATGACGACAGTGAGACAGATGATAGCCTGATAGAGAGAACACTGTGCGAGAGACCACCTCCATACAATCCTGAGATAGAGGGAAGACCAGCAGCAGCGATGGACAGGGAAGCTTCTGTCGTGGACGGTGGCGTCCCACTGGTGAGCGGTTTTGGCCCCTTAGGAGACAGGACTGGCTTGGGGGAGGGAGATAGGACACCTCAAATTTCCCCAGAGGTGAGAGTAGTGGGAAGATTTACGGTGCAAAATGTACAAAACGAAGTGGGTGTTGATTCTCAGAGATTGCCAGACGCTCTTGCGGTACCAGTTACTATCGCCCCATAGTATCAGTGTACAATCCAGAACAAAGGCAAAGCGAGGGTCTGCCACAAACAGACAGGGAGAGAAGTGTCAGCGAAGGAAGGAGTAATGTGGCGGACGAATGGAGCCAATTGCCAAGGCCTGTAGAAAGGAGCACCCCTTTGGCAGCATCGGCAGACTCATCCAGAGAGCAAGGGGGTTTGAGAGGACCGATGGATCTGGTCGCTTAGGGACTTAAGGCCTGATTTGAGAACTTGGGAGACGGTTGTGGATACCCAGAGCGACAGGTCGAGGGATGATTTTGGCCACGGAGGTCAGGGAAATAGGGGGGTGTCTCACTGCATGCCTAGCGGAAGCAGGCAGGAATGGGATCGCGGGAGAGTGGAAGGTAGGGGAATGTCCAACCAAGCACCTAGCGACAACAGGTTGGAGTTGGACCGCGAACGTTGGGAGAACCAAAGGGTTCCCCATAACACACCTGAGGAAGAGAGGCGAGAGAGTCAGGACTGTGGTAGAGGGGACTCTAATGGATCATCGAGTCAGGGCACATTGAGGGCGGCAATAAAGGCAAGAAGGATTGATGTGCTGAGACTCAAGTCAGAAGTGGAGGAAATAGTGGAAGGGACCAGATGAACTATTGTTTGTGGCGAAGGATGTTACCCGAAGGGCTAGGACAGCTCATGAGAAATTGTCTGAGTTAGCGAACAAGTATGCTGTGGACTTGACAAGGATGAAAGCATTACAGGGTGGTCATAGATTGCAGTACTCGGACCAAGATCTAGAGGAGAAAAGAGTGATCAGATTAAAAACCCACATCCGAGAATTGATTGTGGGACTCCGAACGTGGGTCCAATTGGACAAGTGGGAGGAAAGGTGGTCAAAGAAAAAGAGTGTTAGGAGAAGCGCTACTGAGGCATCTCCGGGAGGAGGGTTGGTGCATGTGGAGGCGTACCCCTTGCGGGAGGTGGTTCATGGGGGATATGTACATGTACCCTGGAGTAGGGGAGATTTGGCTGCCTTTACAAACTCATTTCCGAAGTTGCGTGAGAGTCCGGTGGAATGGTACAAACAGGTAGAGAGGTTTGTTAAGATCTCAAAGGTGTTGTGGATTGATCTGAATACTCTGATTGATATTGTGGTTCCAGGAGATTTGTGGATAGCATGTAAAGTCAGTGTTGAGTGGCCCACAGTGGAGCCAGACTGAGACCCCGCCACAAATGGACCCTCACCCAGGGTGATGGTAAAGTATGAGCAAGTAATCACGTGGTTGAAAACTAAGGTACCACCACAGGACATCGCCTGGGTGAAGATAGATCGAACTAGGCAGGAACCAAAGGAGACAGTTCACGAGTACTATGAGCGGTTATTGCAGATATTTAATCAGTACAGGGGATTGGATGTGATGGATCCAAGGGACATGGGACAGTTTGTATCTAAGTTTGTTCTAGGATTGAGACCCGATATTTGTCTCATGATACAACAACATTTGATCTGTTGGCAGAACAAGCCCCTAGATGAGATTTTGAGGTACGCCAGGTACTGTAGTGACGAGATAGACTCTAAGTCCAAGAAGCTTAAGGATAAGCTGATGCTAGTCCAAATGCAATCGGGAGGACAGGGTCAGTCAGGGGGTGGAACATTAGGGAGAAAATCAGGTGGTCAGAAAACGGACAACGAGGAAGGTACGAGACCAAGGATAGATCTGGCGACTCAAAGAAGACGACCAAGTGTCATCAGTGTCACGAGATTGGACATTGGAGATGCAAGTGTCCCCATAACCCAGAAAATCAAGGGCAAGAAGAGGAAGAGGAGGAGGTTCAGGCCCCTACAGTGCAGAAGGTAGCAATAGCGAAAGTTAAGACGGCCAAAGGGGGGACTTCAGCTCCTAAAGTTCTGGTTCCCCAGCCACCGAAGATTTCGGCAGGGAACAAGGTTTACAAGCAGATGCCTTTCATGGTCGAAGGGGATGAGTGTTATTACTTTGATCCAGTGACGGGAAGACGCCTGAGTGGGGGGGAGGATTGTACCCTCGGGGCAGTTCTGGAGGTAGATCAGAGAAGACCATTCGTAGAGGCCGATGTGGATGGCCATCCCACCACCTTTCTGGTTCATACAGGTGCAACCCGGTCTACTGTACGATCTGCTGTGGTCCCTAATCTGCCCCTTTCAGGACAGACTATCCAAGTTGAAGACAGGAAGTTTCAGAGATAAACACCAATTCGTAGTGTGTGATTCCAGTCCTGTGTGTCTGTTAGGGAGGGATCTCCTGTGCAAACTCAACTGCACTATCTACTGTACCCCTAAGGGAGTTGAGTTGCAGACAAACGATGATGACGCTACCTTTAAGGTTGCAAATGCGCATGTGTGCATTGAATTGTATCCTGCTTTAACGGTGGAGGAACTCCCTTGGGATTTGCGAGACACAGTCTCACAGGAAGTGTGGGACTTTACAGAAGAGGAGATCGGTCTGATCAAAGGAGTAGAGCCAGTTAAGATTCAGGTGAAACCGGATGTTGAGTTCCCAAGAACACCCCAATGCAATCTGACTCCGGAAACGATTGCGGGGATAAAACCTGTAATCGAATCCATGATTAAACAAGAAATTCTGAAGGAAGTCATGGGCAGTCCATGCATCTCCCAAACATGGGTTTGCAGAAGCCTAGCGGGAAGTTCAGGATTGTGCAGGATTTACGAAAAGTGAACAACATAGTTGTTCCATGCTGTCCAGTGGTACCGAATCCATCAGTGATACTGTTTCAGATACCGTGCCAAGCTGAGTGGTTTACTGTGATTGACCTTTGTCAGGCTTTCTTCTCGATTCCATTGCACGAGGAGAGCCAATATCTTTTTGCGTTTAAGCTGGAAAATCGGGTATTAACGTGGTGTCGTATCCCTCAGGGGTATACAGAGAGCCCATCGATCTTCAATCAGCTGCTTAAGAAGAATCTTGAGAATCTAGTACTGCCGCAGAACTCAGTTCTCGTACAGTACATAGATGATCTCCTTGTTGCGTCAGAGACAGAAGATGCTTGTAGAATTGACACTATTGCCTTGTTGAACCATTTGGCAGAGAACGGACACAAGGTGTCCCCCAGCAAGTTACAGTACTGTTTGCCTGAATTGCAGTATCTGGGTCACAGGATAGAGAAGGGAAAGAGGAAGGTGTCGCCTGACAGGATTGAGGCGATCATGAAAATGATGGTGCCTTCGACCCAGAGAGGATTGCCAACTTTTCCCTGAAAGCGAAACCATTGCAGAAACTGACGCACAAGGATGTCAGTGATCCGGTACCATGGGACAAGGACTGTATGATGGCTTTTCTTGAGCTGCGAGAGGACTTGTGTCACGCTCCGGCTCTGGGAATGCTTGACCACACCAAATCATTTTCATTGTTCTGTTGTGAACGAGAGGGATGTGCTTTGGCAGTTTTAGCACAAGATCATGGAGGTGTCCGTAGACCAGTTGCATACTTCTCGGCTACTTTAGATCCAGTAGCCGCAGCGTTGCCCGGATGTCTGAAATCCGTTGCCGCAACAGGTGTCAGCATTGAAAGGTGTGAAAGCATTGTGATGGGTCATCCACTGACGGTACATGTTCCACACTCAGTGGAATTTTGATGACCAGGACCAAGACTCAGCACTTGACTAATAATAGGCTCACACGCTACGAGCAGGTTATACTTGCTGCGGAGAATGTGACCCTTAAGAGGTGCTCGGTCTTGAATCCTGCTACCTTGATGCCATTACCAAATGTTTTAGACCATGGGTACTAGCAAACTTTCCTTCGGGGGCCAAAATGACAGTGTAGTTTGTGGCCGAGGCCCGCACTGGTAGGGGTGGGGTCAGTGGGGGACAGGGTCAGTGGGGGGCGGGACTAGAGTAAAAAAAAATCAACCCTGTTTAAAAAAGTAGACAATGCAATCTTAACAGGCATTGCATAGCTTCATACACACTTTACCCCAATTCCGTCACAGGGTTACTTTTGGCCCATCCTTAGCCCCGCAATAGCCTGCAATGTCTTGAAAACGCAATGGTGGAAAGGCATGGACCAAAAACTGCATAAAGTCAAGAGGACTCCCAAGGGTTTACTTTTTTATTCCTGGAGCAAACTCCATCACTGCTGAGGCCAGTCTCTCTCGCTCTCTCTCTCTCTCTCTCTGTCAGTCAGTCAGTCCCTGCCTCTCCCAGTCAGTCAGTCTATCTCTCTCTCTCTCTCTCTCTCTCAGTCAGTCAGTAAGTCTCTCTCAGTGAGTCAGTCAATCTCTCTCTGTCAGTCAGCCTCTCTTAGTCAGTCAGCTAGTCTGTCAGTCTCTCTGTCAGTCAGTCAGTTATTCTCTCTCTGTCAGTCACTCTCTATGTCAGTCTCTCTGTCTTTCTCAGTCAGTCTCTCTCAATCAGTCTCTCTCTCCTAGTCAGTCAGTCTCTCTCTCTGTCAGTTACTCTCTCTAAATAAGTCACTCTCTATCAGTCACTCTCTCAGTCAGTCTCTCTCTGTCAGTCAGTCTCTCTCTGTCAGACAGTCTCTCTCTCTCAGTCACTCTCTCTCTCGCTGTCACTCTCTCTCTCCTAGTCAGTCGGTCTCTCTCTCCTAGTCAGTCAGTCTCTCTGTCCCAGTCCGTGTCACTCTTAGTCAGTCAGTCTCTCAGTCAGTCAGTATCTCTCTCTTAGTCACTCTGTCTCTCTGTCTGTCAGTCTCTCTCCCTCAGTCAGTCAGTCTCTCTTGGTCAGTCAATCAGTCTCTCAGTCAGTCTCTCTCTTAGTCAGTCTGCCTCTCCCAATCAGTCAATCTCTCTCTGTCAGTCAGTCTCTCTTAGTCAGTCAGCTAGTCTGTCAGTCTCTCTTTCAGTCAGTTACTCTCTCTCTATCAGTCACTCTCTCAGTCAGTCTCTCTCAATCAGTCTCTCTCTCTGTCAGTCAGTCTCTGTCAGTCAGTCTCTCTCCTAGTCAGTCAGTCTCTCTCTCAGTAAGTCATTATCTCTCTCTTAGTCAGTCGTTCTCTCTCCACTCTCTCTCACCAACCTCTCACTCTCTCTCTCTCCTTTTTCTCTCTCCACACTCTCTCTCCCCCTCTCTCCACTCTTCCTTCTCTCCTCTCTTTCCACTCTCACTTCCTCTCCACTCTCTCTCTCCACTCTCTCTCTCTCTCTCTCCACTCTCTCTCTCCCCCGCCCCTCTCTCCACTGTTCCTTATCTCCTCTCTCTCTACTCTCTCTCTCTTCATCTCTCTCTCCTCTCCACTCTCTCTCTCCACTATCTTCTGTCACTGGTAAAAGTGGGTTTCTGGAGGGCCATGGGTACATTAACTGCAAGGTCAGTGGGCCGCCAAGGAAGGCCTGCCCACCTCACTATGAGTACCACGGGAAGCAGCAACAGTCCTGGGGAGAAGTATGCTTGGTTGTGAACCATAAAAGTACAGGGATATGTATGATTCCCCTTCAGTATCTATGTACTTTGTGGGCAAATGTAGGTGAAAACAATGCTGTCAAAATCGTAATTTAGTGCATAAAAAAAAAGATACTTTGCAAGTACAATTAGCATATCTCACAAATTGAAAGGTCGTGTACTAATTGAAAATACTTAGTAGGGCTGTGTGTGATCTTACCAAGTGTTCAGCAACATTAATTTCTAGGTTGAGGCCCTCCCATGACGGAGAAGTAACACAAAGCAGCCTTATGTGAAGTTGCGCGACATTCCTGATTCTTCTCGTGATGAACTGAATTGTTACCACCTAAAATGTGTTGTGCTTTGAGTTTCGTAGCCTCTTTATTCCAATCATAAAAATGTTAAAAAATTAAATGCCCATGTACACGTGCTTGCTCCGTGAGGTGAGCTATTTCACGCCAGCCCAGAGCCTGGCCGAAAGGGCTTCAGCAAATTCCCCCCCCCCCCCCCTCACCCCCTCCGATCCCGCCCCCTCTCCCCTTCCCTGTGTGGCAGCCTGTCTCAGACCGCTTCCCGGGCACACACAGAGCCACACCCAAGTACTTCACAGGTCTTTTAAAGACCATTTACTTGCAAATGAGGCTTTGTTGTGTTTCGCCTCTCCTTAGCGCCCCTGCAGCTCCTCTCTATTACCGGAACATCGCCCAGGCCCCAGAGAGCAGAGTCTCTCGGAGTCCACCGGCGGTGTTTGCTGACATTTAAAAAAAAACAAAAAACACTGGTAGGATGTGTGCAAGGTCCACGGGCCGCCAAGGAAGGCTTGCAGGGCCGCCACTGGCCCGCGGGCCGTACTATGAGTACCCCTGTTTTAGACGATGATTGTGAAGGCCATGATTGCCTCGATGTGACTGAATTGTGTACCAAGCCCAGACCGGATATTGTTGATGAGCCATTGGTAGACCCTGATGAAATTTTCTTTGTTGATGGTTCATGTGTAAGAGACAATACTGGTCAGTTGAGAGCAACTTTTGCTGTTTGTACAATTTCTGGAATTGTGGAAGCGGCTTGCCTGGAAGGAGTACACTCCGCTCAGGTGGCTGAGATCATTGCGTTGACGCGTGCCTGTTTGTCAGCCAACACGATTCGGATTACCATCTACACTGACAGTCAATACGGGTTCGGTGTGGTTCATGACTTCGGGCAGTTATGGTCTCAAAGGGGTTACATGACGTCGTCAGGTTCCCCTATTAGGAATGGAGAATTTGTCAGATTACTGCTGGAGGCTTTGCAGGGTCCAGCAGAGATAGCCGTTGTGAAATGCACTGCACATAGCAAGGTTACTGACTTTGTGTCCCTGGGAAATCGTTTTGCTGATGAAGTTGCACGTTACTGTGCCGAGCAAGGATACTCGTTCATCCAACAAACTGTTGAAGGGACACAGGGAAGGACCGATTTAAACATGATACTGGAAATGGCTGATACTTGGGATGAGATGAGATGCATGCAAGAGCAGACGTCGGACTATGAGAAAAAGGTGTGGGAGACAGCTGGTTGTGTCAAGGGAGAGTTGGATTTGTGTGTTTCAGCTGATGGGAAAGTTGTGTTGCCGAATGAGCTGGTGAGTCCAATGGCACGACAGATGCATGGTCCTGCACATCTGGGAAGAGATGCAATGATGCGAGTGTTCAGGCAGACTTGGTACAATCCCAAATTTCGAGCGGCTGCAGAAGCGGTATGTCAGAGGTGTGTTACATGTCAACAAATGAACGTTGGGAAAAGAACATCAGTCGCACTGAGTCACATTGGAAGGTCCGGCGGACCCTTCAATAGGATGCAATTGGACTTCATTGAGATGCCGAGGTGCAATAGCCTTAGGTATGTCTTGGTGATCGTGTGTGTGTTTTCCAGGTGGGTTGAGGCATACCCAACACGTAGGTGCGATACACTCACAGTAGCAAAGTTATTGTTGAGGGAGCTAGTGCCACGTTTCGGGGTTCCGACCTCTTTGGAATCGGACAGAGGGACGCATTTTAATAGCGAAATCGTGAGAATGCTCTGCTCTGCACTGAACATAGACCAGAGACTGCATTGTAGCTACCGATCAGAGGCTTCTGGCATAGTGGAGCAAGTAAATGGAACACTCAAGGCCCGAATGGCGAAGGTGTGTTCATCTACATTCCTGAAATGGCCAGATGCTTTGCCGTTGGTGCTAATGAGTATGCGCAGCATACCAGACAGGAGAACGGGTCTCTCAGCCCATGAGATATTGATGGGGAGGGCTATGAGGCTACCCTCTGTCCCTTCGACAGCCTTGCTGAATATCACAGATGATTTGATTCTTGACTACTGCAAGGGACTTTCTGATGTCATCCATTCTGTGTCTCTTCAGGTGCAGACTGCTGAAATCCCGGCTTCTAGAGACCTTTGTCATGACCTGTGTCCAGGTGACTGGGTCCTGGTGCAGAAGCACGTGAGGAAAAGCTGCCTGGATATGCGCTGGCGAGGTCCGTTTCAGGTTATCCTGGTGAAGAACACTGCTGTCAAGTGTGGAGGATTGCCGAACTGGTTCCATGCTTCTCACACCCGACGAGTTCCAGCACCCCTGGAAGAAACAGCTCCTCTCGTAGATAAAAATCCAGCTGTGGAGGAAGATCCACTAGTGGGGACAAGTCAAGCTGTGGGGGTGTCTGAAGAAGCTGGTAGCTCATCCGATTGAGCTGAAGGAAATCACGACAACAGCGACTCTGAGTCTACCAATGAATGGAGAAGTTGCTGGGCAGGTGATTCGAGCACAGAGCAAACTGAAAGTAGTGATGAGCAAGGTGTGCGAACGAGAAGCAGAAGAGTGAAAAGCGCAGAGACACGTTGGCCTGAGAGGCGGAAGCGATTGAACCTAAGATTGGCTTCCGAAAGAGATCTTGACCCTGTTTCTGAAGATTCTGACCAAGAGAAAGGTGAACTGAACATAGAGCAAGGAGGTCCAAGAAGATCAAGGAGAGTGAGAGTACCTTGTCGAAGATAAGCCACTCCTGAGTAGACCTACCCTGTGACCGATGCCAGGTGTGCTGAGATCAGGGAGGGTGAGGGCTGTGACAGTGACTAGTATGAACCCAAATGTCAAGTTGGATGTGGTGTTGTTAGTACCAGGACTTGAGATCGAAGGAATACTGACACTCACCGTTCCTAATCCACCTTACCTGAGCAAGATAAATGATTTAATCCTGAATAGACTGATTTTTCCTACATTTGGTCCAGAAATACCATCTCACGAATCAATTGTGCTTCGCATGGAACTTTTGGAATATGTGCTAAGTGCAGTTGGAGCAGGTGTGATCATCGATTATTAAAGACATTTGTAAATAGCTGTTGGACTAACCAAGCGCTGAGTGGAAGAAGAAGAAATTTAGGGACTTCCCACAGAAATAAAATCCCGCCCTTCCAGATTCTTGGCAAAGACAAACTAAACCTATACTACACCTCATTTACTTCTTCCCTCGTACTAGACTTAGGTTAGGTACATTCTGGTAGGTGTATTTTAGAAGCACCAGTTAAGTACTTTTAGCCTTTGTTATTTATGTATGTATTTATCTATGTTCTAGAAACCATACAATGCTTTTACAGTATTATTTTATAATACTCTTCTTACTGTACGCATTATACTTTGCAACCAGTATTATGGTTGTAGCAGTTCACTTTACTTGCTTGAGAAAGAAGACCGTTCAATAAACCCTTTTATTGAAAAAGCCTGTCTCTCTATTACTCTGCACCTCTGATGCAACGAAGCGAGCACGATTGACTGAGTAAAATATCTATCTATTGTTTCCACGACTCTGAAGATCAGTTTTATTCTTGGAGAAACAAAGTTGTCATGTTTATGTGGTTGTCAGAAACTAATCCCTTCTTGTTTATTCAAGAATGTTTCTAGTGACCTCTGAGCTAGCTGGCACTCACATTTAAGTCTAATATATTCGATAGAGACCTGGTAAACATAAGTCCTACGTCAAATGTATAGGATATGTTATTCCAATGCGCAGAGCATATTGGGAATATAGGAACTACACCACACTGGAGTATACAGATTAATTATTTTTGAATTTGAAAAAATTGTCATGTAAAAGAATCACTGTGCATCCATGAAAGGAACAATCTACGCTCCTACTTGAATGAAGTTCGACCAAAGCCTGATACCAGGGTAGATCACGCAACACTGGCTGCACGCTAAACAGTTTCCAGCATTGAGTTCGTTGAATCAAGTAGAAAAAATAGGTGTGCACTGGAACACTTATTAACTGGAGACATGCATACACACGCCCTTGGAGAAACGTCCAAAGCAGGATACACATCAAAGATCCAGTCCTTTTCCTCCCCAAATTAGAAGCAGCAACTGCAGGACAACCGAGCCAAGCAACATACAACAAAGGGGCAGTACACCTCCTCATTGCTCTTCAGCCCTTCTCTGTGGCAGGGGTTGCTCTTGATCCAGAAGTGTTAAACAAGTCTGGGGTTTTAGGTACAATACTTATACCCCTTTAGGCCTTTTAAGTAGGCATTCTTCAAAGGATTGTCTTTATAGTGCACAAGTTTTTGTTCTGCCTGGTCTTGGCTCCTGAAACACTTCTTGTTTTGGAAACAGCATGGTGAACGGCCAGGCACAACCCTATTCAGGTGCAGGTAACAGCTCTTCACACCGCTCTAGCTCAGGAAGGCCCATAAACCTGGTGATGGTCCATCAGAATATGCAGGGCACAACTCAGCTTTCTTTGTGTGACTGTCTAGAGTGAATGCACAAAAAGCCCCTGTCAGTCTAAACCAGAAGTTAATACAACAGGCAGGCAGAGGCACAAAATGGTTAAACAAGAAAATACCCACTTCCTAAAAGTGGCCTTTTCAAACACACTATTTAAAAACTACCTTCCCTAAAAGATCTCTCTTTAAATTCTGAGCTCAGAAAACCCAAACTCTAAATCTCTAGTTGTTGCCAATTAAAGGTTATTCTTGTAAAATGTTGCAACGCAGCTCTAGTGATAGGTTATGGGCGAGCTTGTCCATGCAATAGTGAAAAACTAAATTGGCAGTATTTCACTATCAGGACATGTAAAACACACCAGTACATGTCCTACCTTGCACATACACTGCACCCTGTCTAGGAGGGGGGTTACCTTGGGTCTACCGGGGGGGAGGCGAACATTTAGTAAAATGGAAGGTTTGGGCCCAGCAAGAGGGTGCTCTTTCCAGGTCGACATGGCAGTTTATACCTGAACTCACAGGCAATGCACTGGCTGGTCTGAGACTCGTTTACAGGGTTACTCATGTGGATGTCACAACCAATGCTGTAGGCCCACTAGTAGGATTTGATTTAAAGGCCCTGGACACACACAGTGCGCTTTACTAGGGACTTTTCAGTAAATCAAATATGTCAATCATGCGTACCAATCAAAATTACAATTTACGCAGAGAGCACATGCACTTTAGCGATTATTATCAGTGGTAAAGTGCACAGAGTCCTAAAGTCAACAAAAACAGGTCAGATAAATAGGAGGCAAAAGGCAAAAAGTGAGGGGGTAAACCTGCAAAAAAGGCAAGGTCCATCATAGAACAGCATTCTTTTGTGTCCCACAGTGAACAATGGAATCTGACCTAGTTTATCTCCTAATCTAACCTCAATACATACATCTAGTGACACCATTTCAGTATAAAAGTTCTTAACAAACCTATAAAAGTTCTTACTCAACCCTTTGGTTCAAGATCTTCTGTTACTTTTGTTGTATGTAAGTTGTGAATACTGTATTGCGCTCTAACATGCTCAGGTCTAGTTTGCGCTATATAAAACTGAAAAAAATATATTTGCGAATCACCCTAATACTTCACACAGAGGGCTCTATCCCTCTTCAAACATTCCAATCATGAGCATCTATTATGTGCAAAATGTAATGAAAATTACTTAATATTGGAACAAATATTACATGCTGATCTGTCCTCCACATTGTACTGTGTAGTTCCCAACAGATCCTGTCACCTTTTGCAATAATGTTTTGGTAATTCTCACCTAATCCTTTTTAACCGTTATTTAATCTTGTCTCAAAATTAAGATTTTCCAAAATGTTACATTCAATGTGTTCAGTAATCTCTTATTAAGACCCTCATTGCGGTTGGATGCTTTCTGAGCCTCATCTCTGTTTCAGTTTTAACTGCCACGTTACAATGCAGGCGGTTGAAAGTGAAATTGGCTGGTCATTCCGACTAGATTCCGACAGGATCAAGGAGACCTTTGGGTAGTTAGAGACTGGCACGTAATCCCTGTGGATGGCGTTTCTGCAGAAGGGATTACGGTGTCCGTTTCCGACAGACTTTCCATATTATGCTTTCTGAAATGGAAAGTCTGTCGGAAAGTGACATTGGGGGACCCTAGCAGGGCCTCCTTCACCCTGAGGCCTCCGATTGGGGGTAGAGGGGCACCACTGATCCCTGCATCGTGTGGCAGGCTTCCTGAGGTGACTGTCATGCGGTGCAGGGATGAACAGATTCCCCCATTTGTCTATGGGTGCCGGCCGGTTCCTGGCTGCAGCACAAGCTCCCATAGACAAATGGGAGTACGCAACCACACCATGTGCAGTCGCATTGTAATCATAGTGTCAAGACCGCCGACCAGAGGGCGGTCGGTCATGAGACCACAACAGATGCCTGCCCGGCATTAAAACTAGGCCCTAAATGTCTGCGCACAATTGCTCATTAGTGGGCACAGTGGGTGAAGCTCACATTACAGTAAAACATTTCAGTCTCTGATAGAGTCAGCTTAGCAGCTTTCACTGAATCTAAACAAAAACAATCTACAATATTCACACAAGTGCCTGTGATATACAATCAGTAGGATTTTGAGAGTAAAAGCCTCATTCATTACAAGTGACAAACGTACACATTTGAAGGCCATGGTGTGCTGTCAGTCACAGCAGGCTAAAAGTTATACCTAGTGGAAAGCTGGAACCCAAACCCTAAATCAACACCCATTGATGGATTCTGACGCTGCCTCCAATTTACAAGGGATGTGAAAATCGGAGGCAGTTCCAGAATTAAGATAAGGCAAAACCTGGTTTTAGCCTGGCGAAGCAAGGAGAACGTTTCCTTTCTCCTCCAATGCGCCAATGATTGTTTATGTACAGGAAGGTCCCCTTTCCTGCACATAAACAATCATTTTTTTAAAATGCAGTTTTGCAACGTCTGTGTGTGCTGCATTAAGCAGCACATATAGAAGTTACAAAACTGCATTTAAAGATAGTTTATGTGCAGGAAGAGGGACATTCCTGCACATAAACAATCTTCCCCGGCACGCAGATACCTTATACTATGGTGCAAGAGTGCCTGCGTTGGTGCTAAGCTTCTAAACTTAGAGCCAGCACAGGGGGAAACGCAGGGCTGCACAATATTCTTGTGAATATGGTGAAGTCCTGCGTTTCAGAAGAGACAGAGCGTGTCATTAAGCCAAGGAGGCTAACGAATCCGCCACTTCCCTTCTACATATGACCCCAAATGTCGGCTTTGCTACTTTCGTAAGCAACAAGTTCACATTAGTGCGAAGTTAAAGTAACATCCCATACTGTTGTTGACATCAAATGGTGTATGACTTCACTTCCTGCTGTGCAATCAAATATTCCAGTGAGTTCACTCCTAAGTATGTTTACAACTTGAAAACTCAAAGCTTTCCCAGTCCCGAACCTTTACTTAATAATTCATCTTTTAAAGACACTACTCAGACAGAAACTACATTAAAGACACTACACAGATAGAAATTGCATTTCAGTCTAAAAAGTGTGCAGGCATTGATGTGTGGCCTCTCTAACAAAGAGCGTAGCATAGTGCAATATGGGTGCATTGCGCGACTCGTGGCTAAATAGAGAAAAATGATGATGCATGTTAATGAAAAGTGAGTTGAATTTACATTTAGATCATATTTGCCGTGGGCATAATTCTAAGTCTCAATATCAATACTGGTGGAATTTCATATTCACAAGGTGAAGTTGCAAGCATGGAAATTCCATATTAATTGTACAATTGTCCTGCTCGCAGGACACTCCCGCGCCGCACGGCCACCAGCTGTGCCGGAGCCCTCTCCCCTCGCTGCTGCTCCCAGCCCGCTCTGCCACGCAGGTCCGCCCTCCTGTGCGGCCTGTCCTGCTGCGAAGCTACGCTCGCACACTGTGAGCGCTCCCCCCCTGGGCCGGCTCCGCCGTCCACGGTAGTATTCTGCCTCCCGTTTTGCTGTGATTACTGTTTTCTTGCTTGTTGTACTTTTTCCACTTGGCTGTCCCCCCTGTGCCCTCCTGCATTTTGTTTAATTGTTTTGTGCATTTCCACCTGGTTGTCCCCCCCTGTGCCCTCCCCGCCCCGCTCCCCGCTTCCCGCTTCCCGCGCCGTTCAAGCGGCCATGCCCTCTTCATTTCTGTGCCCTCCCCGCTCCCGGTTCCCAGCTGCCCCGCCCGCCCGCGCTCCGCCCCCCCCCCACTTTCCACATATGGCAGAGTGGCAAACGCGCAGCGTTGACGCGCAGCGGGCGCGCCGATTGTGCGCCGAAGGCGCGCCAAAGGTAAGCCCGTCTGCGCCCGTCCGCGCCTGTACCGTGCCCAGCGCCCGAACCCCTGGCCCCCGCAGACCCCAGCCCACCCGCCGGACGTACGACGCTGCCACCCTCAACGCACTCAACACCGGCCGAACCCCGGGATGCTACCGAGCCACGCCGAGACGCACCCACGGATCCTTCAGCTGCCACTCTTGCAAGTTCACCTGCATCCGAACCTGCACTGCACCTGCACCCACCACGCCGAACACAAGCAGCAACCACCTGAAGTGCATCCTGCTCAACACCCGCTCCGTCCACAGACACGCCGTCCAACTCTGGAACCTCCTCGACACCACATCTCCAGACGTCGCCTTCCTCACGGAAACCTGGATGAATGCCTCCTCATCTCCAGACATCGCCATCGCCATCCCGGAGGGCTACAAGATCACCCGGAGAGACCGCGCCAACCAGACCGGAGGAGGCATCGCCATCCTCTACAGGAACACCATCCGCATCACGACCAACACCGACGACACCCTGACAACCGCCGAACACCTTCACTTCCAGATGAATGTCTGACATAATATCGACAGACAGAATAGCTACATACAAAAATATCGACACAAAAATATCGAAATCAAAAATATCGGAGTCATATCTTCATAAAGGTAAGTACAAAAATATCGAAAAATTTATATCGTAGTACAAAAATATCGAAATTAAAAATATCGTTTTTTTAAATGTATTAATAATAATGTAAAAATAATTTTAAAATACATATAATTTTACAAATATTAAATAAAAATATTAAAACATAATTAAAAAATTTAAACTAATACATATACATTTAAAATAAATTAAACACTTAATAATTTAATGTAATTTTTTTTTTAATTTCATTTAATTGATTTAATTTAAATTTATTTTATTTCTACCCTGTACGCCTGTACCCCAAAAACCCAAAACTGACCCTGAACCCTAAAAATACCCCTTTACCCAAAAACCCAAAACTGACCATGAACCCTAAAAATACCCCTTTACCCAAAAACCCAAAACTGACCATGAACCCTAAAAATACCCCTTTACCCAAAAACTGAAAACTGACCCTGAACCCAAAAAATACCCCTTTACCCAAGAATTGAAAACTGACCCTGAACCCAAAAAATACCCCTTTACCCAAGAACTGAAAACTGACCCTGAACCCTAAAAATACCCCTTTACCCAAAAACTGAAAACTGACCCTGAACCCTAAAAATACCCCTTTACCCAAAAACTGAAAACTGACCCTGAACCCTAAAAATACCCCTTTACCCAAGAACTGAAAACTGACCATGAACCCTAAAAATACCCCTTTACCCAAAAACCCAAAACTGACCCTGAACCCTAAAAATACCCCTTTACCCAAAAACCCAAAACTGACCCTGAACCCTAAAAATACTCCTTTACCCAAAATGAATTATTATTTAATTACCAATTAATTATTAATTAACAATAACAATAAAGTAAATATATTAGCACATTAGCTGTAATTAAGTTAATTTAATAATTAATATTATTTTTCCCAATTAATTAATTAAGAATAACAAAAAAATATATATATAAAAAAATTACTCTAATTAATGTAATTAATTAATATTAATTAATTACCAACTAATCAATAATTAAAAATATGTACAAAATTATATTAATTAATTAACTAAATAATATTAATTAATTACCAATTAATTATTAATTAAAACTATTTACAAACATATATTAATTAATTAATTATTATTAAATTACTTCCCACCTTATTCCCCTATAAACCCATAACCCGCTACAGAACATACTTATCAATTAATCAATTAATTAAAATTAATGAAAAATTAATTCTCAATTAATTAATTAATAATTCCTACTAATTAATAATTAATTTAACATAATTAAATTACTTCCTAGCCTATTCCCCTATAAACCCACAACCCGCTTCAGTACTAAAAGACAATATTTAATTAAATTACATTAAAAATAAATAATAAAACATAATAAATACAATATAATATACACAAAATGTATTTAAAAATTGATATTAGTAACATTGAAATTATTTATTTCGATATTATTGACATCGATATTTAAAACTTCGATATTACTAATATCATACTAATGTCAATATTAAGACTGTCGATATTACTTACCTTCTATATTATGTCCCATCGATATTTAAACTTCGATATAATTGTATATCGAAATTTAAAACTCGATATTTTGTCTGTGTACCCTTCCAGATCCACACCGACTCCAAGACCACCCTCAGAGGCACCCTCATCTACAGACCCCCGGGACCCCGCACAAAATTCAGCGAAGACATCGCCGACTTCATCAGCCCACATGCCCTCCCCTCCGCTGACTACATCCTCCTCGGGGACCTCAACTTCCACCTGGAGAACAACAACGACCGCAACACCACCTCCCTGCTTGACAACCTCGCCAACCTCGGACTCAAGCAGCTGGTGACCACCCCCATCCACCTCGCCAGACACACACCCGACGCTGTCTTCTCATCCAGCAAGGACATCGTCTTCAGCCACGCCCCCGGACTGCACTGGACGGACCACAGCTGCATCCACTTCAGCTTCAGAAGAACCACGACCCACCACCACCAGCAACAGGTTGCACGAAGAAGCTGGAACAAGATCACAGCCGACCAACTCGCCGCATCCCTTAGCCAGCACCCTCCCGCCAGCTCAGCGAACCCCAGCCAGGCCGCCGACAACCTCACGAAGTGGATCAGCAGCTGTGCAGACGACCTCGCCCCTCTGAGGACCCCGCCCAGCAGACCCGGCAGCAAGAAGGCCCCATGGTTCACAGACGAACTCAAGAGCTCCAAGAAGAACTGCCGAACCCTCGAGAAACCATGGAGAAGAGACCCAACACCAGACAACATGACCACCCTCAAGCTCGCCACCCGAAAGCACCATCAACTGATCCACGTCACCAAGAAAACAGCATCCAAGGAGCGGCTGGACAACAACGCACACAATAGCAAGGGACTCTTCAACATAGTGAAAGAGCTCTCCAACCCCAATGCAGGAAACAACGACATCACACCATCACAAGACCTCTGCTACTCCCTCGCCTCCTACTTCCACAACAAGATCGCGGACATACACAACAGCTTCAGCACACAACCAACGCTCCCCACGACCGCACCAACGCCCCCCACCACCACCCTCAGTGCCTGGACCCCAATCAGCACCGAAGACACCATCAGCACGATGAACTCCATCCACTCCGGATCTCCGACCGACCCCTGCCCTCACCACGTCTTCAACAAGGCCGACGCTGTCATCGCACCCCACCTGCGGGACATCATCAACACCTCCTTCAACACTGCCACCTTCCCTGAGAGCTGGAAGCATGCCGAACTCAGCGCTCTACTAAAGAAACCAACAGCGGACCCCACCGAACTCAAAAACTTCCGCCCCATCTCGCTCCTCCCGTTTCCAGCCAAAGTCATCGAGAAGACAGTCAGCAAGCAACTGGCCGCCTTCCTCGAGACGAATGGATCCCTCGACCCCTCACAGTCGGGCTTCAGGGCCAACCACAGCACCGAGACCGCCCTCATCGCTGCCACCGATGACATCCGAGCCCTGCTTGACAACGGAGAAACAGCGGCCCTCATCCTCCTAGACCTCTTCGCAGCGTTTGACACTGTCTGCCACCGCACCCTTGTGCAGCGCCTCAGCAACGTCGGAATCCAGGAGAAGGCACTGGGGTGGATCATCTCCTTCCTCGCTGGTAGGACACAGAGAGTCCGCCTACCCCCATTCAGGTCAGAAGCCACCGAAGTCATCTGCGGCGTTCCTCAGGGCTCCTCACCCTCTTCAATGTCTACATGAGCCCTCTCGCAGCCATCACACGCCAACACAACCTCAACATCATCTCCAACGCCGACGACACCCAGCTGATCCTCTCCCTCACCAACGACCCCGCCACCGCCAGAGCCAACCTACACGAAGGGATGAAAGACGTAGCCGAGTGGATGATGACCAGCCGCCTGAAACTGAACTCAGACAAGACAGAAGTCCTCATCCTGGGATCCTCACCCTCCGCCTGGGACGACTCCTGGTGGCCCCCCGCCCTGGGCACCGCACCTAAACCAACAGACCACGCACGCAACCTGGGCTTCATCCTGGACTCCTCCCTCTCCATGACCAGACAAGTCAACGCTGTCTCCTCCTCGTGCTTCAACATCCTGCGCATGCTACGTAAGATCTTTCGGTGGATCCCCACCGAGACCAGGAAAGCGGTCACCCAGGCCCTCGTCACCAGCCGGCTGGACTACGGCAACGCCCTCTACGCCGGAACAACCGCCAAGCTCCAGAAGAGACTCCAGCGAATCCAGAACGCCTCAGCGAGACTCATCCTCCACATCCCCAGACACGGCCACATCTCCGGACACCTGGGAGACCTGCACTGGCTCCCGGTCAACAAGAGAATCACCTTCCTGCTCCTCACCCACGCACACAAAGCCTTACACAACCAAGGCCCGAGTTACTTCAACAGCCGCCTCTACTTCTACGCTCCCACACGCTATCTCCGATCGACCAGCCACGCCCTCGCCGCCGTCCCCCGCATCCGAAGAGCCACAACAGGAGGAAGGTCCTTCTCCCACTTGGCCGCCAAGACCTGGAACTCCCTCCCGACCCACCTCCGCCTGACCCAAGACCACCTCGCCTTCAGGAAGCAGCTCAAGACCTGGCTGTTCGAGCAGTAGCGGACCCCCCCCCCCCAAGCGCCTTGAGACCCTCCGGGTGAGTAGTGCGCGATATAAATGTCTTTGATTGATTGATTGATTGAATTGTTGCATTAGCAAGTTCAGGGTTAGGGGTTGGATCGTGTTGGTTTTTGAGCACAATGCCCAAAAATAGGTCAACACCCAGAAACTTGTACTTTTGTGGAGTTTCACCTACTTTTGCAGATAGTTCCCCACCTTAGCAAGATTAGTAAACGTACTCCCATGAAAGTCCGGGAAAATAATCTTTCCAGGTCAGAGAATGAGTAGGGAGCTTTCCGGTTCAATGGGGGATGTGGGGAAAGAGGGGCATATTACCAACAACTAGCGATAATTATCGCTATGTTGGCTTAGCGGCAATATTTTTATCGCCGAGCTGCGGCGATTTTTATCGCTTAGGAGCCTTAATATTATCAAGATTTATCTCCTAAGCGATAAAAATCAGCCGCAATGCATGAATATCGCTGAAAAGTCAGCGATATTCATGCATTACCGAGCAAATGCTCTTAGCCATGTTATCAACCTCCCATTGGATAACATGGCTAAGAACTGCTATAGGGCAGGTGTTAGCTTTTGGAGATATTCGCGCTTAGCGCGAATATCTCCAAAAGTTGGTAATAGGAGATAGCGACGTTAGCGACTGTTTCCAGTCGCTAACATCTTGGCACGCCCACTTTGCATGTCATTAGTGATAAATATCACTGACATGCAAAGCGGGGCCCAAGATGGTCGCTATCTCCTACTAGCTGTCGCTAACTGGTGTTAGCGACAGCTAGGTAATAGGGAGATAATTTTATCTCCGCTTTCTTGGCTTTTAAAGCCAAAAAAGCGGAGATAAACCCCCTTGATAATATGCCCCCTAGTTTCTCTAGGGGAAAGGATTTCTCCACGGGGAAAATATGTTCTCCAGAGAAAAATATAGTAGTAGCTTTAGATGAGAAAACTTCACACTTGGCCTCACGGAAATTTGGCCCAAATATTTGCATGCACTGAAAAAAATGAAGCAAACCATATGATCAATAAGAGTGGAATAATTATGAACACAAACTGACAACACTCTCTAGTGCTTTCCATTTCAAAAGATGTATTTTTTGCCAGCAGTTGCATATTTTATACAGTTTACGTATAAAGGGATATTATTGTTCAGGGTTTCCACATCTGAATATTGTGACAACCCGTGCACCTGCAAAACGTTACTACCAATACCGCAGGCAGCTCAGGTATGACCTTCCAATTTTCTTACAGAAGAACAACAATATTATAGCATGCATATTCCAAGGTAAATAAGTGGTTAGCTGATTATTGAATGCAGCTGTTTAAAAACATATTATCAGGAGCTTTGAATACTATTTTTAAATGCGATGTACCTTTTATACTCATCTTCTTCTCCTTGACTGCTGAGTCTAAGGTTTTATCACTTTTTGGTAGCCACAGTTGTAGTTTGAGCAGACCAAGTTGTCTGTCCCTCCCCACCGTTCAACTAATCAATGGTGTGTGGAACAACTGCAATTTTGTGACACTTTGAAGATGTAACTTTGACATCATGTGTTGCTCTGTAGCGCCCAGAAATGTGGAAAGGCATATTTTGCCCGTACCCAGGACTGTTGAGCATTCTAAATGTTATGTTGGTTGTTTGCAAAGTGCTCCCTGCAGATCCAAGGCTGGAAGAAGGGGAGGGGATTGGTCTGAGGAATATTCTGGGTAAAAATTGTAGTCCCCAGACACATTGGGCTACCGAGAGACATGACGGGTAGCCTGTTTTAGGCTACCCAGAGTCATGATGGGTAGCCAGTTTCAGGCTACCCATCATGTGTTGGCGGGACAGGAAGTTTTGATCACACTATACAAGGAGGGGAAAGTTTGTGGTGGTCAGAGCATTGGAGACAGAAAGAGACAGAAAGGGTGATGGACAAATTAACCTGGAGAGGGGGTTGATAGGTACATTTGCCTTTGTTACTGTAGGTGTGCTGACATCCGGGACAGCAGTAGTGTAAGAGGCCCAGGAGGAATGCTTCACATGTTGCTGATCATCATATCCTGGTGATCCAGTCGGCTACCAACCTGCGGATATCTATCAGTGTATACTAATCTGGGCCCATAAACACACTCACTCATATAGGCCAGTGAACATCACTGGGGATCAAGTTTACAGGGCTAAATTTGTAAGTTCATTTGCTTATCATTTCATTACCTATTACTTATCCGAAGCCCTTTCTATAACTAATGGATCTATTTTAGTTGATTAGGATTTGATGATTATAACATAGGTCTCATTTACCTGATTTTCTTATTGAATAACCACAGACTCCAGTAAGTTTTAAAAGCTTATCTAAATTAATCATAAGAGCAAACAAATTACAGTGTTAACTCCATCTTTCAGAGGAAGTAAGATCCGTTTATCCAATTAGAATAAGATTCCACAATAACAAGTACCTCAGGAAAGAGAGGATAGAGAGAGAAAAGCACATTGACACAATACGCAGAAGTATATTTACCTAGGATGGTGCGAAAATCAGACCATTCTGGCCAAGAGTTAATGGGCCCCTTAGAAAGTTCAGGTGACAGGTACTTTGAGGCAGGATAGGACAGGATAGGTGACCTCTCCTGGATTTGACGCCTGCATCTCACCCCTCACTGATACTAACTTCCTCCTCGATTCCTCAGCGATCTTCTTCTAATTCTATTACCTCCTTGATTCTTCTGCGATCTTCTTCTAATTCTAATTTGCTTGAAATTCTAAGTATGCTTCTTCAGGTATTCAATCAGAATTCGGACAGCATCTCGGTCACTCAGTATTCTGGCTGTGACTGCTTGTAACTAATCTAACTAACTACCTCAATTATACTTTCCTAATGGAATGTACCACCCCTAAATGTTTCAACTTTATGAAACTCCTATTTCTGATTGGACAAGCTGAAGGAATGATCATCACACCATTCTAAGTTTTAATACTTTTCTTATGTTCAATTGTTTAAGTTCCTGCCCATTAATTTGTTCTCCCAAGCTTTATTTCCCACCCGTATTTGTAAACTTTATCGACAACAATGTATACAACTTCACAGTTGTCCACTGAATCTTCAGATGTTCGGCTGGTTCCCAGGGCATGTGTGGAGAATGTCCTTGGACAAGTCCCAAGACCTGAGCTCACTGCTTCGGAGTTGTCTCTCTTGCGCATGCGGGCAAACCCACGTGGGTGTCAGACTTTAAAATCTTTCAGAGGCCCAAATACGAACTAATAGAGAGGTCAAAAAACAAAGGGGCCCATTAGGATGTAGGGCGGATGGCCACCGCCCGCATGGCGGTGGTGATCTGCCCTACATTCTACCCCACCCGCCACCCATTTCCCCCTGCCATATTAGTATCGTGGGGGGTACTGCGGCGGACGGAAAGACTGCCCACTGCTTTTCCACCCAGTCGACTTAATATGGTGGCGGGGTCTGCTAGACACCTCCATCCGTATCAGGAAGCAGGTGGGAGGCAGCCTTTCCGAGGCATCCAGATTTTGAAGTTGGGGGCCTGTTGTGGGCCCCCAAGACGTTGGGGGGTGGGGGGGCACATTTGGGGTACCTATGGTACCCCCTGCATGTGCATGCACAACATGGCAGGCACCGCAGAGAGACCTTTCGCATCGGGAGGTTAAGCGCGTGGTTACAATGCCAGAACACACAACCTAATTACTTTATGGAGTCACAATAGAAGGCTGAATCACCCTTGAGGATCACAAAATTGAGTCTGACCAGAGGATTACCAGATCTCTCAGAGGAGAAACGATATTGAATCATTCCTTCTCATGCAAAATTACTGAGAGGATTACACATTTCATTATAAGCCCTGAAGAAGTCTCTAGAAAAGAGACAAAACGAGTTGGCTATGGCTATGTGTTGGATGATTTTATCGAAAGGAAGAATTTTCTTAATCTGAATAATAATGGAAGAAAAAGATTTGAGAAAAGAACATCGACTGCATTTGGATCATTTCTTATGTGCTTACTTTGAATACATGTTGAAATATAATTTTGTATAAGAACTTGTATCTAACAGTACTGATCAGTTGTTAGTGTGCTGAAACCATTCTTTGTTGTGCATGCCACGTTGTGCATGCATATTGACAACATGCATTTTTAGCATTGCAGCGGGTGATGCTGAATGCTCCACCCGCCGCAATGTTTAAAATGCAGGATGCACCCGCCAGTGTGGCAGGCGCACCCTAATCACCCCCACGGGACCACCGCACTTATAGCGGGCATTCCTTTTTTATGTCATGATGGCGGGCGGACAAAGCCATCCTAATGATGCCCAAAGTGTTAAAATCAAAACAAAATTATTTCACTGTATACCACATATCTCTACTGTAATTCCATTTACTTATAAAGGCTATTTATGCATTAGCACTTAGTATATAACATGGTTTTAGTTTCAGCAAAGCAGATGCTTAGCATGTGAGTTTCCAAGCGGCCATATTAGATGCTATTGCGCAGAAGCAGAATTTTCCCTCCAAGCATTACACGTCATGCTACTGACGCTTGCGCTGTACATTTGCCCGCGTTAGCAGCCATCTTTAATCACACTCGGTTTACTTGTTAGTTAAACACATATGCAAGCTTCCTCTATTCTAGAAATATACGGAATGTTGTGCATAATTAGTATTACAAACATTATTAATACTTTGTTACTGAATTATATGAGAGGATTGCGTCTGAGCAATTTTCTTTTATACAAGTCCTTGCTCCATCACTGGCCTCCACCTAACTTAAGATGGCATGCACTAGTTTTCCAGCAGACTTGTCAGATGTTTTTGTGAGGCCTTGAGGTTGTTTCTGTTTTTGAGAGTTGCCACTAGCATCTTTATCTACCTATTAGGAAATCATGTACAGAGAAAGAGACGACACATCATCTGGCATTTTCTAGTGGTCTTTACATGTAAGCTGCCTCATTCTTAGTGAAGAAGGCAGTCTTGCTAGCAATTATAAATCTACACATTAATGTTGCTAAAGAAGAGCAAGGCACTGAAAGGTCCTGAAAAGCATAGGGCTTGGGGCCTAAAGCCTTGCCTTATCCCCCTTTTGATGGCCCTGGATACTAGTCGGTAGGACCAAAGATGATTGCTCTTGCTGTATATTCATGAAGGCATGAACCAGGGTTTGGGTGCATGCTGGACTGCTGGAGTGCATGTGTGTGTGCAGACCGCTGCCCATTTGACTCTAGGAATTCATGACTTTGGACTGAATGTGGTAACTTAATGCAGTATGTCTGTGGGATGAGAGTATGGAGACTGTATTTTAAATTAGGAGAGAGGAAATACATGAGTTTTATAAGGAGAAAGTAGGAAGTACCTGTAGAAGGAAGCACAGTGTTAAATGATATCATCATAGCAATTTTCTTTCACTCACTCACCAAAGGATATGGGTCTTTACAACAAATGCTTTAACAACTCATTCCATTACAACGCAGTCGTTACAATGACTGCGTTGTTTCTACCTGATCCATTACATCGCAAGTCGTTTCAATGACTTGCTGTAGGGGGGGCACTGGACTTAGAAATAGTATAATTTACTATTCCAACTCCAGCATGTGCAACAGTAGGGAAGGTGTTTGAATAGTAAATTATAATATTCCTTAGGTTAGAGCGCCCCCTACAGCAAGTCGTTGAAACGACTTGTAATGTAATGGATAGGGTAGAAACAACATGGTCGTTGTTATGACCACATTGTAATGGAAGCGTGTTGTGGAAACAGCGTTGTAAATGCTTTTTCCCCTCATCAAACCCTTACCAGATATGTTTCACTCAGTCTGCCTGATTTCAGCCTGAAAGTTGGGTCGATTTCAGCTGAGAGTTCTGAAAATGTGCACTGCTGAATTAAGTTGTCCAGTGTACCCCATCGTCAATCACTTGCTATTCTCTGGTTCCACCCAAATGAAAATAAGCACGATTTCCTTACTATTGCTTACTTTGGATTGGGAATAGTAAATCTGATTGCTCTATATCCACCACTTTTCCTACTTTGGTTGGCATTCAAATATGAATCGAAAATTTGACCCTTCCCAAGTCCAGCAATTTCCATATTGTTGCTCGGATTGAAATAGGAATAGTAAATGTGACTACTCCAAAGTCCAATATTTTCCATCATGTTCACTCATTCATAGTTTCAAACATTCACCAGTGTTTCTAAGGTTATAGTTGAAATGGTAAACACTGCCCCTCCAAAGTACAAAGATTTCCCTATTACTGCTAACATTGAAGTGGCAGCTTTAGTAAATTTTACCTCTCTGAAAGCCAACAATTTCTCAACTGTAGCTTAGGCTGGGGTGGGAATAGCAAATCTGACTGCAAGTCTAGTGCTCTCCCTAATGTTCTTTATGGTTTATAAAGAATATTAAATCTGATACCTCCGTAGTCCTGTGCTTTTTCTACTGTTGCTTACATTGGAGTGGGAATAGTAAGTCTGACTCATCCATAGACTCAAACTTTCCCCAATATTGCTTTGATGGTAGTGGGATTGGTACATTTGATTCACACAAAGTCCAATGCTTTCTCTATTGCTGCATATACTAGACTCAGCCTAGTAAATCTAACCCCTTCAGTCCAGCGGTTTTCCGTACGGTTGCTTAAGTTAAAGTGGGAATAGATAATCTTCCCTCCCCAAAGTCCAGCACTTTCCCTACTGTTGAATAGGCTGGAGCTGGAATAGCTAACCTCTCCCCTTCTATGGTGGTGTGTAAATAGTAAATTTGACACCTCCAAAGTCTGTCTCTTTCCATACTGGTGTTTAGGTTGGAGTGAGAATAGTAAATCAGACTTATCCAATGTCCACAACTTTATTATTATTATTATTATTATGTTTCTTATATAGCGCCTGAATCGACCCCCGAAGGGGTATCTCCGCACTTGCCTTGGGAACCCGTCCTGGCTTTTCCCTGTGAGATAGCCCCTACAGGGCATCCCCAAGGTGAAAGCCAGGCATCCCGCCGCTGGGGGGCCGTTGTGGAGATTAAGCAAGCTTAATGCCCAGAGTTGCAGAGTGTGAACCCATGATTAGGTCAGGCACCGAAGCGAGAATTATCGAGTCCATTGACATTTGAGCTCAAGACCCTGCCGCGTCGGGAATTGAACCCTGGTCCCGGGTCTGACCTCTGCTTCAGGGTCTGCCTGCTCTAACCAGTGAGCCACACTTCTCCACCACTTCTTTCACCAGTTTTGCTTCGTTGCATTAGGAACAGTAAATCAAACCCCTCAAAAATCCAATATTTCCAATATTGTAGCTTACAAGGAAGTGGGAATACTAAAACTTCTAAAAATGCCAATGTTTTGCCTACTGTTTCTTAGGCTTGAGTGGAAATTGTGAGTGTGACCCCCTCCAACGTCCAATACTTTCAATACTGTTGCTTAGGATAGAGTAGGAATATTAAATATGAAGCCTTCAAGACCCGGCACTCCAATGTTCTTTGCTTTCACTATTGCTGCTTATATTGGAGTGGGAATAGTACATCTGACCCCTCCGTAGTCCAACATGTTTCCTACTTTTGCTGATGTTATAGTGAGAATAGTACATTTGACCCCATTCAAAGTCCAAAACCTTCCACATTGTTGCTCAGATTGAGGTAGGATTACAAAATCAGATCCCTCTAAACTCCAGCACTTTCCCAACTATTGCTTATGTTGTGGTGGGAATAGTAAATGTGACCCTACCAACGTCCAACCTTTTCTCTATTTTGCTTAGATTGGAACTGGGACAGTAAATCTGATCCCTCCAAAGGCCAACACTTTTACTATTTTGCTTACATCGGAGTGGGAATAATAAATATTACCTATCCAAAGCCAAACACATTCCTTAATAATGCTTACTTTGGAGTGGGATAGTAAATGTAATTCCTCCTGAGTCAAATGCTTTTGCCAACTGTTGCTCGGATTGTACTAGGAATAGTAAATCTGATCCCCCTTTAGAATTCAAAACTTTCCCTAATATTGCATACTTAAGCTTATTAGCATTTATTTTAATTGTTAAATTTAAAAACAATATTTTTAAAACTATTTGTAAAGTAAAATAATTTGTAATTGGCAATTTTACATTTTCATTTTTTGAAATATTCAGATTTCTTATTTTTAACATAATTTGTTATACAGTTTTGTTATATGTTTGTGATTTTATTATTATTATTATTATTATTATTATTATTATTATTTATGTTTGATAATTTTTCATTTTTAAATTTATTTTCTAATCATTTTTAAATGTTCCTTTTTTATTAGATTATCATTTGTAACTTTAATTTATAAATTAAATTCAATATAAATGAAGATAGTAGATTTGAAATACCAGTTTTTGAAGATATTCTAGTTTACAATATATTTTTCTCTATATTTTTGTAGTTTACATACATAATATGTAAACACTATATTTTGGTTTCAGAAATATCCCAGTGATTTTTTATATCTTGATATCCCAATATTTTTTATATTTATTTTTACATTTTGAGATGCTTGGGATTAAGCATCAATATTTTCAATTTCATTCATGTTGTGTTGTAATTTAACACTCACATTATACCTCATTATACAAAATCTCCTGTTCATAGGTGCCATCCACTTTGCCACAAAGTGCAATGTATACATATATTCAGAGCTCTCTACGAAAGCTCATATTTTCTAACCATATAAAAACTTTGGGCCTTATTTCGAGTCAGGGGGTCGACGGATCACCAGACTCACGGGGGTGTGGCAGTGGCAGCCTTCTGATTGCCCTATTATGACCAGGGAAGTTAGGCTGCCCTGGAACCACCACAACCAGTAGGGATCAAAGGTCCCTGGTGGTGTTGCAGTGGTCTTGAAGCCGCAATACACTTGGCAGGGCCGCTGCCACCACACCGAGCATATTAAATGTTTCTATATCACCATGAAAAGTGTGGCAGTGAGAAAACAAAGGGGGCCTTACATGGACTCCTGGTGCCTTAATTTATGTGGATGCACACAGGGGGGCACAACATGGACTTAACAGTCCATGCCATGCAGAAACTGTTTTGGTGTTCCCATTGTGGTGCCCATTTTTAGAGGCACCACTGTGGGCACAGCAAAATAGGCCCACCAGACAGGGAAAAACTCCAGATATGGCGGGTGGGTCCTACATGAGTTTGGCAGTACAGGAGTGCGGCGATTCCGCTCCTGCACTGCCAAACTCATGATAAAGCCCTAAATCTAGTCTAAAGTGCAACTATTAATCACTATTATGCGACCAGTGAGTACTAAATCATCAACATACTCCTAATACTATTAAAGTGCTTATTAACAAACCATCTGCATAAATTGGAAAGTGCCTATGCCTACTGCTACAACAGGTAAAAAACTTAATCCTTCATTTAGAAGGGGTTTCTTCCAGTGAAAGTGTACCCCATATTTCCTTGTAATGCTGTATTTGTTTAACCCAGACATAGTCAATTGAAAACAAAGCTTCCTTTGGTTTGCTAAGTTCAAAATGTGAATCGCAACAAGCACTAAAACACTTATCCTCACACCACTTATACAGAAGGGAGTCTAATTATATACCAAAGGCCAAAACACAATAAATAGAAAATATATATTTATTTTATTCTTTTTTTTAAACGTATAAAAAACATATCCAAATCAATTGCTCAAGTTCATACAAGTTCATACATCATTAATTAAAATTTTGCTAGATTTGGCTAGGAAAAAACAACCAAATTATCAATAAACAGTTCATTAGGCAACAAATTATACAAACAGAAAAAAATATATATATAAGAAAAAACAGCACAATATGCCATGGAGAGTACACTAGAAAAGACAGTAAAATTTGTCATAAAAAACCACACATCTGTGTTAGAAAAACGCTGGACCTGGAACCCGATAAATTGTACCCAATTCAATATCTGTAGTTCCAGCCACTACATGGATTGTGTACTCATGCCTCAACACACTTCAATGGCTAAATTCCACTTAAACCATCTTTTGCAAGATCAAACATATGACTCCCACAACACCTATGTGATGCCAGTGTTAGGACGTATACCTTATACCTTATACTTTATGCTCAGTTGTTTAGCCACTACCTAAGGTAAGCACAATACAGTGGACTAAATGGTTCTTTCTGTTCACCTGATCCAACTCTCTATAGAACGGGATCAATTTTATGCAAAGAACTGCCCAAAGTAATGTTACACTTTCCTATAGGTGCCTTTTTTATGAAACATATTTCAACTGCGCTAAGGAGTCTACCACCCTCCTATGCGCAACACCTCACATGTACAGATCTGTTATCATTGGTCTAATTGTGCATATGATTAAAATCTGGATAACAATAATTGTATTCCTCGTGATGCATCTTAAAATACTTTTTTTAAGTAAAAACCACTTGGACTGCGCTCTTCATCAATTGGACCTTTTAATATGCGGTCCGACGCATAGATACACTACCTGTACAGTTTCGGTAAAAAATGCAAAACTCAGACACAGTACCAGTAATAGTAGAGTCAATGGAACCTTCTTCATCTTGTTAAACTATTCCCCCAATGGAGGGTAAACTGGAGATTTCTCATGCTGCATAACAGCAGAATGATCCATAATTGTAGAAATATAGATAAAGGGTGCATTCCTTTTCCTAAATCGTGGTGGAATGGTCAGACCTAACAGGGCTATATGTAGTAGGAGGTTAACTATGTACCTCACTCTTGAGATCTCCCCAAAGACCTGTGCCCAGTATGTGGTGACTGCCTTGGTTTACCAAAATATATGCACCCATCTGCCTAATCCATTGCATTTTGGAAACCTTTTATCTGCAGTTCTAAATATTTTATGAAGCCTTTCTTGAGTATGATACAGCATTCAGCCACTGAAGACCATAATTCTATGAACATTAGCTCCTCTCTGCTGAGAATATTCATAGTCAAAATACCTACACCATCTATCTCCATCAATCCTAATTCTGTATTTCATGGTCCATACTAATATCCTCAATTATCTGAGGATTATCCCCATGTACCAATGTTTATGAGATGTTTGTTTTATCAGTCTTAAAGAGTTTCTGAGTTAACTCAAGTGCTTGAAATGTGTCTGATAAGCACAAACTGGTAAGAACAGAGAACATTTACCTATGGGGAAACTAAAAGACATACCACATAGGGGATTTGTTGAGTTTATATCTACCTCAGATTTGATTCTATTCTTGTTGAGAAATACTTGACCCTATGAATTTTGCTATTTTTCCATCTTTTATTAGCAATGGATGACAGACAGGGGGATAGGTGTATGCAGCATTACAAGGGAGTCTCAGTACCAATAACCGGTATTTCATATTTTCAAAAGAATTGTCCTATCATCCCAAATGGCCTACAAGGTCTTTTATCTCAATTTTTCTGGGTACTTTTGGTTCCTTTATAGCCCTCACCAGACTTGTTATGCCATAGCAGCAGAACACGTACAAAATAATAACTTTATGAAATGGAGAAGTTTGATAAGAAATATATGAATCTGCACCACAACAGATGCCAAATAATAAGATTTAGAACATGGAAATGCTAACCCTCTGCCTGACTATGGCAATTGAAAAAGCTTTAGGCAATCTCTAGGGGATTTATTTTTCCATCTAAATTAAGGCCAGCTGCAAACCAATGTATTATAAAAAAACAACCACTAGTCTACAAGGGATGTTCTGAAAAAGAAATAATATGAGGGGCAAGATAGTCATTGTAATTAGAGATATGCAACGTATCAAAAAGTGAGGGGGGAGTTCCCAACTGTAAAGAGAGAGTTGATTTTAGATAGTAATGGGAAATAATAAAGGTGATAGTTGTCAAAAACTGAATCGGGATAAAAAAATCATAAATATCTTTATGATGTTAATCATAATTACCCGCAATTTCAGGGGTTAGAATATCTGACGTGACATTGAACAGGAGAGATTCAGTTTTAGTTTCCTTGATTTTATATCCCCAAGCTTGGCGTATCTCTATCAGGGAATAGATAAAGAGAAATGCCATCAACATAAAGTTTTATCTTGGCTGTCTCTACCAGAGGAAGGTATTCCCAAATGGAAATGAATATATTTGGCTAAAGTCTCTATAAATGGAGCAACTAGTGTGGATAGCAATGAGCAACCTTGACAAGTACTTTGCTAGGAAATATGATGCCCACACACTCATTGTTAATATTAACCTGGGCCGATGTGTTTTTTCGAATAATCAGTCAATGAACCTCAAGATCAGAAGGGAACATTTTAATTTCCATAATATCTTAAATAAGAATTCTCAGCTCACAAGGTCAAATGCTTTCTCAGCATCTAGCAGTACAACGGCCTGAAGAACATTGGCTGCCTTATCAGATTATTCATAACAGTGCTGATTCGAGTAGTTAAAATTTTTTTCAAATGTTATGATTTGTGTTTAAAAGCGTTGTAGGTTGCAATGAAGATGGTTCATATTCATCTTTCCCTTTAAAAAAAAAGTTTATTAATACACCTTTTTTTAAAGGAGGGCAGAATAGGTCCTCCAAGAAAACAGAATTAAATAATGAGTTTGTTAGTAAAAAATTAAAATGTTAATAAAATTCTGTTCCAACCCCGTCTGCCCTCGGGGGCTCAGATTCTGGAAATTCAGTTATAGCACTTCTTCGCAGCTGATGGGGGACATTAAAAAAGTGTCTGACTCCCCTTCTAAAGCTGTACTTCACATAAAAATGGTCAGATTGCATGGCTCTTCTTTTCCCTTGTACATAAATTCATAATATTCCCCACACAATTCCCAATATCTGCACCTTCTCTTTCTTTTTTTTGTGGGAGGATTCCTAATCCCAGTAATCTGATTCAGATTACTTCTTTCCGAAATACCCAGGCCAAAAAGCACCCCATCTTTTCACCCTCTTCATATACCTGATTATTGTAAATTAAATTGCTAATAGAAAAATATCTTTTAAGGTTTCCTTCTTGTTTTGCCATTCATGTAGTTCTTGGTCCAGTTGTTCTCCCTGGACCTGTTATAAACTGCATCCACAGCTTTCTGCAAATTATCCTTCTTTTGTCTAAATGCTGAAATCAATATCATTAAACCCCGAAATATGGATTTACATGCCTCTCATACTATTCTTGCAGGTTCTTTCTCACTTCTGCTTCCCCTTTGTCAACCTTTTTCATATTTCTTTTCCACGTTGTATCCCCCTTTTCTGTTTTCCTCCCTCTAACTGTGGGAAGGAAAAAATAAGTGCAGTCCCCCCAAAAGTGCCGGCCAGTGGGCCCCACCTGCAGCCATTTTTCATTTATTTTAATTATTGCGGGGGGCATCTGCATTCAATTTTGGGACATATTTCTCAACATTAGACTTTTAGCCAGGCTAAAATAGGGAAAGGTAGAAATGGGTGCATGAGAAAGTTAGGAAGGCAGTGAGAAAGGAAGATAGCATCAGCAAAGTAAATTCCTTTGAGAGAGCAGAGAGCAAATAATGAAAGAGAAGGGCAACTAGACGTGCCTGTTCCACATTTTGTATTAGGTGGGGCGAGAAAAGCAGATGTTAAGAAGAGCTCATTTGATACTAAAGGTTATAAATGTATAACATGATCTGTGTGACTCACAATAATAACATTACATTTCTGATGGTCCTGTCAGGTCGTGGCCTTGATACAGGGATTCTTGAGGGGTATGAGATAATTTGGAACAACATAACAATGGTCTCGGCACCATTAAAGGTAGAGCTATTGGCATTGCTCTTTTTTTTTTTTTTTTGCAGAGTTTTATATAGCGCGAACTAGACCCGAACCGAATCAGGTATCAGAGCGCTTTACATAGCACCAGTTACGTTACATGAGGACACACTTTCATTTTTTTTTTAGGCACGGGGAGATTAAGTGATTTGCCCAGAATCACAGAGGTTTTTTTTATTATTTGGTCTCCTCAGCTGGGTTAGGAATACATCCATTGCTACAACTGTGTAATAAGGAATCAGTAGTCCTTGACCTCTGAAAACAATTGTATATTTGAGTTTCTATTGTAAATACATTGGTGTCAGATTATCAGGGAGGTCGGTGGGAAGTTTTGTTTCCTTGGAAGGAAGAAAGAAAACATGAAATCGATTGCTTTAAAGTGTTCCTGGCTATATAGAACACATGCCTCCTTCCTGCTGAAATTGGTCATAAGAAGGAGGCAGTCAACAACCCCTGCATCTGGCAAATGGGTTAAAAATATCAGTGACTAAAAGGAGACAAAACGTTTTTTTCTTTCTATGCAACGTCGATCACATGTTAAAGCGCTGCTAACAGTGTGCATTCTTTATTTTTATATGCAGGATTTCTTTTTTTCACTGGTTTAATGTCTGCTACTTTGCGATACGGTGATATTCTTGCATCAGAGGGGGAGGGAGGCTCAAACAAGCCTTGTGCTACGCCACATTTCTCAACCCCAGAAGCATTTAAGAAGAGTGAGACTGTTTATTTACACTGTGTTTCTCCTCCCCCGCCACATGCAGAGTTGCCTTGATTACTTTTCACTTCGTACCAGCTTGTTTGCTCCATTAATCTCTCTGAGTGGGGGTGGTGGCGAGGCCGGTCAAATTAACCAGGGCAAAGAAACTTTAAGCCAACCCCTTCCAACTGTATGGTGAAATCGTGTTTTTAACCTCAATGTATGTTTTTTCTTCATTTGTAACGTTGCTTTTCTGAAGTTCGTTCTGTAACGAACATCTACTGCGGGATTATAACAATATTAAAACTACACTTAATCATGTCACAAGAAAAACGTATACCTTTTATTTCAGCTTACGAAACGTGGTTGAATGATTTTGCGTGAAGTCATACAATCAAAGGTGAAAAAGTGTCCACGTTAGAGAAAAAAAAATGAACAAAGTAAAAATGTATTTACCGTTTCGTTTGCATATGTGTAACTACTGAGGGTTTTTAGGTATACATGTAACTCAAATTCGGTGAAACTGGGAAAGTAACCTCGGTGGGATAAAGAACAACATCGGCCCTACCAGATTAAGGCAAACATGCATCCTTAAAAATTAGACGAATCTGCGTTGAGCCACTAAACAACCGGGAAGGGTTAGTACATACCCAAGCTCAAATATTCAATGCAAACAACTACGACAGAGATAAACATGGCTTGATGCATCTGGGGATACTTAAGAACAATCTGCCACCGCAAAAATAAAAGTCTGAGTATGGCATATGAAACAAAGCAAGCATAGAGAAATACTGCTTTATCTGAAAACGAAGTGGAGCAAAACCGGTGATATTTTGGAAAAGTGCAAAACAGATCGTGTACCTTTGCGTATCAGAGTCTAAATGTGCAATTCGACGAAATTAACATTATAAAGAAGAACATGAGGTGGTGGGGTGAGGGGGGGAAGAATCACTCACTCCAAAAATCATACCAAATTACAATAGTGGATAACATCATAAAATTCCATCCCTACCGTTTGGAAACTGGTTAGCTCAGTCTAACCCTGCAATTATTAAAACACTCACAGTGTACTTGGGGAAATAAATCACACAAAACAATAAACACGTAGGTAAATTTTGACTCTCGCACACAATCGGTAAAAACGTGGGATAAAAGTTCAGCTAGCAGTTTCTGACTACCTCTTAAACAAGCACTGGCGTTGCCAATAGGTCTCGCATTAGGAAAGTTTGAGCAATTGGTATTGTAAATGACACATTTTTTATTTATGTGTTGGTTTTGAAAATAGCGAAATTAATAGCTTTGTCATTTACAAAGACAATACTTTTAACTTTCGCAAATGTGACACCTATAGCATTTTTAATGCAATATGTGTTGTATTTACGTGACTTGGATGTATTGATATTACGAATAACCATTGATTTTAATTTTTTTAATTAATAAAAGTAATTGTAATTTATAATGGCAATAGATTAAACTTTTGTAAATAACTTTTGTGAAGATTATGTTCAGTGTATTTTAATGTGACGAAAATCCAAGAACAGAAGTGAAATATTAACATCTTTATGTGACATTTGTAATAAAGCTTGAAACATTGGGAGAACATATTTGAACCAGATGCTGTGGTGGCGCTGAGTGATGTGGTGGTGCCCCTTGATGGTGCTGAGTGATGCTGTGGTGATGCGATAGAGTGTAATTATGTGGCATGTAACTAATTGGCACTGAGTGCTATTTGGAGTGTATGTTGCATTGAGTGCAGTGTAATTATGTGGCATGTAGGGCCTGCCTATGTGCTTGGAAATCATTGGTTCAGCTGATAAGAAAATCACCGGAGTAGAGAAAGCAGACGAATTACACCCGTTAAGTTTGTGTTGGAAGCTTTTTTTGTTCAAAAAGGTTTTTATTCATTTAGAAGAGAAAGACGACACAACCTTAAGCATTGGAACCCCTCAGATCTAATTGTTTATTACTGTCGAGTATTACTCAGAGTATTGGCAAAGTGTAAACTGTTTCATTACAATTAAAGAAAGGATCTATCATAACATGAGTGGGAAGGCTGGTGCTGTATAATATTGACAGCTGGTTTTGCTAAGAGTGCAAAGCTTTTTTAAATCTCAAGTGGACTTTGCTGGCAGCATCACACAGCTAAAGAACTATGTGTCACAGGAATGTTCGGTGTGACTAAAGGCACAGCAGATGTTTTATGTGCGCGGAGGGAAGCCGGATGGGGGTCGGGAGAGCCTGGTGGGGGGGCGGGAATGCGAGCGAGGGGAGGCAGCTGATAAGAAAATCACCGGAGTAGAGAAAACAGACAAATTACACATGTTAAGTTTGTGTTGGAAGCTTTTTTTGTTCAAAAAGGTTTTTTTCATTTAGAAGAGAAAGACGACACAACCTTAAGCATTGGAACCCCTCAGATATAATCGTTTATTACTGTCGAGTATTACTCAGAGTATTGGCAAAGTGTAAACTGTTTCATTACAATTAAAGAAAGGATCTATCATAACATGAGTGGGAAGGCTGGTGCTGTATAATATTGACGGCTGGTTTTGCTAAGAGTGCAAAGCTTTTTTAAATCTCAAGTGGACTTTGCTGGCAGCATCACACAGCTAAAGAACTATGTGTCACAGGAATGTTCGGTGTGACTAAAGGCACAGCAGATGTTTTATGTGCGCAGAGGGAAGCCGGATGGGGGTCGGGAGAGCCTGGTGGGGGAGCGGGAATGCGAGCGAGGGGAGGCAGCTGATAAGAAAATCACCGTAGTAGAGAAAACAGACGGATTACACCCGTTAAGTTTGTGTTGGAAGCTTTTTTTGTTCAAAAAGGTTTTTTTCATTTAGAAGAGAAAGACGACACAACCTTAAGCATTGGAACCCCATCTAAGATGAACTGGCAAATTGGCAGACAAGAGGGACCTGGCAGGTCGCGCCTACTATTCACAAAGTTTGTTTTTGTGTTCCTGTTTTGTTTTCGTTTGTGTTGTCCTGCAGCGTAACTTCTGGGTGCTGAACACAGGCTGCTCCGTGTCTGTTTATAGATTGTGTCCTCGACGCAGCCCTGTTCTGACTCATACACAACTTGTGATCTTTGTAACTCCTCGACGCAGCACTGTTCTGACTCGTACACAACTTGTGATCTTTGTAACTAACATCCTGTCATGGCTGATGGGGCTGCGGTCGCCGCTGCATTATTGGAGTCGTCCATCTCTCTGCATGTGCTTCTGATTTCCTCTGGGGGTGCAGTGCCGGCTCCTGCGCACTAGTGAGAATCTGTGAAGTAGCAGGGGGGAGATGTGCAAGGGACTCGAGGGGATGGGATGGGTAGGGTGAGATGAGCTGCCTCCATTGAGGAAGATGCGCTGCCATAAGGGGCTAAGAAACATGTCCACAGCACCGGATGGGGGAGGAGAAGCCACACAGCACACGCTGGGAGAAGCCCTTTGATGTGCTGTGCGGCCGTGAAGAAATGCAATTAGGAGGGAGGGAGGGAGGCTGATGCGCGTGCTTGTTTGGTCACGTGATTCACGTGAACTTAAAGAAAACCGCACCAAGAAGCCCTTGGTTTGACGAGGATTTTGAGCACTTGAATTCTCGCTCCGCTCAATGCGCTTGCGCATTGATAGGTCGCGAGACCTAAAAAGTAAATCAATAAAAAAGGAAGGTTTAAAAAGAAAGCAAGTTACCTCCTGAACTGCTTTAGAGTCACTGGGGAACTTTTTGCTGAAGCATCCAGCGGATTTACTAGCTACAAATATTCTGTGGAGCGCACTCTTCGAAAATCTTGACCGCTTAGGACAGGCAGGTACAAACTGAGACCTGCCTATGCAAAGTTTCACCATCCCAAACTGACACCTGTAGATTTGCTAAATTAAAGTAATGGACTCGGAAAACAAGCAACATTAGTATTTTGAATACAAAAAATATATAACGAGTTCACTTCCATGTTGGGGACGAAGCGTCCAGACTGCTGGCTCTACTCCTTTTATATTGTCGACTTTTTTGGGCACATTGAATGAGAGCATAAAACGAAATGATATAGCACGATTATCAAGAAATAGCAGAGCTATTGACAACGGTTAATGATTGCTAGGAAAAAAATTCAAAATGCACGTCGGGCAAGGGTAGCCCAATTGGATATGCCGGTGCTTGATAACATTTGCCACAAACCTCTCACACACACGAACCATAACTCTCATAGTAAGAGTTGCTACGACCCATTATGAATTCATAATCAGGATTCTGCTCTCTTATCAACAGTAAAAAAAACATTTTGATTACTTTCCAACAAAAGCATTTGTATTTAAACTTGAAGCTAAGGAAAAGAAATGCGCTTGCCGTCATTCAACGCGTCATTCGGCGTCCCTGTCTTAGTGTTGCTTGCCTTACGAAAGGTATATTACATAAAGTAACAGCAGAACTTATAATTTCACACCTAACGCACAGGCGGCATCTGACATCCAGTTGTGCCTGGTGGCTAGATGGCGCACATGATTTACTGATTTCTACTTTATTTCATTTAGATTTCTCTGTGAATAAAAGGTACATTTAGAATTTTTCGGGTTTGTGTTGCATAGATGGCAATTTTATGGAACGGAAACTAGCAGGCTTTTTTAACATGTTTGGTAAAGTCCACTATGAGAAGCAACTACTTAATACACTTCGACTAAAGAATGGCTGCACAAATCTTAGATTGCAGAACAAGAGCATCTTTACCTTCACATTGAAGGCGTTTGGAAGTGATATTCCATATTGGTTCTGTTTACTATGGGCAACAGCCATCCAAATGTGATACAAATAAAAAAAACAGAAAACATAAGCGCAGACATTGCTTGCGGCTTCACTAATATATAATTACAGAACACGCAGAATTCCGTCGTGATGCCGATTTCAGCAATCAGATCCTTTCCATATAGGCCATATTGCACCATTCATTTAAGGTCTAGTCCTATAGGTGTTCTCTGGCATCTTCTGAAATATATTTTTGGCATGGGTTCATTTGCGCCCGCACTCGTCCCTTTAAAGCATGACTATAAATGGTAGAAGCACCCCCTAAAAGGTGGTGTTAGGCCCAATTTAACAAATCATTCATAATGGCAACGATTTTGAGTAGGAGACGTATGTGATGTGCATTCTGAACATCCAAATGACGGCTGTGCTGGGAACGTGAAATGTGATGTATTTACAGACGAGATGTGTGAACAGCCATAGAGACGCAGCTAATTCATTAAACTGAGAAAAAGATGCACGGACGAAAACGTGTAGAGTGGCCTCTCTCTCCTCTGGGCGGTTACGTGTCTCTGTCAGGAAGGCTGAAGCAAGTGCGAAGGCTGCGGTTTGAACGGCAGCTGCCATAATCGCTCTAAAAACCCTAGTGAGTCACCACGGTGGCTTCACCTGCAGGCAAGAAGCCTTCCTTAACCTCTTCGCCGCTAATGACAAGGGTAACTCGTCATGGACTTTCCATTGATTTCAATGGAAATTATATGAGGGCAGGAATAATGCCTTAGCAGTAAAGGGGTTAAGGCATCGCATGTTTAGATCCCATCACGGGCCTCGAGAAGCAAAGCAGCCCGCTCGCAGAATGTGACTGACGTGCAATTTCAATGCTGTGTGCAACGAGCACCACTCCCTTTTCTCTACAACAAACGCCCCATGTCTTGTGTGTCTGAAACAGATGAAGGAACTAGGCCTGTCAAAGGCAACACAACAGAATACCAGTTGAGGGGTGGGGAGAGGCTGCTGCTTGGCACACAGCGCCAGAAGCAAGCAATAAAATTAGGCAAAGAGCTCTCCCAACATGTTGACATCCGCAGCACACTGCTGTTGGGACATCATTTGCATGCTGCGGTGGTTCGGACTTCATGCAACAAAAATCAATCCCTTCTGCAAAATACACTAGATTCAGTACGCACGGCGCACATACCCGGCATATAGGGCACACACAGCATCAGCAAACTTGACAACAGCATCGTTTCCATGAAGGAAAGGTACCATCGGCACAGCTTGTCTTCGTGCTCCTCTCCCGGAGCGAAGGTGGCATCAAAACAAGCTGCCGCTGTCTCTTTGAACGCAGTGTCTATTCATAGGCTACGTATAGGTTCGATGAAGCATCACCACAATGTGTCCCTGCCTTTGTGCATGCCTTGCCCATCTATATACTGCCCACGGGCGAGATGAGGGCATCAGCACGGTCTAGGGAGGACTGTGCATGCAGGAACCCCACATCGCCTGTCAATGGGGATGGGGCATCGACACCGTGTGGGTGCACACAGGACTCCTCAGGGAGCCATCAGTATTGCCGGGCGCTGCCGACAGGTATCCAGTACCGGCGCAGGCGATGAAGTGCGCTGTGCAGTGGCATGCAGCAAGCACTGCGTGCGAGGTCTGTACTGTGCCCCTCCACGGTTTCCTGCCACCAGTGTGCATGCAGTGGCACACGACGAATACGACAATCACTGGCTGCAGCCACTATGCAAGGACCCCGGGTAGATATGCGGGGGGGGTGTTCCCTACCTTTCAGACGAGGACGACTTCTCGGAGTTAACTGACATCAGCAGCTCACTGCTTCCGCTGGCCGTGTGGAGAATGATGGTGGAGCGCCGAGGCCGGGCCGCTCTCGGACTCGCTCTGTGTGGGGTTGTTTCATGCGCTGCTGCGGGTGCCGGGTCCGGGTTCACAGGCGCTGTGGCACAGGAAGGCTTTCAGCAGGATCCAGAGGCGGCGGCAGCCTGGCTGCACAGTGCACATGACTACCGGGGAGGCGGGCGCTACCACTGTACGCGGCACAGTACACTGTAAGCTTCTAAACACCTGTCTGCTCACAGAAAACGAGACGGCACGATGTGTACTCTTGGGCGCACAGAGACTGCTAGGTGGAGGAGGCTGCCACTTCTTGGGGCGGCGGTTGTTGTGAAATGGCCTAAAGAAAAGCGCCGCCATTTTCAGATTTGGGGGCGTGTTTTTTGCGCCCTGAGTGACAGACGACGTCACAGGGCTAAAGAACGCAAAAAATCACGCCCCCGAATCCGAAAAAGACGGAGCTTCTTTGGAGGGACGGCTCTCTCCTCCAATGGCTGGCATCCGTTTAGGAAGCCAACCAATGGTGGAGAGACAGGGCAGGGAGGCGGGTTCTGAAGCCCTACTAAATAACGTTAAATATCCGGACAGGAAGCTGCTTCGCAGCTTATAGGTCCCTCGACCTAAAAAGAGGTGGGTGGTGGTCTGGTGGCAATTTTTAGATCTCATTTGGAAATCTTAAAAGATGAAGTAGCTAATTTTAACTCAGTCAAAACCTTTCATTTCACTTTGAAACTTTCAGATAAAGCTACAATCACCTACTTAGTACTATACCAGACACCCACTTACTGTGGCAATGGTAGACCTGTTCTAGTAGATTTCTTTGTCCCCTACCTATTAAACCCTTTAAATCTATGTATAATGGTGGATTTACCATATGGTGAGATATGGAGATTAACAGTAGAACTCAGGAGGCTCAGCAGAGTCTAATTCTATCAGACATTCGAAGTCAAAGATCACAGGGTTTTCCTCAATAATGCCGTATACAATTCTTTACACCCAAGCAGCAAGTATACTGAGAATGGGAATTGTTGGGTGAAATTATCAATGAGCTAAACTCCATTGTGCCATTGAAATTACAAAAAACAATAAAGTGAAGCACCCCTCAACTCCTTGTTACTCCACAGAGCTGGTGGCTGCCAATAGACACTGTAAGAAATTAGAATGACGTTGGAGAAATGTATTCGAAGGAGGAAATAAATGCATAGTGATTTGAATTGAAAACATCAAAAATAATATTTTGATTGGTGAAGAAAACATATTACTCAAATTAAAAACTAGTTTTTAGGAGGTGTAAAGATACATGTTTTCCCTATTTCTCCACACTGGAGATTGGGGGCCTCATTTATGAAAAGTGACGCATCGCTGCGTAAAAACAGCGATGCGTCACTTTTCACTGCGCCTCCTTGCGACACCAATGATGCGTCATATTTAATGTATGACGCATCATGTCGCAAGGACTTACAGATACGTCAGTATTTCTGACGATTCTGTAAGCGCAAAAGTGACGCATTGCTGGAGTGTGTCACAAAAGTGACGCAACTCCAGCAATGCTTCCTTTCACATGGGGAAAGCCCCATGTGAAAGGGCTTGCGTCAGTCTTACGGCTGCTGTGAGGCAGGCGCAAGATTTTGACGCAACAGCATCCTAAAAGTGACGCAGTGAAATCTCATAGATTTCACTGCGTCACTATTACGAGGCTTTTTGCAGGGGAACGCCCCTCTGCATACATTATACCTGACGCAGGTATAATGTGGCGCAGGGGTTTAAAAAGATACGCATCTACCTAGGTGCATCACTTTTTAAATATGGCGCAACAAGGCGCATTTTGTACGCCGCTGGTGCGAAACAAAAAGTGACGCACCGGCGGCGCAAAACTGACACAAGGCCTCATAAATAAGGGCCAGGGTTCCCACTTACGATTGTGAATCTTTATGACAAGATAAGCAATATCAGCAGAAATTTGAATTGTGTGAGCCATGGGGAGTGCAGTAATCAGAGACCCACAGGTTATACTTAATTTCACACTGTGGCGCTTTGAGTTGTTGCAAGCTGATGCAGTGAAATCTTCTATATCAACAATAAAATCTGAATCACAGATGGACCCATGTCCTGCCTCATATTTTCATCTGGGGGTGGACACTTTTGCACAGATAATTATAGAATGGTGAAATGTATCTATCAACTCAGCAGTTTGTCCCCAACTGTAGAAAGATACACAAATCCTCCCCATTTTGAATAAGCACCTTCAGCAGATCCTTTCCAACTGTTGAACTATAGGTCCATTTTGCGATTACCCTGTGCTGCAAAATTACTGGAAAGAGAAATCGACACACAGTTGATAGGCCATTTTGAAACAAAGAAGGTGCTTGACAAATATAAGCAGGATTTCGGCCACTAAACTCTACAGAGACTGACCTTGTATGGGTCTGCTTTTGATACAGTCTCTCATTGTACCCTGATTTACAGATGATTGCAGATGCTATGTATGCAGTGCAACACCTTGGATTGGCTTTCCTCTTTTTATAAAATTGTGTGCAAATGGTTAGGATGTTCACTTTCTCTTAAAAAGAGAGATATTTGTCCTGTGGGGTGCCTCTGGGCTCCTAATTGAGCCTCACTCAGTTTAATGCTTATGTCTCCCCCTAACTACATTGATAAAAAAATGGCACCAAAATTGTAGTATCTCTATATGAAGAAGCCAAATCAACTAGTAACTTTCCTGATTTGGTTTTTCAGTGACTCAATGGATGTATTTAAAAGTACTGAAACTGAATCGGGACAAGAAGGAGCTTCTGTGCTTCGTCCTACTTACAATCACTCATTAACCACATGTATGGCTTACAGAATTAGGAGGCCACCCAATGCCAGTGTCTGTAGCAAAATACCTTGGCCTCCAGATCTATAAAGACCTTATCATAGAAAAACAAATAAATATGGCATTGGCATTATGTTTCTTTTACCTTAGAAAAATGCATAAACTGTTCTCAATGTTACCCAAACAAACACAGAAAAAAGTAGCCTAGGATACAAACATATGCCGCTTGAACTACTGTAATGTACCAACTTTAGGTCTAAAAATAAAAACTGTAGACTGGTTGCAGAGAGTCCACAATTGGGCTGCAAGGATCTTGTCAGCCACAAAACATTCTGACTCAGCCAAGCCGATAGCATTGTGTAGTGAAGGAGGTCCACTCAGGAAGGTTGTAATTCATGATTCTTTATTCCATGAAGATAACAGGTAGTAAGGTACAGGACATCATGTAGTTATGTAGTAAATCAGAGCCCCACCAGGTGCTGCCTGTCAGCTGCTCAGCCCATGACCAACTGTCACTCTGCCTCTCACAGTTCCAACATTCTGTGGCATCATCAGACTCCAACATTCCAATGAGTAAGAGCACAGACACTGGCTGAGCAGGGAAGGTAAAATACCTTACAATAAATATGCAGGATACTACATATATCCCCTTTCCTTCTAACGGAAGAACAACTTAAAATATGATGAAGAGATAAAGAGAGTCAACAAAGAACAGATGGCAAGAAAGGAACAACAGAGTGACAGAGAGAACTTCGAGGAAAAGTGAGAGAAAGGTAGAGCGAAAAGTCAGGAAGGAGAATACGAAAAAGGAGCAAAGAGCAAGAATATACAAGTGGGAATGACCCAAACACTACAAAAATGAAACGAATACAGAAACAGGAGTACCGAAAAGGAGAGAGAGCAGAGAAAGGCGAAAGAAGCAGAGATGAATAAGAACAAAAACTAAATACACATACTCACCAACAGAAGGTAAGAAGGAGAAGGAAGCAGAGGAGAAAGAGAAGCAAACAACCAGAGAACAGAGAGACATGGACGCACCAAGGGCTAACCCCCTGACTCACCCACTGGCCAGGCAGGAAGGAAGGGAAGGAAGAACAAGGCACAACGCAAACTGGACATAAGCCTACACACAGATGCAAAGAAGAGAGATGTATGATCTCCTCCGGAAAAAGGAATATAAAATGAGAGAAAATACAAACAAGGAAAGATAAAGAAGAAACAACAAGAGGAAGGAAGGCAGGAGACAAAGCAAGACGAATGCCAACATTTCAATGAGTCAGAGCACAGACACTGGCAGGGAAGGGGAAACACCTTACAATAAATATACAGGATACTACACATTGGCTTCCTGTTATTAAGAGGGCATTGTTTAAAACCACCTCCATGGCTCGTACTACTGCCACATGTTAAAAAAAGGCCCTGAAATTCTAATATAAAAATTCCAATGCGACCTTGCTCACAGATCTTTAAGGAGGGGCAAGGCGTCTGTCCATCATGAAGGTTACTACTTGGTAAGCAGCATGAGTCATGCGAGGACCCAGGGAAATTGGAGTAGACATGTTTGATGTTTAAGTCTGTAGCAGAAATCATTTGGACGTTCAACAATAAGGCCATTTTCCTTTTCCAATGGATTTGTTATTTTGCTTTTGGAGTTACCATCCATATGAACGAGTAATTAGTAGATCCCAGCACATAAGGACATGGCAGAACACCATTTTTGCATTGTAAATTAAAAATAATGTATGCGTGGAATGCCTATAAATGCAGGCAATGGTCCGGTCCGGTAGTGCAAAAACTAAAAAACAAAGCTTTAAAATGTTAAAATGTAAAATGGCGGGGAGCAGAGAGTGGGAAGAATAGAGTAAGAGAACAAGCCCAGTAGGGGAGCATAGGTAGTGGGGGGAGTGGAAGAGAGACCTAAAGAGAGGGGCAAAAAAAGTCAACAAAGAGCGAGGCGGACCATGCGCTTCTACTGAGTGCTAAAAGCAAATTAAACAGTGTGCTCACATTAATAGTGGAATGATACAACTCATCCAATCAGAGCCGTGGGCAAGAAGAAATACTTGAGGGGTAGGACAACAAAAAGATAGGATGGAAGTCATCAAATAAATTGCAGGGAACAGTGACATATTAGAAGGTGATCCTATAATGAGCAAGAGTCTGACCCAAACCAACTCTGTGGGCCTTATTTATGAAGCCTTGCAACAGTTTTGCTCTTCCATTGCGTCACTTGTGACGCATCAGCAGCGTAAAACATGCTTCCTGGTACATCCTATTTACAAAGGGATGCATCTAAGCAGATGCGTTACTTTGTAATTCCCTGCGCTACATTATACTTGCGTCAGGTGTAATGTATGCAGGGTGGGCTTTCCCAAGTAATTAAGCGTCGTAGAAGTGACGCAGTGAAATCTACGAGATTTCACTGCGCCACTTCTAGGATGCAAATGCGTCAAAAACGTATGCCTGCTTCATAGCACGCATAAGACTGACGCAGGCCCCTTCATATCATATGGGGCTTGTCCCATGTGAAAGGACACATTGCTGGAGTTGCGTCACTTTCGTGACACACTCCAGCAATGCAACACTTTTGCGTCTGCAGATACGTCAGAAATACTGACGAATCTGTAACTCCTTGCGATATGATGTGTCATACCGTACATATGACGCATCCATCAAGTCGCTAGAAGGGCACAATGAAAAGTGACGCATCGTTGCGTGAAAACTGCGATGCGCTTCGCTGTTTTCACATGATGCGTAAAGATGTTTTCACGCAGCGATATGTCACTTGTCATAAATGAGGCCCTAAGTGTATTTTAAAATATGGGATACTATGCTCCCTTCAACAGACACCTAAAATTTTAGAACGACCACAAAAATTGCGGCAAGTACAGAGGTCAACAAGCAAAATGAAGCCACATCAAGCAGTGTATTTAACGTAAAAATAATTTATTATAGAGAAACCAACTAACGGTTGCATTTAAGTAGTTTTATACTCTGCATTAAAAACAAGACATTTTAATATTTGTATTGACCCATGGTAAGCAAGTCTTTACTGTAAAGCTCTTTTATACCAATTTATTTAACAATGTTATTTCTTAATCACGCTTTAGGCGCCACTAAAGTGGGCTAGATGGAACACTGCAGTTTTACTTTAAAAACTCTTCCTCAACTGATCTATTTTTCGAGAAGTATCATTATTAATGTCAGGAGTGCATGTCGTTGGACAGAAAATGTGTGCTGAAAACCAAAAAAAGTGTGAGCTCTATATTTAAACAACTTCCTCACCCACTACTGAAAAATTACATTTTTATAGTGTTGTGAACAGCGTAAAAAGGGTAAATGCATAGATGTTGTCATGTGAGAAAGTGTTCACGCAGTTGGAAATGTGTCCCACCAGGATTCCTCGCTCCAAACCAAACCTCAGTTTCTGCCTAACTCACTCATGAGGAATAAATGAAAACAGAAGCAGATGGCATTTAATTCAACGGGATTAATCTGTCTACTTGATGAAGAATTAAATGGTCTTTTTCAGGGCTCCGTTTTGCAGTGTCCATCCAGAAGTATTTTTTGCTGACACTAGGTTGGACTTGGGAGCAAAAGTGTTCATTTAATTGATGCTTTAGAAACTTTTTTGTACCACAAGGAGGAAGCTTCGGAATGTTGTGGGGACAAATGGAGAAATATAATAGAAAGGGAAGTGACAAAATGCTGAAATGGGAAGGGAGCACTCCCACATTATGTGAGGATTAAAGACCAGCATTAAGAAGCAAGAAATATACCTGCCACAATGATTTCAAACAAAGCTCAGCTAAGGAGTCCTTTTACTAATTCAATATCACCGGAGCAGACAAGAGCTTGGTCGAATCATCACACCAAAGGTTACAAATATATAGTGGTTTTATTGTAGAAAAAAAATGTACTCTGACTTTATCAACAAAACATGATAGATATCAAATAGCACAATAATTTAAAACTTTCAAATCAGTACACATAGTCCCACACACCAAACCATACATCGCATTACATACCATCATACATTCCCAGATACAACATAATTCATATTACACGCATACACAGTATCAAAAAAGTACATAGCAGCCACAGGGTGATTTAGATGACAAGATGGAAAAAAATCATCATGATATCTATCATGTTTTGTTGATAAATTCAGAGTACATTTTTTTCTACAACAAAATCACTATATATTTGCAACCTTTGATGTGATGATTTGACCAAGCTCTTGTCTGCTCCGGTGATATTGAATTAGTACAAGGACTCTTTAGCTGAGCCTTATTTGAAATCATTGTGGCAGGTATATTTCTTGCTTCTTGGTAGTTCCTTTTTCCCCTGCTTACCTGCCTTTATTTACGTCGGGGGTCCCCCTTCTATTTAGTCCTTAAGGACCAGCATTGTTTCAAAAAAAGATTCTAGTGGAGAAAAAATAAAGTTTGCAAGAGGATTTGCATGTGTACAGTGATTTCACATGAGTGCATATACACAACCATTTGTTCATGAACATATGAAGGCCCATATGTACTGACACATTTTCCAGAAGACACAAAATGAGAAAAACCTTTTGTGCATCAGACCCATAATACACAAACAGATTTTAATACTATAATGGAATCCTGTGAGTGTTCTAGGGTTGCAAGAATACTCTTGGCTGCCATGTGCACTGCTAAACATCAGACATCTGTGCTCATATGAGGTAGTAAACCTACAGGTGAATAGTTCAGATTTGTTGTCAAGAATCGGTCCCTCAGTCTCATCAACTGGCTGCTCCAGCCGAGGAATTATGTACAGTTATATATAAAGTGGATATCCAGCTTTAAATGAGAACTGCCTCCCCTGACCACATCAATATCCTCAACAACATCCTCATAAAAATGCAACATTGGTTATCTCTTAACCACCTCTAATTCAATGCCCTCAAAACAGAATTCCTATTGATTTAACTGCCCACCATTGCCCCTAGTATGAAAGACTAGCTTCCACATCTCACTGCCTTTAATTGCACCCCACACCTCACTGACTCTGCAAAATCCTTAGGGATCCCTTGATAATGCCCTCTTCATGCAAAAGCACATTAGTGCCACCACCAGAGGAGCTAACCTTGAACTTCATGTCCTAAGAAGATCTAAACATTACCTCCCCCATGCAGACCTCAAAACATCGGTTCAACCTCTTGTTCTATCAAAATTAGATTATGGCAGTGCCACTCTAGAGGGCCTTCCAAAAATCACACTTGCACACCTTAAGGGAACCTTGAAAGCTGCAGCCAGGCTAATCACGGCTCAAATAAAAGTGGTCTTATAACCCCGACCTCCAATCATTAAAACGGCTACCTTATGAGGCCAGGATTCATCTCAAAATTGCACGTATAACCCATAAAGCACTGCATTACAATGGACCCTCTTGCCAGGTCTGGAAACTGACCATATCAGGTGGAAACAGACCATCCAAAAACACAGACCTTCCTCAACTCAACCCCCAAACATTTTACAAAAAGAAAACCTAAAACAGGTCTTTCTCAGGAATGGCCCCAAAAATCAGGAAAATCTCTGTCCTGGCACTAGGATGGACAAACTGTGCTAGTGTGGACATAGTGGCAGTGTACTAAGCTGGGACTGATTCATGAATAGCCAGGTTTTGAGATGTTTCTTTGAACGTTGCTAGGTCAGTTGAGGCTCTCAAAGAGGCAGAAAGGATGTGCCATGTTTTTGCGCTCAAATAACCCAAGGGGCTCTCCTCTATGCATGCTAAGCATATTTTAAGGATGTGTGCAAGGTCTGTGGTAAAGCTTCTTAAGGACCTAATTGGAATATAAAGAATAGCATGCTTCTTAAGGTACTCAGCGCCGAGACCATGAGTGCTTTAAAAAATATCACAATGGCTTTGAACTTAATTCTTTCTTTTATTTGGAGCCAGTGCAGAAATTTAAGAATGGGAGCCATGTGAGCTCTAGGCCTAGGTCTAAGGATAACTGTGGCTGCTTAATTTTGCATTACTTGTAGTGAGATAGTCAGGTAGGCCAAGGTAAAGACGATTAGCTTAGTCCAGCCTAGACGTCACTAAAGCCTGGATCACAGTCTTCCTCGTTTCCACTGGCAGCAGAGGAAGAATTATTTTTAGCATGCGGAGTATGCCAAAACTGGAGCCAATCTGTGTTTGAATCTGGGGGCCCATGGAAAGGGCATTGTCAATGAGAATGCCCACATTTTCAATTCTTTGTTGGGCAGACTGGGAGAGAGACAGCTCTATTGGCCACCAGGTGCTCCAGTTACTCATTGCCGGTTGTCCAAACAAAATGATCTCAGATTTGTCCGGCTTGCTTTTTAACTGATTTATTTTTAGACAGTTAAATACCTTAGTGAGGCAGGATCTGATGCTGTCTCCGACAAAATCTGCTCCTTTTTCACACGTAAAGATCAGTTGTATATAATCGGCGTAGGATATGATCTTAACTCCAAAGCTGACATATATATTGAGGTGAGTGGGGCAATTTTTTAGCCCTGTGGAACCCCTACGTTCAAATATGGCATGGGAGATGCGGAACCGTATTGAAAGCCATAGAGAGGTTGAGTAGCACGAGAGCTGCCCTGCCACACTGATCGCGTTTCTCCTTAATGTATTCACTAATTTTCAATAGGGCTGATTCGGTATTGTAATTTAGCCTGATGCCAGAGTGGGAGTTATGCAGCAGGTTATTATTTTCAATATATTCAGAAAGTGCTTTATTTATGTGTTTCTATAAAACCTTAGAGAAAATCTGGAGGAGAGAGATGGGCCTGTAATTGGTCGGTCATTCTGATCTGCAGTATTTTTTTTTAAGAGAGGTTGAATTTTTGCCTGCTTTCAGATCTTTGGAAATATGCTGGAACAAAGAGATATGTTCAGCACCTTATTAACAATAGAGTTAATAGTGGAAGCTAACGGTGTTACTAGTTAGAGGGGGCAGGCATCAGTGGGGGAGTCTGATTTATGGCTGAAGAGGTAAAAAAGCGACTCCTCCAGTTGCAGTTAAGGAAACTCTAACAATAATGGGGGCTGCTCAGACCACTCAGCAGAGAGTGGGTCCTCTTTTTTGGCAGCTCCATGGGAAAGGAAGGCTGTCACTATCTTAAAAATGTCCTTACCCTCATTGTGGGCTATTTTAATTTTATTATGTAGGACATTTTTCTTGGCCTCTCTCACTTGTTTGTAGTGTACTGTTAGGGCAGTTTTATAGATCTTCCTGTCTTTAGGGGAGTAGAGTTCCTACCATTTCCTTTTGAGACCTCTACACATGGTTTTGCTGGTTCTAATAGGTTCATTTAACAAAGGAGCGGAAGGCTGAATCCTCCTGGATGGCCAAGAGGCCAATGGAGCTGCTGTATCAATGTTGGACATTAGCCAGGATTCAAGCCGGAGGGCATCATATTCTGGGTCACCCCGAAGAGCCGGGCTGGAGCATTCGAGCGCAGAAAATGTATGTAAGTCTCTGAACTATATTACTGCCTTGTTGTATGTAGTAAGGGAGCCCTATTCTCATTAGGAATTTTGAAACTTATAAGAAAATTGTTCGACCCTGTGATGGGTAGGGTGGAGTTGATCACTAATGACGTGGTGCAGAAAATCTGGTCAAGAGTGTGACTCATAATATCGTTGGGAGATGAGATCAAGTGGGACAGATTGCAGGCACTCATCATTGCAAATAAGGAGATAACTGGAGAGTCCTGGGGTTTTTCCATATGAATATTAAAATCGCCCAGAAGTAGGAGCTGATTGTATCTAATGGCCAGTGGAGTAAAGGTAGCATTAAGTGAAGAGATAAAATTGCCAAGTTCCCCCAGCGGCTTGTACAGCGGAATGCCTGCTATGCATTGATGTGGGGAGAGCGTGCAGTGAAAACCGAAGCATTCAGCCCCTTCAACCTGTCTAATATAAGAGGGATGCATTCAAACTGTTGTTTAAAGATGATGGCAACTCCACCTCCCTTCCCGATTAGTCAATCTTTCCTAAGAATTTTGTAACCTGAGGGGTGAGCTGAGGCTATAGTGGGGCTGGAAGCATCCGTTAACATTGTCTCAGTGAGGAATAGGAGGTCTGGTAGATTGTCGGACAAGAAGTTGTGAATATACAGCTGACTTTTGTAAATGCGCCCCAAAATTATGGTCGAAGATTTTGTGTAAGGTCTTTCATGCATTGAACCATAATAACATCCCTGCATCTTGGAAAGAATCCATCATTATCCCAGTTTTCAAGAAGGGCGATAGGGTTGATCCAGCCTGTTATCGACCGATCTCCCTAATAGACTCTTCTGTCAAAATCTTGGGACGGGTCATCCTGCACAAATTACAAGTCTGGCTCGATGACAAAGGGGTTCTGTCTAATGTGCAATATGGATTTAGATCCAAAAGGAGCACTTTGGATCAGTGCCTTAATTTACAACTGCTGGTGGATAAATACACTAAGGCCAAGGATGGATCTATGTACCTGGGGTTCATGGACCTTTCCTCGACTTTTGACCTTGTGAATCGCACTAAACTTTGGCAGATTTTACTTGATCTGGGTCTTGACCGCGCCCTAGTTAATCTTTTGGCGGACCTTCTTTCTGGTCTTTTGGCCTCAATTAGGGTGAATACAGAGGGGTGTTGCTCCAGTCATTTTAAATCTGAAAGGGGGGTTAGGCAGGGGTGCATCCTGGCCCCCCTTTTATTTACAGTTTACATAAATGCCCTTGATCCTGTACTTAGGGAGGCTACGCCTGACATGCCACGTATAGGGGAACTTGGAATACCGGTTCTCCTATACGCGGATGACGCTGTCCTTCTATCACGGACGGGGGTCGGGCTACAACGACTTTTAGATGCCTTCGGACTTTTCATGAAATCATTGGACCTTAAAATAAATGGTAAGAAATCCCAAATAATGATCATGGGAAGGGGCTCACGAAAGAAGAAGGTGAAAACTTTTCTTTGTTGCGAAGAGGAACTTAGTAGGGTGTCCACATTCCCATATTTGGGGATCACCTTCGAAGAGAAGGGGAACTGGGGACCGCAGATTAAAAATAGAAATAGTGCCTTCGCTAGAACTTCTTCAGCTATCATGGGCTTTAGTAGAAAATTGGGGGCTAGGCCCATTACGGCTCTAATGAACATCTACAAAGCTAAATGCCTGGCTGTAGCCACATACGGCTGCTCACTATAGGGTTATGGTGCCATAAACTGTTTACAAGTAACTGAAAAAAAATGTTTAAGATCGGTTTTATCAGTGCCTCAATCTACTCATATTTGTTCCATTCTGAGCTGGGGGTTGGTTTTGTCTCGGATATGATAAGAGTGGCTCCTTTAATTACTTGGCTGAAGACCTGGCTGAATGCTGAACTTTCTTTGAACCATTTCATTCTTAAAGATTGCCTCTTACTAGACAATACAAATAAGATCCAGTGGTTGTTGTACGTTGTTTTCCTCACCAGAAATAATAACTCGAAAGGACATTGCTCAAATCAAGGGGGCCATGACTCTGATGTCGTCCTTAGAGAGAGAGGAAATAGAGCTCAGAAAACCCACTGTAAGGGCTAATCTTATCGTTGCTAATCCCCCCGGACCTGAACTTTATCTCATTTTAGTTAATCACTCTTACCACAGGTTTCTTTTAACACGCTTCCGCCTAAATTTGATCTATTAGAATTTAGGTCACTTCCCAGTATGGAGCACCCCAGAACAGGCACCGCCTTGTACCTGTGACAATTTTTCTATGCAGGATGCAATGCATTTTTTGATGTTTTGTGGACACTATATAGAAGTGAGGAGAAAGTTTCTTGTTCCTATCCTTAAGGAGGCAGGGTTTTTTCAAGTTAAGCCCGCTCTCCTATACCTGCAGTTATTAAATAACCCTAGAGTTATTTTTCATGTTGCCAGCAACTTGGTGGGTGCCGTCCGGCTAAGGAACAGGAAAATGACAAATTGTGATTTAACTGTAATCAACTGAAGCCGAAAGTCTGCAACATAAATTATTTATGATGTGGGTTTTATTACTATGAAATCTGTGAGGAATTTGTTTACTTCCTTTTAAAATATTTATTGTGATAACTTTGTATAATGTATGTATAATGTTTATTTTATGTACCACCACCTTTCTATGATATTGAGTTATCGAAATAAAGTATTTTGACTGACTGACTGACTGATATACAGCTCCTGCTTTACTAATGACCGGGTATTAAGTAAGATGGCTATATAGTGGTTAACTATATCAGATGGGAAAATCCTTGTGATTGCAGGAGAGGCCTTGTGAGGCTCCCTGGGTAACTGAGAGAGAGCCCAATTGTGGTCAGGGCATTGAAAGTTTTCCCACTTATCTGTCTCAACCTTGGAACATTCACCTGAACATGGGGTTTTTATATTCAGCAACTTTTTGCTGTCATAATGTCTCCTTGGGCTCCTACCTTTAGTTAAAGAAGCAACATAGCCTGCGCCGGACGCCTCTGAGATGCTGATGGGCGCAGACGGGATTGCCTTCGGCACACCTCTGGTGCGTCCGCTCTGTCATCATTTTTCTGGGTGGTACTTTGCTCAACAACTAGCCTGCGCACCCTCCCCTGATCTGGCAAACAAGCAGAAGTTCAGCCAGAGCCGAGATTCTGCCCTCCACGCAAACAGCAATACAGCCGCAGCGGAACGTGGCACAATGGCAGCAAAGACAACGTGAGGGTTAAAGTGGTTTTTTTAAAGAACGGTTTTTAAAAAAATATTTAAATGAGTAGTCCTTGCAATAATAAATGTAGATTAGTCTCTCTGACAGTATTGTGGTATAACAAACAGCCCCAGGTTAAAAGAGTAGGAGAGCAACAGCAGACCCTACCACTGTCCTTGCACATACAACTCTTTTCGCAATCGTTCCTACAGGGCTGTCCCAAAAATCTACACATCGTTCTATCACTGGATGGACTCTTTCCATATCAATATGTGCCAATGTTTGTTTTGTTTTCTCACCACTTGCTTATGTAACTTATATTATACTTTGGTAAATTGCCTACTTTTTTGTAACTTACCTTCTATTGCTATTCCTGCAAATCGCTCTGTTTCCCCGAAAGTGTCTTGTTCGCACTATATAAAACTCTCAATAAATAAATAAATAAAGACTTATGCATGGTTTGCTACATCCAATGTTCGTCTCTTTATTGAAAATGGTCATGGTCCAAAGGTTACTCAGGAGGTCGTGCCTTACAGACTACAGGGAAATCAATTTAATTTCAACAAACTTAAGTAATCCATCCAGATTTTCAGGCCTCTGAACCCTCCTGGCCACTATTTGATTGGTCCTAGCTGTGCTCTGACTTTCACAAATGAGGATTTCGATGCGTGTTTATTTTGATTCACACTGCACATAAAGTACATCCTCCCTCTTTGCCTAACAAACCATTGTGATTGATAATGCTGTATTATCCACATACATCTACAGATAGTCATGTAAGACTATTCCACCTGTTTAGGAGCTGAGGTGCATTCCTAGCTACACATGAGGCCCATGGAAGCCCCCACTGTCTGGACAAAGAAGCACCATCCCTGTCTACCACATTCACACTGATATGAGTTGGTGGCACTCTAGCAGTATACAGTTATGCTCTAAGTCTGGGTAATTTGCAATTTGATGGGTATTCTCTACCCCTGTCCTTAGCTGCAGAAGTGGCTTGGGACCCGGTGAGGTCCATGGAAATCTGTATGTAGATTTCTAAATTCAGTTTAGGGCTGTGCTGCTATTTCTTGTAGCCCCACTAGTGTGACATGGACCGCAGGTCTTACGAACCTGAGTCTTACATGCACGGACCAACCAGACCATAAAAGCAAGAGGATCAAAAATGGACAGCTAAGTTTGCAGCCCAATTTGTACAGTGACAGTATGGAGGAGAGGGTACCCTGATACTGATCTGTGCTGCCGACACTCACTGCATCCACGCTCATCATAAAACAATTGGTTCATGCATTTGAAGATTGTTTTGGCCCATACCCTCTGCATTTCTGTTCCTGTACACTTGCGGGTCATGTAGGCAGCGGAGACATGTTCATTGACAGATAGAAATAAAACATTTCTTTATTGAATTGTGATAGAATTGTTCCTCAAATAAACGTATGTGGTTCTGGATATTGTCAGCATGCATATGGATGTCAATGCCATAGTTCTTAGCACTTATACATATAAGTGTACTGGATAGAGTGAAGACCCAAACACCATGCTTTAATTTAACTTTGGTGGAAATAGAGAGTAAAGGGCCAAGTTCTGTTGATGAGTGTGATTTGCTGGAAAATCAGTTGTATTTTAACTTTTATACTTTGCAGGATACTTCTAAACAGTGAAGGACCATTTTGAGATCCAATATATTGAAAACAGCAACCAATAAGGCTTTCTGTACTCAGGATCACTTTGGTTCCTTTCTTTGAGCAGCTTCTCAAGGGCAGAATCCAGATTGGAAGTTACAAAAGATGTTGCTGAGTGCCAGGAGTGGGGAGAGCTAGAAAGTTGTAACTGTTCCTACTAGCTTTAATAGTACAACATGTATGTGCATACAGGCCTGAGACGTGTTTGGCTGTTTGTTTTGTTGTGGAAGTGTAAGATGAGTGAATGAAACTTTGATGACATTTGTAATGACTAAGATGATGAATCTCTTAAAAAGGTTGATGCTGTTCACATTGCAGAACTCCATGTAATCTATAACCAGTTTTTCTATATTGATCATTGTGATGTAGAGAACTCACTGGAAATGTGTTTGTGGAACCTCAAGTTATTGGGGTCTTTAAGGGATGTAGTGATCATGCGGAAACCATCCTTGAGCATAGGGATTTTATCACTAAAGTTGGTCACAAGATATGTGCATAGCCGTTGTGAAAGCATTTCTTGGCCGCTCCCATGGAGAAGGAAACCTAGTCCCAATAAACCATGAAAAGGTTCTTTGCATAATTAGTCATTTTGATAAAGAGTGATAGCAAGTAGGACATTTTGGCTCCTGACTATGGCTGCGCTGTAAGCATTATCATGAATGCTGCACTCTACAAATCCTCAGTTGAGAAGGGCTTTTGCTGACAGCTTTCAGTGATTATGCCCTTTTATTTCAGCCAATTGACTTTTCAGAGAAATGTTTGTTTTACTTTTCAAATGAGGAACTACATCATCAATGGTAGCAGTTGTAGTTTCATAGCAGCAAAATAGGATCTCAGCTAGCTAATGCACTAGAGTATGACACTAGCTGGAAAGAGAGCATCTCTTTGAATTATGTGACAATTACTTCCATTAGTTTGAAGGAAACATTTTTATAATATTATCATTTGAACCAAGATAGAACCTAGAGCAAAGTGATGGCAATAGTCAAAGATAGAAAATAATAAAGCAAGGCTGTATCTACCTTCATCAGTGGGAACATTCATCGGGTGCACAAAATCTAATTTGTTCCTGTGGTCCACTATTTCTTATCTATGGGGCTATTAATGAAGCCCAGGATGAAGTAGCATTTAGAATCTGGTATAATGAGTTGAGTCATTGCCAAGACGCCTGGGAGACAATATCGGTCTGTGGTAGATTACTGTGTAGTCAAACAAGTCAGTGGCGTTAGTTTACAATTCAAAAGCACGTATTCAAAGACTCACAGTGGAGGCCCTTGATTTTTTTGCATGTGAGGAATGATTAGATTATTAATATTATGTCACCTCCACATCCATCATCTTAGTTCCTGAATAGTTTCCATGTTAGTGGTTGATGGTACTGCCATAACTGTTAGCCTAGTCTACTTAATATGTAGAAAGTGAAGGTCATTGTTGACTACAAACTAGTAGATATTGCTGTAATCAAAGGCACTGCTAACTGAAGATACGTCTAAAACATTCCTGTATGTTGGTCAGTGGACCAAAAATCACTAGGATGAGACTAAGGAACTGATTTACGGTTTGGCAGGTGGTCCATCATTTGTCAGGGTAACAGAGGGCATTACATTGACCACCCTAATGGATGACGACCACCAAATTTAGAGATCACTGCTGACCCACCAATGATCTCCATACCTTCAGAGACACCACAGTGGTTTCCCTGAAGGCACTAAAAGTTTGGTTGATGTCTGCTGACAGTTTTGACAACCTTCCATCAAATGTTTTCATTTTCAAAAATAGATGTTGCAGTCCCTATTTAAATGTTTCTGTTGATCACAGCCATGTTTTCTTTTATGGTGACAGACAAGAAGAAAAAGGACATTAGACTAACAGTTCTAAATAGAGTGGGCAGCCTGATGCCATTACTCCAAGGGCCAGAACTTGATCAAGCCATGGGAATAAGCTTTCCATCAAAAGAGCTAGCGCAGGCACCACAGAAGGAATCATGAGGTCATGAATCAATCTGACTACATGAATGAAATCAACTATCAATTGAATAATAAGTCATGTTACAAAGTAATCGAGGAAAATCCTATCCAGAAATTAGCCACCCGGATCAATGTAAAATTGAGTGAATGGAAAGACATGTGTTTGCTCACTGAGGATGAGTTTCAGTACTTAAGTTTTGATTTTCCAAAATTCCCTTGTATTTATATCCTGTCAAAAATTTACAAGGGTGGGCACTTTCCTCCAGGTTGACCAATAATTTCGTGGGTGGGCTCACCTACCAAAAGGTTATCGGAGTTTTTTGACCCCAGGCTTCAAAAGCATGTCCTTAACTTACCTTCCTATATCAGGGATAGTAAAGACATTCTGGTTAAATTTAAGAACATCCAGAGGTCTGATGAGCTTATGTTTGTTGCTTTCAATGTGGAGAGTTTATATAGCTGCATTCACAACAAATTTGGACTCATGGTGGTACAGCCTTTCCTAGACAAGGATGGGGCTAACCAATATGAGGACAATGAAATGATTGTCCAGATGACGGATATTATTCTAACAAACAACTTTTTTCTTCATGACAACCGCTGGTGCCAGCAAATACAGGGGGCAGCGATGGGTTCTAGGTTTTCTCCCTCTTTTGCATGCCTCTTTATGGGGTGGTATGGAAGGGAGCATGCGTGGAACAAAAGTGCCTCCCACTGGACTAAATACATAGTATTTTGGGGGAGGTACATGAACAGCATCATCTGTCTATGGTCGGGATCTGAAGAACTATTACATCAATACTTCTCCTTTCTAAATGACAATGAGTATAATGTCAAGCTCACAAGGACATTCCACAAGGAGAGGATTAACTTCCTGGACATACAATTTTAAAATGTTTAGCTTCCATTGTTTTTGAGAGACTTCTGACTCTTTATGTTGCTGCCAGTACAGTTCAATATCCGGTTTGCTTGTTTTAAATAATCATATTCTATTGTGATTTGGACATTTCAAGATGACGTCATTCTCTGCCGTTCTCATATTGCTACAATCATGTGACTTGCACCATGAAGCTGACAACGTCTAGCTCTCGAGCTTCCGGTTTAAATACTTGAACATGGTGCACGGACATGGACATTCTTGCTGGTGACTATACCATAGCTGGGGAATATGGAGGACTTGAGTGACTGTTCCAGTTTCATTCAGACATGGAATGGTGGTCATATCTATTATTATTCTTCGTAACTACTACCCATCAATAGCAGTGGGTAATTTCCACACTTCCGTCCTTTCTTCCATCCTCAAAACCGCACACTATGTGTACTTTATGCACTAGCTTGCTTCCTTAGATGTGTTACTCGTTTCTCTTGCTCCGACTGCCGAATTGAACACACTATCTGTGTAATGAGCTGAAAATCCAAACATTCTCTTCACTAACAAGGCAGTGGTTAGTTTGCGTGTCTTCAACCTTTCTTATTTTTCACCTTTTTCATCTTCCACTCAATCAATACATCATCCACACATACACACAACTACTTGCTGCATACATTAGCCATGATTATCAACTATTCTTCTATTTCATATACCTATTCAAAGTGCAGGCCTTTATCGAACATTTTTATTGTAACAAGTCCCCCAGCCGCAAACATTGTAAATTTAAACACTTGCTCCCTTTCTTGGCTTCGGTTATCAATTATTCTTCAATTTCATATTCTGATTCAAACTCAAAGCCCTTTATCAAGCCTTTTTGTTGTAACTACTGTTGTAGGAATTCTGCTCCTACATAGAAGTGTGCATAAAGACTTAGAACCTCAATGAATTACGGTGTACCAAAACTCACCTTAGTACCCAAACCCCCTACCAGACTAGCAATCAATGACTCATTGGTTCTTCGTCCTATAGCAAAAACACCAATCACTACTCAACCCAGAACATACGACTTAGATTACCTCAAGTAAGGTAGATAAAAAGAGCACTCTTTCGTTTTAATCTTACACCAGTCCAAAACAAGGAGTAAATAAACACACTTGCAAGTTTGAAATGTTTATTTCTAACACCGTAATCTCATGCACAGTACCTTAGATAATACAACCAAACATATTATCAGAAACAAGGTTGTCAGCATTGTTACTATTCATAAAATACAAAGGGAGAAAGCATCTTATATTGCTAACGGGAAACAGGTTTAAAATATACCTACATTTCACCCTCCCTACATAGCAGGTTAGTTTATAACTACAGAAGGTCTCATAGAATTACATGGACGGCCCCATACCTCTGGTACTCAGCAGTAGTGGATCACATTGAGTTCTACACAAACTGTCAAGATACCAATGTTCTCCAACTGTGTCTAACTATGCCTCCACAATGCATTATTAAACGAGACCAGTATCAGACGTAGCCACACCTGCATATGTGTTATAGGTCGAACGGGCGAGGATCATTCTGAATAACAGACACAGTATCCAAGATAACCTTATTGTTCCATGCTCTCACAATACACACTAAACTAGCGAGGCAGTTCAGAAATGTAGCATAACAAATTATTCTCATGTGAAACAAAATGCTCAGCCTTCTCTAAACAATATCAAAATTACGTGTTGTGTGCAAAGCAGAGCAGGAAAACAAAAATGGCGTGCAAGCTTCTAATGAACCCATGCTAAATTAACACAGTGTGAGTGCAAGGCTCAGCCCACGACACCCTCCCTCGAAAGAACCACGTGATATAAATGTGGGCGAACTAGGAACGCAGAGTCAAAGCCTGAAAAGCAGAGTCAAGTTCAAATTTACATAAAAAACGTGTTCGCTGTTTGATAGAAAACAGTAGCTAAATAATAAAGAATAGGTAGAAAAATCAAAGAGTCTTAATCCAACAGCGTATAAGCACAGTATGGAGCAACAGCCTCCAAGAGGAAGTCATTGTTCTCAGTTGAAAACATTTCAGCCATCCAATTCAATAGTGAGAATGAACATACATGTTCCTCAACGACGGGAGCCTCTATCACCATCGGAGGAAAACTCGGGTCATCTTCAATTTAACTGCGTGCCAAGAACTCATACGCCACTGCAAAAACATTCCAACGTCCCATTATTCCATGTGTCGCTGCTAAGGCCATAATCCCGCCGCCAGAACAGAACAAGTCATGAACCACTAAGGGGCTCATCAGCTGGTCATGATCCGCGTTGGGAGACAACGTACTGCAGAGACACAAATCCAGGGCCCTGTCGAAATCACAGCTCAGGCAATGGAAGACAGGTTGAACGCATGTGAAAAAGGAGAATTGAAATGATAATCCATAAGCTGCACTCAATGTAGCCAGAGGCAGTGCTCCGTAATAACTAAGCATTCAATTGCGGAGCAGTAACAGCTCAGAAATATTGTCGTGTGCTGGGGGATGTGCATCCATATTTAAGTAAACAAATTAATAGAAGCACACCGGCAACTAATGCGACTATTAAGAGGAATACACCAAAGATGCTGGAAAAAATAGAATGAAAAAATGCCAAATAGACATCAAATATAGTTTGAAAAGAACTCACAAGACCACTGCTTCTAACTTTAAAAAAGTAAGGTAACCCCGTAGACAAGGGCGCATCAAAGATACTCTGAATTAACTCCCCAAAATACAAAGGCACGTCTGTATTTAATAAATCATACACTTCTGTGCGGGTGTTTACTACATCAAGGACCAATGATTCTCTAGCAGATGTAAGAGCGACCTCTTTTTGAGAAAATAGCACTCTTATACAGCTCACTTGATTGATTCTTCTTTCAAGGTCGGAAACATCCAGCTGCCCATGCAGAGGAGTAAACACAACTTTTTTTAGCAAACCACACGCTCAGTTACCGTAATCATGTAACCGACGCCTGGTAACATTGCACAACAATCTACATTATTTCCAATTAAATAACTCACGTTTCCAGTAAACTGAACGATGGTATAATAGCAGGTGTCGCAGTGCCTTTCAAAACTCACAACAAATTAAGCGCATCTTGATTACAAGAGCCATGCAATTGTATGTGCCTACAATTTAAGGAGTGATTTGGTGCTATTGTGCAATCCTCGCCATTCACATAGACTTCTTTTCCCTCCCTCGGACATCTATATGTAAATGATAATAACCAAGCTTAATGGGCATAAGCACTGCCTAAACATCCATATCTGCCTATAGCATAGTATTACATGCAAACCTCAAACTTAAACAGGCTAAAAAGTAACGTTATGATACCGCGGATAGGCCACACAGCTAAATCGGATTTCCAATGACTGACCACTTCTAAACATTCTCATAGCGCGCCCTAAGCTCTGATTTGACAGTGAGAGAGTGATCGCACCATAGTTTGTACTGCTAATCATTCTCAGCATACGCCACAAATACGCTTTCACATTACATGTCGCATGACCCCAGGACACTCCCCACGCCGCACGGCTCCACAGCTGCGAGAGCGTCTCTGCCCTCGGCGCCGCAGGTTCGCCCCTGGCCTCGGTGTCCCCCTGACGCTACCTTACCTTTTTTGTCCCGCTGTGGCCCACGCTTGGGATTTGATCTGTTTTTTTTCTGTAATTTAGGCGTTTTTTTTATCCTCCTATTTCTGTTGTACTTCTGCCCTCTGGTGTGCCTCCCCCACCTCCGCTTCCCGCCGCTGCTCCCTCGCGGCCCTGCCTCCTTTTCTTTGTGTCCTCCGCCCATTGGAAGCCATGCCCCCACCTCCCAGCTGCTCCTCCCTCCCACTTCGCCTCATGTGGAGGCCGCACGGGGGCCGCGCAGTGGACGTGCGCAGCGGGCACGCTGCTGGCGCGCCTTTGTCGTGCCAAAGGCCAGCCCATCTATGCCCGTCCACGCCTGGACCGCGCACAGCGCCAGGACCCCTGGCCCTCGACGATGCCAGCCCACCCGACGGACTTACGACAACGCCACCCTCCAAGCACTCAACGCCGCCAGGAACCCCGCCTGCTACTGAGCCATCCCAAAACGCACCCACGGACCCTTCACCTGCCAATCCTGCAAATTCACCTGCCTCCTGCACCGCTCCCACCAAGCCAGGCACCAGCAACACTCACCTCAAGTGCATCCTGCTCAACACCCGCTCCGTCCACAGACATGCTTTCGAACTCTGGAACCTCCTCGACACAACATCACCAGACGTCACCTTCCTCACAGAAACCTCAGCCCCCGACATCGCCATAGCCATCCCGGATGGCTACAAGATCACCCGGAGGGACCGCGTTAACCTAACCAGAGGAGGCATCACCATCATCCATAGAAACACCATCCGAATCACAACCAACTCTGACAACACCCTCACCGCCGCCGAGCACCTTCACTTCCAGATACACACCGACCCAAAGACCACCCTCAGAGGCACTCTCATCTACAGACCCCTGGGACCACACACACAATTCAGCGAAGCCATCGCAGACTTCATCAGCCAGCACGCCCTAACCTCCTCAGACTACATCCTGCTAGGGGACCTCAACTTCCACCTGGAGAACAACAATGACAGCAACACCGCCACCCTGCTGGACAACCTCGCCAACCTCGGACTCAAGCAACTGGTGAACACCCCCACCCACTACACCAGCCACACGCTTGACCCCGTCTTATCCAGCGAGCACATCTCCTTCAGCTACTCCACCACACTACACTGGACAGATCACAGCTGCGTCCACTTCACCTTCAGGAGAACCACGACCCACCACCACCCGCAACAGGTTCCCCGCAGAAGCTCGAGCAAGATCACCACCAACACGCTCACCACCTCCCTCAGCCAGAACAACCCGACAAGATGACGGACCCCAACAAAGCAGCCCGCAACCTCACACAGTGGCTCACCAACTGCACCTACAACCTCGCACCACTGAAGAACCCTCCCAGTAGACCCGTAGCAAGAAAGCCTCTTGGTTCACCAATGACCTCAAAAACTCCAAGAAAAACTGCCACACCCTCAAGAAAGCCTGGCGCCATGACCAGACAACAGAAAATATGACAGCCCTCAAGAATGCCACCCGCAAACACCACTCGCTGATCCGCACCACCAAAAGGACAACATTCAGAGAACGACTGGACAGCAACACCCACAACAGCAAAGAACTCTTCAGCATCGTTAAAGAGCTCTCCAACCCCAGCGCCTGCAACAACATCACACCCTCGCAAAACCTCTGCGACTGACTCGCCTCTTTTTTTCACCGCAAGATCGCCGACATACACAACAGCTTCAGTGCACAGACCACGCACCCAACCACTGAACCAATGAGCCACACCCCCACCCTCTGTGCCTGGACCTCGGTCAGCACCGAAGACACCACCCGCATGATGAACACCATCCACTCCGGCTCTCCAACTGACCCCTATCCACACCACATCTTTAACAAAGCTGACTCCATCATCGCACCCCAACTCCGGGACATCATTAACAGCTCCTTCGCATCCGCCACCTTCCCGGAGAGCTGGAAACATGCCGAGCTGAGCGCCCTCCTGAAGAAACCCACCACTGACCCCACAGACCTCAAGAACATCCGCCCCATCTCGCTCCTCCCTTTTCCTGCCAAAGTCATTGAGAAGACCGTCAACAAACAACTCACCGCCTTCCTCGAGACAAACGGATCCCTCGACCCCTCGCAGTCCAGTTTCCGAGCAAACCAGAGCACCGAGACCGCACTCATCGCAGCTACTGACGACATCAGGTCCCTGCTCTACAACGGGGAAACAGCTGCCCTCATCCTCCTGGACCTCTCAGCAGCCTTCGACACCGTATGCCACCACACCTTGATACAGCGCCTCAGCAACACCGGCATCAGCCTTGGAGTAGATCATCTCGTTCCTCGTCGGAAGCACCCAGAGAGTCCGCCTCCCCCCGTTCCGCTCCATGGCCACCGAAGTCATCTGCAGCGTTCCGCAAGGATCCTCGCTCAGCCCCACCCTCTTCAATGTTTACATGAGCCCCCTCTCAGCCATTGCACACCAACACAACCTCAATATCATCTCCTACTCTGACGACACCCAGCTGATCCTCTCCCTCACCAACGACCCCGCCATCACCAGAACCAGCCTCCACGAAGGAATGAATGACGTCGCGGAATGGATGAAGCTCAGCCATCTGAAACTGAACTCAGACAAGACGGAAGTCCTCATCCTGGGACCATCCCCCTCTGCCTGGGATGACTCCTGGTGGCCTCCGGCCCTAAGCACCGCCCCCAATCCAACAGACCGTGCACGCAACCTGAGCTTCATCCTGGACTCCTCCTTCACGATGACCAAGCAAGCCAACGCCGTCTCATCATTCTGCTTCAACACCCTGCGCATGCTCGTAAAAAGATCTTCAGGTGAATCCCTACCGAAACCAGGAAGACGGTCACTCAGGCCCTCATCACCAGCCGTCTGGACTACGGGAACACCCTCTACCCTGAAACCACAGCCAAACTCCAGAAAAGACTCCAGCGCATACAGAACGCTTCGGCACGACTCATCCTGGACATCCCCCGTCACAGCCACATCTCTGCCCATCTGAAAGACCTGCACAGGCTCCCCTTCAGCAAGAGGATCACGTTCAGACTCCTCACCCACGCACACAAGGCTCTCCACGACATGGGCCCCAAATACCTCAACAGCCGCCTTACATTCTACACACCCACCCGCCAGCTCCGATCCGCCAGCCACGCCCTCCCCTCCGTCCCACGAATTCGCAAAGCCACCGCCGGAGGAAGATCATTCCCCTACCTGGCGGTCAAGACATGGAACTCCCTCCCCACCCACCTACGGCTGACCCAGGACCACCTCTCCTTCAGGAAACAACTCAAGACCTGGCTGTTCGAGCAGTAGAGACTCCCACCCCCCTCCCAGCTCCTTGAGACCCTAGCGGGTTAGTAGCGCGCTTTACAAATTTCATTGATTGATTGATTGATTAATTGATGAAAGCTTCAGTGTGACGTCATGTACTGCGCCCGGTACGCAAAGATGCAAATGTTTTTAATTGTTTAAAAACATATATTTATGTATTTATTGAACATACTAACAGAACACAGTATCTAGGATAATTATGAAAACATTTTTTTTAAAGTTCCAATAATCCTACATTACCTTTAAAAGCAATTACACCAATCGCGGTGAAACATCATGTATAATAATACATAATACTGATGTATTAGTCCTCTTTCTACCTCCATGACTAAGTATGACACGTGATGGGTATTTAAATAAGAAAAAATGGCGCGTCAGTGTACCACTGACAAAGGCTGTTACCGAAACGTGTCTGGTGCTCAGAGGGTCTGAAATAAAACCTTGATCCTCCTCCCGAGAGTGCTGTCTCTTCTTTTGCAAGACAAGAAGGTAGTAGCTTCGATATATATATGTATATATATATATATATATATATATATATATATATATATATATATATATATTTATATTTATATATATATATATATATATATATATATATATATATATATATATATATATATATATATATATATATATATATACACACACATGTTTTGTGGGCTGTCTAGCAACTTGAATACGTTCAGTGTGACCCTTCGAAACAGAATCCTAATGTGTGCCATTTCAATGTCCTAACGGAGTCATTTCTGGTGCGTCTTCCACTCAACAGTACTTTGCTCTTTCTAGATTCCAGTGGAACATAAATGGTGGCAAGTGCAGGAAGTAGATGCACAGGACAATACATCGAATGCGACAGGGATTGAGGTGCTGAACGTGGGGTCAGCCATTGGGAGCATTGTTTATAACTGTACAGACGAAAAGCTGATGATCTGAGTTTGACAGACATGGTGCTCCATCATGTTTGTGATGCAGTACCCAATCCACCAAACTCTGTATTGGGCCCTACTTTAATTGGTGAGCCTTAATGTCTGGATGGGCCAAATAGTAAAATCCAGTCAAAGTGACATAGAAAACCAGGTGTGGGTTTTAATAATTAACACAGTCCATGTCAGAATCACATTCTTTACCAAGACTGGTTGATGTTACTTCACTGCCAATCCCCCACAACATCTGTCAATATTAATTGATTTTGACTACAGGACAGCTGAGCCATAGTGAAAGATGGCTTGGTGGTGCCAGACATAGCCATGGCAATGCAATCACCCCATGCTGATGTCTATGTTCCTCATCTGGGCCTTACTGATTCACCTGCTAGAGACAGTGGCTGGCTGAGACTACTGCTGGCTCAGGAAAAGCCAAAGAATTTTCAAGGCCCGAGGCATAATGAAATCCCTAAAAGGAGCTTCCTGAACCAAAAAAGAGGACTCCAAAAAGTTTACTTGCTTATACCAATCATGCTCCTGATGTTGGCTGTGAGACGTTGGCCTGTTATATGCTGTCCACAAGTTAAAGTGGGCACCCTTTACCAGCCCAAATGACCCTTATGGTGATTAGGTTAAAGATAACCTTTATGAAAGCTATACTAGTGATAGCTATGGAGAGCAGCCTTCAGGCTAAGTCTTGAGGGAATGTAAAGCAGCTTGTTTCACCAGTTCAGAACCTCCTGAATAATCAAATGAAAGGAGAACCACAAAAGTGTTATATAATATATACGTATTTATTACAAAACACTCTCTACTAACCTCTTTATGAGATTAGAGCAAAAGGCACACAATACTTAATCAATAGAATGACAGTAAATAGAACAATACAAATCAGGCTCCAGGGGGAGACCGTACCATATACTCAAAAAATGGTATAACTACAACAACTTCACTAGACACAGCAACTAGAACACGTAGAATTTCTGGGACCCCAAGGAACCACCCAAAGGAGTGACACAGGGAGCCCACGGAGGGCGGGTGCAGTGTGAGCACACAGACGCGTGTTCCGTACAACTCTATGGGAAAGTCGTGGTTGGAAAATAACAGTTTGAAGACACTTCGGAGAGGACTTCAAGCAAACCCTTTGGAACATAGAAGGTTCTAAGGCCAGCACCCTTGTAAGTACCAAGGTACCCTTGTTACCTAGCCCAAGGGAGCCTGGTGCATAGGGGTCAAGTGGTGTCAGAAACCTTTGTCATTTTCAATAGTGTGATGCAAAGAAGTGCTGCTGCCAGGAAGATGAAAAGTGTCCAGTGGAATCCAAGCCTGGATCCGAGGTGAGAAGAACCTGAAAGCAGAGGGAACAGAGTCTGAGTCACTTCATGGGGACCAGGGGCTTAGCAGACAAATGCCCACGGATGTTGGGTGCTTTCGGTGTAAAGATTGGATGCTTGACTCTGCAGCCAAGGGACCAGGACAGATTGACGATGACCAATGTCCAGAGGTGAGCTGTCCCACAAAGGATTTCGAGTGTTGAGTAAGCATGAGCGGATTTTGCGGATTGGCAATCCGCGAATTTTGCGGATTTGCGGATTCGCAATCCGCAAAATCCGCGAATTCCCGCGAATTTGCGGATTTTTTTTTTTTTTGTGTTCGCCCGTGTTTCTGCCAGTTCGCGAGGGTTTTTACAATTTCGCAATTTGCGAACTTACCTGTCGGGTCGCAAGTTTTGCGAACTTGTTGTTTCTACGTGTCCAGCCTGTTTGGGACACTCTTCTTCATCACTGCCACTCTCTGTCACCACTGCCACTCTCTGACTACTCATGCCACCCTCTGGCCCACCCATGCCACCCTCTGTTTCATCACTACACCCTCTGGTTGTCCAGTGTACATTATTTTCGGCAAAGCAAAGCACACCTTCCCTGCCTCAAGTGACCTGAATTAATTTGGGGCTGATTAATGTGTCACAGAATATTTTTTTAGCTGGCACCTGCTTCCTTAGTGCGCCCTGATTAGTGATCTTTTGCACTTGCTAAGTGCTTTCATTGTTGCAAAATTAGTTACAACACCTGCCCTGCCCCAACTGACAATAATGAATTAGGGGCTGATTAATGGATTTTAACTTCCAGCCTGGCTCCTGCTTGTCTCCCTTAGCTGTAATTCAGGACCTTTGTGGCATATGTGTAACTATTCTGAGGTTCAGAGCAGGGTCACATAATAGTTTCAACTGGCAACTGAACTCTGGAGGGGCCCCTCAGGAAGCCCTACAGGAAATGGCTACTAATGATGTGCCTGAACTTTTGAACCTGGTAAGTAGTTACTTTCAGTTTTGCCAAGATCGTATTTCTGCAATTTCGCACTTATTCGCGGGGCGCGAACTCACGCTAACAGTGCGAGCAGCGCGAGCAAAATCCGCTGCTCGCGGATTTGCGGATTTTGCGGGAAATTCGCAAATCTCGCGGATTGCGGATTTCCCGAAAATCCGCAAAATCCGCGAGCGGAACGGATTTTCCGCCCACACCTAGTGTTGAGGGGTCAGTGTCTGAATTGAACACCAACAGGCCTTGGCAAATGCAACCCATGCGAGCAAAGAAAACAAGTTATGGTGAGTACCAGCAAGGTCCAGGAGACTCTCCAAGCTGGGGGGAGTGAGGGCATATCTGCAGCAACCAGGAAAGCCCATGAGAATCAAAGTTACACTCGCAGGGACCCACGGGCCAACGGACCAGGATTTGAGAAAGGGACCTCGAGCTGAATAACGAAGTACAGGCCCACGGAGCACTCGTGGAGTGGAGGCCAGAACTCTTTGGTGGAAATAGTGCTCAAGGTCAGGACTACACATAGCTCAATGCACAGCCTCAGGGATTGCCAAAAAGCATTTGCTGCTGCAAAAGTACATAGGGGTTTCAGGTTGCACGGTCCCCATGAGGGAATCTGGTCTCAGGATTTCTGAGACAGCAGATCAACCTCAGAGATGCTTGGGAATCCACCTCTTGTTTTGCAGAAATCTTTGGAGTCCTCAGGATCTCGGGAGATGCAAACTGGTCAGATGCGCAAAGGTGCCTGCTGCTGCAGTGGAGTAACTCCTTTACTCCAAGGGAGATTCTTCTGTCATTGACATAGACCATTGAAGTACTTGGTTTCTGCTTGCAGAGTTTAGTCCAGGTAAAATCTAAAGTCCTGCAGTCAGGTTTCCTACTTTATACCCAAGGAAGGGGTTGGTCAAACTCTGGGAATCCTCCTAGGGCATACACAGGGCAGAGGGGTGACTACACCCATGTCCTTTGTTTAGTTTCACACCAGAGCAGGAGCAAATGGCTCATGCAGCCAGTTTGAACTGGACTATGCACAGGGACACCAAATGTGCCCCCAGTGCAGACTCTCTGGCACTCTCAGAGCGTACCCAACCAGCCCTAATACACTAAAGCCTGTCTGAGAGGTGGTCACACCTCTCTGTGATAGGAAACCTATTGTCAGGCCTTCCCCTGCTCGAGCTTAGCTTAGCAGCAGGAGGGCAGACTTGTGTCTGTGTCTGGCAGGATCCATTTTGTGCTTCCCAGGTTGAGAAAGCTGGTACCTGGTAGACCAGTGACCCACAGTAGTTGTTCTAGAAAGGAGGAATCATACCTCCCACACAAGTTACTAGTGTGGAGGTATGATTCGAAGGTGTTTGACACCAAACATGACATGTTTCTAAGCAGCCCTTTTAAAGGTAGCATTTACCACGAGGTTATAATGCACTTAAGTATATATGGTTTGACTGCATCACAGACAACCCCGGAGAATAGATTCTGTAGGCTGCAGAGAGGATCTGCTCATGCAGGGGCACCCTCTCACACAAAACCCAGCACCCTGCCTTTGTGATGGATAAGTCCTGCCATAGGGGTGACTGATTGGTTTATATGTGCAGTGATTTAGAATAGATATAGGTAAACTACATCTAAGTAGGGGGTCCATGCACCACCTTACACAGGCTGCAGTAGCAGACCTGTGGTGCCATTTTGAATGGTCTCTCAGAGTGGCACAATACATACTGCAGCCCCTGGGAGACCCCTTGGGGTACCTATGCCCTGGGTACATGGTGTACCATATACTAGGGACTGATAAGGTTACCCCAGTATCCAATCTGGAGTGTACCTAAAGTACATGTAATCAATTTATAGGAGAAAACAGATAGACTGGGGTCCTGGATAGCAGGATCCCAGTCAGTCTAAGTCAAAAACAGTGATACATTAGCAAAAAAGGGGGGTAATCATAAGAGGCAGATCCTACATTGGCGAGGGAGTCTCTAGGAGCCAAGAAGAGCTTGAACACCCCCTGGTAAGTAATCTTAGGGTTGAATTAAATCAGGGGAAAGGTCAGCACTAGAGAAAAAGCATTTTAAAAATGCCTTTAAGTCAGCATTTCACATTTAAATTAAAAGAGCTCTAAACCAACATCAATCTGATGAAATTAAATCAATTCAAATGAAGAATATAAAGAACTTTCACAAATTATTATGACGTGAAAATAGCTAACATTAGAAATACCCTTTGAGCACAAATGTTCACAATATTCATATAAGTGCACGCTTTTCTAATGTAATTTTGTAATTATTATTTTCAAAATTTCATAAACTAAACAAGCTCTAGCATCACTGTACAAAAATTCAAGCTTGTACTTAATTTCTACACATTTTTGCACCGTCTTTTCTAACTGTTGCATTCTCAGCAGAGATCATAAAAACACTAGGCCACTTCACTTAACATCATCATTTTTATCAACATACGTTGATAAGCAATACGTGCATTAGAAGTTCATTATTATATATTAGTATTGTCTTATAAATGTGTTTTCTTCACCTCATGTTTTATAGCATGTTTTTATGGTGCTTATACTACACTTGTCTCTGTTTCATGTATCACTGTGAATAATGTGGTCAATGCGTACTTTCAACTTTTTAAGTCTTCTATTAATAAGCATGTCACGTATTTTGATTTTTAAAATCATGCTGCATCAGCTCCTTAATTTGCTCAGATGTACTTGCTCTTCCTATTACTCTATGAAAGGTATGTAGCTGGAACATGAACAGGCTACAGTGCTCCCTTAAATTGGACAACTTTGGTTTGCTTTTTGATTATTCTTTAATTATTTGTTCACAATAAATGTGTTTAACAAAAGATTTTGACGGAGTAAATTATTTTGTTTACTGTTTCCCTGACACACCTTCAGCTAGAGGCCATCCAATGAGAGGGTGGGGGAAGGAATATCAATTTTGTTAAGATTCTCTTTCCCTAGGAGATTCTCACAACTATTTTTGTGAGATCCTCACAACTATTAGCTTCTTTACCACATGCTATGGTTGTCTATTTTACCTTTCGGGAACAGATGATCTTTTGAATGAGTTTGTATTGCGTAATGTGTATTGTAGTTGCACTACAAATTTAGTTACTTTTCAGTATAATCTACAAGTGGCTTTTCTGAAATTGTTGACCAGCTCCCTCATCAGTATTATTTATTGCAGGAGATTTTAACTCAAGACCCATATCTCTAGCTTATTGGAACTAGAATCCAATAAGGCCCTAAGCCCTGTGTTCACTCCATGCAACTGTTACTGTGGGATTTGGAGCTACATTTGGCTCTAATGAATGGAAGATTTCATAAATTGACTTCCAATAATTTCACTTGCAAAGAGGCTCAAAATGTGTTCAGCATATTACGTGTTTGTTCAATATTCTGGGACTAAGGATTTTCTTTAGCTCACAGTGGATGGATATTCTGCCACAAAGGTGAAGGATATCCCCTGTCTGAAATATACATCCCATTATATCCGATGGGATTCATATTTCAGCGGATGGCATATCTGTCACCGTTGTGGCGGAGCAACCCATCCCCAGAGATCTAAATCAGGCCCTAAGTTTGTTTTAAACTTTGAAATATGCTCTATTGAATCACAAAAATCAGTAACACATAAAAGGCCTAAAAATATAACAATGCATGGAATATCTTTTGAACAAAATATAGTAGGCAAATAATCATAGTAGAAAGCCGTTTACATTTTGGGACAATAAGGGAAGGGAGAGAGGGGGAAGGAAAATAGGGGGTATAAAATATAATAATAATCATAATCACTAAATGAATGTAAACACTAAATACATGTTAACGCTATTCTCCTTAACAACGTAGAAAAAATGTAAAGAGCAAGTAACTGTTGAATAAAAATTACAGCAAATTAGAAGAAGAGGAAAGATAGAACAAAGAGGAAGGAATTCAAGGGGGCTGGAAATTTTTTGAACGATAATGAGAAACATTTTTGACAGAAATCATATTTAAATAAGTAGTTAATGGTAACCAAAATACATCTCTATTTACATGTGGATTGCATTGGAAGGCATTAGCAACATCTAACCTATAATATTACTAAACAGTATTCCACCATGGCTTAATTGAAAGTTTGATCAAACATTTCCACTTTACCGTAATTTTTTTAAATGTTAAAGCCAACATTGGGTCGAATAATCCTCTTTCATAAAAATGTAAAGGAATGGATTCTGATTAACTTCCCATAAAGAGAAGAATATTGGACATAGGAGTTTGATTCTGAAAAAACGTTGATACATGAGCCCAGATTTGTGACCAAAAAGAAATAAGAGGGGGGCTTGAGAAAAGGAGAAGTGATGGGTCTGCTGATGGGAAGTCACAGGACCAACATTTCCTATTGTGTGTGTGTGTGAAATTAGTTATAGAAATGGGAGTGAGATATGGTCTATGATATAGATAAAACATAGATTGAGTGGTGGAGGCGGATCGTGAGATCCTCAGCGACCGAGCCCAAATCTCATTGCAGATATCAGTGCTCCACTGAAATTCCGATTCCTAAGCAAGTTCCACCTTAGTTTTGTCTCGTTATGGATTTGTAGTGTAAAATAATTTATAGATTAAGGAGGCTTTTGGAGTTAATGGTAGGATTTTAAGAAATGAATTTGAAGTAATTGAAGCCTCATCTGAAGGAAGGGAATTAAAAATACTCAGAAGTATTTCCATAAGCATGGAAAATGTATATAAGAAAGAGCGAAGACAGTTAAATTTAGTTTGAAAATCGAGAAAAGAACAAGGAGAAGTGGCATCAAATAAATCAGTAACCCAGGTAATTCCCTTTATTCTCCTTAAAGCCCAGTACAAAGGTCTGTTATTTGTAGTTATAAGACAATTAGGCTACAAAGGAGAATGTAAAAAAGCATTTCTGGATATTAATATTGGTTGAAGATGGGGACGTAACAAAGAGCAAGTGTGTTTAAATAATGGAAGGGATTTAAGAGTATTTTTGCCATGGAAAGAAAGAACTTCCTTAGATGAGAAGGAGTAAATAAACAATGTTCTATATTAACCAAAATAGGAGCAAAAGGAGAATGTTCTGTAAGAAGCCAATGCAAGGCTTGCTTAAGCTAAAAGCTTTATGATATAGTCGAAGTCTGGAAAATTTACCCCATCCACAATTCTCGGTTTTCTAAGATTTAATAAGGAAATTCTGGATTGTTTATTTCTCCATAGAAATTTGGAAAGATGAGAATCTATTTTCTTAAAGAATGTGACAGGGATATGTAAAGGAATCATTGAAAAGTAATACAATAAAATAGCAGTAATCATCATAATAATGGAGTCAAGACGACCCCACCAAGAGAGAAAGAGAGAATTCCAGGATGAGGAAAGTTTGGGAATATGATCTAAAGCTATATCCATGTTTAATTTAACTGAATCAGTAATAGAGTTAGAAAACCAAATAACAAGATATTTGATTTTAGAACTATTCCAATGAAAGCCAGAGGATTCAAATTGCTGTTTGAGGCAAAATTTTGTAATTGGTAGAACTTCAGTTTTATCAGAATTGATTTTATATCCTGATACCGCAGAGAAATCATCGATTTCTTGTAATAATGAAGGAATTGAAGAATCTGGATTTGAAATAAAAACAAAATATCATCAGCATAAGCAGATAATTTCAGATGATGATCTCCTTACGGAAAACCTTAAATTGAAGTATTTTGACGAATACAAGAAAGGAAAGGTTCAAGAGAGAGAACAAACCAAAGGAAGAATAATGGCCAGCCTTGCCTAACACCTCGATGGAGCGGAAAAAGCTGCTAAATTTGGCAATTTACAATGGTAGAAGCAGAAGGAGTAGATTAGAGAAGAGATATAAGTGAGATGAATTTAGTACCAAAACCATGCCATCAGAGAGATTGAAATAGAAAGGACCAATCTACTCTATCAAAAGCTTTTTCTGCGTTATTAGCAAGAAGTGAGCCCACTGTATTGCGGCCACCATAGTATCTGGTGCTACTATGAAGCATAGTGAAGGGAGCACCATTGGTAGAAACTTTGTTAAATTCCATCTTAGCGCGAATAAGTTGTTGTAGAGTAGAGTCTGATGAAGAAGTATAAAACTGATGTTCTAATTGTTGAACGGAAGATAACAGAGCTTTATGCTTATTGGAGGATAATTTCTTTTTCTTAGAAACATAGCATATAATAAAACCGCAAGCAGTACCTTTAAAACTATCCCATACCATAGCAGGAGACGTAGATGTGTCTTCATTAATGGAGAAGAATTCTTCAGCAAAAGAGGTGAAAGAAGAGGAGAAAACTGGATCCTGTAAAAGATAATTATTAAACCTCCATCCAGACATTTTGGAGTAAGGAGGAAGTAAATCAAAGTCAGCAATTACCGGAGCATGATCCGAAATCAAAATGGGCCCAATCGAGGAGTAAATAAGGTTTTAGGCCAGAGGTTTGGCAGGAAAAATATAATCAATCCTGGATAGGGAGCCATGTGGAGGGGAGAAAAAGGAAAATTCTGATTGGTCTGGATTGCATATCCTCCAGGCATCTACCAATTGAGTCTGTGTGATGGTGTTAAGAAATTGCTTGTGAGTTTTGAGGGGGATGAAATGTACCTGAGAATGGCGATTAAAAACAGTGATAGTGATGGAGCAAGGTTTCATGCGTAAAGAAACTTGCTCGGATTCAGCCCTCTCTAAATAACATGTAACATATTAATCAACATGTTTTGTATCATTAATAATTACACCACACAACATTTTTGTATCTAGGGAAATCTTTTCTATGTGCTTTTAATAACAGTAACCCGAGTGTCCTAAAATGGCCGCTGAAAACGCGGGAACTTTTCTGCGCATGTCTCTGCCACATCTACGTGGTATGACGTCTTTAGCTTTTGGTGGGAAATCTTTGCAGCTGAGCACTAGTGCCAAGATGGCTGCTTCATGTTTCACACACTAATGCATATGCTTCTGCTTGAACAAAATTGTGTTTGTTCTGCTTAACCATTAATGCTTTAGTTAAAATAAAGTAAGGGGAATAGAGTAGAAATAAGTGGTATACAGTACATTCATTTATTTTTGAATATTTTAATATGTTTCTTTTTGACTTTTCTGTTAGCTCGTATTTGGGCCTTTAGGGTGCTTACAAACTCCATCTTGAAAGAGCTGGATCTGCACAGAGGAACTCAAAAATCCCTGAAGCATTGGCATTGAAACACAGCCAATGCAATATACATAGGAATATGAACATTTGACCCCAGGAGAGGAAAAGACTGAATGACTATTATACTTTGTATATGTTTTTGCAACAAATATTGCCGGGTGGAATAAAGTACATGGGAAAGTAAATTTATGGGTGCAAACATTGATCAACGTTATAGAAACGAGAATAATTTGACATTGGTATTGTGTGATGGCCTCTCTTTGCCTTTCTGACCAAACAAATGAAGGGAATACACAAATTTGCAACACTGGGGGGTGGTACATTGCCCCAGAAAATAGTATAACTAAGGTAGACTTAGTTAGTTAGAGTGTACAATTTGTCACAGACCTGTCTGACCCAACGTATGCTGAAGGAGAATCGAGAGCAGAGTTCTAGTGGAGCACTCTGTCAGAAGAATCAGGAGTTTGCTGAGGGAGAAGATTTGAGGACCTAGTCGGGTCCAAGTGTCAGCTGCAGAGAGGGGTGTGACACTGGCGTTGCACTTAGCTGAGGTTACCTGTCCTGTCCATATCTGCACCTTTCCTGTCCTGTTGGCACCTGATCTGTGGGGAGCCCTATTCCTCTTTTGTCCCAGCCTGTGGCCAGGGTTGGTCCTCGCACCATTCTAGGTAAATATAATCTAGGTGGGTGTGTCCTTGGGCTGTTTCCCTTTTTCACCCTTCCCAGGTACCAATGTCTAAAAGGTCCTCTTTGAATAATTGCAGAACTATTGTTCTAATAATTATTTTCCTAATTGAAAGAATTTCAATCTTAGTTGTATGGTTTATAATTCACACAATATTGCATAGATAAAAAAGTTTAAAACTTTCTCCTGAGGCAGTGGTTATTTCATTAAAGTTAATGTTTATAATACTACCTCATATTCTGACTTCCTTTTACGATCCCTAGGACTTAGGGTACAGGTATCAAGGACTTAGTAAATTATGGTGTACAGGTATAAGTCCTAAAGTAAATAAAAATTCTGATAGGTAGGAAGTTAAGACAGGATTAGCTGTTCAAGGTGTGAATGTTTTATGGGCCCAGGTGAATACGTTAAAACTGAGCTGGTAATCCCGCGCGCCATCAATAGGTATATTATTAATTAATAGTTTAACTAGAATATATATCGACCATCGGAGTCAATATCCTGTGTAACAACAGTGCATTTCACCTTTTTATGGCATAGAATAACAACTCAATTCTTTTTTGTATTTGTGGGGGAAATCAATACTGAACCAACTCAATTATGCTTAAATTTAGTAGCTTCAGCCTCAGATAAATGAGTTTCTTCTAACAGGACTAAACCTGGTTTATATGAGGCTAAATGTGAAAGAATGTGTTGCCTTTTTACAGGATTATTAAAACCTCCTACATTCCATGTGATAACTCTGAATAAAAAAGATTAACATCAGATAACAACAGTATAAAATTGAGAGAAATAATGCAAATGAGTATAAAGAAGAACGATGAGTACATGACAGATCAAAAGAATGATATGCAGGAAAAAGGGTAATATAAGAGGAGTAAAAGAAGTTACATAAGAAAAATGGAGAATAAAGAAGAATTAGGAAAATAGCAAAGTCTTTTTGAGTTTGAAGATGGAGAAACAAAGAACAATAGGGAAAAAGAAGACATAGTGTAAAGTAGGAAGAATCAGACATGGAAAGAAAAGGAAAGAGTAAATCCATCAGGAAAAAGGAAGAAAGAAGGAAAAGAGGGAAAACGAAAGAGAGAGGAAAAACAAGGAGAGACATTACATATCCAAAAAGGATGACAGAGAATAACATACCTAAGGGGAACAAGGAAAAGACAGTGGGGCAGGGGCATGACAAGAGGAAACACCTCAACCTGGGAAGTCCAGATCCCATCAGTAAAAGGAGGAAATAGGGAACGAACCATACAAATTGAAGAAACATAAACGGACTTGTATGAATAAACAAAAAAGACAATTAACATTCGAATAATACATAGAGAGTTACATGGCTAGCTAACAAATGTCAAGAAATATGATAAACATGAACGACAAATGCTGCTTTAAATTAATAATTGCAATAAGAAGTGAACTATAAATAGAACATTACGAAATCTATAGAAGGAACGTCAAAAAACAAAACTGTGTCATGACCAGAGGGAGTTACTGAAAATGAGTACTTTAAATGAACAGGAGAATCAACCATTGGAAGAACTGGCAGTGTCCATATCACTAGTAGTGCTGGAATGGATACATTTTCTGAGTTCTGCAGGATCCTGAAAGGACCGAGTCTGGTTTTGGTAAGTAACCATAAAAATGTAGGGATGAAAAAGACCATATCGAGCGCTAAGAGATAGTAGAGGGGCTCGAAGATTAAGGAACTCCTTTCTTCTGGCTGCTGTAACATTAGAAACATCTCGAGAAAGATATACCCTTTGACCAAGTCAAGATATTTGTCATTTGGCTCGAGCTGCTGAGAGAATTGAAAGTAAGTCAGTAAATTAAAAAAATATATATAATGACTCCCATTGGCCGGAGACGAAGAACTTGAAGCACGGGGACCCAGTCTGTGGGCTCTCTGAATATTAAGAGAAGTGGATGAAGGCACATCCAAGTGTTTCGGCAAGAAGGAGGAAAAGAAAGAGACAGGGTTATCACCTTCAAGGGTTTCAGGAAGTCCATAAATATGTAGATTGTTCCTCCTATTTCTGTTTTTCAAATCCTCCGTATGTTGTTGAAGATGACAAATCTCTTGTTCTAAAGAAGAAAGCCTGTGAGAGTTGTCTTGTACCACTGAAAGTTGCTGTTCCACTGAAGATACTCTGTTTTCCATGGGAGGCCATTTCTCCTCCAGCACTTGCATTTTACTGATGGTTTCCATTACAAAAGGGCATAAAGTGCAAACTTCCTCCAACAATATCTCCAAGGAAATAGGGGATGATGACTTGTCAGGAGATGAAGGATCTTGGTTTAGGCGTTTAGAAGATGAGGAAGGGGGTGAAGTTTTTGTAGATTGTGTGGAGGAGGGACGGTTGGAAGCAACACCTGCCATCATTTCCTCAGTAAGGGATGAGAATATTGAAGACGGGACTGTTGTTGACGAAGAGAAATGATTATTGGGTACAAAGACAAACTGTGGTTTACGCAGTCTTCCCATATAAAGAGGTGGCACTAAGAGTAATGCACACGCTGCAAAGACAGGCGAAATTTAAGTCCTCACAAGAAGAAAAACGCAGAGTAGCCTTTTGGGACTACAAAAATGACATGAAGCAGGTATGATGGCAAGGAAACATACGTATCAATAATCATCGAGGAAGGTTATGGGGACTCCATGTATGACTTCAACCTCAAAGTAAATCTTTCAAAATGCAGCTTTGCTTGTGAGACAGTGAAACAGCTGAGAGGCTTGTCGAAAACAAAATGGTGGGCATTCTGAGGCAAGGGGAGTATCACGTAAAATATCCACAGCATCCCTCGTAATAAATGTATACAGTCCACACATTATAAGCAAGCTTTCTGCTGTCATTGAAGTATTTATACAGTCATAAAGCATTCAATAATAGAGATAGAGTAAAGGCTTTTGTCCATTTTGTTAAGGAGGTCAGTAAACCTCTAAAATGGCAGATGCGCTGAGGGAGAGATGTCAGCGGCAAAAATTTAGAGAAGCGCAGTGCGCTGTGTCCTTAAAATCGGCTTACCAGGGTCCAGGCATGCTTTTTTGATGGTGCATGCATATTTTTGCCGAGACAACGTGCAGAAAGCTCACATTTGATTAACAGAGAGGTCCCGATGTGGTGGAGCTCTCCTGTCATGCGGCCATCTTGATCAGGGCCGTAGCAACGCCCCCCCCCCCTAACTCTGAAGTGACCATTATTAGCTCTATGTCATCTTTGACTTTAAAGTTATGGAATTGAGGAAAGCAAGCGCATTGCCCTTTGCAATACATTGCCATTCCGCCAGGATTTATGGTTGGAAGGATGTTCAGAGTGACACTTTTAAATTGGCTGCAATAACATGGACATCCCCTCTTTTAAAGCTCGATTGAGTTCCTAGCAAGAGATTCTTTTTCAACCAGAGTAAATGTGAATAGGGCACCCTTAAAGTCACTAAATAAACTTCCATGCCATAGAGTCAGTAAATTTGCTAAGTTTGAAAAGATGATTGATGAAAAAAAATCAGGGAGAAAAGTATTGGTAACATATCCAGTCTGCAGTTACTCAACATATTATGAATAAATGCTGGTGTCTGGTAGCAAAAGGAGCAGATAAGTATAAAAAAAACTCCTATCCTGATTAATGAAAGCACTTGGCATTCTCGCTTCAGTAAACTATATGCAGCAATTCTTAGTAACTTACCTGGTCTGATATTGGATTCACTAGCAAAATATCGCCATACCAAAATATAGTGACCAAAATCTCAATGTCAAAACTATCGTCATCCCATAGTTATAAAGGTAAGTAGAAAAAATCAGGAAAAAAATATTGTCGTCATTTAATTGTTATATTAAATATCTTCTTTAAATTATATAATAATTTAAATATTAAATATAATAAATAGAAACATTAATTTATTAAAAATCAAAAAGGTTTCATATATATTTCTGCAAATATAGCAAATAAACATATTCAAAAAAGTTAAAAGCAAAAATATATTGATATATATTCAAATATATCTAGTTAAAAATCTATTATTAAACTAATAATTTTAATTTATATTATAATTTCAGATATTTTGAATAACGTAATATTATGTTATAATACTACAAATAAATATTAACAAATATATCTATTATATATATTCACTGAAAAAACCATAGGTTTCACACCAGTTATAGTTAGGAATTAGCATTTAAAAAACCTATTAAATTCACTGAAAAAACCATAGGTTTCACACCAGTTATAGTTAGCTGGAAATTTTACTGATATAAAACCATTGAAATTCCCACGTTATAGTTAGTCGGACTCACTATAACTTGCGCGTGCAATGCACTGCTGATGACATCACATATTACATCACTCATGACATGGTCAGTGACATCACTCATGACACCATCCTTGTGACATATTGACAGACCTCCTTTCACTATAATGTAACCCTTGAGACACATATTCAAAAATAGAAACTGAAATTTTTAAAAAAATGGAGATACCTATATCAGTTACAACAAGCAATTCAGTAATTCCACTATCTATATACACATCCACTCATTCACCAACAGTTCTATATAGTCACTCATACATATACTCACTCATCATATGAAGAGATACACCTATACATCCTGTTACACACCGACATTCATCCAAAAGTTACTCACACACATATTCACACGTGCAAATAAACTATTGAACAACCATTTATTTGAATATAGAGTTATACACACACTTCCACCTTACTTCTATTGAAAATTACACATATTTATTCTCTTAAACAATCACTTATAGAAACACATACTTATTTAAACAGGAACTCTTACAATCTCTTACTCTCACATATACTCACTTATATACATCAATATTCATATATACTAGATTAAAACATATGTAGTTACTGATAAAGACACTAGTGAGACAGTCATTTACTCACTAACAAACACATATAGACACTCATCCACCCATACAGTCCTGTACATATGCTGTCTTCAAAACACATACAAAGAAAGAGTCAGTCACTCATGCATCTATGTGCTAAGTAATACCCCCACCAAACCATATAGACACTCATACTGATACTAATAAAAATATCTAATAACCCATATACATACGCATGTAGCTACTTATCAACACATGTAGCCACTTATACACAAAGTGAAACACTAATATATATATTTAAATATTTAAACATAACTCACTAATATTTATTTTTCAGAAAGACACATATTCACTGGATGGTGTCATCAGTGATGTCATGAGTGATGTCACTGACCATGTCATGAGTGATGTAATATGTGATGTCATCAGCAGTGCATTGCACGCGCAAGTTATAGTGAGTCCGACTAACTATAACGTGGGAATTTCAATGGTTTTATATCAGTAAAATTTCCAGCTAACTATAACTGGTGTGAAACCTATGGTTTTTTCAGTGAATTTAATAGGTTTTTTAAATGCTAATTCCTAACTATAACTGGTGTGAAACCTATGGTTTTTTCAGTGAATTTCATAGGTTTTTTAAATGCTAATTCCTTTGTATATCGAGTTTCTAACCTTTTTTTTTTTTACAATTTGCTGTTTTTTTTTAAGTATTCATTTTTTTTATAATTTTTTTCTTTTGCGCTCTGGGTGCGCGCTCGGGGAAGCTTTCAGCTAAGCTCTCCTGTAAGCTTCTCCGTGCGCTCATCTGAAAGCGCACCCAGAGCGCAACTGTCGTTCGTGAAAAAAAAATATGAATGAAAAGTTAATAATAATGCAAAACATTTCGTACCATATAAATAAAATTTTTTTTTTTTAATATGGAAAATGATTATGCATTTCTATGAAAGATTGATGACGTCACTTCGGCGCGCAACGTACGTGCCCTCGGAAGCGCCTACGTGCGCGGCTCCTAAACGCACGCAAAAGCGCCTACGATCGCGCCACGTTTGCGCCCCGGAAGCGCCTACGATCGCGCCACGTTTGCGCCCCGGAAGCGCCTACGATCGCGCCACGTTTGCGCCCCGGAAGCGCCTACGATCGCGCTGCGTAAACGCACCCGGAAGTGCACCTGAGCGCGCAGCGTAAGCGCGTCGGGTCATGTGACCCTAAAATAACACTTTTCATTGGTTGCTAACAGTTTTTTTTTACAATGAATGAAATCCCCACCCATTTCCTTCACTTCTTCTTTCACTTTTGTGACTGAAAGACCTGCCTGTTTTGCTCTTGCATATTTCTTGGATAATCATGGCTGCCAGATCATCCAGCAGTGAAGATGACTTCATTGATGAAGAGCCACCTACCCCAAAGAAGAAGGGACATTTCATCTGGAAATTTTTTAAGTTTCCTGCAGACCAGAAAAAGGTGAATGCACCAAAAGTAGAGTGCAGGATCTGCAAAAAGGTCCTGTCACGGGGTAACCCCCTAAAAAAATACTCTTTTGGCAACTTCACCATGATTCGCCATGTGGAGACCAAGCACCCCCAGAATTTTGCCCGGGAAAGTGTCAGGGCTCTGGCACAGGAGGTTCCTAGAGATGGGGCCTCTACATCAACCGGAGGAGCAACTTCTTCTGGAAGAGAACAAGCTCAGGGGCAGGTAGCAAACATCCAACCTGCATTCAACCATGGGGTCGTCAGATGCAGATACTGCAATCAACTCCTCACCTATGGGGAGCAAAGTGTCCTGCTCATGGTTCGGGCATTAGAGAACCATCACTGCCCTTCCCACCCCTAATTTTTTTCTTTTCTTTTTGCTCCTGTTGAGCAGTTTCTATTCCCTGTTTTTGTTCCTCTTCAGTTAAAAGAAGAAAACCAAAAGTTCTTTTCAGAACTACCTCCAATTCTCATCAAAGAGCTATAATCTTAAAAAATGAAGAGTAAGTGAAATATAGTGCATTGATAATTGAAAGGAGAATGAGTAAGAAAGAACAGAAAGGTATGAGAGGTGAAAGGAAGTGAAGTAGGAGGACTGAAAGAAGGTGAGTGTTAGAAAAGAAATTTATGACACAGTGAATAAACTGGAGGCCTCATTTCTGAAAAGTGACGCATCGCTACGTGAAAATAGCGATGCGTCACTTATCTGGACGCACTCCTTATGACATTCCACATATGTCATATTTAATATATGACTAATCAATTCGCAAGGAGTTACAGATATGTCAGTATTTCTGACATATCTCTAAACACAAAAGTAACGCATTGCAGGAGTGCGTCACAAAAGTGACGCAACTCCAGTAATGTGTCCTTTCACATGGAAAAAGCACCATGTGAAAGGTTTGCTATGAAGCAGGCGCAAGATTTTGGCGCAACTGCATCCTAAAAGTGACTCACTGCGTCATTATTACCAAGCTTTTTGCAAGGAACACCCCCTCTGCATGCATTATACCTGACACTATTTTTTAAAAAGTGACGCATCTAGGTACATGGGTCACTTTTTAAAACTCTGCGCCATATTGTATCTGCATCAGGTATAATGTATGCAGAGGGGGCAATCCCTCGCAAAAAGCTTGGTAATAACAACGTACTGAAATCTATGAGATTTCCCTGCGTCACTTTTAGGATGCTATTGCGTCAAAATTTTGCGCCGGCCTCGCATCACTTTTATGTTTACACATATGTCAGAAATACTGACGTATCTGTAACTCCTTGCAACATGATTCGTCATACATTAAATATGACACATCTGGAATGTCATAAGGACTGTGTACAGAAAAGTGACGCATCACACCAGCAGTGTAATAAAATGTGCCTCGTTGCACTATATTTAAAGGATGCAACAGCATCCTAAAAGTGACGCAGTGAAATCTCAAACATTTCACTGCGTCGCTATTACAAAGCTTTTTGTGGGGGAACACCCCCTCTGCATGCATTATACCTCACGCAGATATAATGTGGCGCTTGATTTTAAAAAGTGACCCATCTACCTAGATACCTCACTTTTTAAATATAACGCAACGCAACACATTTTTTTACACTACTGGTGCAATGCGTCACTTTTCTGTGCGCACTCCTTATGACATTCCAAGTAACGCATTGCTGGAGTGCGTCATAGCGATGCGTCACTTATCTGGACGCACTCCTTATGACATTCCACATATGTCATATTTAATATATGACTAATCAATTCGCAAGGAGTTACAGATATGTCAGTATTTCTGACATATCTCTAAACACAAAAGTAACGCATTGCAGGAGTGCGTCACAAAAGTGACGCAACTCCAGTAATGTCTCCTTTCACATGGAAAAAGCACCATGTGAAAGGTTTGCTGTGAAGCAGGCGCAAGATTTTGGCGCAACTGCATCCTAAAAGTGACTCACTGCGTCATTATTACCAAGCTTTTTGCAAGGAACACCCCCTCTGCATGCATTATACCTGACACTATTTTTTAAAAAGTGACGCATCTAGGTACATGGGTCACTTTTTAAAACTCTGCGCCATATTGTATCTGCATCAGGTATAATGTATGCAGAGGGGGCAATCCCTCGCAAAAAGCTTGGTAATAACAACGTACTGAAATCTATGAGATTTCCCTGCGTCACTTTTAGGATACTATTGCGTCAAAATTTTGCGCCGGCCTCGCATCACTTTTATGTTTACACATATGTCAGAAATACTGACGTATCTGTAACTCCTTGCAACATGATTCGTCATACATTAAATATGACACATCTGGAATGTCATAAGGACTGTGTACAGAAAAGTGACGCATCACACCAGCAGTGTAATAAAATGTGCCTCGTTGCACTATATTTAAAGGATGCAACAGCATCCTAAAAGTGACGCAGTGAAATCTCAAACATTTCACTGCGTCGCTATTACAAAGCTTTTTGTGGGGGAACACCCCCTCTGCATGCATTATACCTCACGCAGATATAATGTGGCGCTTGATTTTAAAAAGTGACCCATCTACCTAGATACCTCACTTTTTAAATATAACGCAACGCAACACATTTTTTTACACTACTGGTGCAATGCGTCACTTTTCTGTGCGCACTCCTTATGACATTCCAAGTAACGCATTGCTGGAGTGCGTCACAAAAGTGACGCAACTCCAGTAATGTGTCCTTTCAAATGGGGAAAGCAGCATATGAAAGGTCTTGCCTCAGTCTAACACCTGCTGTAAAGCAGGCACAAGATTTTGACGCAACAGCATCCTAAAACTGACGCAGTGAAATCTCAAAGATTTCACTGCGTCGCTATTACAAAGCTTTTTGCGGGAGAACACCCCCTCTGCATACATTATACCTGACGCTATTTTTAAAAAGTGACGCATCTAGGTACATGGGTCACTTTTTAAAACTCTGCGCCATATTGTATCTGCAACATGATTCGTCATACATTAAATATGACACATCTGGAACGTCATAAGGAGTGCGCACAGAAAAGTGACGCATAACACCAGCAGTGTAATAAAATGTACCTCGTTGCACTATATTTAAAAAGTGACGCATCTAGATAGATGCGTCACTTTTTAAATATTGCATAACAATGCGCATTTTTTTACACCGCTGGTGCGTCACAAAAATTGACGCACAGGAAGCGCAAAACTAACAGCGCAAGGCCTTCATAAATATAGTCCTGGATTTTCCCCGTGCTTCCGGTGCGCGTACCATGCGCTTCCCCCGCGCAAAACGAAAAAATTTTTTTATTGCCCTGCAGGACCCTATTTTAGTCCCTACATCAAACCTAGGGGGTCAGAGGGGGTCTACTCTTCCCCCTTATGGTCATTTGCCCCTTTTTTTTTCAAACCCCTTGTGTCTCGATTTTACCGAGACACAAGATGGCGGCCGCTCCGCACTGTTTAGAATGTTTACAGACAACTGAGATCCAATCAGCTTCCTGTGCGCAAGTCGCGTGTCGCGCCTGGAGCGCTCTCCCGTGCGCGCACGGGAGAGCGCCTATCCCCGCGCAAAACGAAAAAAAATTTTTAATGCCCTGCAGGACCCTATTTTAGTCCCTACATCAAACCTAGGGGGTCAGAGGGGGTCTACTCTTCCCCCTTATGGTCATTTGCCCCTTTTTTTTTCAAACCCCTTGTGTCTCGATTTTACCGAGACACAAGATGGCGGCCGCTCCGCACTGTTTAGAATGTTTACAGACAACTGAGATCCAATCAGCTTCCTGCGCGCAAGTCGCGTGTCGCGCCTGGAGCGCTCTCCCGTGCGCGCACGGGAGAGCGCCTATAGATATATATATTTTTTTGAACCTAAATTACTCAAAATCCACTGGAGCACATATCTTGAGACATAGCAAAGGCACATCGGGCTACCAGTCCCTACAATTTTGCCAAGTTTGGTGGAAATCCATTCAGCCGTTCGGGCTAAAAGTGAAATCGACCGCCCTATGGAAATTAACATGGGGAAAACGCGTTTTGGGACCCCCCTTTTATCTCGGCCCCCGCTTGACGAATCCCCCCCAAACTTTCAGGGAAGGACCGGACCGCCATGAGACCATTTTCCTGAAAATTTCAGGCAGATTCGACAACCGGCGCCAAAGTTATTCAAAATAGAATGTTGAGATTTAACATTGAAAATTATCCTAACTATAACTACCTACTGGCGACCGCCAGTAGGTAATATATATATATATATATATATATATATATATATATATATATATATATATATATACATATATATCAAAAACATAATACATTTAAAAAACACACCATTTTAAATAAAATAAAAATGCAAACAACATACATTTCTCACAATGTTATAAGAATATTTTACACATTAATGAATAGAAATATAATTTAAAAAAACATATTAATATGAAGTGTAACAATATCAAATAAATCGTTAGTACTCCCACTTCATGCATTGCAACAGTAGGAAACCTGATACATCACACAAAGGAAAAATGTACTATCCCCCCCACTTCAGTCAATACAACAGTAGGGAAAGTTTTGGCTTGCGTAGATACCAAATTTACTATTCCCACTCCAGTCAGTACAACACTAGGGAAAATGTTGGATTGCGGAGGGTTCAAATTTACTTTTGCCTCTCCAGTCAATGCAACAGTAGGGAAAGTGTTGGAATGCGGAGGGGAAAATATGTTATTCCCATTCCAATCATTGCAACAGTAGGGAAAGTGTTGGATTACGGAAGGGTCAAATTTACTATTCCCACTCCAGTCAGTGCAACAGGTGGGGAATTGTTGGATTACAGAGGGGTAATATTTACTATCGCCACTCCATTCAATGGAACAGTAGGGAAAGTGTTGGATTGCAGACGGGTAATATTTACTATTCCCACTCCATTGAGTGCAACAGTATAGAAAGTGTTGACTTCTCCTGAGGCTCAGCGGGGAGTACATGTTACTTGCTGCTATTGTGACTTGCTGTTTCTTGCTGCTCTAATTGCGATATTTGCACACCTCTTTTAACTTCTTAAAACCACGCTGCTAAAACTATTTTAATTGTCATTTATTTCTTCTGTTACCTCACCTTACCTAATTACTTGCAGTCCCAATCTCCGGCACTGGCTGGCCGGCATTGGGAATGCAGGTCTGCCATTTTGAGTAGGTCTGGGGGTTAGCATGCTATGCTTTCTCACCCCTGACTTGATTTAAACACAGGATGTTCCGAATGTGCAGCGGACGCGCGCTGCCGGCGTGCCGGCGGCGCGCCGAAGGCGTGCCAAAGGCAAGCCCGTCTGCGCTCGTCCACGATTGTGCTGCGCTAGGCGCCAGCCCCTATGCCCATGGAGGCCCAGGTAACCGGCTTAAATTGCACTATGATTGTTTTACATTAAAAGACCTCAATGTTGAATTTAAAAATCATGCATGCCTTTGTATTAGTCCAATGATGCAGCCCCAGGAGCCTCTTAATGTTTGTTCAGGGTATGGGGTTATAATTCCTGAGTTATTGTATGATACCATGGAGAGGTCCAGATCTCATGCAGTTAAGACAGAGAGAGATACTGGGCCTTCAACCTCTATTTGGAATCCAGTCTTGATGAATGTTAGGTCATTGGTCAAACACAGCTTAGAATGTGCCTTATTCATGGAAGCTGAAAACATCAAGATAGCTTTTATTACAGAATCCTGGACGGATAATGTTTCTGGCCCAGACCTTGTCAAGGCGACGCCTCTGAATTTTGTTTGTCATACTCTGAATAGGCCTAAAGGAAGAGGAGGTGGTCTAGCGGTCATTTATCATTCCTCCCTTATTTTGTCTTTTAGCCCGGGAGAGGTGGACGGTTGCGAGGCATTAGACTTCTCCTTCCACCTATCTCCTACCACACTTTTCAAGGCTCACTTATCTATAGACCACCAGGCCCTAGAGGCCGTTTCATTGAGCAGGTGGGCAAACTCATTGAATCAGGTATCTTGGCTAGTTCCTATACCATTCTAGGCGATATTAACTTCCATCTGGAAACTTTTTTAGATCCTGACACAGCTAAATTGCTAGATTTTATGAAATCTAGTAACCTAGAGCAACTGGTGATTGCGGGGACTCATCAGGCAGGACACACTCTTGTTGGTATTTTTTCTTATAATTCGCAGTTATTAGTCACCAATATTACTGTAATCCCGTGGTCAGACCACAAAGTGGTGTTATTTAATCTCTCTGTTCCAGGGCATCTTTCGCAGAAGCCATTTGTAAAAAAGAACCTGGTGAAAAGAGCGTGGAATAAAGTAGTGGCTGAGGATCTGTGTGACACCCTCAATAAGACCATAGGCTTGCCCCCCTCTAACTTAGAAGAGGCAACATGCTTCTTCTCTAGCTGGTTAGAAACAACAGGGAATATGCTTGCTCCTAAAAAAAAAATCTACCCCACCAGACGGCTGCCTTCCACTCCATGTTACTCACAGACACTCAGGGAACAAAAATTGATATGTAAACATCTGGAGAGAAAGTGGAGAACAGAGTATAAGGATACCAACAAGGAGAAGTATAAATGTGCTCTTGCCATTCATAAACAGCAGATTCATCAGGCAAAACTTCTATTTTTCTCTATGAGGATTAATAGAGCAAAAAACTCAGTGAGGGAACTAATTAATACAGTTACCAGCCTGGCCAATCCAGTAACGATTACAGCTATGCCTAGTCAGGATTTATGTGAAAAACTGGCTAGATTCTTTTATGAGAAAGTGGATGCTATTTTTCCACTTTTCCCAATGCTACAGCTAAGAACATGGAGAACCAAACTGTCGATCGAAAGATAGAGATGAAGGTGTTATTGGATAAATTTGCTCCACCGTCAGTTATAAAAACTGGTAAACTTCTCATGCAGGTGAAATCCGGATCTCCCTCGGACCCATGTCCAATTGCTTTATTAAAGCTAGCGGCTGAGCCAGTATCTCGAGTTTTGACACCTATTTTCAATTTAATGTACTCAGAGGGATATTTCCCGTTAGACTGGAAAAAAACTTCTAACCTAATCTTGATACAAAAGACCCTAACAACTATAGACCTATATCTAGACTTTCGGCCCCTGCTAAAAGTATTGAGAGAAATTTAAATGTGCAGCTTAGCCAATTTCTGGAGTCCACTCAAGCCCTGGATCAAACACAGTATGGCTATCAAGGGGGCCACAGTACTGAAGCTGCTCTTTTGAAATCTACAGAAGAGATAAGGACTATTCTAGATCTTGGTGGTAAGGCGGCCCTGACCCTGTTAGATCTCTCTGCAGCATTTGATACGGTCCATCACGTTTTGTTGATAGACCGGCTGCAGGAGATTGGGGTACAGGGTTCGGCTTGGAGACTCTTAAGATCATTTTTGTCAAACCGGAGTCAGCAGGTGGCGTTGGGGGAATTTGTATCTAAACCTTTTTCATTACCATTCATTACTCACTGAGTCCAACACTATTCAATATTTATGTGTCCTCCCTCGCACCCCTTATTCAGTCCTTTGGGTTTAGTCTGACCAGTTATGCAGATGACACCCAAATAGTGGTGTCTCTTTTACCAGCTGAGTTAAAAAGTATGGCAGTCCGTTTTAAAGATTGTATGAATGCAGTGGGGACATGGATGGCCCAAAACTACCTTAAGTTAAACTCCAGTAAGACGAAAGTGGTATGTTTTGGGAATGATCCCAATTTCTGGACTCCAGAATGGTGGCCAGATACCCTGGGCCCTCTTCCCGCACCCAATAGGAAGGTTAAAAATCTTGGGGTGTGGATAGATCAGAAGCTCAATTTCAAAGACCAGGTTAAATCAGTGGCTTCTGCCATGTCTTTCGCCCTTAGATCCTCCAAGATCCTGGCAAATTTGAAGGAGTAAATGGTCATCTACAGTATCGATTAGCAATGGCTGATCTATAGATTTATTTCATGCATTAACTGGACTCCTTGTTCTTTGACTTTGTATTTCATTTACTGAAATCAAGTTTATATGATTATATAATGTCCTGTTTTGTTTAAAAAATTTCTTTTTGGGATGAATGATATCAATAATTCATTTTGATTTAGTGTTTGTTGTATGTATATCTCTTATGGTATTGTATATTATTGTAAATAGATCAATGTACAGTGGTCTTATTTTTTGCATTTACGAGCTTTAAAAAAAAGTCTTTAAAAGAAAATAGAAAAATGTACGGTATAAATAAAAGTACCTGGTCAAACTAAAGAAGTTGTGGTTCGACTATTCTGAAATAGGTTTCAGTATAAATAAGGGTGGTGTAGGCATATTTTGTTTTTCATGTTATAATAGGGTCCAGCCTACCCCATGCCCCCAAGGGCCTTACTCCTTAGTTTCACAAAAAGTAATGGAAATGGGAACACGCATTCCCCAGCCTAATTGTCGACACACAAGATTTATGAAAAACTGTTCCTTACTTTTTGGAAAAAGACAACTGTCCTGGGATGGTTCATTCTGATACTTACAGTTCTTCATCTGGAGTGTCATTCAGGGAGTGCCCAGTGCATGAAACCGGAAAGACAGCTAAACAAGCCTTCTTTCCAGGGTGCCTGGTTGCTTGAAAAAAAAATGCAAATGTGCATTAAGAGTTAATATGCAAATGTAAAGGGTAATCTGCAAATGTAATGGATGGTTGGGAGCCAGTACTGACTTTAATTGATTGAATCACTTGAAGCTTTGTGATGACAAAGATGTATTCTTTTTGAGTGGTGTGCAAAGAGTTAACAACTGTGCTGTGAAGTGTGTGCTTTTATTTGTAATTGTATTACATAGCGCTTATTACCCCTGAGGAGGTTGAAGGAACAGTTGTGTAAATCAAACAAGTGCCTTAAGTACAGTCTGGGCATTACTAAAATCTATATTTTGGAAGAACATCTTTATCTTAAAACATTTTGTGCATTTTGTAGCAGTCCATTTTATACTGTCGGTAATGTAAGTATAAAACATATTCACAGTACTTTCTGTCACAGGCTGTGACCTTGTAGCACTAAAAACAAACATCACTTTTCTCCACTGTACTAACCGCAAATTAATTCTGTAGCTCTCTGGTTGCACACAGACCTACGGAGTGCATTAACTAATAGAGATTCCATAATGTACTACTGTGCATTTCCCACAGAAAGCTGGCTGTTGTTTTACATGTGGCTACTTAATGGTGGAAGACCTAAAAAGAACTGAGAGAATACACTGCATAATATTATTTCCTCATCATAAAAATTATTTGCCTTGGGAATTGGGGGCATTTATGATTGTCAATGATAAGGAGTACCAAGATCTAGAAAGGTTTGTCAGGAGGGGTTACAACACCTCAAACAGTTGGACGGGGAGTATCAGCATCACAAAGTTTGAAGACTCTGATATAGAACAAGGGGGCCTCAGGAAGAAACCTTGTACATTTCATAATAGTTTCATGCAGATGACTATTGTAGAAAAGTAATTTTCTATTTGAGGGATTAATGTATATGCTGCATTTATAGACTTCTCCACAGCTTTCTATAGGGTGGATCACTCAAGATTGTGGAAGACATTGATGAACCAAAACCTTTCTTGCATCAGTTATTGCTCTCCATTCTTCCATTTGCTGTTAGGTGCTACTGGGTGAGCAGCGGGTGTGTCCTCAATAATTCAAACTAAAAATGTAATGAAACAGGGTTGCTTGTTGGCTTTAACTTTATCTTTCCGACCTCCCTGAAAGCTTAGCAAATAATAAGGGGGATGCCCTTAGTATTGATGGCCGCACATTTTCAAGCCTGATGTATGCAGATGATATTGTTATTCTAGATTTAACTTCCAAGGGTTTGAACAATAGGTTGGCCTCTTCACAGCAGTTTGCTACTTTTCATTTTTGAAAATAACGTGACAAAAATTAAGGTACTGCTTTTAAAGGTAGAAAATGAATGAAGACCTGTAATTATGTCTGGGTTTTGGGTTCAGAGAATCTTGAGGTAGTAAAATCATATCCCTATTGGTCAAAATTATGACAGGCAGTATGAGCACAAAGCATCACACCAACAACCGTTCTTCCACTCACTGCACTGCTGTGCACACCCATTAGGACCCTTACATACTCAGAATATATAATGTTCATATATATTCTTAAGTATGTAAGTGCACCAAGTGGTATGCTCTACAGTGCATACTCCTCAGTGCCCTTACATACTCTGCAGTGATTACTGCAGAGTACATATACATAAGTGTGCTGAGTCATAGCAGTGCATACACCTCAGTGACCTTACGTACACCACAGTAATCACCGGAGAGTAAGTAACGGCACCAAGGGGTTTTCACTGTGAGAGCATATGTTATTTGGCAGCGCTATTTCTTAGTGCAACATGCATGCTCACATCCAATCATGGACACAAGGGTGAATGTCTGCTTTTGTTTTCTATTTTCGCTATGTGTCAGCATGGATCACGGTGTCATTGCGAAGATCCCCAAAAACTAAAGAAAAAAATACCTTTTAGAAAAAAAATCACAATAATTCGGGTACTAGGGTAGCTCTGACAAAAGCTGTTGTGGTGGTTGTGCGTATATGGCTGCTGTACAAAAGACCGGATGCAGAGTTTCAGGTTCCTTGGAAACACCCTGTTGCTTTCATCTGTGAAGTGCACTCCATCATTTCTATAATTTCCATGCAGGTCAAAACACAGATTATTTTTATAAATACAGTCCATTTATTGGTCTCTGAGGAATGCAGAAAAAGTATTATTAACATGTTTTCTGGCTTTGTCAATCTGTATGACAGAATTGATTTGACCACTGCTTTCTTACCAGGAGAGGAGCCTTTTGCTGCCCGTTTGCCAGCCTGTGGATATCACGGGAGGAGAAGCTGCCAAAATCTCCGCACTCCGCTGCACCCGCTTCGCGGGTGCCGCATCGCTGCTGTGTGTGACTGTGAGGGCCTCTACCTGTCCCTGTTTTTGTTCTGGGGCGAATCTGGCCACGAAGGAGACTGCACTGACTGTCAGCAGGGACCCGAACTACCAGGAGTCCCTGCTTGAACTACCACACCTGAGACGGCGCTAGGCTGCAAGCCGCGCCCACTGGTCAGCGCACGTATTTATTCATCATTCCGTGTTTACCTGACGGGAACTGCTTTCCTACCAGGAGAGGAGCCTTTTTGCTGCCCGTTGGCCAGCCAGTGGATATCACGGGAGGAGAAGCTGCCAAAATCTCTGCTCCTCGCTGCACCCGCTTCACGGGTGCCGCATCGCCGCTGTGTGTGACTGTGAGGGTCTCTACCTGTCCCTGTTTGTGTTCTGGGGCGAATCTGGACACGAAGGAGACTACACTGACTGTCAGCAGGGACTCGAACTACCAGGAGCCCCTGCTCGAACTACCACACCTGAGCCGGCGCTAGGCTGCAAGCCCCGCCCACTGGTCAGCGCACGCGATACTTAATAATCCCAGGAACCAGCTATGCGGGAGAAGCCTGGGACAAGTGCGGGCACTCTTAGGCCCTCACAGGCCAGAGGAAGCCAGGCTGGGCCCATCCCATTTCAACCCCTGGATGAACATTTGCCGACCCTATATAACTGAGGTACTGTTGTCATGGCTAAATCTAACCCTAAAGTGTGTACAGGTGTTGGGGGTGTGGGGACTCTTGATGCTTACTTAAAACAAGCAGAATCTTTTGTGGCAAAAGAAATCGAATTAGTAGAGAGGAGACTGTCTTTGGATCCCGTACGGCAAACAGACCCTTCACCTTTAATGCAGGAGACACCTGCTCTAACTGTTGCCCACTGGTTGGTATGCAATTCAATCAAGTTTCCAATGGGTCAGTGTTAGAGATAAGCCTGTCGATTTCTCCGGCCTCTTCATCTGCAACTAGCCCAGTCCCTTCCCACTACAAATGTACTCTTGCAATCAGGCAGGCAGAAATTATGTAGTCATTGAACTATGCAGGCACTACCCATACATTCATCTTATGACCTAGGTATTAACTATTGATTTATGCAATTAACAAGGCTGTAATAATGCAATCATTATAGCATGTGTGCACAACCTATGCAGCCATCTAACACCCACTTACAACCCATGCAGTCATTCAAATACTGAGGCACACACATTCCCTGATGAAACACTCAGGCTCTACTCTTGGACTCATATAATTATGTAGAGAGTACTATTGTAGTAAATCTATTACCCATCCAGTACCTATGCAGTCATGTAATTACTGAGGCAATAGTTTTGCACTTATACAATCACCCCAGAAGTACACTTACTTTCATCCAATCTCTCAAGCTTTAACAATGGAATCATGCAGCCACTCAGACACTAGTCATGCACTCATCTAATTAGCCAGGCACTACTGATGCATTTATTCAATTCTCCAGGCACTACCCATGTAGTTATGTAAACTTCCAGGGACTACCTATTCATTCAACCAAAAACAAATGGAAACATCCAATCGCTGAAGCACTATTCATCTACTCATCCAATAGGCTATGCATGGGCTCAAGCAATCATGTATGCACTATCCTAGCACTGCATGCAACACCTATATACTATGCGTGCAGTCTTGCAATCATTCAGGCACTAGAATTGCCCTCATTTAAGCATCCCATCAGTGTCTATTCATATACTGAAATATTGAAGCATTGGTCATGCACTTGTCTAATCATTCAGGCTCTACTCATGCACTCATCCAAACACCCACATACTAGTCGTAAACTCATGTAAACAGGCAGGCAGTAAGTCTGTAGATATGGAATGACCCATGGAGTTATGACACAGTCAGGGATTCATCTAGGCACTACTTATATCCTCAGGGAATCACCTAGGCACTACCAATGCACTCATTCAATCATCCAGGCAGTACTGATATATTAAACCAGAAACCCATGTATTTACAAGTTTTACTGAGGAATATGTAGTCTTTTAGAACCATGTGGGGAATTAGATGTGAAACCTATCACACAGTCTTTGCAAGTACTCTGAAGAATTAGTAAGATATATGGTTGGATACAGATTAATGTGCAGATTTTTATATGCAGCATTTCCCAAAATTGTAGTCTGATACATTTAAGTAGAAAAGTACTGATATACTAAAAACACCGGAGACACAGTGATAGAGAGGAAACAAAGAGCTCTTAGGGTGTGTTTTTGGATTTGCAGTGTTAAGACACTGTATGTACTTCTACACTTGGGTAATGTGGCGCAGAGATGAAAGCCATTTTGCTGTGTCATGCTGCATTACTTTCAGAGCACATTGATGTGTCATATTTACAACAATATGATGGATCCTTGTTCTCTCCCCTGTGCTGGTTCACAACTGGCTGTCATGCTCCATTGGAGACACCCTTGCAGCATGGTGCAAGGGTGCCTGTGTTGGGGGTATGATTGTTTTTCTGCAGGCAGTCACACCTTCTTGCACAAAAACAATCATGAGAGTTGTTGTCATTCTGCAGCACACATAGCAAGAGGAAAAAATTAGGAGAAATACAAGTATTTCTCGTTGTTGTGCCTCTTTAAACCTTCCCTAGGGATGTTTTGAATTCTGACGTATTCCCAGGTGTGCAAATCATTGTCAATCTGGGAATGTGGAAAAATGCATGGGTGTTGTGTCGGAACACCCAATGCAACACCCATAGCATTCTCCTTTCACGCAAAGTGCTGCGTGAAAAGGGCCCTATTTACAAGGCCACAAAAAGCTACACCGAGTGACTTTACATGGCCTTCTAAATATGGAGCATCACACTATGCCAATGGTGAAAAAAGTGACATGTTGGCGCATGGGGCTTGATAAATACACTCCCTTGGCTTGATGTTCAGTTTAAAATTCACTACGGAAGGGATAAACTGGGCTTTCACCATGTATAAGTTAGAAGTGAGATATGCTACAGCTGTGTTGTAGGACAGGGTGCTAAAATATTAAAAGGTAACAATAAATAAAGTTTTGTGTTTTGCTTTGTGGTTGATATATTGAGGTAAGTGCATGTGGTAATATAGCTAGGTTTATCTGTAGAATTAAAAAGGCATCATACCTTTAAAAATAGTTTTTGTATTGTGTGTAAGACAGTACTAAAATAGTTTGTATGTGGGCTAAGGTAAACATTTACATATACTCGTTATTTTAACTGAACAAGATATACATAAGTACACACAATTAAAATGTCTACAAAAGCTAAGACGAAAAAGCAACAGAAGCAACTACAGTATCTCTGCAGAAATGAGTTACAAAAGGGGCAACATGCAGAAAAAGTGCTTAAAGAAAAAGGAGCAACTGGTAAGAGGATAAAGTCATTTCTTGGAAATATTTGTGGACAATTTCCAGAAATTACAAAATAAAGAAAATACAACTTTGACTATGAGAAACAACAAGAGTGGAAAAAGGGTACATTGGAAAAAAAGAAAAGATTGTAACAAACTTGGACACAACATCACCAGTAGACAGAAGCAGTTTAAGGAAATCAGAGCCAGGATGTTTCGTTGTAGAATGGTTGTCAATTTCGTGATAAATTAAAAAAAGTGTAGAAGAAGGAGACATGCAGTGAAACAGAAAGAAAGAGTTGAGAGAGTAGTTGAAAAGGCCTTTGCTATAAAGAAGAAGCTTTTCATTTTGATTCTAAATAGAAGAAAGTCTCTTGACAAAATAGTGTGGTGCATTAGGAGACACACCAGAAGAAAAGATTAGTGAATAGAAGTAACTGTTGTACAGATTTTACTGGAAAATGGCAACATAGTTCTTGTACAGAGCTTTTTTTAAATGAAGAAAACTATCTCCAAGATAACAGATTAGGCCACGCTATTGAATAAAGAGGAAAATGTTATGAAATAAAGAATGGTAGTCCTGTAGCAAAAGAGGTGATACTGCCAAGAAATATAGAAAAAGTTATTGCAGAAGAGGTACTCCTGTATACAAATGGAATTGTGGTAGTGTTTCTAGTACTAGACAGCAACCCTTTGATATAGTATCTTTCCAAGGCAAAGTTTATAACACAAAATAAGTTAAACCACTCAACAATGCTAACTTTAGTTAGGAGGTTATATCATGTGAAAACTCCTGCTTTATGTTAAGGAGAAATGAATAGAGCACATTTGCATGGTAGTGTGGCAGACATAGAAAAGGATTGTGGTGGTGTGCAGTTTAGTTTCTTTGGTCCTGAGGATTTTCTAGGGAAAATGAAGAGTGCTTAAGAGGAGGAGTTGCAGAACAAGACACATATCTTACAGTTGATAGTTTTAAAGAAGAGATTACAAAATGTAACACAGTGTTGTCTAAAAAAACAGAGTATGTTTGTATATGTTGTTGATGCACTTACTAGGTGATTTAAACAAAGACTGTTGCCTTATATTTCAAAGTGTGAAAAAGTAAATAATGATAACTGCCAAAAGTTACCTGTGTATTTATTTGTAGAGGGACGGTTTGACTTGTCTATACAGCAAGTGTTATCTAAGTAGTGTCACAATAAATTTGTAGATAATAAAATGAACAACACATAAAAAGTAGATACCCATTTTGTAAGATAATAAAATGACTGCTAATGTAGAAAAACTATGAAGGGCCAATAAAATAGAAAAATCAACATGTATTCTTCTTTACAGCATTGCGAAGGGCTGTTATGGACTGGTCTCCAGCACTCACTACAACTCCATAATCCATGCAGTAGGGTGCCATCAGGAAAAACTGTGGAGCCAAATCCTAGAGTTTAGATTGGATTTCTGAATGGACTCAATGCCTTGGTTTTGTTGTGCTACTATTGAAGTCAAGGGTCCTTCAGCTATGCGTTAATTCCTTGCTGGTCACTAAGAACTCTTCTTGTGAAATGCGCAAAAAATATAAAAGGGGGAAAAACATTGCCATGTATGAATTTTAGCAGCTTTTGCAAATAGCTGTAACACACTGCTCACCAGCTCTTATAACATCACAACAGACCATGCAATAATTGGCCATTCTTGAAAACTCTAGAGACATATCTGTTGTAGTAGTCTGCACCTCTTAAGGGAGTTTCTGGCTAGGAATCATTGCTGCTGCCACTGATGTAGATGGCCCTTCAGCCTCCCTCTGCTTGATTAGCAGTTGGAGACGTTTTCTATGATACGTTTTAAGATGATATAACATGAACGTCAACCCTCTGGTTCTTTTCTTTCCTTTTATTTTTGTGGAAATAGTTAAATACCAGCACAATTTTTAAAATCAGTTTTGATGACAATCCTTAGTTTGATGAGTGTTTGGTAGTTATGTTCTATTTGTTAGCTTTGATGTTGAAAGTTATTTTTTGAAATAGTTCTTTTTTTATAAATGTGTTGTTAAAATAAAGTTACACAATATGTTACTTACAGCTAGACTCAAACTTTGTGTAAAATATGTGTATACATCTTTTTCAATTGTTGCCATTTGCATTCATGACTACTAATGTTATTTCGACCTCCGATGTTGCTGGAAAGAAAGCAAATGTTTAGTTATTTCAACAAATGAATACAAAGGGAACAAAATGAGTATGCAACTAAATAGGTACACTGAAACCTTATGTAAAATATGCCTTCTCAAATCACTAATCTTTGTAGTGTTACAATGAGTAATCAGAAAATCAATGCTTTGTTGTGCATTGCTATGAAAACGGTAAATAAAGATAAAAAAACAAAAAAAACTTGTCTATATATGAGTTTTGCACATTGTTAAAACACATGGTATTTCCAGTGTATCCTTGGGAGTGGCACTCATAGAATCATACAGGCACTACCTGCGCAATCATCAAGGAGGTCCTTTCTCCACCATTCTGCAAACGTGCCTCCTGGCATAGTACTAGTTGGGGTATGAAGTCCCCTTAGCTATTGAGGGAATTTGGAGGTCAACATCCCTCTTGTTACCTCCAGCTAGCTCCACACAGTCAGTTTGCTAATGGCCCCTTTCTGCACCACTATGTAAACACATCTCCTGGCACACTACTGGTTAGCGAATACAGTTCTCTTGGATGCTAAAGGATCTTGGGGATCAAGAAGCCCTCCTGGTACTTTCTTTAAGTCCTACTCCATGTGATTCCTGAGAGCTGGTCAGAGGCCCCACCCTCTTTCCACACAATTCTGCAAGAACCATTGTTACTCAAAAAAAGGGAATTCACTGAAAAAACAAAGGTTACAGGTAAGTTATAGTTAGGATTAGCATTTAAAAAACCTTAGAAATACACTGAAAAACCAAAGCCCACTGGCTGGTATAGTTAGGAAATATGATTTTAAAAAATGCATATTCACTAAAAAAAAGGTTACAGGGACGTTAAAATTAGGCTCAGATTTCACATGCACAAAACCAGAGAAATTCAGCAGTTATAGTTAGCTGAGAAACCTATACAGAGATTCATGCAACAAGTCACTCACCCATACACTAAGTGACAGACCTAATCACTCACTTATACTGTCAATCACGCACCCACCAAATCATAAATACAGGCACTAATGCACCCACTGAGTAAACAGTACACCTTGGTGCATTTATATTTAACACTCATAAACTTTTTAGAAACACTCACTGTCACTGGATGATGTTATCAGTGATGTCATCATTGATGTCACTGACCATGTCATGAGTGATGTAATATGTGAGGTCATAAGCAGTGCATCGTGGGGGTGCAGGTTATAGTTAGCTCAGCTAATTATAACTGCTGAATTTCTCTGGTTTTGTAGATGTGAAATCTGAGACTAACTATAACGTCCCCATAACCTTTGATTTTTTTAGTGAATATCTAAGGTTTTCTAATCCTATTTCCTAATCATAACAGCTCTGTAACCTTTGCTTTTTCCCCTGGAAATCAACTAGCCAGTGGCTGCAGCTGAAAGTGTATTTTTTTACTCAGAATATCAGACTGAGGAAGATAATGTGAACTTATAACAAATGTGCTCTTATTTTATCTTCTGCAGCACCTTCCATAACCTCTACGAGAAAATCATGAGACAAAATTGCTTCTCTCAAACATGATCCATCAAATCCCTGCAGAGGGTCAGAATTTTTCAAATTGGCTCCCCTCCTTTAGAATCTGTTGTAGAGTTACTGGGCTTATATCAGATATTGTATTTTATTTCCCTCTCTCTTACTCTTGGCCCTCTGATGAATCTCGTTTTGTGCCGAGAGGCTTTGGATATAAACGGTTCCGGCAGTGAACCAAATATTACTCTCAATACAATACTATAAACATAGAAGGTTATGACCCCCAGCTCAAATCTCCTGAAGAAACGGAGGCAAGCCAAAATCATACACACTAGGAGTTCTGTTAAAGCAATGCAAAATAACAACATTAATATTTGATGTTCAAAGGTCTCACTAATATGATCACCTCTGGTCATTTGTCACAAGTTAGGAATGCACACCAAATTGAAGAAGAAACAATAATGTTAACTGAGTCGGTAAGGTAATTTAGTTTAGTTTACCAAGTTTAAAGTGAGCAAGTGCATCAATAATTCGGATTATAAACAAGGATGGTTACAATCTAATACAAAAGTTAAAATAAGATACCAAAGCTCAAGAGTTCAGAAAAGGACATGAAGTATGCAAGTTCAAGAAGTCTCTTGAAAAGGAAGAGACCACAAGGCAAAGAGAGCATATGCGTCAGTTCGTAAAGGAGGCCAGGTGAGTCAGCATTGGGCAAATCAGGGTTTGCCAAGGTACGTTCTAAAAATAATTCCGTAAGTAAGGAAATGGAGAGCAGCCAATCCGTCAGCTTCCAGCTCCAACAACTGCTCTGCTCCAACCACACACTTTCCGTTAAATCTAGTAATATTATATTCTTAATGTTCTGGGGGTGACACCTCCTGGGATCACCTCATATAATCAAACCTCTCAGTCCATTGGTCAGTTCGTATAGGATGGATACAGTCCTTCAGCAATCCAGTGAGAGAAACATTAGAAAAATGCTCCTTTAGCAAAGACACATAGGCAAGTTCAAGAGGACAGTTTCCCCAGCAGCTGGTTTTGATTGTAATGAATATTGTAGCAAAGTGTCTCGTACAGAACATGAGAACTCAGTAAAAAAAAAATGTTTATGTTATTTGTTATACTTAGGAATTCTCTCATGAGCAGTGGATTTGGGACGTTAAGAAACGTCACATATTCAGTTTGGCCTACATTAAATCGTGCTAATATAACTTGAAAAATATAGAATTGTATAGCATGGGTTTATAAGAGGTAATAAGATTTCATGATTCTAGTCTGATTTTTGATGCACATGAAATCGTTCAGTATGGTTCACAAATAATACGGATCAGTATGATAGACTTCTATCTTTTCGAATGTATTGATGTGTAATTACATCAAAACATTAGTGAATTTTTAAATTCATTCTGAGTGCACTGCTTTAGTACATATTTGAAATACAACCTACAAATGTCTCATGAAGGTATCATTATTTAGGAATCTGTGGCACCTACTTTTCTTTTGTCATTTTGGTACATACATTTAAATGAGAAAAATAAATGTATACTAAATTATTTCACATGTTTTCTAGCACAAGTTAATAAAATATAATTATTTTATTTTAGTAAATCACAATCTATAAAATGTGCATGAAAGATATATTCTAAGCTACACTTTTTCAGCATGCTTTTACGATGCAGTAACTCAAATTCTTTGTTTTCATCATCTTTTCTATAACGTGTAGTTGGTGCATGCTTAATAATTTTTATCTCAGAAAGTGTCATGATCGGTTTTCTCAGGTGTCTAAAGATTAAATGTGATTGCCTCTCCAACAATTACCCCTTTGATGGTGAATCAAGCTTTCACATTCATTTTTTTTACCCCTTCTGATGTCACCTTATAGTTCTGTTGTGCTCCTCATCAATTTTAATGTAGACTGTTCAAGAGCTTTCATGTTGTCCTAATAACCATATTGTCTATCTTCCAATTCTATCTCATCTCTCCCCCTTTTCACTCCTCTGGTTTCTTTCGTAGTTTTCATGTGTCTGTATATCTTGATGGCAATCATTAATATTAATATGCAAGCAGAAATTATTAGAACAGGCCTTTATTTGTCCCACTTATCCACTTTCCAGGTTAGTAAATCATATTCAATTGCTGAAAATCCCTTACCAATTGATTCCCATGCACCATCAGCTTTTAACTCACTCAAATCCTTTTCTAGGTGCGTACTATTAGTAATACTGATGGTGCAAGGTTTCACACGTAAAGTGACTTGCTTGTACTCACCTCTCTCGAAATAATATTAATGTACTAACTAACATGTTTTGTCTTATTAATATTGCATTACACAACATATTAGACCACTAGGGGAAGCTTGCCTATGTGCTTTCACTAACTATAATCCGCTCGCATAAAAATGGCTGCTGCTACGCGGGATTTTCTACTGCGCATGCGTCTGTCATGCTCACGTGATATGCTTGGTGAGAAAACTTTTGCTTCTGCGCACTAGAGCTAAGATGGCTGTTCTATGTCTTAACGTGCAAGAAGTTTGCATCGCTGCTTTGCTAAGCTGTTTTTTTGGCTTAATATCTAATTCAATAGTTTAAATAAAATAAATGGGAATGTAGTAGAAAGAAGTGGTATACAGTGCATGTGTTTATTCTGTGTCTCTAAAGCTGTTTCTTTTCTATTTTTACATGTTACGAATTTTGAGCCTAAATACTCTGTTGAACTCCATGTTTGGAGAAACTGCGCCTGTCCGATAAAAGTCCTGAGCCACTGAAGCTGAGGCCTTGAACTCAAGCCAATCAGACATTGATGGCAAGAACTATGAAAAGAGTGAACTCCTTACCCTGCCAGAGAAAGCTGAATTGAATAAAATGTTTTTAATATCTTATTGTTACATTTCACTACCGGGCGGTATAGAAGTACATGGGAAGATAAAGTTATGGGAGGCAACATTTTGAATATATGACTGACAAGTTACCTCATCCTAATATGGTGTGATGACTATTCCTCGTTCTTTGTCCAATAAAATTGTGGGATTCACACATTTGCAACATTTGGTTGTGGTACACTGACCTGAAAAAATAGTATAACTAGGGTAGACTTAGCTAGTTAGTTTGTCCGACTTGTCCGAATAGCTGACCTGTCACTGACCCAACGCACTCAATAGGTGATCGGGAGCAGAGTTGCTGGCGGAACACTCTGTCAGAAGATTCCATAACCCAATCGGGGTTCGACTGTTAGCTACAGAGAGGGTTTACAATGCTGGCGTTTGAACTTTAGCTGTGGTGCTGGGCTTAGCCTGTGGTCGTCCAGTCCTGATTCAATTTGGCCATAACCTATCCTGGTTCTGAAACTGATCTGTGTAAGAGAACACACCCTGCACAGAAAAGCCCAGGCAAATAAATTGTGGTTCGCCTTAAACATACTAAGACCAAAATTAAAATGTCCATCCAATGAATACCTGCTGAAAGTGATTGCTGCCAAATTCTTACCCTCCCTCACGTATGGCTCCGAGCTATATAGAGGCAAAGACGCCAATTTCCTGAACCTCCAACAGTCAGCGTTGTTTAAACATCTTTACCAAATCCCGCAGTTTGCATCCCAGGCGCAGGTACGCCTTGAATTCGGGTTATTAAACCAGCACCAAGCCAGACAAGCCGCCATAATAAAAACGTGCTGGAAACTAAGAGCAGCTCAAGAGGACACACTGATGGGTCACTGTTGGTCTGAAATTAACAATCAAACAAAAGGAAAAAAGGCATGGAAAACAACACTGGAAGAAGCATTGAAAAACTTAGATATGCAAGAGACGTGGAACACCAAACACACCTTCGGGGCCTTCAAAAAAGCAGCCAATGGTGTGGCAAAACACAAATCCTGGATTGCTGACAAAGCAGCATTGGCTAAGAAAAAACACGGCTGGATGGTACTGGCCACGTATGAGAGATGCGACCCGCAACCGTATCTATTTAACTACATAACACCATCCACGCAACAAATGCTACTACGACTACGGCTGGAAACCTATACCTCAAAAGATCAGATCCGGCATGGCGGCAAACATGGCCAACAGCACTGTGCAGACTTTGTGGTCTCTCCAAAGAAACTTTGATTCACGTCCTGTGCATCTGTCCCTCTCTGAGTAACTTGAGATGGTATTATCTCCTTCAAATATTCCGCCTTTTCCAAATTAGAACATGTCGGTCGGAAGTTATGTTAGTACTGAACATTCAACAGCTGCAGACAGCTTGCAGGGCCACCAGATTTTTTCAGAAAGCAAGCCTCCTACTGCTAAATATTGAAAAAGAAGAGGCGATCAATAAGTCAAAACCCAAAGTCTCAGTGAAATAAATGACTTTGAAGTTAGATAATGAAAGTTAGACTTTACTTCTCCAAAATGGACATCAGTCCACAGATTTATTTTTAATTATTTATTAAATGGAATAAGCTCTTTTGAAATTTACTTTTTTTGTAAAGGTTTTAAATAGCCATACACAATAAAATGTTACTGTTACTGTTTCCTGCTGGCACCTGTACTTTGGGATTCTTACTCCTTGACTTAGTCCGTGGCCAGGTTTGGTCATCACACCATTCTAGGTAACTATAAAGTGTGGGTTTGTCATTGTATTTGTTTTCCCTTTCTTTACCCACCCTTTGTTTAAATGCTTATCAATATTTTCTCTCCAAATTATTTGCATATGTTCATGTTTAAATCTGCATCATTCTAAATAGAATAAGAAATGAAATTAAATAATGTTTCTAAACTCTCCAAAGATTTTTCTTAGATAACTGAACTTAAACTTTTCCAGAGTTAGTGGTTATTTATAAAATGCTAAATGTTATTTTTCTACCTATTATCTTGTTAACTCCCTTGATCCTTTAGGCCTATAGGGTAAGCTTGGATTGGTAAGAACAAATGGTATAAATCCTGAATAGTAAAATCCCAATTGATTGAGTGTAGGTTTACCTGTTTAATGTATATATAGATATATGGGCCCAGGTGAGTATGTTGAGCAGGTGATCCCGCGCTCTATCAGTTATTTTGGTGGCAGAGGATGCTTAGAGATTAGTGTAGATAGGTAGTTAGTTTAGTATTGATTATTGATCGACTATTAATTTTTGATTTTATTGATTTTTTGCATTAACCAAAATTGTTCGTACCTGTTTTATGTTTTGTCTGGAAACCCCTGGGGCAGAATAACAGGTGGTAAATGGAAGCCACTCTGTAGTGAGGTCACTTGTCCGAGGAAGTAAGTGCATGGTTAGGTAAACTGGAAGCACTGTTTAGGTTTTTTTTTGTCTGTATAAATGTGTGAATAATTGATAGCAAAGAGTTTGCTACTAAAACTTTGGTGTGATATCACCTAGAAAGGGTCACACTGGAGGAGTAGCAGGTTCTTCTGAACTTGATTGACAGCAAATGGGTTCGTTGGTGAAACTTTGGCCTTACATAACCTAGAAAGGGTAAGCCTGAGGAAGTAACAGGTTCTCTGATGCTTGTGTGAAAGGTAGATGGAAGGGATCTACTTGTAGTGTATGAAGAGTAAACGGAAGGGAGTTACTCGCAGTGAATATAAATCATTCTTTTCTTTTGAAATTGTTACTCAGATACAGTGGCAAATGTTTTACGTTGTTAATTAATGAAAAATGTGCATTTTAATTAAATCTCTCGCATTACCTTTTAAAGGAGGGAGTCAGTTGCGGAGCTGCGCTGACGTCACTCAGAGCCACGCTGGTATTGGTTGAGACAGCGGATGTGTAGCTGAGGTAATATTGTAAAGGAGGGTTGAGTACAGAAGTGTGAGAACTTGTCTCATGGGAAAAGCAGTGCAACCATTGGATGAATATATTTTGAATTTTAATAGTTGATTGGTCATTGAAAATAAGAAACGCTTTGGTATTGGAAGTTTCTTGTAAACAAACTAAGTGTCATCACGAAGTAAAGCAGCATAAAATATATGTGGTATTTAGATCCAGGAGTCATAGGAAATAGACCTGATAGAAGATATGTAGGTTTTGCTAAATAACAGATGATAAGAGGAAGACCTTATATCATGTACAGAGATAAAAGAAAAATGACATTTGTCAAGAAAGTTAAACATTTATTTAAAAAGGATAAGCCAATAAAAACCAGAGAAGGGATTAATATTCCACCACCGAATATGCCTGCATCATACATGATGGTTGAAAGGATCTATCACACTTGTATATGGTTAGAAAACTGAATAGAATATACAAAAATTGATGGAATTTTGGCATTTCCAGAAAATGGTACCTTTAATGGTAGAGTTTTGTACAATTTAAGAGCATGCATGAATTAATTAGATCCAAGGCCTAGATTAACTCAATATGAGGCATTGGAGGATTGGGAAACAGAGGGTTTTGAGCGAGACAGATCTAGAAGTGATAAAAGTATAAGTACATTTTATCCTAAATTTCCTACAGAAACGAGAGATAAGCAGATGAAACAATGGAGACAGTCTATGCTAGTGGAAGGATGATATCCTGTCCGAGCATTAGAAGAACAAACAGGGAGTAAAAGCACTGAGAAAACAAAAAATTAAATGACAAGTGCTGATCCAGAAGATGATTATTTGGAGGATTTAAATCTGCCACCTTATAATGAAGAGCAGAATCAGACAAATTCTAGTGCTCCGTTCTTAAAGCCACCTTTAGTTCCACAAGTGTTAAATGAGGCATCATTAGAAAAGGTTTTACTGGAAAAAGAATGAGAAGCAATAATTAAGCAAAGGAATGAGTTCATTCAGAAAATTACAGAGTTAATCATCAGTCCTGAAGCTTTGACGATTCCTGTGACTATAGGTCCAGTTGTTCCTTTATATGGAAAACAGGAAACTGAAAAAAAGTTTACCATAGAAGATTTGCCAAAAGAATTACAACATATGGTAGATCCTAAAGTGTGGGATTTCACAGGAAAAGTTGTAGGATTAATGGCAGATGTTGACTCCATAAAAGTGACAGTAAAAGAAGGTGCAGTTTATCCAAATATTCGACAGTATAAAATGAGCCCAGAAATAAAAGCAGGAGTTGCACTAGAAATAAAACGACCGGTTGAAGCAGGAATTTTACAGGAGATAATGAGCAGTCCATTCAATTCACCCATAACTGGCATCAAGAAACCGAGCGGAAAATACAGGGTTGTACAGGACCTCCACTAAACTAATAAAATTGTCGTCCCATGTTTTCCAGTTGTGCCAAACCCTGCTGTGATTCTGTATCAAATACCATGGACAGCAGGCTGGTTCATTGTAATAGACCTTTGCCATGCATTTTTCTCCATACCATTGCATCCAGATAGCAAGTATCTTTTCTCGTTCAAATTTGAATACCATATCTATGTTTGGAATAGTGTCCCTCAGGGGTACACGGAAAGTCTTCTTTTTTTTTTTTTTTTTAATTTTTTATTGAGCGGTACAGAAACCAGGTGCAGGACTGATAAAAAAACCAATCTTTACAAGCATTGAGAAAAAATTACGAGAAAAATACAGCTTCTTCTAGAATCCACAAACAGTCTGGCAAACAATCAATCAATATAACTATTACTTCAAAGATAAAAAATCCAAAATCCATAATTTTGCTTTACCAATCTGAAGTGCAAGTATACAGACCGTTAATTCATTTTTTATTTTTTTTCTTTCTTCCCCCCCCCCCCCTTTCTAAAGTACAAGTATAATACAGTGCAATACGGTCGATCCAATAAAAGCAAGTTACGGGATGAGTATGAAACAGCCTCCTTTAAAAACCAAGGGCAGTTAATGTAACTGTTAATTTACGTACTAAGCATATATGCAGAGTCCAAATTTTACTTTTTGTTTCTAAAGTGCATGTGCCAAGATCTTTCATTCATGTCGAATTTAACTTAACCTCTACTATTTAAAACTGCGAATATAATACAATACTATTGTGATTTAGCAATCCCAAAGTGCAAATGCTGCAAACCCCTAAAGTGCTTAATACCCCAAAGTGCTAGTGCATACCCACCTATTATATTCAGCTTGCCCCAGCCTCAAGACTGTTTAATACTCCTGATTTAAGTTTTCAAGTGCACCCCCTTGCTTCCTCCAGATTCTCCAAATAGTGCCAGTTCCTAGTAGCCCCTACTCTACTTGAATATGCTTCCTCAAAATTTCGAGCCCTTCTCATTTTATTAAGCCATTTCAGGTGTGATGGGACTTCTTTAGATTTCCAATTTTGTAGGATTAATGATCGTGCTACTGTGCAAGAAATAAAAATGAAGGTTTCCTCATCCTCCTTAAGCCACCCTCTAGTATGACAGATCCCAAAAAGGTATGAATATGGCCTGGTATCGCTAGATATCCAGGACTCTAGCGCGCACGACAATTATAATCTTTCAAATGAAACCGTTTGTTCAAAACATCTTTTATCATTAGTTAATCATAAATTCAGTGAGTAAAATGCATTATCAATTTAAACAATACATAAACAATAGGAAATCACTGCACATAAATCATATGCATTTCTCAAAACAATCAGTATACAACACAGTTATATGTACAACCCAATGCATTTCGGGGTATAAACCCCTTCCTCAGGGGTCTGTAAGAGAAAAGAAAAGAGGAAAAGAAAGGAAACTTGATTACTCTAGATGCTTTAGGAGATATATATTCCGTGATCTTTAGTATTATGTGGATTTCTTACCTGAATTGCTGATTATTCCGATATTATGTGTGCAATATAATATATAGTGAATCTGGAGAATCGGTAAAAAAGGGAAGAATCAGAAACATGATTCATGTGTACAAGAAGCGATTTATATGGGGGAGGGTATTCGAATGAATTACCTGTATCCTGGGGTCAAAAAGAACCTGTCTGAAAATAATAGGAATTTGTATAAAAAAAATATACCCTTTGTTGCCTATTTATATGGTCACTTGTGAACTTCAAACACGGAGCTCACCTGCAGGTCTTGCGTGTGTAACCGCTGAAATGTGGAGTCTATTGAAATAAATAAATGGGTAATGCATAAATTCTATTGCAAACAATTTAACTTGATGCAATGTCGCCAAAGTCTAATAGTAGGAAGAGTATTTACCTGCAAGCCTCAAATTCAAAACTAGGGGTCTCGCTCGTGTTGAAATTCCTCCCGTGCTAAAGAGAGTAAAAATAAAAATAAAAGTATGCCGGATTTAGTATACGATTACCCTAGTCGATGACCTTCACGTTTAAAACCATCTAGAAGCCGACTTACAGGAAGAAAGGTAAACCGGCTGCGTAGCGGCGTTCCTACTAAAATGTTTGTGTCGATAGCGGGTTCATAAGAGGAGTCCTTTTTCTACATCTATTTTTTCGACTCAAGATTGAAGGAAGGACTGGCTGAGAGAATAGTGGCGCCCATTACTAAACGGGAAGTATAGCTCGAAACTAAGTGTATTTTCGAATGCGGTGACGATATTACTGGCGCTTATGTTGTAAAGCAACCTCCATATCATTATTCAGGTGAAGCTAATATTGTCAGGATTCGGACCCTATATTGCGCCTGCCTAGTTCAAAACACTACAACTCCCAGAATTCCTGTTCGGTTGGGGGAGCATAAAGGAGGGGGCGTGGCCTAGGGACATCGTGTGTAATTTGTGAAACTGACTTGGTATTCCTGAGAGAGAGCAGGTCGCTGGTTCCAGCGCGACCGTCTTGTGAAGTAGACGGAAACGAGTTAGCGTTTCTTCCGAAGCCGAGGAAGCTGCCGCGTGAGTGATTCATCACGGGCGGAATCCAGACAGCCTCTGGGCTTGCAAAGCCGAAGGTCGGCGTTTTGACATCCAGAGCGGTAGGGAAATTATACTGCGGGCTCGCAGTGGGTAACTCTCGAATTCCTGCACGCATCAACTATAGCTGGCCACAGAGTATTAGCGCGTGTACTTAGACTGTGTAATTCTGTGTTTTGGGTGTTATTTAAATAACATTGGACAACGTTTAAATACAGACTATTCAGTGGGGCTTCAAAGAAGTATTTGAGCTTCCAAGGTTTCTATGTGGTTTCCCTCCAAAGAAAAGAGGCATTTTTCGGAGCAGCAGGAAAGGAAAACCTATTCTATCTTTAGTCTGAGCGGAGGGTAGTGGGGTAGCTCCCTACATTCTGCCGTGTCAGAAGGTTGGATTCAGAAGTGGTTAGCAAACAGTGAAACAAAGAATAAGCGTGGATAATAGTGGTGGGAAGCCACATTATACCCTGCTAGGAATATTACTTTTGTGAATTGGACACTGTGGTGAAAATTTGATTTATTATTTGGAACTAGTCGTTTATGGGAAACTTGTTCTATCCAATGGAGAAAAACTCATTTCCAGGTGGATGTCTTTAAAAGGAAAACACTACTTTCATTTATAACAACTCAGGAGGGTATGTTCTAGAGAAGAGTGATACATATTATAACAGCAGCTACTTGGGATATTCCTGTGATTCTAACCTGTGTGTTTGCTTTACATAGGGAATTGATATTTCATTTCGGTGCTTTGTGCAAATCTAAGAGAAGAGCGGTGACAGCAAAGGGTGCAGGTGAATATCTAAATAAGAAGGGTAGTGAGAATGAAATGAGAGTAGGATTATTGAATGTGGTGTAACCTGTGTATGTTCTCTCGTTTCAGCTATCCCTTCCCTGCTGTTCCCTTCCTTCCCCTCCTGTTTGTTATTTTGTTCATATTGTCCCTTACCAGATCACTCGAACACCCTGTGATATACTAGGGGTGTTGGTGAGGTTTGGGGTGGAACCCATATGTGCATCGATCGAATCCTGCAGAGCATAACCCTGACAGAATTACACACCCACGAATATCGCTCCGCCTGATTCGGTTGTTGTAGATATGGCCACCTTGGAGGATGTACTACGTGCACTGGTGTTGGTACAACAGGAATTGGCAGCATCCAAGGCAGAGGCCATTGCATTGAAGGATAGGGTAGAACAGCTGTCAAAAAACCCTTTTTCTACTGGTCCTTCTCAGATACAGGTTACAGTGCCCCCCCCCATTCCGTTGGCTAATCCGGAAAGATATGCGGGGGATCCCCGTAAAATCCAGGTGTTTCTCACTCAAGTGTTACTTCACTTTTCTTGTAAACCTGCGGCTTTTCCAAATAATCACTCCAGGGTGGCGTTCGCCATTTCGTATTTGGTGGGCGAGGCGGCCAGCTGGGCAGTTCCTCTGGTTAAAAATAATGATGCATTACTCTCTGACTGGTCAGCTTTTAGAACTGAATTTGAAAAGGTTTTCGATAGAAGGGCTAATACCTTCAGCGCAGACAAAGAACTGATGGAGTTGAGACAAGGGAGGGGAGAATTAATTACTTATATGACATCATTTAACCGGCTGGTGGCCGAATCTGAGTGGCCGGAAGGCAAACGTATGTCCCTCTTCTACCAAAGGCTTAGAGATGAGATAAAAGATGTCATCGCTCAGATAGACCCTCAGCCCACTACATGCGTAGACATGATAAATCTGGCCTTGAGACTGGATAGCAGGATATCTGAAAGAGATGGAGACAGGAAGAGATGGGAGAAGGGGAGATATAGCTATGACAGGTTTCCTCGTAAGGCGGCCAGTACCTCAGAACCTGGACCAGAACCCATGGAAATAGGTGCCATACGGGCCCCATTGTCCAAAGAAGAAAAAGAGAGTAGACGGGTTCAGGGCCTGTGTATGTATTGTGGCCGGAAAGGACATTACGTAAGAGAGTGTCCATTTAAAAAACAGGGAACTAACACCTGGGATAAAAGCAGGAAAGTGGTGGCTTCTTCTTCCGTTAAGATGCAGGAGGAAAGGGAGATGGCACCGCCAAGAGAAGAAGAACCCCGGCAGTGGAAGCTTACTTCCTTGTCCACTAATGTGATAGGAGAAACAGAGTCTCATTTGGTTTTGAACATGGTGGTGGAATGCGAAAGCAAAACACATAATGTTCTGGTGATGTTAGACTCCGGAGCCACGGGCAACTTTATTGATAACGGGTTGGTTACTCGCTTGGAGTTGCCAAGAGTGATGAGGGCTAATCCCGAGGAAGTGTTGGCGGTGGATGGGCAACCCATTAAGTCAGGACTCATTGTTGAAAAAACAGCTGAAATGAGGGTATCTATAGAGGTGGAAGAGGGGAGACACTCTGAGATATTGGAATTGAACATCATAGATGCCCCTCAATACGAGGTAATTTTGGGTATGCCATAGTTGATTTTCCATAACCCTTTAATCAATTGGAGTACCAGAACGATACAGTTTTTGTCTGAGACATGCCAAGATCATTTTGTTTCCTGTGTGGGTTCTCATGTATCAGTGTTGGCTAGTCCATTCATGGTAGCTACTGCTGCTGAAAAAGATGTGAGGTTGCCAGTAGAATATACTTCGTACCAGGATGTGTTTAGCGAAATCCAAGCGGAATCATTACCCCCACACCGGGATTATGATTGCCGCATAGATTTGATAGAAGGGGCTACTATACCTACCTGTCGGGTCTATGCGCTGACTGTCCCTGAGACTGCCCACTTGAAGGAGTACCTGGAGCATTATGAGAGGTTGGGGTTTATTAGACCTTCAAGATCCCCGGCAGCCTCGCCTCTGTTTTTTATAGCAAAAGCAAATGGCGATCTCCGAGCGTGTGTGGACTACCGCGTCTTGAATAAAAACACCATACGGAACCGTTACCCTCTCCCCCTCATTACCGTTCTAATTGACCAGGTGAGGGAAGCAAGAATTTATACCCGATTAGATCTGCGGGGAGCTTATCACCTGGTCAGGGTTCGTGAGGGGGATGAGTGGAAAACGGCTTTCAAGACGCGGTACGGTTTGTATGAATACCTGGTTATGCCGTTCGGACTGTGTAATGCCCCTGCGGCATTTCAATTCTTCATTAACGATGTGCTAAAAGAGTATATTGACTTGTTCGTGATAGTGTATATCGACGACATTTTGGTGTATTCTTTGGAGACATCCAGGCACACCGAACATGTGTGTATGGTCTTGGAGAAATTAAGAGAACACAGTCTCTACGTCAAATTGAGTAAATGTGAATTTGGTGTGCACAATGTTGAGTTCCTAGGGGTGATGCTCAGTCCTAAAGGGCTACAGATGTCAGTTCGGAAGGTACAAGCAGTACAGGATTGGCCGGTGCCTAAAAATGTGAGGGAAGTCCAGAGTTTTCTGGGCTTCGCTAATTACTATCGCAGGTTTATTGTACAATTCTCACAAATAGCTGTGCCCATCACTAGACTGGTAAGAAAAGGAGTCTCATTTACATGGGCAAGTGAAGCAGGGGAGGCTTTTGAGAGACTAAAATCCGCATTCATCACGGCTCCTGTATTAGCCCATCCGAACTTAGAACATCCATTTGTGGTGGAGGCTGATGCCTCTGATGAAGCCATAGGAGCGGTGTTGTCCCAGAGAGATAAACATACGGGGCAGCTACACCCTGTGGCGTATCTATCGAAGAAGTTGAGTTCGGCTGAACTCAACTATACAACAGCTGAAAAAGAACTGTTGTCAATAAAAAGAGCATTTCAGGAGTGGAGGCAGTATTTGTGGGGTGCACGTCATGTCATCACTCTGTACACTGACCATCGAAACCTGCAATACATGACTTCTGCAAGACATTTAACGCAACGACAAATGCGTTGGATGCTCTTTTTTGCGGAATACAATTTTGTGGTGACTTTCAGACCGGGTTCTGAGAACCGCAAATCTGATGCATTGTCCAGGCAGACTTTACCGGTGGTGCCTAAAGAGGAGGAGACACAAGCTATTATACCAGCTGCCAAAGTGGTGTGTGTAGTGAGGGCTGAAACATTTTTGGATGAGGTAAAGGCACATCAACACCCTGGGGGATGGAATGCTTGGGCCGATGGTAATCCCGCAAGAATGGTGACACAGGGGTTGCCCTTTTACCAAAAGCGTTTGTATCTGCCCACTATTCCTTTGCAAAGGAAGGCTTTTCGATGGTGCCATGAAGCACCAGTGGCAGGTCACCCAGGCATTCGTAAGACTACAGTCACTGTTCAAAGACATTTCTGGTGGTTGTCGCTTGTCAAGGATATCAAGTTGTGGGTAATGAAATGTGATGTTTGTGCTCAAGCCAAGGGGGTGAATGTAAAGAAAGCTGGGAAGCTTATTCCGATGCCTACTCCCAAACGTCCATGGTTGAACATTAGTTTGGATTTTGTGTCAGGTCTTCCTATGGACCAAGGATTTAATGCCATTTTGGTGGTTGTGGACAGCCTTACTAAAATGGGTCATTTTATCCCTTGTAAAAACCTGCCTACCGCCAGTCAGATGGTGCAATTGTTGGCCAGTCATGTCATTCGATTGCATGGATTACCCACGGTAATTGTCAGCGATCGGGGACCGCAATTCATAGCCCGGCTTTGGCGGATGTGGTGTCATGCTCTAAACATTGATGTATCATTGTCTACAAGCTTCCATCCCCAAACGGATGGACAGACAGAGAGACTCAATCAAACATTGAAAAAATATCTGCGATGTTACTCCAAAGAGGCTCATGAATCCCGGGTTGCACTGTTGTGGATGGCAGAGCTGGCGTACAATAACACATGGCACAGTTCAACTGGGATGTCCCCCTTTAAGGCTAATTATGGGTATGATGCACACACCTTGCCGGTAGACATCCCTGATGAGGTTCAGAATCAGCCAGCTGTGAGAGAGCAGGTGAAATTACTGAGGAAGGTGCATAAGGGGGTGCAGGCACACCTAGTGAAAGCTAAAGAAGCATACAAGATGTGGGAGGACAAACATCGAGTGGAGGGTCGTCAGTACAAGGTGGGTGATAGAGTATGGCTATCAACAAGAAACATCCACTTTAAACTGCGTAGTGTGTTCCACCCTCGATTTATTGGTCCTTACTCGATTGTTAAGAAAATCAATCCTGTTGCATACAAACTGAAGTTGCCCGGGTCTCTGTGAATACATCCTGTGTTCCATGTACAACTGTTGAAACCTGCGTTGTCCTCTATCAGGTCGGTGCCTCCTCCGGTGGTTAGTGGTGGGGGTGTTGAATACGAGGTTAGGAGCATTCGTGATTCCAAGATGCGCAGAGGAGTGCTCTGGTACCTGGTGTCTTGGAAGGGATATTCAGCAGAGGATGATTCCTGGGAACCCTGTTCCAATGTGCATGCCCCCAGAGCGGTGCAATCTTTTCATTTGCGTTGCCCGGCCAAGCCTGGTCCTAGGAGGCGCTAGGGACGGGGACATACTGTCAGGATTCGGACCCTATATTGCGCCTGCCTAGTTCAAAACACTACAACTCCCAGAATTCCTGTTCGGTTGGGGGAGCATAAAGATGGGGGCGTGGCCTAGGGACATCGTGTGTAATTTGTGAAACTGACTTGGTATTCCTGAGAGAGAGCAGGTCGCTGGTTCCAGCGCGACCGTCTTGTGAAGTAGACGGAAACGAGTTAGCGTTTCTTCCGAAGCCGAGGAAGCTGCCGCGTGAGTGATTCATCACGGGCGGAATCCAGACAGCCTCTGGGCTTGCAAAGCCGAAGGTCGGCGTTTTGACATCCAGAGCGGTAGGGGAATTATACTGCGGGCTCGCAGTGGGTAACTCTCGAGTTCCTGCACGCATCAACTATAGCTGGCCACAGAGTATTAGAGCGTGTACTTAGACTGTGTAATTCTGTGTTTTGGGTGTTATTTAAATAACATTGGACAACGTTTAAATACAGACTATTCAGTGGGGCTTCAAAGAAGTATTTGAGCTTCCAAGGTTTCTATTTGGTTTCCCTCCAAAGAAAAGAGGCATTTTCGGAGCAGCAGGAAAGGAAAACCTATTCTATCTTTAGTCTGAGCGGAGGGTAGTGGGGTAGCTCCCTACATTCTGCCGTGTCAGAAGGTTGGATTCAGAAGTGGTTAGCAAACAGTGAAACAAAGAATAAGCGCGGATAATAGTGGTGGGAAGCTACATTATACCGTGCTAGGAATATTACTTTTGTGAATTGGACACTGTGGTGAAAATTTGATTTATTATTTGGAACTAGTCGTTTATGGGAAACTTGTTCTATCCAATGGAGAAAAACTTATTTCCAGGTGGATGTCTTTAAAAAGGAAAACACTACTTTCATTTATAACAACTCAGGAGGGTATGTTCTAGAGAAGAGTGATACATATTATAACAGCAGCTACTTGGGATATTCCTGTGATTCTAACCTGTGTGTTTGCTTTACATAGGGAATTGATATTTCATTTCGGTGCTTTGTACAAATCTAAGAGAAGAGCGGTGACAGCAAAGGGTGCAGGTGAATATCTAAATAAGAAGGGTAGTGAGAATGAAATGAGAGTAGGATTATTGAATGTGGTGTAACCTGTGTATGTTCTCTCGTTTCAGCTATCCCTTCCCTGCTGTTCCCTTCCTTCCCCTCCTGTTTGTTATTTTGTTCATATTGTCCCTCACCAGATCACTCGAACACCCTGTGATATACTAAGGGTGTTGGTGAGGTCTGGGGGTGGAACCCATATGTGCATCGATCGAATCCTGCGGAGCATAACCCTGACAAACATGAGTCAATAAGAAAGTAAAAAAAGCGAAAAAAGAGGGAAAGAGGGAAAAGGGGAGGGATACACAATACATTTTGGTTATCCACTGTTTCAACATTATGCATTGAAATTCAAAAGAATATAAATACCATATTACTACGATCAACGGATTTATAAATCATAAACCTTCAAAATGTGTGGTAAAGTTTGTAACTTCTATTAACCAACAATGTTATGTTCACTATGTATTATTATGGCATGTGTCTAACTATATACATGTGCTCTAGTGAAAAGTATCACTGTGCTGATGGATCCCTTAAGAACCAGGCTAAGTGCAATTATACTCTAGTTTGTATCTATAGGAAACAGACCATTTCCAATTTGTCATTCAACCCATCTGGGGCCAAGGTCTGTAATTTGCGAATCCAAAAGGTTTCTCTCCGGAGGAGGATTTTGGCATTGTCTAGTCCTAGACGTTGCGAAACCTGTTCAATGATTTGAAAATGTATCTGGGCTATTGTGTGTCCCATTTCGATCCAATGTCTTGCAAGAGGCGATGTCAGATTTTTATTGCGAATTCGACTCTTGTGCTCAGATAGACGTATTTTTAATTTCCGGTCAGTCTTGCCAACATATAGCAGCCCACATGGGCACTTTATTGAATAGACCACATGCTCTGCGCTACAGTTTGCAGAGTGTCTCAAGGTAATCCTTTCTCCTGTTCGTGGATGAGATAACGTACTACCAGTAATTACATTGTTGCAGTTCTTGCAGTTAAAGCACTTCGTTGTTCCTTTATGGGTTACTGTGCGGTGTTCCATATCTTCTGGTTTATTGAGAAGTTCCTTCAAGTTCCGCGATCTTTTATAGGCGAATAGTGGTTTCTGTTTGTATAGTTCACCAAAATCACTTTCTATTTGTAAATATTCCCACCTCTTGGTTATGGTTCTTTTTATGTCCCTTGATGCGGTGGAGTATTTGGATACAAACACCATTCTTTTGTTTGGAGCCTTGACTTTTTTCTGCAATAGTTCTACACGTGGTATCGTCTTGATTCTCTCCATTTGCATTGTCAGGAGTTTTTCAGGATATCCTCAATCTAGATAGTATTGCTTTTGATGTTCCAAGCTTCTCATACATTGTATTTCATCGGATGATATTCTTTTAATTCTCATGAATTGAGATATCGGAAGATTGTCTATCAAGTTGATTGGATGGAAGCTTCCATATTGTAATGATGTGTTTTTGTCAGTAGGTTTTTTGTATAGTTGTGTGTATATTGTATTGCCATTTATTCCCACTGAGACATCCAGGAATGGTATTGACGTGGTGCTAATCTGGCTGGTAAATTGTATCCTGGGATTAACAAGATTCAAACTGTCAATATTTCTCTTTAAATCTGCGACTGGTTTCTTCCATATTAAAAAGATATCATCAATATACCGTTTATAGTATACAATGCCTTCTTGCCATGTACTATCTTCCAATATGTACTCCAATTCAAATTTTGCCATGAATATGTTCGCGTATATACATGCCCCTGGAAAGCCCATGGCAGTACCGCTTAGCTGAGTGTAGTATTCATTTTGCAAAATGAAGTAACTGTTGTTTAAACACAATTCCAACAATTGCATAATCAGATATTTTGTCTCAACAGATTTGTCTGTCCTCAATGAGGGCCATTCCATAGCCTCGAGGCCTAGTTTATAGGGAATCAATGTATATACCGACACTATGTCGATTGTACAGAGTGTCAAACTCCCTTCTTCTTCCAAGTTTAGGGAGGTCAGGCTTCTCAAAAAATGTGATGTGTCCTCCAAATATGTAGACCAATTTTGCATGAATGCTTGCATATGGGAATCGATGAAAATGCCCACATTTTCGAAGATTGACGAGCAACCAGACACAATGGGCCTGATGGGAGGATTCTGCAATTGTGTGTGTACTTTTGGCAAAAAGTAGATTTTAGGTCTTCTTGGGTATACTTGTCTTAGATATATTTTAGTTGCAAGGGTGATCCAGCCTAGTTCCTCAGCCTTATCAAGAATTTGATCAAGATTATGTGCTATCTCATTTGTTGGATCTTGTGGAAGTTTGAAATAGACTTTGTCGTCTTGCACATGTTCATTTCCTTTCTGAATGTAAAAATCAGTGTCCATAATTTTTTCATTAATAAGATTAAGAAAATCTATGACACTTTCCCTAAACTCCCGCAGTCACCGGCCACTCTGGATCCCACCAGGCCCTCTCTCTCCTCCCTTCCTACACTTGAGAGAGAGAATTTTCAAAAAATCGGCAGAAAAATCAAATCTGGCTCCCCGGCGGATCCCCTCAAACCGGATACATTCTGTGAAGCTCACGAACTTATCACAGAACATATTCGGAACATCATCAACTTGTCTCTCTCTACCGCCAGAATTCCTTCTAAATGGAAGAAGGCTTGGGTTTCCCCCATCTTAAAAAACCCCACCTTAGACCCTACGCTTCCGGAGAATTTCAGGCCCATTTCCCTGCTTCCCTGGCCTGCCAAAATCATCGAGGCACATGTAAACAACATTCTGACAAATTTCCTTCTCACCAACAACATTCTGGATATCTCCCAACACGGGTTTAGAGCTGGTCATAGCACCGAGACAGCCTTGCTCAGTGTTACAGAGGACCTTCGCACCATTCTTGACACCGGCGGAACGGCAGCACTGGTCCTGTTGGACCTCAGTGCTGCCTTCGATACGGTGTCACATGAGGTCCTTCTGAAGAGACTGGAGGAAATTGGAATTACAGGGACAGCTTTGGGATGGTTTAGAGACCTTCTCTCCAACAGGTCCTTTAGAGTCTCCACCCCCCCTTACATCTCTAAGGAGCATAACATTGGACAGGGAGTGCCGCAGGGTTCTTCCCTGAGCCCTACTCTGTTCAATGTCTATGTCCGCCCTATGGCAGAGGTGGCTAGAAAGAACGGAATAACACTGGTATCCTATGCCGATGATACCCAGTTGGTGGTGGCTCTTAAGAACAACAGTGGTCTGGAGGCCCATCACTTTAAACAGACACTTACGGACATCACCAACTGGATGACGGCAAATTTCCTTCAACTGAACGCCGGGAAAACAGAGATATTGCTCCTGGGAAAAAACACCTCGTCCTGGGGAGACAACTGGTGGCCTGAAGTATTAGGCCAACCTCCCGAGCCAAAAGATTGCGTCAAAAATCTGGGAGTCTGGGTGGACTCGGCCCTGAAGTTCACTCATCATACTAAAAAAGTAGCTGCCACCTGCTTCGGCATTTTACGTAACATCAGACCTATTCTGAAGTTCTTTGACTGCCGCACTCGTCAGCTAATTGTTCAGGCGACCATTCTTTCTAGATTGGATTATGCCAGCTCTCTCTTACTAGGGGCAAATCTCGCCGAAATCACCAGACTACAGAGGGTCCAGAATGCGGCAGCCAGGGCCCTGGTAGGTCTCCCCCGCCATTCTTCGGTATCCGGAACCTTGAAAAAATTGCATTGGCTTCCGGTGGGAAAAAGGATCCAGTTTAAGGCGCTGTGTCTAGCCTTTAAAATCCTTAAAACTGCTTCCCCCCCTATGCTGTGCCCCCTCCTGTCAGAATACATTCCGAGAAGGTCGCTCCGCTCAGAGGGACAACACCTCGCGAATATCCCCCGCACCAGACTGGCCAGAGTAGGCGGCCGATTTTTTAGCCTCCTAGCTGCCAAGCTATGGAACAGCCTTCCCGAAGCTATCCGCGGTATGCAGGACCTTTTTGCCTTCAGAAAGGCTGTCAAAACCCATCTCTTCCAATAATTTTTTCTTCTCTCCGCATCTCTTTCTTTCTGCATTCTGTCTGCTTGCAGCGCCGGGACGCCCCTTGGCTGGGGCAGCCGCGCGCTATACAAATCACCATAACATTAACATTAATGACAAGGCCTCCCCCTTTGTCCGCCTTTTGGACGGCAATTTCTTTGTTGTTAGCCAAGGTGCGTAGCGCACTATGTTCTGCTCGTGTCAGATTTTTCAACTTGATTTTATATTGAATTTTAGTCATATCTGCTTTGACCAGAGTTTCAAACAAATCAAGGCTTTTATGAGAGACTGGAGCCATGAAGTTGCTTTTAGGTTTAAACTGTTCTGCGATGTTATCAGGTGATTCAATAGGATTTAGAATGGTGAAAAAATATTTGAGACGTAATATCCTCATGAATTTAAAAAATGCCACTTCAGTCTCGAGTTCATTTGTACGGTAAGTGCTGACAAAAGTAGGTCCTTTGTTTAACAGTTGGGTTTCAAATTTAGATAGCGGATACTTGGAGATATTGATTACTATGTTCTGTTCTGACTCCGTAATCCCGTTTTCTTCGCTTGTTCTTTTTCTTTTTCCTTTATCTGGTTTCAAATATAGGATGATATCATCTGCGAAAAGTTTGAGTTTCGCCATCCCTGGAATGGGGGGGATGATAGCAGGGTTGTTCCTAATCTTAATCACAAGGGGTTCAATAAAGAAAGTAAAGAGCAACGGAGACAGAGGGCAGCCCTGCCTCGTCCCACGGTTAATTTTGATTGAGCCTGCCTTACTTGAATTTATTATTACCTGTGCTGAGGCGTTTTGATAGATATTCTGCAGCATTTCAATTACATGTTCCTGGAACCCGAACATGACCAGGGAGTGGAACAGCGTAGCCCAGTTGACAAGGTCGAACGCTTTTTCTACGTCAACCATTAAAATACATGCTGGTGTTAAATTTATGTTAAAAAAATTGAAAGCCTGAATCAAGAATTCCGTATTAGAAGCCATTGAGCGGCCTACTATAAATCCTGACTGGTCGTTGTCAATAACTTCTTGTGCAGCGCATTCAAAACGGAGAGCCCAGATTTTCATAAGAATTTTATAGTCAGAATTGAGCAGGCTTATCGGACGATAGGAATTAATGTCCTCAGGATTTTTATCTTTTTTGACAAATGATATTATTGTGGCTTCTTTAAATGCTGAGGGTACCAATCCTCCTAGTTTTATATGATTGTATAAATTCTTTAAGGGAATTAAGAGATCTTTTAAAAACAGCTTATAAAATTCTCTTGGAAACCCGTCTTGCCCACAGGCTTTCGCCCCAGCCGTTGAATTAATATCCAGTGCAATTTCCTCTATAGTAATTTCGCTTCCCAGTTGTTCAACCCGAATGGCTGAAATCTTTGGAATTTCTATATCCTCAAAGTACTCTTGTATTTGATCTAACCCTGCACGATATTCAGTGGAGTATATTCGTTTATAGTGATCCACGAAGGCCCTTTGAATTAAATCGCTCTTTACAATTTCTTGGCCGTTCAGGGGATCTTTTATTTTAAATATTGATGCAGATTCCTGACGTTTTCGTACGGAATTTGCCAAGAGCTTCCCAACCAGTTGGCTGTCCTCATAGACCTTTTGTTGATAAGTTTTGGAGCTATTAATTTCCTCGAGGATAAAGAAATCCCTTAATTCCGCCTTTGCTTGGGCCAAATGATTCGGGCATAGCTGTAATTGTAAACCATATTCTTTGTCAACCGCCCTTTGCAGTGTTGTTATTTTCTGTCTCCTCTCCCTGGCCACGACAGAGGTATAGGATATTATTTGGCCTTGAGCTGCCGCTTTGAAACCTCCCCAGACTGAGAAAGGTTCAGCTGTACCCTCATTGATTGGGTACACGGAAAGTCCATTGATTTTTAATCAGATTTTGAAAAAGTGCCTTGAATATCTGATATTGCCCGGACAATCAGTCTTGGTGCAATATATAGATGACCTGTTGGTGGCATCTAATAATCGAAAAGACTGTGTTACTGGTACTATCGCTTTACTTAATCATTTAGGTAAAGGAGGACACAAAGTATCACCTGAGAAACTGCAATATTGTACCACATCAGTGAAATATCTGGGGCACCAGATAGAAAGAGAGAATCAGAATAATTAAAAACATGAATCTACCTCAAACGCAGAAAGAAATCAGAATGTTTTTTGGAGTTGTAATACTGCAGGCAATGGATTGTGGGATTTGCAGTCCTAGCAAAACCATTGATAAAAATGACAAAGAAAAGAACAAAAGACCCAGTAGAATGGGATGCTGAAAGTATGTCATCTTTCCTGAAATTATGAGATTGTCTATGCTCAGCTCCAGCATTAGTAATGCCTGACTATTAAAAAGATTTTGCATTTTTGTGATACACAAGACAATAGTGTACTTTCAGTTCTGACTCAGAACCATGGTCTGATGAGACATCCTGTTGTATATTTTTCTTCTACGCTGGAACCAGTGGCAGCAGCATTGCCAGGATGTCTAAAAGCAGTAGCAGCAACTTGCATGAGTCTTGAGCAAAGTGAGTCCATTATTATTGGACATCCAGTAACAGTATACGTCCCACATGCAGTTGTGATTTTATTAACCAGGACCAAAACTCAGTACCTAACACCTAGTTGGCTGACTAAGTATGAACAAATTCTTGTAGGTGCAGAAAATGTGACTATTGCTATGTGTAATATTCTGAACCCAGCAACATTTTTGCCTGAATCGCACTTTGCAGAATTCAAAAATGAAATCGAACAATTTGTATTGATCTTACAGAATACTGCACTAAACCACGTCCAGACATAAGAGAAGAGCCTCTAATACATTCAGAACATGAGCCATTTGTAGATGGTTCATGTATGCGACATGAGGAAGGAGGTTTGAGTGCTGCCTATGCTGTTTGCACTATATGGGGTCCAGTCGAAGCATCATATTTACCTGGAGTAAAGTCTGCACAGGTAGGTGAACTAATTGCATTGACAAACTCTTGTAAATTTGGGAAAAATCTGAAAGTAACTATTTATATTGATAGCCAATATGGCTAAGGAGTTGTGCATGATTTTGGCCAACACTGGATGCAAAGGGAGTTTCTGACATCATCAGGGACTCCTATTAAAAATTTAAATTTTGTGAAAGATTTGCTAAAAGCAATCCAATTACCGGAAACAGTAGCTGTGGTCAAGTGTGCCGCTCACCAATCTGGCAACGACAGAGTGACAGCAGGTAACTGATATGCTGACCAATTAGCTCAATATTGTGCCAAAAATAAAATGGCAATAAAGAAGAAAATTGAACCAAAAGGAAACAGCTGCCAACTTATGTTGCTTGAGAAAGTGAAAACGTGGGAAGAAGTGAAAGATTTGCAAAATGATGCTGGACAGGAAGAAAAGGAAGAATGGGTGAAAATAGGGTGTCAGAGAAGGGCTGGGGATGGTGTGTCGGAGGGATGGTCGGAAGCAGAAGCAAGGGGGCCTTATGGGGTCAATAGTGGTACTATTTATTTGGTTGAACGCATATAAGAAGGTATACAGGCAGAACAAAAGGTCACTATGGTGGTAAGGATACCTGTGGTTATTCCTGAGGCGTAGTCTCTTCTCTCTCTCTCGTGATGGCGTTGAAAGGGTGTCTTCTGGGCGGTTCTTTTCCCCATTTTACGAAATCTATGACGGGTTTCGGGTGGCATAGTTCTTCGGCTGAAACCTATTACGGGTTTCAGGGTTGGGCCCGGATCCGGATGCACCTCAAACGAAAAAGAGAGTGGTGTCAGGTCTATCCTTGTTAATATATTGGCTACCGTCACCAAAGCCCCACGTGAGGGATAAATGTAACCAGGATTATGTGAGGGGGGGTTTAAATGCCAAAAGGAAAATGAGGAGTAAGTACCTATGAACTGGTAGTCAAATAGGCAGTGCGATGGCAAGTTAGGGAACAAGGCAGGATTCGGGGAAAGGAGTGAGCAAGTTCACGCAGCATTGTAGGTATGGGGTAAGCTTCGATAAAACAGGAGGTGGACAGAGACTTCCCTCTACTCTGTAACCCCCCCTCCTCCACCCATTAACCTGGGCAACCTTCCTCTCCTTCCCTGGTCCCGTGACGTACCAGCACTAGCCACAACTTTCCGGAGTTGCTTCGGCTTGCTCGTCCTCCGGGCTCCACCAATCCTCGCTCCAGTTGTCCTCGTCCTCGTGGTCTTCGGTCTCGGCGTCGGCATTGGCGTTCTCTCCCGGCAGCTTCAGGATACTCCAGTGATCTCCTTCCGAGGTCTTCGTCGCAGACGCCTCCAAGGGTGTTGCTTCTTCCTTTTCTAGTGGCCGCAGTTCCTGAAAGAAGGTTTCCGACTGGTCCTGATTTGGGTTAATCCCGCCTCCCAGAGAGCGGGCTACATCCGGATCATTTGTGGAAGGCTGTGGGAGGAGGGGAGATTTGTGGGTTAGTGCTACTTGTTTGACATAGTCGTCATCCTCCGTGTCACACTGGTAAGGGATCCATTGCGGTTCATTACCGATGGGGCGGGACCTACCTCACATCGTGTCATTGCTCACCTTGCTGGAAGGCCTGTGTTGCCAAACTGTATGCTTGCTCCTATGGCTTGGATGTTTCATGGTGATTCTCATCTATGGCGAGACACTATGTTAGACTATTCAGACAAAATTGGTTCAATGCAAAGTTCAGGAACATTGCAGAGAGTCTTTGCATAGGTGTTTGGTCTGTCAACAAATGAATCCTGGTAAAAGAACTGTAGTGTTGTCTGGAAAGATTGGAAAGTCAGAAGGTCCTTTTATTCAACGTCAGATTGATTTCATTAAGTTACCCCTTTGCAGAGGAATGAAGTATGTTCTTGTCATTGTCTGCCTATTTTTAAAATGGGTGGCCGCTTATCCTACATGTAGGAATGATAGCATCACAATAGCAAAATTACTACTTAGAGAGCTCATACCACGTTTTGGTTTTCCAGTAACGATTGAATCAGACCAAGGAAGACATTTTAATAATGAAATAATTGGTCTAATCTGTGAAGCATTTAGAATTGAGCAAAAGCTGCACTGTGCATACCACCCAGAGGTCTCTGGAGTGGTAGAACAACTGAATGGCACAATCAAGTCAAGATTGGGAAAGATCTATGAATCAACTCCATGAGAATGGTCAGATGCTTTACCTCTTGTTCTGATCGGACTCATGAGTATTACAGACAGAAAAACAGGCTTGAGTCCTCATGAAATACTCATGGCAAGGTATTGTCAGCTAACATGCTTAGTTCATTGTCTTTGTTTTCTGATGGAGACTTTGGACCTAAAGTAGGTTTAATCAGAGGGCGGAGCCAGTCACGACTGGAGATGGCCGCTTTCTGAGCGAGCTCCTTCGGTCGCTCCAATATCCTATGCCATGAACCTGCTGATGCATTAAATAGAAAAACAACAATTGATGGGCAGAATGCAGAACAATCTCATACATTCACCCCAGTACAGAGATCGGGGCCTAAATCCATTGTTTTTTTGCCTACCAAGCCATTCCAGTTTGTACCCACCCATATGAAAATCAGTCTTGACCCTGTGCCGAATTGGAACAGTCCAGCCGGAACAGCCAGGCCAGGTCCTCCCTGGACTCGAAACAGGCATCCTAGGACCGGGTTCGTGGTTTCACCCCTAATCAGCCTGGATAGCTTGACTCCAGTGGCATGGAGAGCACGGGACCCACGTCTGGGCATACCCGTCCCACTCAGGGGGGACAAATGCAAAAACAATTGATGGGCAGAATGCAGAACAATGTCATACATTCACCCCAGTACAGAGATCGGGCCCTAAATCCATCGTTTTTTTTGCCTACCATGCCATTCCAGTTTAAACCCACCCATATGCAAATCAGTCTTGACCCTGTGCCCAGTGGGAGCAGTCCAGCCGGAACTGTCAGGCCAGGTCCTCCCTGGACTGAAAACAAGCATCCTAGGACCGGTTTTGTGGTTTCACCACTCATCAGCCTGGATAGCTTCACTCCAGTGGCATGGAGAGCACGGGACCCTCGTCTGGGCATTCCCGTCCCACTCGGGGGACAAATGCAAAAACAACAATTGATGGACAGAATGCAGAACTTTGTCATACGTTCTCCCCAGTACTGAGATTGGGCCTAAATCCATAGTCTTTTTGCTCACCATGCCATTCTCATTTGAACCCAGCCATATGTAAATCAGTCTTGACCCTGTGCCCAATGGGGACAGTCCAGCACGAACTGCCAGGCCAGGTCCTCCCTGGACTGGAAAAAAGCATCCTAGGACCGGTTTCGGGGTTTCACCCCTCATCAGCCAGGATAGCTTGACTCCAGTGGCATGGCGAGCACAGGACCCACGTCTGGGCATACCCGTCCCCCCTCTGGGTGACAAATGCAAAAACAACAATTGATGGACAGAATGCCGAACAATGCCATACATTCACCTCCGTACAGAGATCTGGACAGAATGCAGAACATTGTCATACATGCACCCCAGTACAGAGATCTGAGCCTGAATACATTGTTTTTTTGCTCACCATGCCATTCCAGTTTGAACCCAGTCATATACAAATCAGTCTTGACCCTGTGCCCATGGGAACAGTCCAGCCCAAGGATTCTTGTTTCCTGTTCAGGGAAGACCCGGCCTGGCAGTTCGGGCTGGACTGTTCCCATGAGGCGCAGGGTCAAGACTGATTTGCATATAGCTGGATCTGAACTGAGGTGGCGAAGTGAGCTAAAGAATAATGATGGATTCAACCCATATCTGTGACTGGTGGCGTGTGTCTGAAAAGTTTCAGCACTCTGTCCATCATCTCCTTGTGTTTGCTTTGATACATTAAATATGCATGTATAAAGGACCAGAATGTCTAGTTGCACTGCTTTTTGCGACCTGTAGTGACCCAGATCCTGAGAAAATAAGACCGTGGAAATACTATTGAGGTGCGGCCTACACGTGTGTGCTGATGGCCCTGCCCTGCGACTGGATGGGAAATGGAATGCGCTAATCTGCAAGGGCGTACCAACTATTATACATTGGCCCACTACCTGCAAGTAAAAAAGCCATCAGAGCCAATGCCGATTGCTGTGGAGGCCTGCTGACAATCGATCCTAGGGCTCTGCGACAGTATGGTTCATCCGATCTTGCCTAACCCTGCAGTGGTAGAAGGTGGCTGTAACCCATGTTACTAAACTGGATTAAACTTCTTTATACTAAACTCACTGCCTGAATCAAGGTAATTGGGTACATATCAGAGGTTATACAAATACAAAGAGGTACACAGCAGGGATGCCCACTATCCCCCCTGCTATTGTCTATTGCACTGGAGCCCTTGGCCTCTAAAATACGCCAACATACACATATGGCATTACGTTTTAACCTACAACCTATTGGCATATCAATTGAATGCAGACAATACGGTGCTGTACATTAGAGACCCAAATAAGAATCTATCACAGATACTCTGAGAATATATACAATTTTGAAAGTCAGGTCTCCAGATAAACTGGAGTAAATCGGCTGTACTGCAGCTAACTGAAAGTATAAAATCCTCACAAATGGAGTCCCCCCTTGTCTGGCAGGTAGAGCCTATTAAATACTTAGGAATTTGGATTCATCGCGACCCTGATTTAGTGCTCCAAGTTAATTATGGCACTACAGTTGACAAAATAGAAACACAAATAGCCAGATGGATCACTCTTCTTCTAGCCCTAGCGGACAGGATATCACTTATAAAAAGGGTGATCCTACCTAAATTACTTGACCTCTTCACCAACATTACGATACCTCCCCCAGTCCCAACCTTAAACCGACTATGTGTGAACCTCACTAAATTAATATGGGCTGGTAAGCAGGCACGGATAAGCCTTCACACATTGACATTGCCATACACCTCTGGCGGATTCACAGTTCCTGATCTGTATTTATATTATTTATGTGCTCAAGCGCAATACGCGTTCTACTGATACCACCCGGTACGGAATATGCCACACCTTGCAGTGGAGGATGGCGATGCCGACCCCATTGACCTAGCAAATATACTACCACATCAGCGACTTCTCTGTCCAAACAAGTAATAAACACGGTATGAACCACTTCAATTGCATGGAAGCATATTAGCCACTTAACTGAAAAATTTCCACTTTAGGCCCCAAAAATGCCTCTAGCTCAACATCCCGCTCTATCAGTTACACAAGACAAAGGGAGTATGGAGTTACTAGAACAAGTAGGCATCACAAAGATGGGTGACCTATACATGAATCAACCTCCCACACTAGAATCGCTGCGGTTACTAATCACCACCCCAAACATTACTCACATAGTAGCGAGACTCTCCAAGGCTCTACACATGGAAATTAGTGCAACAGCTCACGACAAATGGAACACACTACTGGAGACGCCTCTGAGTGTAGGAGATTGGAAATCTTCTTGTGCACTTACCAAATTGCTTACACCTGACAGGATTCTCCGTATCATATACTTCAAATACTTACCCCCAGGCCTATCATACCCCACTTACGTTACACAAATTTGGTTTGCGTGAAAATGCACAATGTAAAAATGTGGGCTTGATCAGGCTGATTTTGGAAACCTGGCATGGTATTGCAGTAAGGTGAAACTGTATTGGGAGCAAGTAGTGCATCTCTCGGGAGAAATCCTGAATTGCAAAATAGACTGCATGCCACAGTTATGTCTACTAGGCCACCTCATACATCTGAAATCTGCTAAGAAAAAATTTGCTGCCATAGCACTACTCTTGGCAAAACGAAGAGTGGCAATGAATTGGGACAGTACGCAAACACCCACTGTGGCCCGCTGGGTAATAGACTCTATCTATTGTAGAGACAATTTCCTGATATATGCCAAGGATCTACCCACAGCCGCCAAGCCTTGTAACTTTTGAAAACCTCTTACTATTTATTTGCATGAACACTCTGACCTATTTAAACCTGATACATAATAAGTGCAGTTGATCTATTATTCGAATATTGAGGTGCTGTTGTATAGTTGATATGCTGATCATTAACATTTGATGTGTTGTGTACAATTTCATCTTGTATTCTACCCAACATGTTTGATACTGCATGTAACAACTAATAAAACCTTAATAAACCCCCAAAAAGTAGGTTTAATCCTTTCAAAATACACATGATGAGGCACACTTAGAATGATTAGAAATATGACAAGAATGATAGCAAATGCAGCACATAGACATGTTTGCATTTCAACTACACCAAATTTGGATCTATGACTTCTATAGAACCAGACCTCACGACTTTGTTGAAATTTGGATTAGATGTCAGTAGCATTGCAGCAAAAATAAAAAAAGTTTAGTCTATTGCTTCAGTTGCGGTAATTTATTTTTATCACAACGTGCATCCACTTATCTTTTTGTTATTTCAGATCATATATCTTATAGATGCTTATATTCCAGTCGCCTTTGTATTGGTTTCATTTTACATTCTATGTTGCAAAGTTCAGTTTCAACACAACAGTCCCTCATGGCAGTTTGTAGGAGCTTGGATTTTTAAGAAAAAATATGTATTATGCTTTTTTTCAATCGTCTTTTACTAATTAAGTCCACTCTTGTGAGGTCTATTTGCGACTCGGTATCTTTGCTCTTTCTGACCTTCTTACTGACAGGCCCTCATCATCAGTTGTTGCTTTGCTCAGACGTACAAGAAGCTTTAGTGCCGGTGTGAGGTACACAACATTCAGTTAGAATGATTCTCAATTTGCCTGTTATTTTGGGCCAATGGTCCACATTTACCGCTTGCGTTTCAGCTGCACTGCTCCCTTCGCTTGGGTGTATATCTTGCCTAGTCAGCTCTTCTTCTCATGACTCTTCTGTACCCAAAAAAGCTGACTCTTTAGGACCATATTCAGAACCAGTGCTAGGAGTCCCGGTAGGTGGAGCCCCCTCTACAGTTTGGCTAACCTGAGATGGCTGTCTCATTGTAACCTCCGGCGTATTCAATTCCTCAACCTGCTGAGTTACAGAATGTACCACCTCAGCCAGTCATTTGCAAAAATCAAGCACCAAATCATCTGTAATATTCACCAATCTAGACGCAGGAATGGCAGGCTGTCTCATAGCCCTCCCCATAAAAACTTCATGGGAGGACAGTCCTGTCATTCTGTCTGGAGTACTTCTCAAACTCATCAACACAAGAGGCAAATCATAAGGCCATTTCAGAGATGTTTAAGTACACACCTTTGCCAACTTGGATTTGGATTTTAATGTTCTATTCACTTGCGCCACTAAGCCTGAGGCTTCTGGTCGGTAAGCACAATGTAGCTTTTGATCAATTTGTAATGCTGCACATAACATCTTTAGGACCTCATTATTAAAATGCGTCCCCGGTCTGATTCCAAAGAAGTGAGGAATCCAAAACGCGGTATAACTCCCTAAGGAGCAACTTGCCACATTCAAACTGCCATTTCTCCATGTGGGGTAAGCTTCTACTCACCGGGAGACTATACATACAATTACAAGAATGTACCTCATTTAATTGCATATAGGCATTTCAATGAAATCAAGCAGCATCCTGTTAAACAGTCCTCCAGATCTTCCTACATGACTCATTACAACTGCTGTTTTGTTGTTGACATATTATGCAACAATGACACAAAGCCTCTACTACAGCTCTGATTTGGGGATTAAATCATGTCTGGCAAAAGAGATGCATCATGGCATCCCTTACAACATGTACAGGACCAGGATAGTGGCGAGCCATGGGCATCAGCAAACTATCTGGCAGTACTGCTCTCCCATCTGTGTATACTCAAAACTCATCTTCCTACCCATTTGTACAACCTGCTGTTATCCATTCCTGTCTCTCTGCTCTGGTGCCTCATCCTGAAATGCCTTCACTTCCTATTAGGTCTCTACTGTTGAAAATAGTCTACAATCGGTGACATCACAGTTCTCTCAAAGGGAATCTCCATTGGCAGTGTGAGAATTTAAAGCACAATAGGTTGCAGTCTAATCCGTATGGCAGTTGCTGACTGTGACATAATCATTACCCTGCCAATGGGCACTGCACTTCACCACAGCAATTCAAGCAGGCAGTTGTAATGACAGCAGAAGGTTCCTCAGGCTTACCCCATTACTAATGGGGGATACTGACAAAGCCATGAACCCACACAGTGACTACCACTGTCCAAAGTCATGTACGATGCCAAAACCGTACTGACTATCGGTGAATACTGTAACTCTCAATTTGTCAGAAAAGTTGCATACTTGTGGCAAAGCAAAAAACTTGGCACTTTCAGTAGATGTCCCATCACAACACCCTCACTCTGTTCCACACTCACACAAGCCGCAGCGACAGCTTTAAGGTATCCAGGCAAGGTAGCAGCTACCGGATAAAGAGTAGCTAAAAATAATGCCACAGGTCTATGCACATTACCATAGACCTGTGGCATTCCCAAAGCTGGAGCTCGACAAAGACTTTCTCTCAATTAGAAAAGAAAGGAATGGGTGATTTAAGGTTCTATGGTGCTCTCATTGAAATGCACACTAAATTCACTGAATACTTATAGATAATGCAGTGCAAACGTAAGGAGGGATACCCACCCAACATCCACTAATGGAACCTAGGTTACCAACAAACCTAAACACAGCCTAATGCACACCCTAAAAAAATAACTCCAGTCTTCAAGTGTCGTACACATTCTACAACGATTGTGAGTTGCTTCATTCAGGGGATCTGTTGATCCAACTTTAACAGCAGACTTTAGCCAACATGTGTTTTGTTACATTCATGACTTCATCAGCGCCAAAGTCAGTGTTTTTCTCCAAATTGATTCGCCAAGTTACGATCTCAATAATGTAAGTAACCTGTGGTTACCTTAGACTATTTTACACACACTCCTAACACCACCCTATCTTTCACATGAGCCGCCTTTTCTTGCATTCATCTAACGGTGACAGATCAAAAGATATCTGATGAAGAGCCTATAGGCCCATCAGGCATTGCAGCATCTGCTTAACAAGCAGTCCCTAATGATGAAGCATGACACCCTACTAGGTGTGTGAGGGCATTAAGATCTGACCTTGTGGATTCCCTGAGATCCCAGTGGTGGGCTTCATTATTCCACCTCCCTGTGGACTTTTCCAATCCTGAGGAACTACTCCCCCTAACGTGTTTTGCAGAGTAACTCAACACAGCAATTTATGCTGCATTTCTTCTGATTTAATAAGTCACTCAGGACACGCAAAGTGGCCTGGGGTGGCTTGATAAGTCACATTTTGGTGTTGTGTCACTGTTATAAATCGGGGGGTCCCAAGTTGGCAGGATGTTACCCTGTCTAAGTAGGGACCCTTCTTCCTGGTCAAGATAATTCGGGATACACTACTGAAATAACCCCTGCTCACCACCTTGGTAGCTTGGCATGACCAGTCAGGTCCTTCTCAGAGGCATTGTGTGAAGTATTTGCACATAACCAACAGTAATACAGTGAAAAGACTTCAAAAGGACACCACAACAGTGTTAGAAAAATAACCAATATGTAACTGTGCAAAACAAGACCAAATTGATAAAAATTCAACATACAATAAAGAAAATATGCAATTTGCAAGAATAAACTTACAAATGAAGTTCCTTGAAGTTGGTAGCTTGGTCTGGTGAAAACGCTGTGCTGAAAACAACCAAATCCAACAGTGTTGACTGCATGTGTGCAGACCAGCGTCAGTGTCTGAAGACTTGTGAACAGTACCTTTTATTCGAGCCATTCACAATGGTGTGGGCCAGCGGTGGTGGTTGACGAGGTTGCAGTGTGAAGCGCAGCAGTGCGGCGTGCGGTGCCCTAAGGTCCTGGTGCAGGCAGTGGCTTACTGGTGATCATCCAATAGCGTGGGTGAGACCAGGGCTATGGTGCAAAGCGGGGCGATTCTCGTCGTGGTGCTGACAGTCAAGTTGCAAGCGGCAGTGTCTGTCGAAGATTGGTGGTCGATGTGGCTCGCGTTGGTGGGCCACAGCTGCTGTGGGAGGGGCAGTGGTTCGTGCAGCTTACGAGTAGTGCCCCCAGACCACGGTGGAGATGCCAGCTGGCAACAGCATTGCTGGTGAGACTAGGGCGGCAGAGGTAAGCAAGGCAGTACGGAGTGCAGTGCCCACAGGTTACGGTGCAAGCTGCGGCTCAGTGGTGGCAGCGGTCGTCGTCGTCTTTGAGACCAGGGTTGCAGTGTGAAGTTTGGTGGTACCCTTTGCAATGCCTTCAGGTTCATGGAACCATTGGTTGAGGCGTCGGGTTGCCATTACCCTCTGTGACAACTGAGACACATGGTTCCAGAGGCGGTACTCAGATTAAGGCAAAGTCTTTGCTGTTTCAGAGGCTTCTTGAATAATGGGAAATCCCTACCTCAAGACCTTGGAGAAACTCAAACAAAGAAATTTCCAAAAGTTCAGTCCAGTCCTTCCTCTGCCCAAGACAGAAGCAGCCACTACAGGCCAATACAGCAAAGCAACTGGCAACTTGGTAGTTCCTTCTCATAGCTTTCCAGCTCTTCTTCTTCACAGGTTCCAGAGTCCCATCGAGTTCTAAAACCCTGGTGTCTGGGCCCCAATATTTATAGCACATTTACCCTTGTTAACTTGTGGCAGAGAGTGTCTGTGCTCAGTCCACACCAGTTATGTCCTCTCTGGGCCAGCTTCCTGGGAGGAGGTGCAGGCAGCTTTGTCCAAGGCAGACCAGACCCATTCAGGTGCAAGGAAATCTCCTCCTCTACTCTAAATGCAGCCCAGGTCTATTCATCCCAGCCCTGAATCATCCAGGAGAGGCAGGACACACCTCAAACCCCCCTTCATAGTGGCTGTCTGAAGAGAATGCACATTCCCAGCCTGTGTCACTCTAAAGCCAGACATTCAATCCACCACCCAGCAGAAACACATAGGATGGCCGAGCAAGAAAATACCCACTTTCTAAAAGAGGTATTTTATAAAGCACACAGAATAAAACTCATTTTTACTAAAATATGTATTTTTACATTCTGAATTCAGGCATAATAAACTCCATTTCTCTATCTTGTCCCAGTGGGAAGTTATACTTGTAAGATATTAGAAAGTATCTCCCATTCTATTCTATGGGACTTATATCTTTTCAATAGTGAAAATCGAATTACACTGTATTTCACAATCAGGACATGTCACTCACACCAGTACATGTCCTACCTTTCGCATACATTGCACCCTGCCCATACGGATACCTTGGGCGTACCTTAGGGGTGATTTACATGTCAAAAAGGGAAGGTTAGGGCTTGGCAAGTGGATGCACTTTGATGCAAGAAATTGGGATACCAACCTGCACACCTGTAGCACAATGTGTAAACAGAATATACTAATGTAATCAATGTATTCAAAGCATGCTGCTGTGTGCTTAAGGTCCAACCTAAATAGACCTGTGGTACTATAATGTCAAATGAGGTACAGAAAACTCGGTACCTGTCACTCAGCACACTGTTGTGATGTCCCTAAGGCTTCTACCAAATTATATTGCGCTTCAATAGATAAACAACTTTTTCTTTTTTATCAACAACATAATCATTTAATTTGTAGTGTAGTTCCTATATTCCCAATAGGCTCTGCGCATTGGAATAACATAAACAGCAGTGTAGACGTAGGACTGAGGTCACCTAGGTCTCTACTGACTATGTTAGACTTAATTAGTGTTTGCCAGCTAGCTCAGAGGTCACTAGAAACTTTCTCGAATGTTCAGGAAAGGGTTAACTGTCCTGATTTAGACAAGAAGGGATTAGTTTCTGACAACCGCATAAACATGACAACTTTGCTCCCTCAGAATAAAGAGTGTATCTCTAGAGTTGTGTGAAAACAATAGACAGCTATTTCACTCAGTCAATCGTGCATGCTTAATTTCACCAGAGTGCAGAGAAATAGAGAGACGGGCGTTTTCAATAAAAAGGTGTTATTTTATTGAGCAGTCTTCTTTCTCATGCAAGAGAAATGAATTGCCACAATTGCAATGCTTATTATAAAGTAAAGGGCGTAGAGTAAAAGTAGTATTATGAAATAATACTGTAAAAGCATTGATATGGTTTCTTAGCCATATGATACTTTAAAATGGATAAAATATATACATACATAAAAACATTGACTAACAAACTCAACTGGTGCTTCTAAGATACGCCTACCCCGGTGTACCTGACCTAAGCCTAATACATGGGAAGGAGTAAGTAAGTTGCAGTTTTAAGTTAAGTTGAGTTTTTGCCAAGTATCGAAATCAAGAATTCTCTCTTAGGTTGTAATCAGCTCCGTACCTTGGTTATAGAATGAAGGAGGTCTTGTATCTCGCTTCTCAGGACTCGATCTCCCAGCAACCCACGAGGGTGACTTGGGAACACCGGAGCTGGATTTCCTCGGCTGGAGAAAAAGACAGCGTCTCTCTCAGTGCATCAAAGGGAGGGGAGTTTTTCCTTTGGCTCTAGCAACAGCTGGGCTCCCGGGCAAGTAGAACGTCGCTCTGCTCCCCACCACCGTATGTTTGCTTAAAGCAACGTTGGTATATTTATACCTGAAAGGTGCCGGGTTTTACGTAAGGTTGGACATAAGACGTCACTAAGAATTAACAGTTCTTTCTGGACTCCAGGAGTTCTTGTGCAAATCAAAACAAAAGCAGGGGGAATTCCCGGGCTGCTGGAGGCTTGGTTTGTTTAAAGAACGCGTTGTGCTTCCTAGGAGTCTATGGGAGTAGCCTTGCCATGTTTTGGACTGCATGGTCTACTACTAAATATGGATATAATTCTTATGCCTTTATAAGGATATTATTTGTTATAACCACATAAGGGCATGAATCGGGAATATCGAATTAGGGTCCTAGATAGAAATACAACACCCACTCCACGTATTAATGTCCATCATTACTTAAAAAATAAGCAATATTAAACATACGATACATGTGTGTTTTCCAACCCACCCCAAAATACAAAAACATGCTTTTGACATGGTGTATGGTTTATACACGAAAATTAGTATTGGTACTGTATGTTTTTCAAGCAGGGTTATCATTCAGTTAAATGCATATATATATCAGCTGAATGAATTGCGAAAATACACATGAAATGGCTCTGTATACAGAAAAGAAGGTCGAGACCATTTCATCACATATTCAAACAATACTGTACATGTGCTAGAGGCTGAGGTAAAATATTATCTCAAAAAATAGAAACTCTGTTCTCTAAGAATAGTTCTATTTTAAGCAGAGTACCATGTGCCGGAAAAAAATGGTAAACATTTTTGATGTGAAAAAAAAATTATTTCGCTTTTAGGGGAAAACATAGTTCCATATGTTTTCAGTAGCTTTGTTTAAAGAAACTGAAGGCCGAAATCAGAGTTCAGGGAACGCTGTGTGCTTGTTGTTTTTAAAAGTTATTCTCGTTGGTCAGGGGAGAACATCATATCAGAAAGGCTTGCAAAAAATTGGTCTACAACATCAGGTGAAAGTTCGACCACGTTTGAAAATACTGTAACTGTGCAGTTCTGTGCCTGATTGCTATCATCGATGTTTGGATCAGCAATGCTCACAGAAGGTTGTACAGGTTTGGTGCTGCTTTCCTCTCGTACTTCACCGCCACCTACTCGTAATGGGGAAGTCCCAACGAATGCCGTCATCAGAATAGGTAGCCGCTGGGGACAACACGTTGCCTGAGTCATTACTGGACAAAGCAAAGTATCGATATCCATTGGTACTGCTGATGGCAGTGTAAGACAGACGTCCAACACGCATTCTTCTCCGCATAGCAGACATCGAAGCACAGGTAAGAGGCAATCCTGCCAGATTGGTCTGAATGAAAGAAACCAGGTTGTACTCAGATCTCTTAGCCGGGCCAATCCGAGGACCTTAGTGATACGGTCTCGGTATCGTATTGCTAGGATCGTTTCTTCCATCATTGCTGAAGTCTTGTCTGTGGACTGGCTTGCCCTATCGGAGCAGAAGGAACAAAAATAAAATTCCTGCTACGAGTCCCAAAATTAAAGGTAGGCCGCCAAAGACAGAATGGACAAAATTCGGGAAGATACCCAGAACTGTTTCAAATGGTGTTAACAGTCCCGAGAAAATTGTCTTAAATACATGTGCTATGCCACTGGTATCAGACATGTTTAAAGTTTGACTTAACATTTCTACAAAATGCACGGGCAATTTGTCGATAAAAGGGTATGTATCTCTGCTGCTGTCCTTGCAACTTGCAGATCATACATTTCTTTGGATGAGGTCAAAGGCACAGTAGTCTGTAAAAGAATAGACTTCATTCTGCTTAAAGTATCAATTCGAATAGAAGAGATATTCACATAAGGCCATATTGCCGCCTCCATGTCTGGATTGCTGTTTGGATACAATACTTGCATACAGCAAACGACCCTGGAAGTAACAGTTACGAGATAGCATTCTCCTGGCACCATTCCACAACAGCTGTTGTCATTTATTAAAACGTAACTACCGTTGGAAAGCTGTCTGAAAAATGGTTCTATCTGTGTTGCAGGAGTGCCTTGCAGGTGACATGAAAGGTTATTTGAGGACCCTTTGCAGGCTCCATGCAAGTGAATACCTTGACACAGAAGTGTACCGCTTAGTGATTTTTTACAATTATTGCCACTAAGGAATACCTCCTTCTTCCCTTCACTATAACATTTGTGTGTGTAAGGTAAATCACAGGTAAGGGTGGGCGTAAAATCCGTTTCGCGGGCGAATTTGCGGATTTTCCACGATTTCGTGATCCGCGAATCTCTCGAAATCGCGGTAAAATTCGCGAATCAGCAGGGACGAATTTTCAGCCAAGCAAGGGTTACAGCAGCAGGTGCAAAAGTTGAGCCTAATTTCTTTGTAACCTTTTACAAAAGGGTTACAAACAAATTAACTTCAACTTGGACACCTGCTGCTAATTGCTTCCTGGCGCCTCGTTGCCTACTTGCAACTATTCTCTGACCCTGCTCTGACCCTTGAAGCAGGGTCAGAGAATAGTTACAAGTAGGCTACGAGGCACCTGTCCAAGGAATTAAACCTCATCAGGAAGCACTTACAGATATAAAAAACAGGAAGAAGAGAGAGGATGGCAAATACACCCATTTTGAGTTGTCAGGAGGGGTTAAACTGAAAGAGACCTTTACAGCACAATTTTCATATGCCTTTTGCTAAAAATAAAAAGCTGTATGTTCTGTAGGGGCAACTCAGGAATCTGGCCCTTCAGAGATCCGGCCTCTCTTTCTTTCTCTTGTTCTCTCTCTCCCTCTCTCTTTCCCTCTCTTTCTCTCTCTTTCTATCTATCTATCTATCTATCTATCTATCTATCTATCTATCTATCTATCTCTCTCTCCCTCTCCCATAAACGACTGCATGGGTAACTTCGCTATGCAAGCGGCTCGCGAAACGCAAAAATCCCCGCGAACACGCAAAAAACCCCGCGAACACGCAAAAAACAAAAATCCGCAAATTCGCACAAATTCGGGAATTTTGCGGATCGCGAATTCGCAAATCCGCAAATTCGCGGATCGCGAATTCGCAAAATTCGCCCATGCTTAATCCCAGGTTGATTGGATGTATCCTTTACCCAACCTTTCATACTGGCCTGCTGGTATATATTCTTGGCAATATTTAAACAGGAAAGTTGTTATCGGAATTGTAATTGTTCCGTGTATTATCCATTCAATGACAGGTCTCTCTGCCATTGTCAATGGTAATCTCTCAAGTTTTTCAATGCTTAGAATCTTATAGTCTGTTCCTTTTTGTCCCAAACTGATTTGTTTATCAGTAAGGTTAAAGATAGAAAATAATGACGTTATGTTGATTAGACGCCATGGCACGTAGCCCGAACGTAGGTTTTGTAAGGTCCAGCCAAGCTGTTCAATAGAACACAATTGGGACTGACCATGTTGTAACATTAGCAAGTCTTGCTCTATTACATCAAAGGCAGATGATACAATACTGTCCAGTGAATATATTCTGGAAGACAGAGTCGTTAACCCATTGTCCACTACAGAAAGTGATTTTTCCAAATTTATACGATCAATTTCTCGTATTTTTTCTGCTGTTTCAATTTGCATTACTTTCCAAGCTTCGTTGTATGCAGCGCATATACTGGCCGCTATGAAACGTTTTTGACGCTGTTTGCGAGGTCCCATTATGAAATCTCACAAGTCAGCACCTTCATTAAGTAAAGTCAAGTGTTGCTTAATTTCAGCCAGTGTGGATTTCTGTAGCCACTCAAGGCATAATTTCCCTACACTGTATGTTGTAACTATCCCTGGATGTTGTCTCTGGGAATATCTTGGGTCTGGCCTGGTCATTTTGAACCCCTGTTTTTTGTTCAGGAATCTATCTTGACAGTTATTTGTGTTTGTGGGCCAGATCAACCATTTTTTCCACTCAGGATTTGTTCTGTTTTGGTGAAAAATATGGGATACGTCTATTTCCACATCCGCAGTACTATTACTATCAGGTATGGGCTTCGGAATAGACGGTTTATTTAAGTCTTTTATCTTAGCTAAACCAAGACAAGTAGTTTGTTGAATGGTGTCATTCAGGAATATTATTTGTTCTGGGTTCATGCAGGCTCTAAATAATGATTCTAGACCTTGTACCTGCCAATCTTTTGTTCCCCAGATGGTTTTTGTTTCAATGTTATTTTTCCAAAATTCAAAACCAAACTTTTTCAGAAAAAATCAGTTTAGTATTTGTCAACATTGTTTTCATTCCTGTCTTATTTAACATTTTAAAATAAAACGTTTCTGGATCACTGTTGTTAAACCCTGCGAAGTATGGAAATTTCTCAAAAATGTCTTCGAACTTCCTTTTGGTGGAGTTGGACAATGTTCCCATTGATTATAAGTAAAAACATTTCTAGGTTGTGCATATTTATGCAAATAGTGATGACGTTAGTGATTGTAACAGTATAATTCTTCATAATTTGATGAACCCTGTAAATAATCATGTTCTGTAAATTTAGCTGACATTACTAAATCTGACATCATATTATTAATATTTTCAAAGTCCCAATCATCAGAAAAAGAACTTGGTATCACAAAGTCACTTAAGGAAAACTTAAACTGGTGTGGATACTTCAAGAGCTCAATCGGGCCATAAATATCATAGTCAGTTCTGTCCCGTGCTATAACCCCAGGTATTGGGTTGGCTGTGATGTTCACTGATGATAGTTCTCTTTTCTCAATGTGAGAGGATCGGTGAGACTTTAGGACCAAGTTGATGTTCTGACTTGCTGTGTCCATTGTACTATATTTTCCATCAATGAATTTACCCAAGCATAAAATCATGATGAGCCAAAGCAGGAGGAAAAGTACACCTAACACAGTCCAAAATTCAATCCATGGTGAAATCAGATATGTTTCTTTTAGTTGGTGAAAAAGCTCGGTCATTTTTTCTTTGAAAGTTTTTGTTGCTGGCTTGTCTCCATGTGCACTTGGATCATCTGAAAAGTCATCAAAGTTGATAAAATAGCCAGATGCTGTTCTGTCAATTGGTGGGATTGCTTCCGGATTTCCATTGATCTTTGCATTTTCTTTTGTTACATTTGTACATTCTGATGCTACATCGTTGTAGATTGGTGTATCATCATGAATTTTTGCAATTTGGGTTTCAAGAGGCACAAGTTCCATGGCTTTGTTGCATAGTCCCTTGTTATTTACTGCAGGTTTATCGAATGTGATTAGTCTCTCAGTTTGAACCTCTTGGATTGTAGCAAAGTTTGGTCTTCTGCTATTTCTTGGTAGTCCACTGGGCCTGCTATTTATTATCGGCCACATGTTTGTGGTTTCACCAGATCGATGGAAACAATTCTGTTTTCCTTTTTACCAGCAAGTGGCGGTAGTACTACTGATCTTGTTCCGCTGACAGCTAAGACAGGTACTACTTTTCTGTAAGAAGGCCCAAATTCCTTCTTCACCGCGATCTTTTCTCTGACCAGATCCCCAATCTTTGGAATCCATACAGGTCTTGCTGGGGTCTACATTTGCAAGTGAATTTTGTCTTAATAATTATGGGGACGCATTTCTCCGGCTGGATTTCTGCGTATAGATCGCCTGATGCTTTCTAATAAAGGTGTCCTGGCAATAGTCTGGTCCGGTTCACAACTGCGATCTCTGTTGCATTCTGGACAATCCATTGCAAATTTGTAAATTTGGAAGCTCATCCCCGGCCACCAGTATTTTGATTGTAATTCTATTAGAGATTTCAAGATCTCTTGGTGCCTCGGACCCAGTCCCATGTGTAAATGTTAATGTAAATTGATACTTGTATAGCGCACTACTCACCCGCAAGGGTCTCAAGGTGCTTGTACGAATACCGCTGTGGAACCCATCCTGTCTTTTCCCTGTGAGGCATCCACTCCTGGGCACCCCCAAGGTGGAGGCCAGGCATCCTTAGCGTTGTGGGGGCCGTTGTGGAGATTAAGAAAGCTATTGCCCAGAGTTGCAGAGTGGGACTCCATGATTGGAATAGGCACTGAGGCAAGAATTATCAGGTCCGTGGAATTTTGAGCCCATGACCCGCCGAGGCGGGGAATTGAACCCTGTTACCGGGCTAGACCTCTGCATCAGGGTCTGCTGCTCTAACCATTGAGCCACACTTCTCTACCTCCATCTGTGTGCGTCTTCAATCAAGGAAACTCTCCGGTTCGTGTTTGGAATTACTCTATACCCCACTCCAGGGATTTGAGCAAAAGGAACGGAGTTTGCATCAATTATGTATGTATTACTGAGTGGATAGTTAAGAGGTAATGCTGCATAATCACCTTTTAACGATGCCTTTACCGCAGCATGGTTTCTCCATCTATGTGTTTTTAGAACGCTTTTTTGTGGCTACGGAAGCCGGGTTGAACTGCTTCCGCTGTGGCTCTGTTAGCCAATGAATTCCCTGCAACGTGAACACCATCACGTTGATGACTCAGTGTATGTATCACGTGAGTCTTTTGTAGTTCTTTCTGCAAAAGAACTACTTGTTCCCAAAGTGTTTTATGCTTTATTGTGGCACCTGTGTTATCTTTGTAACCGTTTTTGCTCCATGTCTGCATGTCACTGTTGTATGACTTGACGCAGTAATGCGAATCGCACACTATTAGTGTGGGGAATTCGCGATCGGCATTTTCAAGCGCCATCTTTAAAGATCTTATTTCAGCTCGCTGAGCTGAACAGTTTCTGAGTGATTCAGTTTTGGTAATCATCGGTTTGAACTTACCAGAGCGCCAGCGACCTTTTACAATCATGCACGCTGCATTGTAGGATTTTTTCTCTACATCGTAATGGTGTGCAAATCTATCCATATAGATTACACAAGTATATTGTTTGAGAGGCAGAATTTCGATTGGCAGAGGATATTCTAGTTCGTATTCTAGATCATCTAGTTTTTTCAGTTTCGGGTCAAAATAGTATTTCACGTCTTCTGTAGCAACAGACTTTTCCCATTGTATCCATTTTGGATATAATGCCACTGCATTCAGATTGCGTGGACTTGTTAATGCCTCAAGGGCTGATTCTGCTGTATAAACAGTTATTCTCTTGCCTTGGGCTAGGGCTCTTTCTCTTGCTACAGCAGTTTGAACCGCTGTCAGAATTTTTTCTGTAGAACTGAATTTCATTTTAGCTTGAGTGTACAAATGTGATTTGTAAGCTATAGGTACGGTTTCTCCCTCATTAGAGGTCAGGTATGTGAATCCGCATCTTCCTGGGATGACTCGGATTACAAGGTTGCGTACGTTTTCGCGAGTTTGCAATTTTGTTTTAGCTAACATGTCTGTTTGTAGTGATCTTAAAATTTTTGTGTCTTTCTGAGTCCAATGTATTGGTTTGAAATCAGGTTTTATCAATTCATAGAGAGGTTTAACCCTCTCTGCATAATTTAGAATGTATGTTCTACCAAAATTCAGGAAGCCTAGTATTGATTGTAAATTTTTCAGCGTTTTGGTGCTTGGAGTACTGCACACTTCTCTAGGAAGATGTCTGCCAGGCTTTTGTCTTCTTTTGAAAATTCATATCCTAAAAATAGGACTGTTAGATGGGCAATTCTTGACTTTTTAAAGTTGAATTTGTAACCCTCTGATGCGAACCCAAGTATTATGGTGTTCACTCTTTTTAAGTGAGTCTCCAGGTCATCGTCTGTAAGATAGATGTCATCGACATATGATAATGCCTCATCATCATATATTTGTAGTAACTCTGTTACCCTTGCTGAGAATAATCCTGGGCTATTCTTGAATCCCTGTGGGAGTCGGCAAAATTGTTTTTGCGACCCCATTATTGAGAAAGCGGTCAAATACCTGCTTTCAGGTGCAATGTTTTGACAGAAGAATCCATTGGAGATATCTAATGTCGTTTTATATTTTTTGCGCACAATGTTGTTCATTTGTGCTGCACTGTGTGAGTTTTGTACTGCAAAGGTTTTGCAGCAGGAGTTTAAATGTCTGTAGTCCAAAACTAGGCGATTTGAATTGTCTGGCTTGGAGACAGGAAACAAAGGATTGTTCATTTGTGAGGTGCATGTTTCATTCACCCCTTGATATTCAAGTTGATCTAAGATCTCCCTGACTTGCTTTTTAGCTTCTTGTTTAACTGCGTACTGCCTTTGTGCAGTGGGTTGATTTTTTAACTGGATTTTGTGGGGAGGAGACTACTCATCCCATCCTACATGATTTTTGTATAATGCAGGGCTTGGGCCACTGCTCATTTTCTTGCGAATGTGTATTTTTTATGAATTGGAATATGATTTGAGAAGGCAGGCATAATCATTTCTTCGCCATGAGGGCACTCCCTGACAAACTCTGGTGGCCAGTCTTTTTCAGCTAACAGGATGTCATATCCTTTAGAAAGATTCTCCCAAAAGAGACCTTTTATTTTCCTAGTTTTATCCCCCTCTATACGTAATGTTATTTCATATAGTTTATGCGGAACGTTAACTCGTGTGTCTGTAGTTTCCACCTGAATGTATTCATTCATGTCCACTGTCTCCAGAAGATTCATCAGGATCTTGCGAGCTATGGTCACTTCTGCCGCTCTGTCTAGCATTGTCTGGGCCCTCTCTCAGTTTTTCAGTTGTGTCCTCAGAATCCTCTGCATGTTTAATTTTAATACTTGCTATCTTCTTTCTGGGAAATTGTGATTTTTTACTTTGATGAGCAGGTGCTTTGTCTTTAGACTTGACGTGCTATTCCTTGTGTTCTGACCGTCCTCTTCTTTCCGATTTCTGTGAGGAAGTCTGAAAAGATCGAGAGGGACGTGTATCAATATCTTGATATCTATCAGGTTTTCTCAATTTATCCCTGTCTCTAAGACTGTATCTTTTCTCAGAGGGTTCCCTTTGGGGAGACTTGCCTCCTCGGCCAGGAGATCTTTCTCTCCGTTGAGGAGACCTTCCTCTGAACTGGATTCATTTTGAATTTGTCTTAGTACATCTGGTATGACCGCCATAAACGGAACACCATGTGTTTTTGTGTAGATGGAAGCAAAGAACGTGCCCCAAGTTTCACAGTCCTCCACATGTGGTGCGACCCCCATTGGGAGGCAGATAGTCAGGATCCTGTGTTTTTCATGAGTTGTAGTATTAGGAAATACTGCCTCTATTTGAGTTATTTTTTGAGGTAACCAGAATGGGATTTGTTCCCGTTTTATGGGTGTTTTACCAAGACATGATTGTATGTTCTGTGGTGTAATTTTGTTTGTATTTCCCTGATGAGGGGTCAGTTGTGGGATGTTAATTGCTGGTTGGACTGTTGTAGTCTGCATGACATATTGGACCAATTGTCTATGAATTTTAATTAATAGTTTTAGCTGAGCTAAAAGTTCCTGTTCCGACATTTTATCAATGTCTGGGCGTGGTGTGTAGCTGACTAGAACCAGCCACATGGCTCCTGGTCTACCTAGTCGACCGTGCCTGGTGATGTGATTTTGATGTTTTAGGGTGCCATTAAACCAGAGCAGGTGCTCTTGGTAAGTTAGTGGGATTTCAACGTCCTCGAAGGGAGTGTATATATCCGGAGGTTCCTTTATTTTGTAATGGTGGAAATCTTTTGTCACAGCGTGTGCTGCTGGAAAATGTATCCATGAATAGAACACCTATGTCTGCCGATACTCATGTGCCTCTATCACGAATATGACCATACCGCCTCTTGGTGATAGTCCATTCTCTATAAGTTTAAGAGTTATAGTTATTTTTATATTGACCGGAATGATTATAGCACCCGGGTCATTTTCTTGGATGGTTGTGTCATCCGCAAGGAGTTGAGCTGCTAATGCTTCTCTATCTCTTTCTTCTTCATTTTCCCCCATTTTACTGAAAGAAAGTTTTTTGTTGCAGATCAAGTTTCAAGGAAACAAAGATTAGGTGCACAATATTTTGGAACACTGTATCCTTCAACGTTGACTAAACCAAAAACTAATACATAGGATTCTCATCCTACTAAGTTCCGGCGGATATTAACCTCTCACCCACTCCAGACGTCTATTGGAGTTTTTACGGGACAAAGGGGTCTGTGTGAAAAGCACGACTGAGTTACTCTAGTGTCTTGCTTTAGATTTATCGCCTTACCAAACGTTGGGCGCCATGTAGTGTAGTTCCCATATTCCCAATAGGCTCTGCGCATTGGAATAACATAAACAGCAGTGTAGACATAGGACTGAGGTCATCTAGGTCTCTACTGACTATGTTAGACTTAATTAGTGTTTGCCAGCTAGGTCACTAGAAACTTTCTCGAATGTTCAGGAAAGGGTTAACCGTCCTGATTTAGACAAGAAGGGATTAGTTTCTGACAACCGCATAAACATGACAACTTTGCTCCCTCAGAATAAAGAGTGTATCTCTAGAGTCGTGTGAAAACAATAGACAGCTATTTCACTCAGTCAATCGTGCATGCTTAATTTCACAAGAGTGCAGAGAAATAGAGAGACGGGCGTTTTCAATAAAAAGGTGTTATTTTATTGAGCAGTCTTCTTTCTCATGCAAGAGAAATTAATTGCCACAATTGCAATGCTTATTATAAAGTAAAGTGTGTACAGTAAAAGTTGTATTATGAAATAATACTGTAAAAGCATTGATATGGTTTCTTAGCCATATGATACTTTAAAATGGATAAAATATATACATACATAAAAACATTGACTAACAAACTCAACTGGTGCTTCTAAGATACGCCTACCCCGGTGTACCTGACCTAAGCCTAATACGTGGGAAGGAGTAAGTAAGTTACAGTTTTAAGTTAAGTTAGGTTTTTGCCAAGTATTGGAATCAAGAATTCTCTCTAAGGTTTTAATCAGCTCCGTACCTTGGTTATAGAATGAAGGAGGTCTTGTATCTCACTTCCCAGGACTCGATCTCCCAGCAACCCGCGAGGGTGACTTGGGAACACCGGTGCTGGATTTCCTCGGCTGGAAAAAAAGACAGCGTCTCTCTCAGTGTGTCAAAGGGAGGGCGTTTTTCCTTTGGCTCTAGCAACAGCTGGGCTCCCGGGTCAGTAGAACGTCGCTCTGCTCCCCACCACTGTTTGTTTGCTTAAGGCAACGTTGGTATATTTATACCTGAAAGGTGCCGGGTTTGACGTAAGGTTGGACATAAGACGTCACTAAGAACTAACAGTTCTTTCTGGACTCCAGGAGTTCTTGTGCAAATCAAAACAAAAGCAGGGGGAATTCCTGGGCTGCTGGAGGCTTGGTTTGTTTAAAGAACACGTTGTGCTTTCTAGGAGTCTATGGGAGTAGCCTTGCTGTGTTTTGCACTGCATGGGCTATTACTAAATATGGATATGATTCTTATGCCTTTATAAGGATATTATTTGTTATAACCACATAAGGGCATGAATCTGGAATATCGAATTAAGGTCCTAAATAGAAATACAACAAATTCATTGTGTTCTTTTTCATGAGTTACACAACATTCTTCAGACTCTTTGTATCAAAAAAGTGTGAAACTGAATGCAAACTAAAAAGTGCAAACTTAAAACTTCGGTTCTTGTGCAGATCATATGCTCAATTTCAATTGTTTGAACTGGTAACATATTTTAACAAAGACCAAATGCATTCCGTGTGCGAATGAGCATGTCTTTTATCATATTCGTCACGTTAAGCACACACCTTTATTAACCGACCTTTCTACACAGACCTGATGGTCTTTTGTTAATTTTCATGCTCACATTTTAAAAACTTTGGATTTATTCTCGCACTTACGATGAGGAGGCTTTATGTCCTCGTTGCCGGAACATTCCTTCAGTTTCCCTCTTACTCGGACATAACCCTAGCCCTAGGGTGCGCTAGTTCATGCACATTTCTTTAATCTTTCTCTTTCTTTTCACACCCACTCAGTTTTGGTTATAAGGTTCCTAAAACTTATCATGCTCGGGTGATAGTGGCAGCAAGAACCGATATGTGTAGCAATCTGCTTGTACTGACTTACTTGTTTTGATTTGTTCCAGCCAGTCGCTACAAGAAAAGATTTGGAACCACATGTGTAGAAACTCATGATTTTGTAACGTTATGCCCCTGACAAAGGGTTGCACCCGAAATGCATTAGGTCTTCATCAATTCAATTGAAATTGAGCATATGATATGCACACGAACTAAAGTTTGCACTTTTTAATTTGCATTCAGTTTCACACTTTAATTGATACAAAGAGACTGAAGAATGTTGTGTAACTCATAAAAAAGAACAAATTGTTTATCTATTGTACCAAGTGGGTGCCATTACCAAGTCGACATGGCACTAAAAACTGCGTGCAGTCACTGAAGTGGCAGGTCTGAGATGACTTTACTCGGCTACTCCTTTGGGTGGTACAATCAGTGCTTCAGGCCCACTAGTAGCACTTGATTTACATGCCCTGGTACTCTCGGTGCACTTTACTAGGGATTTATCAGTAAATCGAGCGTGCCAATCATGGGAACATCAATCTACAACATCATTTACTGTATGAGCACTTGCACTTTAACCCTGAACAGCAGTAAGAAAGTGTGTAAAAATAGAGTCAAGACCAGGAGGTCAGAAGGAAAAAGCAGGAAACACACCAAAATATGGCAGGTCTAACAGTTGCACATGTATGTCATTGCGTGGTGTAAAAGCAACACTACCCTTTGATAAAGAGGGCCCTTAGTCTTCCGTATTCAGCATTGCAGGGCTAGAAAAGATTGGAATTCAACCTACAAAATCAACAATGGGCCAGAAAGGCAGTGCTAATAAGTTGTTGGTACAGGAACAAAATTGCCAGAGATGGTACAATAAAAGCCACTTTATGGGAAGAATTAGCTCCCAAAACGATATGTGTTATAACTGGTCTTCATGCCTGGATTCTGCATTGAAGGGTTTTGAAATGGAGCAATTTTAAAACGTTGTGGCATTTTATTGTATCTTGAAAAATGTTTATATGCGAATTCATTTTGAGCTGTTCAGTTTGTCACTATTTTGCACAATTTAAGTTGATGTAAACTGTCTCATTTTCTTTGTCTTTGTCCGGCTCTGATGTATGAAAAGAGACTCTTTAGTAAACCATTTATTTTTCTCACTCTTGGTGTGAGGACTGAGGCTATTGAATATCGTTTTTCTGCAGAGAAAAAAGCTTTTGTCAGAATTTGATAGATACTTGAGAACTGTTGCAAACAATTCCAGGCTGGTCATGGAGAAACAACAGAATACCCAATCAGGATTTTCCACAGAAACAAATTTGTGCAGAGATATTTTAAAGCTACAGCATTTTGCAGTTCATTTCGTTTTTTTTAGACTAAATAGGTTTAACGAGAACGTTTGTTGGCTCAATGGCTATCCACTGTGCAGAGAAAAAGTTTGAGAAAGTACTAACTTTGCAGAGCATGTATAAGATGTGCCTAACCTCTGTTTTAGCTTCTGTTTTGAGTCCTGATTGTAAGTGAACGGTCGAGGTTTTATAGAATGTTAATTTTACTGATGAAAATTTTAATATTTGAAATATTGCCTCTGGACAAACAAATTGAATCCATGTTTTATTTTACATTATTTGTTTTATGAAAGTCTTATTTAAACCTCTAGATGACGTGTATATATAACACTAATATACACAAAGGAGGACGAGAGGAATTTTACAGACCAACAGGTACCGCTTCCCCATTATACATAATGAAAACATAATACAAGGCCCTTTGGTCTAGTTTAGAAATGCGGGGTGGGGTATCCCTTTCTTAGGATGATTCCTCTCACCCTCCTGATGGTGGCTTGATTCATTATAGGGGATCTCCTCACACTGCAAACCTAGGTGTAGTGCTGGCTATGACCCCCTCTCTGAGAGGGAGGAGCTCAGGAATGTTTTAAGTAGAGGAGATAAGGTATGTTAAAACCTCTAGATGAACAAGATGTAGCGAGGGAGGGATTTGACTAAAACTAGCTATGTGATAGGCCAAACAATTTTAATAGTGCCTCATAGGCTTGGATTAGAATAAAAGAAGCTGTGACAGAAGGGGATTAAATCTGTCAATATGTTGAAAAGGTTGACATGTTTCAGCCTAATACTCCCCTAAAGATGCAGTGGCTTTCATCAGGACCAACTAAGGTACAAGAAGTGAAGGGTCAGTGACCACATGTATATTTTGAAAACAGTGGTAAAGTGTGTATTCAAAACCAGCATATGAAGTGTAATGCCACTCATTCGTAAAGTATACTAGTCAGCATAAACATAATTGAGATCAGATATCAATTTTGCTTGCACCGACTAACATAAAGAAATAAGATTTAAGTCTGGAATCTGTTAATTGTTTTTGTCAAATAAATTCCCTTGCTGGCATCGTTTAAACTTTCATTATCTGCCCAAGCCCACAAGGGTATATAGGGTCTCCCACCTTTCATACTCCATACAACAGGTCGATTTGACTAGAAAGACATAGAAAGCATCTGGCACCCTAGGACCACCATTACGACCAAGAGTGTGCTACCATGGTAGCTAGCGAATTGAAAAAACTAAGCGGCTTCATTCCAAAGGACTGGAACATACTCTTTGTATTGATGAATGTGCCACAACAACAATGTCCAGCTAGACTGGGGTGTCGTTTAAAGGACATGAGCATGAAAAGGAGAAGGAGAACATACAATTATACCTCTTAGAGGAAAACGCGTGGTTGAAACGTAACCCCGTCCCCTTTTCTCTAAATAGGTTGGAAGAACGCCATTTAACTTCTGTATGCCAATAAGCAACACCCTCCAACTGGTGACGCGGCAGTAACCACAGAAAGGAGGGCAGATCCTAAGACATGCTGAGGTGGGAAATGTAGTACGCCTTTTAACTTCCATATTCCAATAAGAAAAGCCCTCCAACTGGTGATGTGGCAGGACCCATGTCAAGGCAGATCCTCAGATGTAGTGTGCGTAGTCAAGGGGGAGGTGGGAAATGTAGTACATTTGTCGCTAGCCAATCCCAATCTTGATAGATGAATCAGGTATCAGGTATTATTACTAGCACCACCATCACAATCATAACTCATTAAGAAACAAGTGAGGAAACAAGAAAAAACAAGCAAAAAGTGATCATGGCATGTGAGTGAAGAAAGCAAAAGCCAGAAACATGTGCCTTCCTGTCTAGCTTTAATGTAGTACAGTGCCAGGTTGTGGTCATGTAACTGTAACAATCTACACACGGCTCAAACATCATAGATGCTCATTGCAAAAAGAGGCATAGAAAGGGGACATAGTGTGATTGCAGATGGTTATTGTAAAAGCCATATTCCTAATGTTGTTACAGGTAATGCTCCTATGGACATGACAAGGCGAACCACAGAATCTCATAAGACCTTCACTGTCACTCTTGAGTCTAAATACCCAGCGTTGTTGTTTTCTAAATAAAAATTGTGTCATGTTTGCAATTGGTTTAGAAATATTTGATTTCTCCAAAACAGTCCATGTGAGTTTGTTTGGCCCATGTCCCACGTCATGAAAATGTGTTGTTAATTTGACTGGAATTTTATTGCAATGAACTGTACTCTTGTGTTCTGCAATGCAGACCTTGATCATCCTAGTAGTCATTCCCCTGTATTTCAGGTCACAAGAACATGTGATTAGATAAATCAAATTATCAGAGTTGCAATTTGTATGATGCTGTAGTAACCATGGTCATTCACTGCCTATATAAATAGATGTTGTGCATGTCTTCTATGCACAAACACTACATGGCCCACATGGGTAATGGCCTCTAACAGGTTGTGAATCCCAGAGGGTGTTCTGATGTGTGGCACCTGTTGTGTGTAATCTAGTATGCACCAGTCTGTCTCTCAGATTCATATTACGTTTTTTACATAGGTCTTGGGAGTAGACGTTCTCCTTTTTTCAAAATATTCCAGTATTTGTTGATAGACTTTTGTATTAGACTTGATCTGTTGCTGAATGTGCTTACACATATCAGAGGATCAGAAGATTCTTTCTCAGGGCATTCTTTTAAGAGCATTCTGCTAAGAGCACCTCACGATTATTATTTTTGGTCGTTTGATTGATTTCTTGATCAGCGTTCATGGATATTTCCAGTTCAGAAGTTGACATTCTAGCATCTGTGAGTGAGTTTTGAACTTCTCAATATCTGCACAATTACGTCTAAGACTTAAAAATTGGCCAAATGGTAAATAATTTCTCAGTGATTTATGATGGAAACTAGTTACTGGTAAGAGTGAATTTTTTGCCATTGTTTTTTTATTGAGTTCTGTCCGTAGACCAACGGGTGTAGAATAGATCAATAAATCAAGAAAGGCTAATTTATCTTGACTGTGGTCACTGGTAAATTCGAGGTAGTCATTGCAATTATTAAGCCATTGATGAAATCCAGTTATTCCTTCACCTGTGCCTTATCCAGATGACTAGTAAATCATCTATTTATCTCCTCCACAGGTGGAAATTGGACTGGGGGATGTCAGAATCACCTCAGTCTCAACAGAATGGACGTACAAATTCGCTAGACTAGGAGCAAATGTACTGCCCATTCAAGTCCCAGAAATCTTGAGGAAATGCTCATTTTAAAATTGTTTTTTTTTCTTTCATGGCTAGTGTTGCACAACTCATGATGAATGATATGGGTGTTATTGAGTCTAAGCCCTGTGATCATAAAAGGTATTCAATTGTGGTGAGGGTTTGATGTTGAGGGATAAAAGTGTACAATGAATCAACATCGAAGGACATAAGAAAATCGGTATCTTTATCAAACGCAACATCCTGGAGCATATTGAGGTCAGCTTTAGTGTGCTGTAAAAAAGTTTCTATGGCAGGAACAAGTGGACGAAGGAAGAAATCAACAAATTAAGAGAGAGGCTCTAAAAGCGAGCCTGTTCCTCAAATAATTGGATGACCTAAAGGGGGTCTCTGAGGTTTATGAATTTTGGGGAGAACATAAAAATATGGGATAACTGGATCTTTAGTGACCAAAAAGTCTGTTCTTTATTAGTAATCCAACCCTGTTCTTGGCCTCCGTAACAGCTGCAATTATAGTTTTTATAGGTTGTTTCGTAGGGTCAGCCTTGAGGGAGCGATAAGCGCTATTTACTGATAGCTGTCTAAGGCACTCATCTCTGTAGGAAATTGTGTCCATGATAACAATGGACCACCTTTATCAGCTGGCTTTATTGTAATGATGTGTAAGTGCTGAGATTACTGTGTGTCATTTGGAGTTTTTTTGGACAGATTTCAATATGGAAGTTGTGACAAAGAGAGGCCTTGAATGACATCATGCAACACAGCCTTTTTAAAGACGGTCACCTCCGAAGATATAGTATGTGGAGACGGCATGAATGTTGATTTCTTGCACAAAGTAGTGTTTGACAATTGGTATGTTGATATATTGTTTTCTTTATTAGCAAAAAAGAAGTTAAGGTAAATTTTCCTGAAGAACTGAGCTAGTACTTAATCGATCACAAAAGGTTCGCCTGAATATGAGGGCACAAAACAGAGTCCTTTATTTAGTAAAGCCATTTCATCCAAACATAGACTATGGTTGCTAAGGTTAACAATTAAGTTGTTTCAATGCTTGTCCGTGGCTGTAGTGTTAGTTTGCTCATGCTGCGTGTGGTTCGTGGTGGTGGGGGTAAGTTTCAATGCACATGTGTCGGCTGTCTCCTTCAACCTCTGGAGCAGCCTTGTCCTTGGACTAAAAAAGAAGGGTTGCTAAATAGTTGTGGTGGTTGATAGTGTTTCATCAATGGTTGTGGCGGTAAATGGAAACACCCGGGGGCAGGTGACCACCACTGTTGTTGGTAGATATAACTAGTATTACCTCGCCAACTGCCCCAACCTCTCTTTTTTGATGTAGGTCTAGTAATGTTATTAGATTCTGGTCCTGAGTCAATTGACTATGAGCCTTGATCCGAGTTTGAATGACCAGATTCAGAGTAGGAGTATCCAGAATCATAACTACGTCCTGGTTGGTTAAACTGAGGTGGTATATAATTATCTGAAGTGTACGGATACACCTTTTCCAATGCAAATCTAGCCAGATCTTTCAGAAACGTCTTGATTTTCAATGCTAACAGGCGCTTCTTGTGGTCTTTAGCAGTTTTATTTGTTTCCACCATATTCTTCTTAAACAATGTCACTGATATGTTTGTTTTAATTTGGTCCTCTAAAAGTTGAATCTCAACCAAGATGGCATCCGCAATGCGTTTTGCTGTACTAAATATTAAAATCAACCAATCCCTTGTGCAATGCGAAGCAATCAAAGACCAATCCTTTATAAATGGTTTTTCTTCTAAGTAGAGCCCGGGTGCATTAGTAACAATAAGTCCAGAGGGATTCACAACCTGTTAGAGGCCATTACCCATGTGGTTCGTGTAGTGTTTGTGCACAGACGGCATGTACAACATCTATTGATATAGGAATGGAACGACCATGGTTACTTACTACAGCATCATACAAATTGCAGCTCTGATAATTTGATTTATCTTATCACATGTCATTGTGGCCTGAGATACCTGGGAATGATCACTCAGAAGATCAAGATCCCTATCGCAGAACACATCAATAAAATTTGTTGCAATAAAATCACAACCAAATTGACAACAGCTTTTCATGTCGTGGGACATGGCCTGGATGAACTCGCATGGACTGTTTTGGACAAACCAAATATTTCTAAACCAATTGCAAACATGACACAATTTTGTTTAGAAAAGAACAACGCTGGGTGTTAGAAAGTTGGATCATCTTCTTATGGTTACCCCCACTTCTTGCTGAATGTAATAATGTTTTTGACTAGTCCGACTGGGATCCTGCTAATCAGGACCCCAGCCTATCTACTTTCTCCCTAAAACCGTTATGATATGTACTAGGTACACTCCAGATTTTATATTGGGATACCCTTGTCAGTCCCCAGTATATGGTACACATGTACCCAGGGCATAGGTACCTCAGAGGTCTACCATGGGCTGCAGCATTTATTATGCCACCCATGAGAGACCATGCAAAATGGAACTAAAGGCCTGCCTTTGCAGCCTGTCTAAGCTGATGCTTTCACCACTTACAAAAGACATAGGTTTACTATATCTATAGGTCACTACACTTAAAACCTATCAGTCAACCCTCTAGCAGGCCTTGACAATCCTGAAAGCAGGGTGCTCGGTTTTATGTGAGAGGGTGCCCCTGCATGAGCAGAACACCCCTGCAGCCATCGGAGACCATTCTCCCGGGTTGTTGGTGAAGCAACCAGACATATAGGTAGAGGTGCACTATATGCTCGTGTGAAATGTTATCATCATAACGGCTGCAACAAAACCAGTCATGTTTGATATCAAACACCTTGGAATCATACTTCCACACCGGTAACTGGTGTGGGAGGTATAATTCTACCCTTCTGAAGTAACCTTTTAGGGTCCCTGGTCTTCCCAGTACCAGCCTTATTGACTCGGACAGCACAAAATGGTTGCTGCCAACCAGAGACACATTTCTGCCCTCCTGCTGCTGAGCCAAGCTCGAGCAGGGGAAGGCAGAACAATAGGCATCCTGTCACAGGGAGATGTGACCACCTTCCAGACAGGTTTTAGTGTACTGAGCTGGGTGGGTGCACTTCCAAAGTGCCTGAAAGTCTTCATGAGGGGCACATTTGGTGTCCCTGTGCATAGTCTAGCTCAAACCAGTTCTGTGAGCAGGTGGCTCCCGCTCTGGCGTGAAACCGGACAAAGGACATGAGAGTAACCTCCCCACTGTCCAAACCCTTCTCTGAATCTGTCCAACGCTCTCCCATGGGTACCTAATGGCTTACCTGGCTGTAGGACCCTAGATTTGACATGGACAAGATTCTGAACAATAACCACCAAACGTTGTCCATCTGGACACTCTGGACTTCGCTGGACTTCGACTGGGCCTGACTTCATCTCCCTCCCCTTCCAAAGCATCGTCTAGTCCCATGCACCATACAGGCTCTGTGCAGGACCTGTGGAGAATCAAGGCCAACTGAAGTTATCTATCCCAAGGGTGAAGGACTCACTCCCCTGCGTTTGCAGGCACAGTAATACAACTGACCTTTCTGCTGACTCCAAGCTCCTGCGGACTCCAAAGGCTCCAGCAACACAGGAGGTGGGTTCCTATGCTCCTTGAAGTTCAGCTGCCTTCTCACCAAGTCTGGGGCTAGCATCCCCCACCAGGCACTTTACTTCTTTCCCACAGTGGCATTTCTTTGAAGTCTCCCATTAAGATCGACAACGGTTTCGGACACCACTTTAGCCTCATGTACCCGGCTACCATGGGATAAGTAACTCTGGTACTTTGGTATCCACAGGTGGGGTGGTCCTCCAACCTTCTATGACCCAAAGGGTTTCCTCGTAATCCACTGGGAAGGGTCCTTAAACACTAAAACTTCAACCATAACTTTCCCATAAAATTGTACGGAGCATGCAGTCATGTTCCCACACTGCACCCGTCCTCTGTGGGGTCCCTACTTACTCACCTTGGGTGGTTCCTTGAGGTCCCAGCGATTCTATGTATCCCAGACACTGTCTTGACTTGAGTGATGGTTCTCATACCACTATTTTAGTATATGGTTTTGTCCCCCCTGGGGCCCACTGTGTATTGTTGCTACTTACTGTTGATTCTGTTCTATAGTATTGTGTATTGTGTGATTATCTCCGTGTAGCAGATACTGTGTCGTACTAGACAGTGTTATATTATTAAATACATATTTTTTATAAATACTGTGTGGGTCTCCTTTCATTTAATCAATACTATAAGGTTGCCCTCTGGTAAAATAAGCTGCTTAACATTCCTTCAAGAATGAGCCTGAAGGCTGCTATCCACAGCTAACACTTGAAAAGCTTTCAAAGTTTATCTTTGACCTCTTAAATCACCATTAGGGTTGTTTGGACTGGTGCAAGGTGCCCACTTTAATTAGTGGACATCATATACCAGGCTAACTTTTCACACTGGGTTTTAAGACTCAAGAATGACAGTCAAGATCTTAATGATCAGGTTCCATGTTTCACCTAGTAATGTTCATAGGAACATAACCTGTAACAATATTAGAAAGATGGCCATTACTATAACCATCTGCAATCATACTATGTCACCTTTCTGCACCTCTTTTTACAATGTGTATCGATTATGTTTGAGTGGTGGGTAGATTGTTACAGGCTACATGATGAAAACCTGGTACTGTACTACATGAAAACACTAGGCACACAGTTCTGGCTTTTGGTTTCTTCACTCATATGCCACAAGCATATTTTCCTTGTTTTTTCTTGTTTTCTCCCTTGTTTCCCAATGAGTTATGATTGTGAAGGCGGTGCTAGTATTAATACCTGATAGCAGTTGCACTAGCCGATCTAGGTTGGGATCAGCTAGCGCCAAATGTGCTACATTTCCCACCTCCCCCTTGACCGAGCACAGTACATCTAAGGATCCGCCTTTCTGCTGGTCATGCTGCGTGACCAATTGGAGGGTTTTGCTTATTGGCATACGGAAGTTGAAAGGTGGACTACATTTCCCACTACCCCCTTGACTACACACAGTACGTCTAAGGATCCACCCTCCTTGCCGAGGTTCCTGCCGCATCACCAGTTGAAGGGCATTGCAAATTGGCATACAGAGGTTACATGGAATTCTTCCAACCTGTTTAGTGAAAAGGGGACAGGTTTATGTATGAACTACATCTTCTCCTCTAAAAGGTACTGTTTTATGTTCTCCTCCTTTTCTTGCTCATATCCTTTAAACAACAACCCGGTCTAGATGGGCATTGTTGTTGTGACGCATTCAACATTACAAAGAATTTTACACCAGCATGTTCCAGTCCATTGTAATGAAGCTTAGTTTTTTCAATTCTCTATCTACCATGATAGCACACTCTGGGTCGTAATGGGGGTCCGAGTGTGCCAGATGGTTTCAATGTCTTTCTTGTCAAAGCGACCTACAATTTCTGGTATGAGTCATTCTTGGCCATTTAAAATTTGGCAGAGCGTTTACCATTATTTACAAAAGAAATTTTTTTTCTTCACATGTTGTTTCTGTTTTGAATGGCACGGCAACCTTATTATCTTTTTATAATTTTTTTTGTATGTGATAGTCAACCGCTAAATCAACTGTACACCTTGTGTGGATTCTATGAAGTACAATTTAGAGTCGTATTTGATCGCCACCTACATATCTCTTTTTAGGAATTAGATGCCACCTTGAGTATGCTAAACCGAGGTTACAGGTATCTAAGCACTCAACCGACAGGTAGGTGCCTCACATGACGTAACCACTGCATAATATTTTCACATGCAATGTATTCAGAATCATGCTATTGGGGGTTTTGTGTTTTATTGATATTGAAATGCACTCATTTTGTTTCTCTTTCTAGGGAATGTGCTGACCAATATACTTTACGGCTGAGTGACATAACACTCCATCTACTGGTTTTGTATACACAGTGTACCACTGTTTTCAAGATGTACATGTGGTTACCGACACTTCACTTCTTGCACCTTTGTTGGTCCTGACGAAAGCCGCTGCATTCATAGAGGGCATTAGGCTGAAACATGTCAACTTTTTCATCATCTTGACAGATTGAATTCCGTTCTGTCATAGCATCCTTTCTTTTCATCCTCACCTATGAGTGCACCATTGAAATTGTTTGGCATATCATATAGCTAGTTTTAGTCACCTTCACCTTTGCACATCCCCTCCCTACATCCTTCTCCAAAGAGGTTTAGTATACCTTATCTCTCTACTTAAAACATCCCTGAGCTCCTCCCTCTCAGAGAGGGGATCATAGGCTGTACTACAACTAGGTTTGTAGTGCAAGGAGATCTCCTATGATGAAGCATAGGGGATCATCCCAAGAAAGGGATACCCCACCACCGCATTTATAAACTAGACCCAAGGGCCTTGTATTGTGTTTTCATGACATATGTATAAGGCATGAAAATGTGCCTGTCGCATGACTTCATGGTGTATATATATATGTCATACCTATCTTTCCTGATCCTATTGTTCACACTCAGATCTGCACTCCCCCATCTCAGACAAGTTTCTGGTAGCGTGAGGTGTGAGAGGAGAAGCTGGGATCACGTGAAGCAGAACTCAATCACAAACCATTTCAGATTGTGCTTCATATTAAAGTCTCCATACCTGTGCCACTTATTTCACACAGAGTTACGGCAGATCCATGGACAGCTTCTCCATCAGGAGGAGTGTTGCCCCACTTAAATGCCCCAGAGACAAAAAGAAAATAGTAATGTTTTCATTAACCCCTCCAAATCGAGTATCAAGACTGGGTGGGCCTGCTGAATGGCAGCAGAAGCAGAGAGGGGTTTTGTGCTGCCTGTGCACCAGTTTAAAGTGGATGTGTCTCCTTTACCAGCCACAAATGCACACTTAAAATCTCTCTAACCCAGCTTTGTGAGACAGCTGGGTTATAGAAAGCAAAAGTCTCAAGTGCCCTTGTGAGCTCTGATAGGGACTGCTTCCTCCAATCCTGGCACTGATCTAACAGCACCAGGATTGGTTAAGAGAGTTGTCTGGCATCCTGCACGTCTTGAGGGAAGAAGGGGACCAGAGTGAGGAGGACACAGGAAGCAGGATAAGTTCTGTTTTATTATTTGAACTTTATCTTAATAATGTATTCATTTTATGTGCCCACCTTTGCCCACCCCTCCAGAAGGCACGGTTACTAGCTACCCCATGGCAAATCACACAAGGATTTCTCCCCCATGTCCAACAAGTGCCTGTCAGTGGGGGAGGGGGGCACAGAAAGGCCCTCTCATGAAGTAGAACCCGATCTTTGAAAGGATCAGTGTCTGCTCCCATCACCTGCTGTGTACTGCTTCTATCTTCCGCCTGACGGGTCACACAGTTACCTCATCCCTTTCTGTAAAGTGCCCAGATAATCTTTTAGATAATATCCGTACTATAGAAAACACTCAATAAAAAGTATCTAAAAGCATTGATGAATATTATATGAATAAATGTTGACAAGTTTTACAGAAGGGACCTTGAAAAAAGGAAAGAAAGGGGTGAATTATGTCTTTGCCCCTATTAAACACCTGCCAACCTTCAGACCAACCAGAGACAGGCAGAGGACACTCAGAGACTGAAAGTGTAGGAGAAGGTCTAAGCTATGTAAATCTTCTCCAGAATACTGTAGGGAGTAGAGGCATATAATATCAACTCACCAAGACTGAGATAAATCTGAATCTAACACAAGAGTGTTTGTAGCTGTTCTTATCAACCTATGATTGCTTAAGAATAGGGTCATTCATAGTATAGCAAATTCTTCAGTTGCAGAGCATTCAACATTCAAGAAGGCAGTCACAGCATGGAGTGCCCCATAATAAGTAGTAAGTGAACTACAGATGCAAACATTTACTCAGAAAAGGAGGGAGGATGGGGGCCTTGCTTGGGGTCCCCAAAGTCCCTTTCTGTCTGCCATTTCATGGTGATAGGACCCCCATGAAACAGCAGAGGGAAACGGGCATCGTAATCCCTACAGCAGTATTTGAGTAGGCACCGCCTTTATTGTAGGGATTACGATCCCCCCGCTGCTCCAACGGGCTCCTTGAGCCTGTCGAAAAAGCAGTGGTCAGTCCCTCTACCCAATGCCTCCAACCACCAGGTCATAATCCGGCCGTCGGACCGCTTCAGTAGATGTCAGTGGGCCCGCCACCGATGGCCTATCCGTAGCGGGCCCACAGATATTGTAAAGAGGGCCAAAGTTAGATACATTGTAATCGAACTCCCACTAAAGATGTGAGATTTGGCACAAAAGTGTTATAGGATAATTTTGCCACCTTGTCCCAGCCCAAGGTTGTACCTTCTAATGTATTCACTTTTGAAAATCAAAATCCTTCCATGGAAAACACTGGAAACTTTAGCCAGGCAGGGATTCACAAATCCAGATATTTTCTCAGTGAAGACCTGCTGATCCACATTTTGCAAGGCAAAAATCTCAAAGCAGGAATAACCTTGTTTACTTGCGTTCCTGTGGCTCAACCTTTTCTGAAAAAAACCTTGGCACCTTGTCCCAGAGATGAAAAATATTAAAGTTGCTTCTTGTCTGCCCTGCGGTTCCTAGCTCCTCATGGTAGGCTACCAGGCACCAGGCCTCTCTCTAGCCAGGTCTCCTGAAGGACCCAGTCTTTTGTGGTCAGCCAGGCCCTCTTGGAGTAAAGAGTCAATATGTTGTATGTGCCCCTGAATGAGGCAAACAGGAGGCCAACCACTTAACCCTTGGACAGAAGTTCTATTCCCTAGATTCTAGTAGAAATCTTCAGTATTTCAGCCATTGAGTCTCAGTTTTCAGCCAAAAGCCAGGAGTCAGGAATCTTATTCTAGCAGGGCCTTCTATTTCAGGTGATGTCTTCCCGGTCCAGAAATCTTCAGAGGAGGTGCCAGATGTATCCTGTACACTAGCCCCTGATGTGAGAGATTCCACTGCCAAACACTATTTTCTGACAGTCCCTTCCACCTTTTGCAGTCAATCGTCTTTGCCTTACTTTACCTTACCAGGAGTCCCTGTTCCAATATGTCACAGCACTTCTGCCACCAGGCAGGCCTCACATCAGCTCTGTAGACATATCCTATTTAGAGGAACTCTCCTCCCATCTGACAGGGTCCAAACTGGTTATCTCCACTACTGTGAGTGGAGCCTGGCTGTATACAAGGGTGGTGGAAATTAATAGAAGAAACCTTTGCTGGCATCTCTAAGTCAAAAGAGGCAGTGCCAAATCAGCCCTTTGTTCTTTTGCTTTTTCAAATTTCTAATCACTGCTATGAGATCAGTAGTTACCCCCATCTACTATTACTAAGCTCTGAGGCAGACAATTCAAAAATGTCCCATCCAAGTGTACGTTTTCCAGCTTTGGAGGGATTGAGTGGCAAAACAGGTTATAGGCTAGCTTTTTCACATGCAACACAAAGTACATTTTCATATAGTTGAATTCCCACTTAAGTTAACAAAAATCACCATTAAATCTGATTCTTTCATTTTTCCAGGTGGAGATAGAAAATAAAAATGTTAATGCCACCTAGGACTGTGAAATTCCTATTATGTTTTATGTCACTGTGAGAGCACACTAACCCTAATATGTAGTGTTTCCTAATTTATTATATCAGTGCCCAGCCCTGAAGCCTTAGCGGGCACTCATTGTGGGTGACGTATGAATGTATAAAAGTAGGCTTTTCATACAGGACAGAGATATTTTTCCTTGCCATTTGATATTGCAGTGCATTTAAAATGCAGCCCAGCCAGAGCACAGTGGTTCTCCTGGCATACATATATTCTTAATGTGTTTACTTCAGGTGCACAGCCATGTTACAAAGTAAAGTTTTATAAAGTTCTAAACAAATGAAACAACCAAATATTTTAGGTGCTCCACGAGTGGCGTCTTCCGACCAGTGACGTCTTAAGTAACATGAAACGTGCTTCTAATGATTCATTAGTTGCATCCCCATGGGCACACAGAATTGTCTCCTCTATTAGAAAAAAGAGGACTCCACTCAAGTTTAAATTGAGTATACATATATTCTTAGCATATATCTTGGTTGAGTAAATAGGTGCTTCAGCCCATATATGACAATTAACTTTCAATGCTATTAGTGCATTTTTAGAATCCTAACAGAGGCTCAAGTCTGATATATATATATATATATATATATATATATATATATATATATATATATATATATATATATATATATATATATATATATATATATATATATATATATATATATATATATATATATATACTACTATAATAAAGGAAGAACTTTGCACCTTTGATGCGGGTAAACTCGGGAACCACAGCGCCATTCCACACACCCGATACATCATTGTAATCGGCAGGGTGTGCAGATGGACATAGGCTATATAAATACAAAAAATATACGTTATTTAAAAAATTGGCGATAAAAAAAAGTAGTCCCTTGCAAGTAGCGCCGGCCGCGACCTGCGTGGTGACATCAGGAGCGCGGGGAGGAGCGGCGTGCAGGAGCGGAAGAGGAGCGGCAGACATGGCGCGGGGGAGGAGCAGTGACGAACGGCGGAATGGCGGTGAGGACCGGCGGACAGGCGGGAGGAGCGGTAAGCGGCGAGGAGCGGTGGAACGGTGAAATGAGGAGTGGGGGGAGGAGCGGCGGCTGAGGTAAGGCTGCGGGCAGGCGGGGGTGGGGGCAGGCGGGGGACGGGGCTTTCAGGGGCCCAGGCTGCTTGACAATGTCAGGGGGGGCGGGGGCCGGGCTGCTGCACAATGTCGGGGAGGGCGGGGATCCGGGAAGCCTGATTCCTCCCGGACAAGGTCGGGACGGGCTGCTAGTATATATATATAATAATCAAGACTCATCTTGCTGCATGTTGAAAATTTTAATTAAGTATGCGGAGAAAGATCGTGCGAAAATGATGGAGGAAATTAATCAAATTAATGACATGCTGGCAAAAGAAGAAAATCAGGAACCAATTGTTCTCTATAAAAAGGAGATGGGAGAACGGTTGAAAAAGTTGGGAACTTCTATCAAGGAACGAAAAGCACAGAAGTTCGTAAGGGATAAAAAGGATTACGATCATGGGCAGATTTATACATTTGCCAAAAAATTTGAGAATGTCAGGAGAATTAAAATGAGTGGCGCAGCACAGAGACAACAAACAGCCCAATCTGGCATAAGCAGCGTACCGAGTTCAGATGTGGTGACCTCAGCAGAGGAAGGGCCCAGTGGGGAAGTGGAAGAACGAATCCCTACAGTCATTGACAAATTTGTTTTTTTTCAAGAGGACCGACGGTTCAACCTTCGCCCAAGAACAAGGGTAAATTACGCCAAACCGCCAAGAGGAAAAGGCAAAGGAGCAAAAGGCGCCAAGGTGCAAAACAAAGAGCAGTGATCAATGCACAAATATCTTCTGACATTATCCCGGATATGACCCAACCAAAAACATCGGTGATTAACTTGACCAACATGGAATTGTCTACTGAGGAGGAAAGGATCCTCAATTTAGGACTATCATTTTGCCCGACTGCTGAATTTAATTACGTCCAAACCAGGATAGACATTTTCAAATTCGCAAGACTTTTGAAATTAAAAAAACATTTCTCTTTGAACCAGTGTTCAGTGAGCGAGACTTCAAATCACGGAAACAGTGAGGCTTCACTGGGTGAATTAAATGTACAGGACATGGACCTCACGCTCGACATCCAACCATCTGGTAGAATATACGAAGATAATGAGAATGGTGTGAGCTTTGAAAGACACATAGCCGATGAACCAATAGAACTGATGAGTCAAGCAGATGAGGTAGCAAGATCTGAAGGACTGGTCATTAATGCGAGTGACCCAACCAACTTTAGACCCAGATCTCGATATATTCCTTATACTGCACGTGATACCATTGACATTTTCAATGATCTGGTTGTGAATGACCTAAAAAATTTGGAGAAATGTACTAGTGTGTGCAATAAAAAATTTAGCAAGCAAGAAAAAGATCAGACTGCCCTTATTAATAAAATCATACAAGAGGACAAGTGCATAGTACGTGATGCTGATAAGGGCGGGAATGTAGTCCTCTGGGACAGACAACAATATTTATTTGAGGTTATAAACAGCTGAATAATAGAGCTTGCTATGTAAGGGTCAAACCTGAGACTATGTTCAGCAGTCACGCACAATACAATTCAGAACTGGATAACTGGTATGGACAACAACTGATCACTCATGATGAGTATAAATACCTTAAAATAATCAACCCAGTTACTCCAGTTTTCTATTTGCTCCCGAAGGTGCATAAGGACCCTTGTAATCCCCCTGGTAGGCCGATTATTTCGGCCATAGGTAGTGGGTTAGAAAATACCTCAAAATTCATTGACTCATTTTTAAATCCATTAGCTGCTCAACTCCCGTCGTATATTTTGGATACAGGAGATTTTCTTAAATCCATCTATGACATTCCCTGGGAAGATGATTTGATCTTGGTGACCATTGATGTCACCACTCTGTACACGATCATTAAGCTCAGTGATGGGCTTAATGCTATAGGACATTTCCTTGGGACAAGACCAATCAAATTATGGGCTCATACCCAAATGCTTTTGTCAATGGTCTCAACTTGCTTAAAAAACAATTACTTCATCTTCAATGACGAATTATTTCATCAAACCTGTGGCACTGCGATGGGTACCTGCTTCGCCCCCAGCTATGCTAATTTGCATATGGGTTGGTGGGAGGAGCAGGTGATCCGGAAGCAGTGCCAAAAAGAATGGGAAAACAACATCCTCCATTGGAGTCGCTTCATTGACGACTTGTTTGTTGTCTGGAGAGGCCCACTATCAGACTTAAATATGTTCCTGGCTAAAATACAGAAAAACAGTTTAAATTTGAAATTCACCAGTACTGTTAGTACAGAGTCTGTAAACTTTTTAGATCTTACAGTCTAAATTAAGGACAACAAACTACAGACTAAATTGTATAGGAAGGAGACCTCTGGAAATACTGTGCTTCATGCCAGTAGTTTCCATCCTACCAATTTGGTGAACAGCATCCCCTATGGGGAAGGTCTGAGGGTATTGAGAAATTGCAGTGACCCTAATGACAGAGATTGTGCATTAACTGACCTTTAATCACGTTTTAAACATAGGGGGTACAGTGACAACTGTTTGAATACATCTTTCAGGAAAGTCAGGCACAAAACACCAGAGAAGAGGTCCTCTTCCAGAATAGGAGTAAGATGAAGAACCAAGCTGAAAATGAGTGTAGGTTGGTCACTAACAATAACAAACTGCATGGATCGGTGAGGAAAATCCTTTCACGTCATTGGCACATTATCAAAAATGACTCAATTCTCGGTCCCTCACTCACCAATAGACCCCATATAACTTTTCGTAAGGCAAAATCATTCAAGCAAATGTTAGTGAAAACCACGTTGACAAAAGCCAAGGATAAGAAAAAGAGCAAAACGAGCAATTGGTTGTCCAGGAAAGATGGGTTTTTGAAGTGTAATAAGTGTAAAGCATGTGAGCATGGAAAGAATGGTAGTACATACCAACCAGGCCTTTCTAATAGAACTAAAAAAATTAGAGGACAATATGACTGCAAGACAGACTTTGCGATTTATGTTTTGAGATGTGAATGCAACCTACAGTATGTAGGGAGCACGATTAAGCCCGTTCACCAACGGATGTTACAACATCTGAGGGCGATAAAAAATGCAGATAGATCTTATCCGGTCACCCGGCATTTCGAAAAGTTCCATGATAAAAATCCAAGCAGTCTGTCCTATTTTGTTATTGATTCCGTACCCTTGAATGAGAGAGGGGGGGATAGGATTAAGAGGCTTCGCAAGCTTGAATCGTGGTACATAGTGGAATTAAATTCAAAAAGCCCATACGGATTAAATATTGAAGAGGATCTGTACACACACCTATGAATTTTGACTAAATTGTAACAATGATGAATTTTTGTAAATTTAGCTTCCAGGTTAGTGTTATTCATGTCTTTTAGTTAAGAGTTTTTTTGTAAGATTATTTGTTTAGATTTTGTTTTGACACTTAAATGATTGAACTGATTTGTTTGCCCACTGGGGCTAGATTTGCAAACCTATTGGTCTCTGGTGGTTGAGGTTAATCCGCCATCAAATTTTTTTTTTTTTTGCAAGTGTGATTCATTGAATATAAGCCAATGATTACAGTTTGTTTGGATGTAGTTAAATTGCCCACTTGGGCTGTATTGTGCGTAATAACTGTAGAGCATTATTGTCTCGATTGGAATATGGGGCCGTAATAATGGGCGCGAGTATTTTGCGTTTTATGGCACAAGTACGCTTTTAACAACAATAACTGTATCATGGTTTTTGTAATAATATTTTGTAATCATTTTTGGAAATTAATCCCGTAATGAATGTATTTGTTTCGACGGAAACATGCACCACAGAAGCCTGTGTGAATCTGTCGTTCAGTTCTATGATTTTACATGTCACGTGATGTATCACGTGACACCTATGCACTTTAAATGTTTGTTTGTGTATTGCAAACTTTAATCGTGACCAAGCCTGCTGGGTCAGGCGAAACGCGTTGATAAGCGACAAGGATAGAGAATAAAAGAAGTTTTTCACCACGGTGTTGTCGTCTCATCTTCAGATCGATTGTGGAGGGTAAGTTCGTAATATATATATATATATATATATATATATATATATATATATATATATATATATATATATATATATATATATATATATATATATAATATATATATATATATAAAATCTCTTCTTACACGGAGTGGTCGCTTTTTGATGTTTCTACGTGGTAGCTGGCAAACCGCGTCCGGAGGACCAGTTCTACAAGAGGACTGTGTGTTTTTGCTGGTCCCAGTGGCAACACTGTGTTTTCTTTCCTCCGAGGTATCAGATCACGCAGTCCCGCCTCATTAACCAGGTCAAGCACACGGCTACCGCCAGGAGTGGCTCGTGACTTCACATGACAGCAGAATCACTGTATCCGTGCTGTATGGCCCGTTTTGATCCTGACAAATGTGGCAGAACGTGTGGGGACCCAAGGAAGGCTCTGATCTATATTTACAGGATTCATCAAAGACTATTATCCCCTCCTTTGCTTGGTATTTCAGAGCTCATCAAGCACGGACTCCACCATGGGTACTTACCGGAATACTGCATGATGGGAGCTGTAGTCTTCCTCTACTTCACTACAGCTGCAATTAATTTGATGGAGTTAGCTGACTTCCTGCCCAGGGGAGGACCGCAACAAAACAAAGGAAGGCCAGATGTAATCCTGGTTTTGCGAAGGGCATCTGACAAAGGCATACACACTCCAAAATGCATTATGCCCTGCAATCATCATTAAAGAATCTTCCGAAAAAATTAACATCATGGGTAAAAAAGAAACTGTCTATTTTATTGGTCATGAGTGATGTCTGAATTTATGAAGTATTGCACAAGATGTGTATAGACACCCCATACCCCTCTTCCCCCTTTCGTGACTATATTTATAGTCCTTTTTAATTCACATGTGTAACAAAAATTTTATATGTATGTTTATATACCCTTTTTTTGTAGGTGAAATGGAAGGGAGAAGTCACTTCGATCATGGTTGATCAATGGTTTCTCCTTGTTAATTCTGGTCACTTGGATGAAAGACAATTTCACTTTTACATCTTCACTGGGTATCACTAGCACTTGTATCTGATTGTGGGGACATGTTTAGTGCTTATGGACATTAATGGTCTGGAACTCAACACCGCCTTTGGATAAATGTGGACATTAATTTGTACTGCAAGTATATTAGACAAAACACCTTGACCATAAATAATCACTCGTGAAAATTCGGTTCTGATGGAACGGGCACTAGACCTTTTACGTTAGAGACTAGGGCAGGATGCCTTAGATGGAATAATTAATTTCAATTAATGGACACAACTTGTGCAGTTCTGACAATTTACAGGCACTAGACCTGTAAATCTTATTTGCTTATATTGCAGACTAGGACATATGCTGAGAGTAGTTTGTTGCAGTACACCCCTGTTTACTTACAACTCTTTTTGTTGGTATATTGGTTGGTTTAGTTACTTAAGAAATTCACAACAATTTTTACCAATATTACTCACTTAATGAAATGTTGACGATTGAGAAGATGTACATATGTCATGAACTGTATATTCGATTTGAACTTTTTCACTTTTTAACGTTCAAAGATGGCGGATTTGTTTACATGCAAAATCACATGACCTGTTACATTTCCTCATTTGTGTCTATTGTTGTATATAACATGGCAGCCCATACAGTGTGGTTTAATGTGTGATCAAGACACAATCTGTGTCGAAACGCGCAGCGTGTAACTAAGAATAACATTTCTGGCTGTTACTTCCCGAGTGCGCATTCTTTGCTCCGAGGCATACTGCGAAATGTTATATATATATATATATATTCACTGAAAAAACCATAGGTTTCACACCAGTTATAGTTAGGTGGAAATTTTACTTGCATAAAACCATTGAAATTCCCACGTTATAGTTAGTTGGGCTCACTATAACTTGCGCGTGCAATGCACTGCTGATGACGTCACATATTGCATCACTCATGACATGGTCAGTGACATCTCAAATGACATCACTGATGACAACATCCTTATGACAAAGTGGCAGACCTCCTATCAGCATAAAATAACCTTTGACACACACATTCAAAAATAGAAACTAACATTTTCTTAAAAAAGGAGAAACCAATACCAATTACAACAACTTATTAGGTAATTCCAACATCTACATACACATCCACTCATTCACCAACAGTTCTATATAGTCACTCATGCATGTACTTACTCATCATATGTACTCATACACCTAAACATCCTGTTACACACTAATACTCATCCATATAGTTACTCACACACAAATTCACACATGCAAATAAACTATCAAAAAAACATTTACTTGATTATACTGCTATATACACACCACTACACATACTTCTACAGAAACGGAAACATATTTACTCTCTTAAACAATCAATTATAAAAACACATACTCAACATACTCACTAATCCACCCATACGCACAATCATCCACCCATACAGTCTTGCACACATGCTGTCTTCAAAATACATACAAATAGTGAGTCACTCATTCATGCATCTGTGCTCTAAGTAATATCCCCCACCGAACCATACAGACACTGATACTGATACTCAAAAAAACAACTAATAACCCATATACACACTCATGTAGCTACTCACCAACCCATGCATCCACTTATACACAAAGTGAGACACGGATACAGATATTTAAATATTTAAACATTACTCGCTAATATATGTATTCACTAAGATACATTTAATAAGTCAGTTAACCAATCAATTTTACACAAAAAAGCATCCATTTAGACATTTATTTACCCATTTATTCTTCCATCAACCTTTAGATATACATATATCTAAAAATATTTATTTTTCAGAAAGATACACATTCACTGGATAATGTCATCAGTGATGTAATTTGAGATGTCATCAGTGATGTCATGAGTGATGTCACTGACCATGTCATCAGTGATGTAATATGTGATGTCATCAGCAGTGCATTACACGCGCAAGTTATAGTGAGTCCAACTAACTATAACGTGGAATTTCATTGGTTTTATGGCAGTAAAATTTCCAGCTAACTATAACTGGTGTGAAACCTATGGTTTTTTCAGTGAATATATATATATATATATATATATATATATTCACTGAAAAAACCATAGGTTTCACACCAGTTATAGTTAGCTGGAAATTTTACTGCCATAAAACCAATGAAATTCCACGTTATAGTTAGTTGGACTCACTATACCTTGCGCGTGTAATGCACTGCTGATGACATCACATATTACATCACTGATGACATGGTCAGTGACATCACTCATGACATCACTGATGACACCATCCAGTGAATGTGTGTCCTTCTGAAAAATAAATATGTTTTATATATGTATTTGGAAAGGTCGATGGAAGAATAAATGTTTAAATAAGTGTGTAAATGGATGTTTTTTAAAAAAAAAATTGATTGGTTAACTGGCTTATTAAGTGTATCTTAGTGAATACATACATTAGCGAGTAATGTTTAAATATTTAAATATATGTATCAGTGTTTCACTTTGTGTATAAGTGTCTGCATGGGTTGGTAAGTAGCTACATGTGTGTGTATATGGGTTATTATATGGTTTTTTTAGTGTCAGTATGAGTGTCTGTATGGTTTGGTGAGGGTATTACTTAGCACATAGATGCATCAATGACTGTCTCACTGTTTGTATGTGTTTTGAAGACATCATATGTGCAGGACTGTATGAGTGGATGAATGTGTATATGTGTGTATTAGTGATTGAATGCCTGTCTCACTAGTGTCTTTATCAGTAACAAGATATATTTTAATCTAGTATATGTGAGTATTGATGTATATAAGTCAGTATATGTGAGAGTGAGAGATTGTAAGAGTTCCTGTTTAAATAAGTATGTGTTTCTATAAGTGATTGTTTAAGAGAATAAATATGTGTAAGTTTCCTTAGAAGTAAGGTGGTAGTGTGTGTATATCTGTATATGCAAATAAATGGATGTTTATTAGTTTATTTGCATGTGTGAGTGTGTGTGTGAGTAACTTTTTGATGACTGTCGGTGTGTAACAGGATGTATAGGGGTATCACTACATATGATGAGTGAGTATATGTATGAGTGACTATATAAAACTGTTGTTGAATATGTGAATGTGTACATAGATGGTGGAATTACTGAATTGGTTGTTGTAACTGGTATGGGTATATCCACTTTTTTGAAAATGTTAGTTACTATTTTTGAATATGTGTTTCAAGGGTTACTTTACAGTGAAAGGAGTTCTGTCACTCTGTCACAAGGATGGTGTCATCAGTGATGTCATGAGTGATGTCACTGACCATGTCATGAGTGATGTAATATATGATGTCATCAGCAGTGCATTATACGCGCAAGTTATAGTGAGTCCAACTAACTATAACGTGGAATTTCATTGGTTTTATGCCAGTAAAATTTCCAGCTAACTATAACTGGTGTGAAACCTATGGTTTTTTCAGTGAATTTCAAAGGTTTTTTTAATGCTAATTCCTAACTATAACTGGTGTGAAACCTTTGTTTTTTTCTGTGAATTTCATAGGTTTTTTAACTGCTAATTTTTAACTTTTTATAGGGCTTCATACCTATGTACTTTTTAGTGAATTTCTAAGGTTATTTTTTCGCAAATGTCTTTACCTGAGAAAGGTATGTTTTTCTAAAAATGAACCCTATATTGTATGTTAAGATAATATTTTTGTTTAAAAATAGTTGTTTTTTTTTCATATTCGGCCCTGGTGCGCTCCCGGTGCGCGTATCGTGAACGCCCCGGTGCGCGTACCGGTGCGCGTCCCGGCAGCGCACCAACAAAAAAAAGAAAAAAAATATTGAAGTAGTGAGCATGAGGAATGGGGACAGAGAGAGTGGTGTTAAGAGAAAGAGAGCTAGAGAGAGGAACACAGAGGGACTGTGTAATAGATAGTAAGACAGAGAAAAGGTGTAAGAGGAAGTAACTGAGAAAAAGAAAATGAATAAGGGAGCAAAAGAAGAGAAGAAAGAGGAAGAAGACTAAAGCAGAGGTTCTGGGAAAATGTGAATGGGTGATGAAAGAAAAAGGAAGGAGAGTTAAGTATGGGGAATGACAGATAGTGACGGAACCAGAGAAAAAAAACAGTACTGACGGAGGGAAAGAAAATAGCAGTGAGTGTAAGTAAAGAGGAGTGAAAGAAGGTGTATATAAGTGAATAAGGGTAATACATAGGGAGTGACAGAGAGAAAGAAGAGAGAGAGTAAAGGAAGGAGTGTCAGAAAGGGACTAAGTGAACCAGTAAAAAAGGTAAATGAAGGAGTGTGGATAAGCAGACGTACTGAAAGAAGTTTAATGTGGTAGGAAGTAAACATGGAGCATAAGAATAAGTGAGGGAAGCAAAGTAAGGAAACAAGGGTGAGGTAGGGTGAGAGAAAAGTAGTGAGGTTAAAGCAAAGGGTGATAACATACTATATTTTGTAAACACACTTACCATATAATTAATGAAAACTAACTTGTATCTGTGAAAGACAAAAGAAAAAACACATTATAATTAGTAAAAAATATATATTAAAATAGAAGAAACAGGTCAAGAGGTAAAAAATCAAAAAAAGTGTACTAAGAAATAAAGCAATAGTGAAGGATAGAAAAACAGAAATAAAGTAATGTAGAAAGAGAAAAAGGAAGGAAAAAGAAATAGAAAGAGAACAAATTACTGAAGGTAAGAAAGATACTAAAAGAATGTGAGATACCAAAACGAAATCAGGAAAGATAAGAACGTAAAAGGAAAATTAGTGAAAAGGAGAGAAGTCTGAATGAGGAACTATTAATAAAAAAGAGGAATAGAAGATGACTGAGAGTGAGTGAAGGGGAGTCACAGAGTGAAGGGATGAAGGGAATGAGGTTAATATAGAACGATGGATGAAAAAGGAGTGAGAGTGTAAGTATACAGAAAAACAAAGAGAAAGACTGAGTGAACTACAGTACAATGAGTACGAAAGAAAAAAAAGGAGAAAAAGAAAGAAAGAGAGGGGAAGAAAACTAAAGCAGTGGTACTGAGAGAATGTGTAAAAGATAAAAAGTGGTGGAAGGAAGAGAGGAAATGCAGACAGTTCAAATTGGATTGAGAAGTTGTGAATGAAGTGCAGTAAAGGAACAGCGATGAAACAAAGTTAAAAAAAGGCAGTGTAAATGAGTAAAGAGAGGTAAATAAGGGTAAAAAAGGAAAATGAGTGTGAGACAATGTGAATACAATATAAATTACACAATGCAAACTATAGAATAACTTCTGCAATATGTTACATTATTTATTTTTGCTGTTCTCAGAATATATTGAATTTCACTTAAATTAGTGAGTTCAAAGTCTTCCTCATATAACAGCGGGAAAAAAAACACAATCTAAAAGATTGTGTTTAAAAAAAAACATTCAAACATACATCTCATATATGTACACTAATCTTTGATTCACATACTTTTCCGTGAGGCCAAATAGAAGATAGTGAAGGTCCTTTTGGTGGAAAAAAAGTCTGCTGTGCTCTATAACTTCCATTTCATCGACTTCCTATGAAAAAAGATCTAAGAACATCATACCTTACACTTTCCTCACGGCCAATTTGTGTCAGATATATCAGTATTTTTTACTTTCAGATCCACTTAAAGTATCTATATGAGATAAATAATGTAAAACATTAGATTAACTAACTAACTAACTTTTATTATCTATTCCCGTCTTCAAAGGCCAATTCCCTTTACTAAAACTTTGGTTTTAAAAACACTAGATAAGAATTTGTAGAGTCATAAGGCAAACGTTGTTTATAAGTTAAATGAGAATCATTGCAGTAACTCCATCCTTTTTCACATTTTAAGTAGCATGTATAATGTCCTGAGGTTGTCGAAGAACTGTCATGATAAATAATAGCTTCAGTTGTAAAGGTTCTTCCTGAAATTGATAACTGAGAAGCCACAACATTTTTGATAGAAGTTGTCAATTTAGTTCCATCAGGCCTACATCGTTGTAAAACTAAAATGATATACTGACCATAACTTTGTATAAATAATGTGGATAGCATTGGATAGTTACATTGAGTACACACCATATTATGATCTGCTGCTTTAACTAGATTTTTAAATGACACTGATTTACAGTCAGGTAAAGTCAAATATATAAATCTTTCAGTGTCTATTCTAATAGTACTTGATGAACTACAATTGTGGCAGTCATGCTGCCATTGATAAGAAAGGCTGAAAAGATTATCTACATCTACACTTTCATCTTCCAAAACCCCAAACATATACATTACAAATTCCTGACAATCTTGCTGAATGTTCTGTGAAAATGTATCTTGACCAGAACACATATCTAAAATATTTTGAATTTCTGTTACACTTTCTATTTTTGCTCTATCACTGCTACATTTCTCAAACACAGAATTCAATAAACCACACAATCTTTGATCCCGATTTTCAACAATCTGTTCTTGTAAAGTTTTAAGAAAAAAAACAACATTAACCACTACATTAGCATAGCAGTTGACACCAGAACTATTTTCAAACTGAAATCCAACAATATTTTCTTCACAATTCTTTTTCTTTCTGTTTTCAATTACAGTTTCGTCTACTTTTTGTCTTTTTGCTACTACCTCACTGCAATTACTCTCATTTCTTCTTTTTCGGCCTACCATACGTTTTTCAAAAAGAGGATATTGAGGCAAATGTGGACTATACTCTCTTCTTAACCTATTGTATTCTTTAACACAATCTAGATCTGCACACATTTTTGTCTCATCACACTCAATCAAGTACAATCCTGATAAAGTTCTGACTCAGGATAATGCCACATATGCCATACCCTCTTTAAACACAGATCTTCCAATGTTCACTAAAGCATTATCTACACTTAAACCTTGAGATTTATGAATTGTTACTGCATATGCCAAACAAACAGGAAACTGTTTTCGGCGAACATATAAGTCTTTTACAAGCAAAAATCTAGCAGAACAACGACTGATTTGTTGTACTTGCTCAATGCCATCAAATTTTATTTTTAAAAATTCAATTCCATCTCTATTTCTATAATTCACAAAATCAACAACATAAACCATTGCTCCATTTACCAGACCTCTTTCAACATTAAATTCCTTCTCAAAATGATACGACAATTTAAACACACATTCAGAGTCTTTTCAAAACCAGCTGTTTTAGAAATACTTTTCTCCAATGAATCCAATTTGGTTTTCAAATTTTCGGACAAAACAATTGTTGCACCCATATGCTCTATTTTATCTATTGCTTCCAGTTTCACAATCTTTTCATTTTCTAACTCTAACATTTTGTTGTTGAAGATGGAACATTCTTGCAGAGTTGGCATCAAACATATCCCAGAATTCTTCTCAGTCATTTTTTAAAAAATATTCTCTGGAAGAATGTTTTCATTTGGATACAAATTTGAAATTAATCGACCATGTAAAGCTTCTTTCCCAAACTCGCTTACTTTTCCAATTCTTACATCTTGTAGAATATTTTTATAATCTTCATCCTTTGCCTGTTTCATATTTTGAAGCAGTTCAGCGTATTTAAAATTTAACCATATATTAACGTTTCCAATGCTTCTAAGGGACTTCCTAGTATCTTCATGCGTGAGCATTTTAAACACTGGTTGTCCTTTTACTGGAATCAACTGCAATAGATCTCCAAAAACAATAATGTGTTTTCCTCCAAATAACACATCATACTCTGTTCTAAGAATTTCTTGCATTCTCAAATGCACAAAAGCAAGCATTAGATTTGAGACCATGCTTACTTCATCAATAATAAGAAGTTTAATTTTCTTCAAGACTCTTGAAACTTTAGAACACGCATCTCCAGATAACTTGTTGTAATGCAATTTATTATCATGCTCAACTGGCAGCATCAGTAAACGATGTAGAGTAATCCCTTTAATGTTATGTGATGCCAGACCAGTTGGAGCAGTTACAACACAAGACAGCGATGAATCAGTCCTTTTCTGCAGATAACTTGCAATGGCTTTAATTAGAAAACTTTTTCCTGTCCCCGCTTCTCCACTTACGTACAGTCGGACAGGCTCAAATGATGTACATGAGCACTCTTTTTTCCCATGTCTGAATCCATGTTCAATCTGCTCTGTGACTTCATCATATATCTTTTTCTGCTCAACGTTTAGTTGCTTTACCAAATCTTCTAAGTTAACTCCATCCTCTTGAGCTTGTTCCATAGCTCTTTCCACCTCATCCATGGCAGTGGCAGCTTCATTTTGGATCCTGACACAATGAAGTGGAACTCTGACTGTCTTGAGAACTGTCTCTAGCTATCTCTTCAGCAATTGTGGTTTCTTGCTCTATTTCTTCGTTCAACATTTGCAGATAATTTAGAAAAATAGGACATTCAATGGTATCCTTAGTTGCATTAAAAGAGTCTTCATAACAGAGAAAATCTCCACGTAGTTCCTCTTCTGTACGCCATGGCTTAAAGAGTTGCAAAAGAGCTAAATAGTAAAATTCTCTTTTGTCTGGAGCTTCACAACTCAATTTTCGATGATTAATCAAATGGCCTTTTTTCTGCTCCACTAGACATCCTTCATAGCCAATGACTGCATATTTTCCATTATTGATATCTTCTGTGATGTTCCTCTTATAACTGTAGTTTTGCAGAACTTCATACAAACAAGTGTTCTCAAGGTGAGTACTTCTATTTGGATAGTATGTATCCAACATATTTGTCTTCAAAATATCTGTACTGTTTGGTTCTTTCTCCGCCAAATATTAAATTTCTTGTACAGATTTTAAAACTCGGTTTCGTGTTGCAGCAAGACCTAGACTCACCCAAATGATTGTTCTTGATTTGGCATAGAGACTTGCTGATGATAACAGATCAGAACATTCATATGCTCCAATTTCTCGATGCGACAACATCTTCAGACTGAAACTATATAATTTCTTGCTTAGACTCTTTTCATGTGAAATGTCCTCCCACATTTCCTTCAGTTCTGTCTTTTCTTTTTTGGTGATGTAAGATGTCACATATCGAGCCACAGCACTAGAGTTGTCAGCAACGAACTGAATATCCATGTTAGCATTCCACATGGACAAAATCACTGGGTGGTAATCATTGATGTACTTAGATTCTTCGTTTCTTTTCAAATTGTATGTATTTTTGGGAGATTTCCTCGTCACAGTATGTCGTAGAGTTGACATCAAATTATTTACTCTTCCCTTAGAAATCACTGGTCGTGGAAACGCAAAACAACATTTTGTGTAGTACTTTTCCTTGTTTTTAAATTTTCGACGACAGTACTTTCCACAACGATGAGATTGAAAACGTAAAACTTGTTGCCTTAAACTGTTTTCTTCAGTAGATTTTGGAACAGCACATGTTGAATACTCTTCAATGAAACTCATCACTGTTTCATCCGAATCTAATCCAAATTTGGGTGCATCTTTAATCTATAACAACATATGTATATGAGGAGCACCTCTCGCTTGATATTCCTTCCTCCAAAAGAAATCCAAAACCTCTCCAAGGGGAGGATTTTTTTTGTTGGTAATAAAAGACATCATAGCTTCAAATCTATGATTAAAATATCTGCAAACATTTACTGGATCCAAAGAACACAGTTCTCCAGGTGTTTTCAATTCTATATTTTGTATGTTTCCATTTGCCTCTCGTAGAAATTCAAGTAAGTCGTCCCATGCATACTCAGCACAGCTAAGAGTGAGGAACCATGTAGGAGTTCCTAAGTTTCTTAGCATACATTTCAATTCTCCATGACGACGGAACCAATACTCATTGGTTCCACGTTGACATGCAATGAGATTGATTAGCTGAGATTCCAAAATACTATCTTGCAGATTAACTTTCCCCATAAAGTCCCTTGCAGAAACATTTTGCAGATGAGCTCCACTTTTCAATATATGATTAACTGCATAAGAAAGACCAGACAAATCACTTTCATACAGTAGATGAAATAAATATGGAATGCATTGCCGAAACCTTGGATCTTCAGCATATAATCTTAAAGTCCGGTATTCAGCTGCAGGAATTTGAACTGGTCGATCGTCATATCGTCCACCACGACCTGTTGGAAATAACTGTGGAAAACAACGAGCTTCCAAACTTTCTTCCCATACACTAATGGGACTTCCTTTTGCTGCTTTCATTTGAAACAAGTCAATTGCATTCCCCATTACTTCTTCGGAATGCAAAGGATGAACAGTATAATGTTCATATATTTCTTCATTTCTAGACACATCAACTTTTTCAATGTGGCCAACTGAACAATCACTGTCTTCTTCTGTAGCTGTTTCCTCTGCTCCAACACTTACATCTTGATAGTACTCATTGTTTTTGACCAAATACAACGTTGCCTTTTTGACTTTCGTAACATCCACTAAATCTTGCCAGATTTTCTTACTCTTTGTCGGAACCCCATTAACTAGAATAACTAGAGGATCCTCTTCTACTCTTTCTACACCAATTGTATCAATATTTTTCTTGACATCTAGAGGCAAATAAACAACTCTTCCCTTTAATCCTCTTTGTAAATCTGTAGGAGGTAATTTCCCTATCTTAGGCTCCATGCGAACAATAGCTTGAAAAGGATGGACACATTGAATCAAAATTGATCCATAAGTATTTAAATCCATCAATTTAGAAGGAATATCTATCAACTGAAGATTATTATGAACTGCTCTAGCAGGCATTCTATTTTCATTTAATTTTTTCAAACAATAATTACAAATACGCTGATCAAAACTCAAATCAAAAGAATTCTCCACCAACAAATAACTTACAAAATCCTTCCATTCACTATTATTTTCCAATTCACATTTTGCATATAAATCAACTAACCTAGTCTGAATCTTATAATGAGTCCGTCGACAACACACACAAGTTAAATTAGGCCTTTCATTTGATTTCACCTTAAACTTGGTAATTTCCTCGTCAAACTTTTCTGTACTTGAAATCTGTCCATTATCTTCCACATTACCATCCATTACTATATCCATTTCTACACAGTCCTCTTTGTTCCCTAAATAACAAAACTCAATTTCTTCACAAATAGTCTTCACATCCACTTCAGATCCATGCAAAAGAGCACTGTTTAACTGTTTAAGCTTAAGTGCTGGACTTTTTGCATAATACAACTTTCTCACTAATTTCCTCACCTTATTATGATGCACTGCTAACATCCTAAAATGATGAAAAAACACTCTGACATACTTTTCTAGAAAGACAAGCCAGTGAATGCCCATGCAAACCTGTGCTTTCTCTCACTCTGCAAGGATCTAACTCTTGCAAGATCTTCATTTTTTGTTTGAGACTTTTCTTACTATATGTACGTAAGAAATTTCAAAGCAAATTGATTGAATCCTGTCGCACTCTACAAATACTACTGCACTTCCATGTGTACACTGGACCCTTAGTACGTCTCCCTAAAACTTCATCAGCTAACACCTCTTCTGCATCTCTAGACACAAGTTTCTCTTTTTCCATCACACAACCATCTTTCACCTCATATGCTCGACCACTGGTGTCAACTGCATGCACCAAATCATTTTCCTGAAAGTAACTCTCCTCATTGAAAAATGGCTCAGAACTTGAACCATGCATCCATTCGCCAGAAAATACTTCACAAAAATTACTCCGATTAATCATTCTTTTCCATCTACTGTTCGATTTGAAAACATCAATTGCCTTATTAAGTATCCTAATTCTATTGATTACTAAAATAAATAATTTTTTCTTAACTTCAAAAGCCTGATCAACAATCTTCTCTACACTTTTCTTTTTCTTGTAAAAAGCAGTTCTCTGTTTGCCTTTCTTTTCATTTATTAGCAAATTTAAAACTACCCTATTGTGAAACATTCGCCTACGAATGTCCCTAAATTGATTTACCCTTCTATTGCTATCCATTCTCTTCTCTCCTGCTCCAATCGAGACATTTTTTGTGGGCCTCTCCTTCCTTTTTAGATTTGCTGTCTCCTTCTGAATATTCACATTACCAATATCATTTCTTTTTGTACGACATATGTTGCGAAGAAAAGACTTAATTGGCTTACCAGGAGCTTTTCTGGTGTTTTTTGAAGTAGTTGTTGTAGAGGATTCCATAAATTCTGTTGCTGATGTTCTCCTTTTACGTATGGTATTTTTGATACTTCTTTGCCTTGAAGGCATTTTTGCTTGCTTTTCAGAAGTTGATTTGAATCTGTTGTTCTGAAAAAAAAAACACATGAAAGACCACTATTAGCAAACAACAAAGTAATGACAAAAAGCAAACAATATAAACAATAAATTGCAACATATTTAAGTTTATACAACAGCAACTCAGCGCCTTATTTATGAAGGCCTTAAACCACCAGTGCAACCCATGTTAAAAGTGACATACCGGCGCCACAAGACAATCATAAATAAGACCCAAATATAAATACCATTGATTGGCACCAAAAATCGTTTTGTGAATAACATTTAAAAAACACAGGGCAGAACCTATGTACAAGCACTGAATTTCAGTTTTGAAACCTCACTGTTTCCCAAAATACAAATCCTCTACCTTGCAAATGTTGATAGCAAGCATTATCAAAAAGCGGAACACAAACCAAGAGCAAAGAAACTCAGGGCCTTATTTATGAAAGCCTTGCGCCACCAGTGCGTCACTTTCTTCCCATGTTAAAAGTGACATACCTACGCCACAAGACAATCATAAATAAGACCCAAATATAAATTCCATTGATTTGCACCAAAAAACGTTTTTTGATTAATATTTAAAAAACACAGGGCAGAACCTATGTACAGGCACAGAATTTCACTTTTGAAACATCACTGTTTCCCAAAATACAAATCCTCTACCTTGCAAATGTTGATATCAAGCATTATCAAAAAGCAGAGCACAAACCAAGAGCAAAGAAACTCAGGGCCTTATTTATGAAGGCCCTGCGTCACCAGTGCGTCACTTTCTTCCCATGTTAAAAGTGACATACTGGCGCCACAAGACAATCATAATTAACAGCTAAATATAAATTCCATTGATTTGCCCCTAAAATCGTTTTTTGATTAACATTTAAAAAACACAGGGCAGAACCTATGTACAAGCACAGAATTTCACTTTTGAAACATCACTGTTTCCCAAAATACAAATCCTCTACCTTGCAAATGTTGATATCAAGCATTATCAAAAAGCAGAACACAAACCAAGAGCAAAGAAACTCAAAGCCTTATTTATGAAGACCTTGCGCCAGAAGAGTGTCACTTATTTCCCATGTATAAAGTGATGCACCGGTTGCACAAGGCAATCATGATTAAGGGCCAAATAAAAATACCAATCATTTGCACCCAAAATCGTTTTTTGAATAACATTTAAAAAACACTGCCCAGAACCTATGTACAAGCACTGAATTTCACTTTTGAAACCTCACTGTTTCCCCAAAATACAAATCCTCTACCTTGCAAATGTTGATAGCAAGCATTATCAAACAGCAGAACACAAACAAGGGGAAAGAAACTCAGGGCCTTATTTATGAAAGCCTTGCGCCACCAGTGCATCACTTTCTTCCCATGTTAAAAGTGACATACCTACGCCACAAGACAATCATAAATAAGACCCAAATATAAATTCCATTGATTTGCACCAAAAATCGTTTTTTTGATTAACATTTAAAAAACACAGGGCAGAACCTATGTACAAGCACAGAATTTCACTTTTGAAACATCACTGTTTCCCAAAATACAAATCCTCTACCTTGCAAATGTTGATATCAAGCATTATCAAAAAGCAGAACACAAACCAAGAGCAAAGAAACTCAAAGCCTTATTTATGAAGACCTTGCGCCAGAAGAGTGTCACTTATTTCCCATGTATAAAGTGATGCACCGGTTGCACAAGGCAATCATAAATAAGGGCCAAATGAAAATACCAATCATTTGCACCCAAAATCGTTTTTTGAATAACATTTAAAAAACACTGCCCAGAACCTATGTACAAGCACTGAATTTCACTTTTGAAACCTCACTGTTTCCCCAAAATACAAATCCTCTACCTTGCAAATGTTGATAGCAAGCATTATCAAAAAGCAGAACACAAACAAGGGGAAAGAAACTCAGGGCCTTATTTATGAAAGCCTTGCGCCACCAGTGCATCACTTTCTTCCCATGTTAAAAGTGACATACCTATGCCACAAGACAATCATAAATAAGACCCAAATATAAATTCCAGTGATTTGCACCAAAAATCGTTTTTTTGATTAACATTTAAAAAACACAGGGCAGAACCTATGTACAAGCACAGAATTTCACTTTTGAAACATCACTGTTTCCCAAAATACAAATCCTCTACATTGCAAATGTTGATATCAAGCATTATCAAAAAGCAGAACACAAACCAAGAGCAAAGAAACTCAAGGCCTGATTTATGAAGACCTTGCGCCAGAAGAGCATCACTTATTTCCCATGTATAAAGTGATGCACCGGTTGCACAAGGCAATCATAAATAAGGGCCAAATGAAAATACCATTGATTTGCCCCCAAAATAGTTTTTTGAATAACATTTAAAAAACACTACAGAGAACCTATGTATAAGCACTCAATATCACTTTTGAAACGTCACTGTTTTCCAAAATACAAATCCTCTACCTTGCAAATGTTGATATCAAGCATTATCAAAAAGCAGAACACATACCAAGAGCAAAGAAACTCAAGGCCTGATTTATGAAGGCCTTGCGCCAGAAGAGCGTCATTTATTTCCCATGTTAAAAGTGACATACTGGCACCACAAGACAATCATAAATAACAGCCAAATATAAATTCCATTGATTTGCCCCCAAAGTCGTTTTTTGATTAACATTTAAAAAACACAGGGCAGAACCTATGTACAAGCACAGAATTTCACTTTTGAAACATCACTGTTTCCCAAAATACAAATCCTCTACCTTGCAAATGTTGATATCAAGCAATATCAAAAAGCAGAACACAAACCAAGAGCAAAGAAACTCAAAGCCTTATTTATGAAGACCTTGCGCCAGAAGAGCGTCACTTATTTCCCATGTATAAAGTGATGCACCGGTTGCACAAGGCAATCATAAATAAGGGCCAAATGAAAATACCATTCATTTGCACCCAAAATCGTTTTTTGAATAACATTTAAAAAACACTGCCCAGAACCTATGTATAAGCACTCAATATCACTTTTGAAACGTCACTGTTTCCCAAAATACAAATCCTCTACCTTGCAAATGTTGATATCAAGTATTATCAAAAAGCAGAACACAAACCAAGAGCAAAGAAACTCAAGGCCTTATTTATGAAGGCCTTGCGCCAGAAGAGCGTCACTTATTTCCCATGTATAAAGTGATGCACCGGCTGCACAAGGCAATCATAGATAAGGGCCAAATGAAAATGCCATTGATTTGCCCCCAAAATCGTTTTTTGAATAACATTTTAGAAACACTGCGCAGAACCTATGTACAAGCACAGAATTTCACTTTTGAAACATCACTGTTTCCTAAAATACAAATCCTCTATCTTGCAAATGTTGATATCAAGCATTATCAAAAAGCCAAAAACAAACCAACAGCAAATAAACTCAGGGCCTTATTTATGAAGGCCTTGCGCCACCAGTGCATCACTTATTACCCATGTTTAAAGTGATGCACCGGCTGCACAAGGCAATCATAAATAAGGGCCAAATGAAAATACCAATGAATTGCACCCAAAATCGTTTTTTGAATAACATTTAAGAAACACTGCGCAGAACCTATGTACAACCACTCAATATCACTTTTGAAACATCACTGTGTCCCAAAATACAAATCCACTATCTTGCAAATGTTCATAATAAGTATTATCAAAAGCAAAAAACAAATCAACAGCCAACAAACTCAGGGCCTTATTTATGAAGGCCTTGCGCCACAAGAGTGTCACTTATTTCCCATGTTTAAAGTGATGCACCAGCTGCACAAGGCAATCATAAATAAGGGCCAAATGAAAATACCATTCATTTGCACCCAAAATCGTTTTTTGAATAACATTTAAAAAACACTGCACAGAACATATGTATAAGCACTCAATATCATTTTTGAAATGTCACTGTTTCCCAAAATACAAATCCTCTACCTTGCAAATGTTGATATCAAGCATTATCTAAAAGCAGAACACAAACCAAGAGCAAAGAAATTCAAGGCCTTATTTATGAAGGCCTTGCGCCACAAGAGCGTCATTTATTTCCCATGTTTAAAGTGATGCACCGGCTGCACAAGGCAATCATAAACAAGGGCCAAATGAAAATACCATTGATTTGCACCCAAAATCCTTTTTTGAATAACATTTAAGAATCACTGCGCAGAACCTATGTACAGGCATTCAATTTCACTACTGAAACTTAACTATCTGCTTCCAAATATTCTCCATAGAGCAAACAAGTCTCTATCTAAATTAAATAAATCATTACTTACCTTTACAAATGCTTTGGGAGATTGAAAACAGTGTCAGACACACACACCAATTTTTCTTTAGCAGAGCAAAAGGTGTGCACTCAATACACTGAAACCAAGACTGGCATAGAAAATCTCTAACACACATATGCCTTATTTCAACCAATCAAAAGTCTTCCCTCATTATTTTCAAACCAACACCCTTCCCCCTCTCAGATCTTTCTATCTGTTACCATAGCAACTCCCTCCTAACTGAACTCTCAGGTTCAAAAGTTTATTCTACAATGTTGCAAATTAAGTCAGCAAGGATGTTTGACCTCTCAATACACCAGCTTATCCAGGGCATTATTGCTTTTAGTGACCTTTTCTTAACCATTCAAATTGCTTCTTTCACACAACACAACCATGCACCCTAACTTTCAGTTTTCAACTATCTGAATCCACCAATCATTGCTTGTGATTCGAGAGCAGAGAAACTCCACAATTATTTTTTTGTAAACTCCTACTGTTCCAACTTCCATTTCATTCCCACACTTCATCTGACTGCACAGAACCTTCTCACATCATGTATTCTGTATGGATTATTGGACATAGCTACATCCACTGGGCTCAAAGGTATGCAGCAAGCAGAGATTATCACAACCTTGATTTATCAAAACTGGAAATCAAGTGGATTGGCCAGAGAGGATTGAGATGTCATCAATTGATACCATTGGTGAAAACCTTTTTGCATCTGCCAAACCCTGACCTCTTAATAGTGCACTGTGGTGGAAATGATTTGGGCACTAGGACTGGGGTTGGTCTGGAAATGCTTTTAAAGCACACCTTTGATCAATTGATGACACTTCTTCCACAAACTGCCTTGGTATATTCCAATATATGCCAAAGACAGAAATGGAACTGGTCCAACCAATTTTGTCCACAATTTGAGAAAGCACGGACACATGTGAATAAATCTGTTTCTGCTTACATGAGAGACTGTGGAATGGGTTCAATATACAATAATAACTTGCGTTACAACATGCAAGACATCTACAGAGGAGATGGTGTGCACTTCTCAGATGAGGGAAATAGAATTTTCCTCCTGAATTTAAGACTGTGCATTGGAACCTACTTGTAGGTACCTAAGTCAACCACAGAACCCAAAAGCTCTTTTCAGAGCTACCCTACCTCTGATCATTCAAAACATTTATCTTTTTGTAACTTTTTTCACTATTTTTCACCAAAGTACGCTTCCCGGTACACGCATCGGTGTGCGTACCAAGCGCTTCCCCCGCGGAAAATTCCAGAATTATTTTTTTTTAGCCTTTATGAGCCTCCTAAGCCCCCCTCAGAAAACCTAGAGGGTCAGGAAGTGTCTACCGTGCCCCCTTCTACCCATTCCGAACATTGTTTGCCCTCCATCTTGTGTCTCGATTGTACCGAAACACAAAATGGAGGACTCCCGTTACGCTGCCGGTGCTCGTACCGGAGCGCGCACCGGTAAGCGCTCCATAAAAAAAGGTGGGAAAGTAATTTATAGAAAAACCACTGGAGACACTTTCATCAAATATAGAATAGGCCCTACTACATAGCAGTCCCTACCATTTGCCCAAATTTGGTGGAATTACATTCAGACATTTAGGCTACAGGCCTGTCTAAATATTCTGAGGTAAATTACATGACCAAAACACATATGAAGTGTTAGAATTTACAACCAATTAAAAAGTTTCTTTCATTTTCTACGATTATTTCCTGACATTTGATTGGTTATGTACATGAATATATATAAAAAAAAGAGAGGGAAACACAGCCATTTTGACTACTGCTTCCTGAAGTACATTTGAAAAGAAATAACACTGACAACTTCAACTGCTTTCTCAAAGGTAAGTTGTTATTTTGGAAAGTGAAGTATGGTGTGCACTTTAAGTTAATTTGAGAAAAAATATTCTGTTAGTTATATACTATCCCTCTGTAATAGTTATAGATTGAGATAGGCTTCTCTGTTATAGTTATGGATTGAGTTAGGCTTCCTTTGTATTATTATAAATTTACTTAGGCTTCATCACATACTCTTTGTTATATTTCAAATTCCAGCCTGATACCATACACTGCCCAAAGATAACTTCACTGTTAAAAAATCCAAACTACATGTCTGAACTTAAACCCAACAGTGCCCTATCTCTACTGATATAATTATTTTTTATGCAATTTACAGCAACAAAATGGAAGGAGAAAAGAATATTTCTTTTGAAATTGTTTTGGACAACAACCATGATGGAAAAAATGCTGAAAATGATAACATTGACTTTATGGATGAGTCTCTGGACCTTGAATTACTTGAGTGTGTGGAATCAATGGAAACACAGAATATAAATGAGGAGATTCCAGACAATATATTATTAGAAGTTTTATTAAATTATGAAAAAGAATCAGAAGAATAAATTTATATTTAATCATCAAAAATTGTTCGAGCCATTATGCATTTTTATATGTAATTCATCAAGTAGATCAAAAATGTATAAAATATAAAGTAAGACTTATAGTATACTGTGCAACTTTTTTGTGTTACATAGAAAGTTTGCTCATAGTTACTTCCTTTCTCCCACTATATTATCTCCAATGTGTATTTACCATCTCTTTATCATCTCCTGCCTCAATGTTGTTTCTGCTTTCCTGACAGACTACGCTATGAATTCCATATACCACAATAACTTCTGTAACAACATGCAAGATATCTACAAAGGAAACGTGTATATTAAATTATAGACTCTGCATTGATACCTACATGTTGGTACTTAAATAAATAAAAAAAAACAACAAAAAGAACAATTAATAAACATACAATTTTTAAAAGTGATTTATTTGCCCCCATAGTACGCTCCCAGGAGCGCTCCCTGGTGCGCGTACCGGGCGCTCCCCCTGCGAAAATCGGGAAAAAAAATTATTTTGTTGCCCCGCGGGGCCCTTTAATGGCCCCCACATCAAACCTAGGGGGTCAGGGGGGTCTACCCCGCCCCCTTATGGTCAATTCCCCCCTTTGTTTTTGCCACCTCTTGTGTCTCGATTCCTCTTGTGTCTCGATTTTACCGAGACAAAAGATGGCGGCCGCTCAAGACTGTTTAGAATGTTTACAGACACCCGAGAGCCAATCAGCTTTCTGCGCGCAAGTCACGTGGCGGCCCGGTGCGCTCCTCGGTTCGCGTACGGGAGCGCGCCTATAGATATATATATTTTTTGAACCTAAATTACTCAAAATCCACTGGAGCACATATCTTGAGACATAGCAAAGGCACATCGGGCTACCAGTCCGTACAATTTTGCCAAGTTTGGTGTAAATCCATTCAGCCGTTCGGGCTAAAAGCATACTTTTGTCATAAGTAAGACTGTTAGCGTTCTAGTTGTTCTTTAGAACACTCTGGGACATTCTGTCATTGGGCTATAGTTGGGCTACATCTGGCTGATATTTGGGCTACATTTGTGCTCTTTTGTCTCTGGTGGCCATCTTGGGAGACTGCATATCAGAGATGTTTTAATGAAATATAAGAGGATTTGAGAAGCCACTCAAAATGTGCCCTAATTTTTCTTTCTTCAGCACTAAAAGTATGGCACACCAGAAGCCATCTTGATTGGAATGAAGTGGTAAGTCTGAAAACATTTATTTTAAAAAGGAACAAAATGAGGGGGTTCATTTTGCCGTAGAAAGTATGATTAGTGCTTCAGAAAGAAAAATTAGGGCACATTTTCAGTGACTTCTCAAATCCTCTTCTATTTCATTAAAAAATTCTGACATGCAGACTGAAACATGCACTTTCAATACCAGCAGCAGACTTCCCTGGTGAGCAGTAGCTCTACTACAGTGATCTAATAAGCAACTAGCGTGCTAATATTCTGAATTTATGGCAAATGTGTTCACATCTGAATGCCTTCTTGATGGAATTAAAGTAGAAAACTGAAAGTATTTCCTACTGAGAAGACTGTAGTAAATGAGGTAATTAGGAAACTTCATAACAAATAAGTCTCCCAAGATGGCCACCAGAGACAAAAGAGCCCAAATGTAGCACAAATATCCCCCAGATGTAGCCCAAGTATAGCCCAATGACAGAATGTCCCAGAGTGTTCTAAAGAACAACTATGGCGCTAACAGTCTTACTTATGACAAAGGTATGGCACACCTGAAGTCATCTTGATTGGAATAAAGTGGTAACACTTAAAACATTTAATTTGCAAAGGAACAAAATGAGGGGGTTCATTTTGCCATAGAAATTATGACTAGTGCTGAAGAAAGAAAAATTAGGGCACATTTTGACTTCCCAAATCCTCTTCTATTTCATTAAAACATTTCTGACATGCAGACTGAAACATGCACTTTGAATACCTGAAGCAGACTTCCCTGGTGAGCAGTAGCTTTACTGCAGTGATCTAATGAGCAACTAGAGTGCTAACATTCATTTATGGCAAATGTGTGACACATCTGAATGCCATCCTGATGGAACCAAAGTAAACAAGAATTGAAAATGCAATAGATCTCACCCTCGTTTAAGTTAAAGCCATTCTGTTTGTAATAAGGTGGCTTTTTAGCTTTGCTTTTATTAGTGTTTTTCAAACTTTCATGTAAATAACATGCATATGTATGCATATATGTATATGTATGCATGCATTTATATTTGTATTTATATACATATGCAGATTATATGATTATATGTTTATATATGTATGTATATATATATATATATATATATACATATATATATATATATATATATATATATATATATATACACATACATATATATACATGCATATGCAGATATATGCATATATATGTGTATATGTGTGTGTGTCGAGAGAGGTAGAGAGGTAGAGGTGTAGAGGTAGAGGTGTAGAGGTAGAAAGGTAGATGTAGAGAGGTAGAGACTAGTAGAGAGAGAAGTAGAGAGAGGTAGAGAGGTAGAGAGTAGAGAGTGAGTAATAAAGAGTAGAGAGTGAGTAGTAGAGAGTAGTAGAGAACAGTAGAGAGAGTAGCAGAGAGTGAGTAGTAAAGAGTAGTAGAGTGAATAGTAGAGTGAGTAGTAGAGAGTAGTAGAGATTGAGTAGTAGAGAATAAGTTGTAGAGTGAGTAGTAGAGAGCAGTAGAGAGTGAGTAGTAGAGAGTAGTAAAGAGCGAGTAGTAGAGAGTAGTAGAGAGTGAGTAGTAGAGAGTGAGTAGTAGAGTGTAGTAGAGAACGAGTAGGAGAGAGTGAGTAGCAGAGAGAGAGAATAGAAGAGAGTAGTAGAGATTGAGTAGTAGAGTAGTAGAGAGTGAGTAGTAGAGAGTAGTAGAGAGTGAGTAGTAGCGAGTGAGTAGTAGAGTGAGTAGTAGAGAGAGTAGTAGAGAGTGAGTGGTAGAGAGTAGAGAGTAGTAGAGAGTGAGTAGTAGAGAGTAGTAGAGAGTGAGTAGTAGGGAGTAGTAGAGAGAGAGTAGTAGAGAGTAGTAGAGAATGAGTAGTAGAGAGTGAGTATTAGAGAGAAGTGGAGTAGTAGAGAGTGAGTAGTAGAGAGTTGTGGAGAATATTCCAAAGTTTGGCACAGCACCACTTGCACAACAAGTCCAATTAAATCATATCACTTAGAGTCCTTATTGAAGCGCTGAATCTTGGTGTATATTCAAATGCTTTTATTTTCCTTAAGTTTATGTACCACAGCCAGCCGACGTGTTTCGTTCTGTACAACAGAACTTCTTCAGGGCGTTCTTATTTCCTTCAAGTTATGTCGGTATCCTGTTGTCATATAACTAGATATTTCTTCCAAATGTTAGACGAGTCGTAAGTACATTCTTATTCAAAGTCACTAGGTATCAATTTTACCCACACAATTCGGGCAGACTTGAGTAATTTATAGCATCCTCAAAGTCAGTCTATCAAAAATTCCAAAGGATAGGACATGATAATCCAAATCCAAATGTTTCTCAAGAAAAGTCATTTTCAATCGTTCGGAATATCGGCGTTTGGGCAGATATGACCCACGGACACGGTTTATGACTTTTCTTGAGAAACATTTGGATTTGGGTTATCATGTCCTATAATTTTTGCAAGACTGACTTTGAGGATGCTATAAATTACTCAAGTCCATGAATGCTGCTGGGAACCCCCCCAGCAACACTCATAGCATGCCCTTTTAACGCAGGACACTGCGTTAAAGGGACTGATATTTATCAGGCAATCTTACGCCACAAAAAGTAGCTTAGTCCTACCTGATAAATATCACTCAGTCTTCGGCGCCACCAGAACGTCACAAAAAGTGACGTTCCGGAGGCGCAAGGGGCTCTTAAATAAGACCCCATAGGTTTCACACTTGTTATAGTTAGGAATTAGCATTTAAAAAACCTTTGAAATTCACTGAAAAAACCATAGGTTTCACACCAGTTATAGTTAGCTGGACATTTTACTCATACAAAACCATTGAAATTCCCTTGTTATAGTTAGTTGTACTCACTATAACTCGCGCGCCCGCAATCCACTGCTGATGATGTCACATATTACATCATTCATGACATGGTCAGTGACATCACTGATGACATCACTGATGACATCTGAAATGACTTCACTGATGACATCACTGATGACATTGATGGAGCAAGGATTCGCATATGAAGCGACTTGCTCTTACTCATGAACCTCGAATAACATATAACGAAATAACCAACATGTTTGTCTTACTAATTTACCCTTTCTTCATCTATATTGGGAAACCGAGTGAAACTTGCTTATGCGTTTTCTAATCCTAATAAGCTTGCATATAAAATACCTGCTGCTACGCGGGAATTTCTACTGCACATGCGTCTGTCATACCCACGTGACATGACGTACTTGCAGCTTTGGAGGGAACTCTGTCGCATATGCGCACTAGTGCTAAAATGGCTGTTCTGTGTTCTCACATGCGAGACGCTTGCATTCCTGCTTGCGCTAAGCTGTTTGTTCTGCCTAATCCTAATGCTATAGTTTATATTACAGTAATGGGTATAGTGTAAAGATTCATGGTATACAGTGTAATCATTTATTACTGTGTTCTAAATTGTTTCCTTTTACTTTTCATGTATCATACTCTTTGGGCCTGGGAGGTGCATACTACTCTATTTTGGAAGTCCCTTCTGCGCATGACACCCCGGGAAGGAAAAATGAACTCTGCAGCATTGGAACCCAGCCTGATGGCTGTACAAACCAAGATGCGCCTGGGAACCCGACCTGTGACACAGCTAGAGGGAGCTGAACTGTACTGAAATTTGTTACAATTGTATTCAATGTTATATTCACCATTGTTAACCAAAAGGCATATGTCATGAGAATCTTGAATTTAAGGGGCGGAAACGGAATTTAAAGAAGGAGTCTGAGAAAGTCTAAATTTTAGGTGGTGTGATGACCCGTCCTCCTCCTTTGTCCAATCAAAATTGGGGATCCTTTCACTTGCAACATTGGGGGGTGGTACATTGACCTGAAAAATAGTATAATTAGCGACGGTTTAGCTAGAGAAATTGTCCGACTTGTCTGATTAGCTGACCTGTCACTGACCCAACACACTCAATAGGTGACTGAAAGCAGAGAGCTGCAGAGCACTCTGTTGGGAGGTTCAAGAATCCAATCGGGGTCTTGGGAAGTGAAAGTGCTGGTGAAACACTTTGCTGATAAAAGTTTAAACCCAATCAGGGTTTTGGCAGATTCCTTGCAGGGAGGGAGTAGCGCAGGCGTTGCAACCGAAACTGCGGGTGCTGGTCTTAACCTTTGGTGAACCGGTCCTGATCCAAATTCTGGGGTTATCCTGTCCTGATTGTCCATGAGCTGCACCTGCTCGCCTACTGACACTGTAGTCTTTGAGGTTCCTCCTGTCTCTTCCAACTGACCCGTGGCCAGGGTTGGTCTTCACTCTATCCTAGGTAAATATAAGTCTGTGTGGGTGATTGTAGATTAATTTGCATTCCTTTTCTCACCTTCCCGAATTTGCAAAGCTTGATTGCATATGTTCCTTTTCTTTCCCGTCCCTTGGTAAATGAGATATTCATGTATTATTGACTATTAGCGCGTTCCAATTTTCAACCCACCTTTAGTCAATGCTGTACGTTTCTATATAGTATATGTTCCTTTTTCTCATTCTCCCTTTAAGGAGATAAGTTGAATCTTTGGTATGTTCCAAATCTTACCTTCCCTATAGTTATTAAGCTAAACTCCGAAATAAACAAATTGCATTAATTGTGTTTCTCCATTTCAAACTACCAGTGAATTGCGAAAGTCTTTGGGTTTAGTATGTTCCCTTTCTTTACCCTCCTTTAATCAAGTTGCAAAATATTGTTTTCTAAAATTAGCATGTTCCTTGTTTTACCGTCCCTTTACTTTAAGTTTCTGAATGATTAGCATACTTTATCTTATTCATAGCTATACACTGTTTCTGATTTTAGTTATTGATAGTCCGATAGCATTTAACCTATGGCTCATGGCATATGATGATGATGATGATTAGATAAAGAGTTTGAACTTACCCTGACTCCGTGGTTACAATATAATTATAAATGTTATGAAATTTTGAGTGCCTTTCCCTTAACTCAACTCCCTGATCCATTGTGTGTGGGTATCTAGTGTCAAAATTAGTAGTATACTGGTATAGGAATTAGAAATAGAAATGATAATATACTGGTAGTAGAGCGTGAGTTACCTAAATAAAGGTTAAGGTATACGATTTTGGAATTATGGGCCCAGGTGAGTATCTGTACAAATTCTAATTGGGTGACCTATGCGCTCTATCAGTATACTTTTCTGGTAGCAGAGCTATGGTTAGGGATTAGTTAAAGTTAGGTAGTCAACTAGTTAGTAGGTTAAAATTCATATTTCATTGATCGATCAAATGTGCTATTATTGAAATGTTTATTTTTATGCTGCTATATTAAATGTATTAACCAGAGTTGTTCGTACCTGTTATATGTTTGTCTGGGGTAGAATAGCGGGTGGTAGATAGAAGCCACATCGCGGCGAGGTCACTTACCTGTAGGAAGTTAGTGCATGGTTGGGCATAACCGGAAGCACTATTTAGGGTTTTCTGTGTAATTGTGTGGATAAGTGATAGCAAAGAGTTTGCTGGCAAAACTTCTATTGTGATGTAACCTAGTAAGGGTCACACGGAAGGTGTAGCAGGTTCGTCTAAGCTGATTGATAGCAAAGGGGTTCGCTGGTGAAACTTTGGCCTCAGTATATATCCCGGAGTGGATGAGTCTGGAGGAGTACCAGGTTCTCTAATGCTTGTGAGCAGGGTAGGCGGAAGGGTTCTACTCATAGTGTATGAAAAGTAAACGGAAGGGATTTACTTGCAGTAAAATATTTCTTTCCTATCTAGTCACTCAGGTATGCTGGCGAATGTGTTATCGTTGTTAAATAATAAAATATGCACTTTAAAATTCAAAAGAACTGCGTTTCGAAATATCTTGTAAAGGAGGGAGTCAGTTGCGGAGCTGCGCTGACGTCACTCAGTGCCGCGCTGGTATTGGTCGAGACAGCGGGCATGCAGCTGAGAAAGCACTGTAAAGGAGGGGTGAGTGCAGGAGCGTGAGAACTCATCTTACAAAAAGGCCGCGCACCCATTGGTTGAAATTATCTGCAACCACAGTGTTGATTGGTTGTCGAGAAATAAAAAATGCACTAGTATTGGAAGCATTTAGTAAACAAAAAGAAGTATTTTTGCACAATTTGAATTTTTGTGAAATATATGTGGTATCCAAGTCATCCAGAAAATCGACTTGATCCGAGATACTTAGGGTTTGCTAGGGATCAGATGTTAAGAGGCAGACCTGACAAAATGTACGGAAGTAAGAGGAAACTGTCACTCGTAGACAAAGTTAAGAATTACTTTAAAAAAGACAAGCCTAATATGACCAGAGAAGGAGTCATTATTCCACCACCAAATACTCCTGCTTCATTCATGATGTTTGACAGGGGATACCATTCCTGTGTATGGTTCGAGAACTGGGTGGAGTACACAAAAAATGATGGGCTTCTGGCATTTCCATTAGAAGGCACCTTTAATGGAAGAATTTTGTTTAATTTAAGGACCCGAATGAATGACTTACATCCCAGACCTAGGTTAACACAATATGAGGCATTAGAAGAATGGGAGATCGATGCTTTAGAGCGAGACAGACTTAGAATGGACAAAGGACTGAGTACATTTTACCCAATGGTTCCACGAGATTTTAAAGAAAAACAAATGAAACAATGGAGACAGAATATGATAGTGGAAGGGCTTTACCCAGTACTGACGGTAGAGTAGCCTGTGGGAGGTTAAAGGACTGAGAAAACTAGATATTTAATGACTAGCGGCGATTCCGATGATGGTTACTTGGAGGATTTATTAATGAAGAATCCACCACCCTATAACGAAGAAACGAGAATAGTGAATCCAAACAACCCGTTCTTTAGACCACCTTGTAATGAGGGGTCAAGCACAACAAACCCGACTGCCCCCTCTTTAAAGCCACCTTTAATTCCGCAAGTGATACATGAGACCTCCATTGAGAGGGTATTACAAGAAAGAGAAAGAGAAGCTTTAAATAAATAGAGAAGTGAGGTAATTCAGAAAATTTCCCAATTAAATACAAGTCCCGAGGCTTTGACCATTCCAGTGACAATTGGCCCAGTTGTTCCTTTGTACGGAGATAAACAAGCTAGTACAAAGACTCCCGTTATAACTGCATCAGTAATACAGCCAAGAAAAGAGCCCCTGATAGTGGACGACCAGGCATGTGAATGTGAATCAGTGGTATCTTTAATGGATCAATGAGGAGAATAAGCATGGGCGGAAAATCCGTTTCGCTCGCGGATTTTGCGGATTTTCGGTAAATTCGCGATCCGCGAACGCTCGCGAATTTTTCTGAAAATCCGCAAATTCGCACGCAGCGGATTTTTTTTTCTTGGTGATACAATTTTGCGGCGTGCGGCGTAAGTTCGCAATTGCGAACATGTAGGTGCGACGGGCAGTAACAATCTTGCACTCGCGAAATTACAAAATTTGCAATTCTGCACAAGAAATCCACTAGCAAGCAGCATAGACCCTCTGAAAATGACGATTTTTATCAGAATAACTCCTCAGGTTGACATTTGCCTGCACTTTTTTTGGATTTGAGGCCTTTTGACTTTCTTTGGATCACTTTTGGATTAGAAATCAACTTTCACAAGTAAGCTTGTTTGGGGCATTACAGTTGCTGTAATGCTGTTCTGCAGAAAAACGAGTTTTGCAAAAGTGAAAGCATTCAGCAGGTGCAATAGTTCAAACTCATCATTAGTAACCATTCCCTGTAGTGCTTCCTGACTGGGGCCCCTCCAGAGTTCAGTTGCTAGTTGCAACAATTGTATAACCCTGCTCGGACCCTCACAGCAGGCTCATAGAATACCTACAAGTAGGCCACAAAGGTCCTGGAAAAAAAATTGCACTGCAACCGAAAGCAAATTACAGATAAGGAAGCAGGTGCCAGACTGGAATTTTAAAACAGTGACACATTAATAAATCAACCCCAAATTAATTCATGTCAGTTGAAGCAGGGCAGGTGTGCTTGCTTTTTCCCCCCATAATCTACAGTGATGATGAACCAGAGGGTGGCATTGATGTACCAGAGGGTGGCATGGGTGAAACAGAGGGTGGCAGTGGTGAAACAGAGGGTGCTGGGAACCTGTGATGATGAACCAGACGTAGAAACAACATAATCGCGACTGTTGCGAGCCGACATGTAAGTTCGCAATTTCGAACTGGTACAAAACCCTCGCGAACTGGCAGAAATCCTTGCGAACACAAAAAAAAAATCTGCAAATTTGCGAGAATTCGCGGATTTTGCGGATTGCGAGTTCGCAAATCTGCAAATTCACGAACGCCAGGTTCGCAAAATTTGCCCATGTTTAGAGGAGAACCACACCATTAACCTCAAAGGAAGTACAGATAGAGACTTCCTCGGGTACGAAAAGTGCCACTGTAGTAACTCCTGAAGAAATAGACAGATGGACCCAAGAAATAGAGAGACCAAAAACACAGCCCAAGCCATTAGACATATATAAATTGAGGATTGAAATAGAAGAAATGATGGCTGGGAATGTTGGATTGGAAAGGTTAAATACCCTTAGTGAAGACAAATTACTGTTTGTCTGTAGAAGCATCACTAGAAATACAAAGGTGTTTAACGAAAAATTAATGGACACTGTAGCTAGCATGGGAATCGACATTGGTAAATCTAAGGTATTGCAGAAACCCTACCGAGTAGAATTCTCTGACAAACATTTAGAAAATATGAACGTGTCAGGGAAAAAAGTACAGATCAGAGAGCTGATGAATTTAATGCAAAAATGGTGAGAATTAGAAAAATGGAAAACAAGATGGGCAAAGAAAAAGGAAGAGATTCGGTCAAGGCAAATGGCTTCAGAATATGTTTTAAAAGAAGCAGATAAGGTAGAAAAATTATGTCCCATGCGAGAGGTACCAGGTGGAAACTATGTGCATGTTCCATGGTCTCGACAGGATAATTTGTCATTTACGAATGATTTCCCAAAATCGACAGATTTGTAAAGGTGTCGAAGCATCTATTGAAAGACTTATATGGTGTATTTGACATTGTAGTCCCCAGATTTGTGAACAGAATGCAAAATAGCTGTTGATTTGCCTAGTGATGAATACCCAAGAGACCCGAAGACAGGAGCACCTTCTGAGGATGTAATGAAGAAATATAATCTGGTAATACTTTACCTGAAAGGAAAGGTGCCTGCAAAAGAGACAGATTCGATGAAAATAGATAGAACCACTCAGAATAAAGACAAAATGGTGCATTCATATTATGAACGTCTACTACAGACCTTTAAACAATACTGTGGATTAGACAACATTGACATGAAGGACATGACACATTTTATTTATCGGTTTGTGTTAGGATTTAGACCAGAAATTTCCCAGTGGATTAAAGACAATAACATTTGTTGGCAAGGTAAACCCATAGACGAGGTCCTGAAATATGAGCTAGAAAACAAACTGAAAGAATTGAAAGAAAAGGTGATGTGGACACAAGTAAAATTAGCAGAGCACCAGGAACAACAGCTGAATCAGATGACTACTAATCAGAATAAGACTGATGGAAGTGGGGGTAGGCCCAGGGGAAAATTCAATAGGAAAGATGCGAAAAAGAAGTTCCCCTGTCACGGATGTGGCCAGTTGCTGTGCAGAATGTTAATGTGAAAAATAATGATTTAAATCCACAGACGCAGCCTGAGGTGCCACGGAAGACCCAGCAACAGGTAACACAGAACCAGATTGCCCCGGCGCCTATGCCAAATTATAGGAGCCAAGCACAACAGAATGTGGAAACTCAGAATTGGAAAGGAAGGGAAAAAAGAGAAGCATCACAGTTTCTTTTGAATGACACATTCTTTTGTGAAGAACCTTGCTGACGGTGCCTGAGGGGGGACGACGAGGAGTGCATGCTTGGCGCCTCCTTGCCGGTAGACCAGTCAAGGCCATAAATTGAAGGAAAGGTTGAAGGAAATGATGTCACCTTTCTGTTGGACACTGGTTACCCGTTCTACTGTGAGAACGGCAAACGTTGCAAACCTACCCCTCGGGAGAAGCGATCCAAGTAGTGGGCGTTTCTAATAAACAGACTAGTACCCCAGTCACAGAACCAATGGAAGTAAAAATAGGGAATTTTAAAGAAATGCATAGATTCGTAGTCTGTGATTCAAGTCCTGTAAATTTGCTGGACGAGATTTGTTGCGCAAAATGAATTGCACCATCTTTTACACTCCAACTGGTGTTGAAATTCAGACCCCAGATGAAGATGGAATTTACAAACTAATGTTAGCAAAGCCAGAGACTGACATTGCCAAAATGACAATAAAAGACTTACCAGAAGAATTACAACAGACGGTAAAACCAGAAGTATGGGACTTTACAGGAAAGGATGTAGGATTAATGGCAAATGTTGACCCTATAAAAGTAACCATAAAAGAAGACGCAGTTTACCCAAACACACAATCATACAAAATGAACATGGAAATAAAAGCAGGGGTTGCAGTAGAAATAAAACGGTTGCTGGAAGCCGGCATTTTGCAAGAAGTAATGAGCAGTCCATGTAACTGCCCCATAATTGGGATAAAGAAACCTAGCGGTAAGTACAGAGAAGTACAAGTCCTGAGAAAGGTTAATAAAATTGTTGTCCCTTGCTGTCCAGTTGTGCCTAATCCTGCAGTGATTCTGTATCAGATACCGTGGGAAGCAGGATAGTTTACTGTCATAGACCTATGCCATGCATTTTTCTCGATCCCATTGCACCCAGATGGCACATCTATTTTCTCCTTTGAATTCAACAGTCATGTCTATGTTTGGAATTGTGTCCCTCAAGGGTACACAGAGAGCCCCTCAATCTTTAATCAGATTTTGAAAAAGTGCCTGGAATCGTTAGTGCTACCTGGATGGTCAGTCTTGGTTCAATACATAGACGACCTTTTGATGGCCTCAAAATCACGAAAAGACTGTGTTTTGTCGATACCATTGCTTTACTGAATCATCTGGGTGAAGGAGGACATAAAGTGTCCCCAGAGAAATTGCAATTCTGTGATACCTCAGTGAAATATCTGGGACATCAGATAGAGAGAGGTGTCAGGAGAGTTACCACAGAGAGAATCAGAATAATTAAAACCATGGATTTGCCAAAGACACAAAAAGAGGTCAGAATGTTTCTTGGAGTTGTAGGATATTGCAGGCAATGGATTGTGGTATTTGCAGTCCTTGCAAAGCCTCTGATACAAATGACAAAGAAAAGAGCCAAAGACCTAGTAGTATGGGATGACGAAAGCATGACTGCTTTTGTGAATTTGAGAAACTGCCTGTGTACAGCTCCAGCATTGGGAATGCCTGACTATTCGAAAGACTTTGCACTATTTTGTGACACACGAGATAATTGTGCACTTTCAGTTTTGACTCAGATCCATGGATTAGTGCGACGGCCTGTGGCATATTTTTCATCCACCTTAGACCCAGTGGCCGCCGCATTGCCTGGATGTCTGAAAGCAGTAGCTGCAACTTGAATGAGTCTTGAGCAGAGTGACTCCATCATTATGGGACATCCTGTAACCGTATATGTTCCACATGCAGTTGTAATCTTGCTAATCAAGACTAAGACTCAGTATCTCACACCTAGTAGGCTGACTAAATACAAGAGAATTTTTGTAGGTGCAGGAAATGTAACCATCGCTAGATGCAACATTTTGAACCCAGAAACCTTACTGCCAAATTCGTTCAGTGCAGAACTTAAAGAGGAAGTTGAACATGACTGCATTGATTTAACTGAATACAGTACCAAGCCAAGGCCCGACATAAGAGAGGAGCCCTCGATTGAGTCAGACTATGAGCTGTTGTTGACGGCTCATGCATTAGACATGAGGAAGGAGGTTTAAGCGCTGCTTACGCAGTGTGCTCCTTGGGAGGTCCAGTGGAAGCATCCTATTTACCCGGAGTCAAGTCTGCACAAATTGCCGAATTGGTTGCCCTGACAAAGGCCTGTAAATTTGGGAAAAATTGGAAAGTGACCATATTCCCTGACAGCCAGTATGGTTACGGGGTGGTGCATGCCTATGCCCAATGATGGATGCACAGGGAGTTCCTGACTTCTTCAGACACCCCCATCAGAAATGGTCAATATGTAAAAGATTTGCTGGAAGCAATCCAGTTGCCAATCGAAGTGGCTGTGGTCAAGTGTGCTGGTCACAAATCTGGCAATGACAAAGTGGCAGCTGGTAATCGATATGCTGACCAGTTAGTCCAACATTGTGCAAAATACAGGATGGCTGTAAACAAAAAGGTTGAGGTGGGTGGAAACAGCTGACAACTTATGTTACTGGATGGTGTGGATACATGGGAAGAAGTGAGAGAATTGCAGAATGCAGCAAAGCCAAAAGAAAAGGAGGAGTGGAGGAAATTAGGGTGTAAGAGAAGGGCTGAAGATGGTGTCATGGTTTACCTTGACGAAACAGTAGTGTTACCCAACTGTCTGCTTGCACCTATGGCTAGGTTGATTCATGGAGATTCACATTTGGGAAGAGATGCTATGATACGTCTGTTCAGACGAACATGGTTTAATGCGAAGTTCAGGAACATAGCAGAAGCACTTTGCCAGAGGTGTCTGATTTGCCAGTAAATGAACCCAGGAAAGAGAACAGTGTATTGCCAGGAAAGATTGGAAAGGGAGAAGGTCCTTTTATCCGATTGCAGATTCATTTCATTCAGTTGCCCCCTTGTCGAGGACTACAATATGTACTTGTCATTGTCTGCCTGTTTTCAAAATGGGTGGAGGCTTAGCCCGCACGTAAGAATGATAGCATCACTGTGGCTAAGCTTCTACTTAAAGAGCTTATCCCACGGTTCGGATTTCCGGTGACAATTGAATCTGACAGAGGGACAATAGCGACAATAGCGAAATTATGGATCTAATTTGTGAAGCATTCAAAGTTAAGCAAAAACTACACTGTGCATATCACCCACAAGCATCTGGAGTGGTAGAACAGTTGAATGGCACTATAAAGTCAAGATTGGGAAAAATTTATGAGTCAACTCGATTGGAGTGGCCATATGCTCTGCCACTTGTTCTGATGGGACTTAGAAGTATTCCAGACCGGAAAACAGGCTTAAGTCCCCACGAAATACTGATGGGAAGAGCAATGCGGCAAGCATGGGAGCCAGGACTCAGACTGCTAAACATATCTGATGATTTAGTACTGGAATACTGCAAAGAACTGGCTGATCAAGTGCGTTCTATCTCTCGCCAGGTTGGGGAAGACGCTGTCACCAGACCAGCAACTCCAGCTCATGACTTCAACCCAGGAGATTGGGTTGTCCTTAAGAAACATACTTGAACATCTTGCCTTAAACCCAGGTGGAGTAAACCACGACAAGTGATCCTGATCACCACCACAGCAGTGAAGTGTGCAGGAGTTCCACACTGGATCCATGTCAGTCATACAAAGAAGGTGACGGAAACTAATAAAACTGAGGCTGAAGGTTGCGCAGCTGAAGGGTCTAAAGGGATCGATGCTGAAATAGCTGAAGAAGAACAACCGAGCACCAGTCAAGATGATTGGATCCCAGTATTCGACATACCTGCAGAATATGTTTGTACCAGAAGTCAACCTTCTTTAGATAGACCGAGTGATAGCGAGGATGAGACAGGAGTAGAGCAAGGTACTCAGGTCATTGAAATTCATGTCAAAGGTGACTCTGAGGAGGGCCAAATAGGGAAAGATCAGGTAATCGATACTCCACCCAAAACTCCTGAACCTGAAAAGGAACAGGTAGAAATTAGGGCGAAAACTCAAGCAGAAGAAGATCAAGAGTTCGAAGAGCTTGAGCAGGACCAGGTAGGAATAGACAATTGTGTTCAGGATGAAGAAAGTGAAACAGATAAAAGACAAATTCAACAGATTCCTGAACAAGGCCAGTTTAGTAACCAGGCAGAAGAAACCGAAATACGACCTGGAACTAGTCAGATAGAGAGGAAAGAAGAAGAGGACACTGAGTTCAATGTACCACAACTGAGCGAGAATAAAAGAGCATTCAAAGAGGGCCAGAGCACAGTGCCAGTTAAATGACTCAGAAAAGGTGACAAATGGCCTAGATATGTCAAAAGACTGACACTGCGTTTAAAGAAAATTAATGAAGAGCCTGAACAAGTGGATGAAGTACCGAGTCAAACTGATCCACCTGTGATATAACCCAGAAGAAGAAGTCCATGACTAAAAAGACTTAATAACAAATACAAGGGCCCCGAGTGGACCTACATGGTTTTTAAGCATGGGCTGAAAATTCGTTGCACTCGCGGAATTTGTGGATTTTCCGCGATTCTCGTGAAATCGCGGTAAAATCCGCGAATCAGCGGAGACGAATTTTCAGCCAAACACTTACAGGGTTACAGCAGCAGGTGCAAAAGTTGAAGCTAATTTTTTGTAACCTTTTACAAAAGGGTTACAAAGAAATTAACTTGGGCACCTGCTGCTGTAAGCCTGTAAGTGCTTCCTGGCGCCTCGTTGCCTACTTGCAACTATTCTCTGACCCTTGAAGCAGGGTCAGAGAATAGTTACAAGTAGGCAATGAGGCGCCTGTCACGAAAATTAAACCTCAACAGGAAGCACTGACAGATATAAAAACAAGCATTTGCAATGCAATAGGTCTCGCATTAGGAAAGTTTGAGCTATTGGTTTTGTAAATGACAATTTTTTTTATTTATGTGTTGGTTTTGAAAATAGCTAAATTAATAGCTTTGTCATTTACAATGCCAATAGTTATAACTTTCGAAAATGTGACACCTATAGCATTTTTAATGCAACATGTTTTGTATTTATGTGACTTAGCTGTTTTGATATTACAAATTACAATGGCTTATAATTTTTTTAAAATAATTAATACTTAAATAAAAGTGATTTTCATTTATAATGGCAATAGCTTAAACTTTTGTAAAAAAACTTTTGTGAAGATTATGTTCAGTGTATTTTATTGTGACGAAAATCCAAGAACAGAAGTGAAATATTAACATCTTTTTGTGACATTTGTAATAAAGTTTGAAACATTGAGAGAACATATTTGAACCAGTTGTTGTTGAATAGTTGTGCAGATTGATGATGGGGTGGCGCTGTGTGGTGCTGTGGTGGTGCTGAGTAGTGCTGTGGTCATGCTGAGTGGTGCTGTGGTGGTGCTGAGTGATACTGGGATGGTGCTGAGTGATGCTGGGGTGGTGCTGAGTGGTGCTGTGGTGGTGCTGAATGATGCTGTAGTTGTGCTGAGTGATAATGTGGTGAAGCTGAGTGATGCTGTGGTGATGCTGAGTGATGCTGTGGTGGCGCTGAGTGGTGCTGATTGGTGCTGTGGTGGTGCTGAGTGATACTGTGGTGGTGCTGAGTGATGCTGTGGTGGTGCTGAGTGGTGCTGTGGTGGTGCTGAGTGAAAATGTGGTGGCACTGAGTGATGCTGTGGTGGCGCTGAGTGATGCTGTGTTGGCGCTGAGTGGTGCTGTGGTGGTGCTGAGTGATAATGTGGTGGTGCTGAGTGATAATGTGGTGGTGCTGGGTGATGCTGGGGTAGCACTGAGTGATGATGTGGTGATGCAAAGGGCAGAAAGGCACAAAAAGCAGTCTAACAAAGGGCAGATGGGCAGAAAAACAAGGGAAAAATGAGTCTAACAGAGGGCAGAAGGGCACAAAATACCAGTCTAACAGAGAACAAAAGGGCAGAAAAACAAGGGAAAAACGAGTCTAACAGAAGGCAGAAGGGCACAAAAAACTAGTCTAACGGGGCAGAAAGGCACAATAATGAGTCTAACAGAGGGCAGAAGGACACAAAAAACGAGTCTACCAGAGGGCAGAAGGGCACAAAAACATGGGAATAACAGAGGGCAGAAGGGCAGAAAAACAAGGGAAAAATGAGTCTAACAGAGGGCAGAAGGGCACAAAAAACGAGTCTAACAGGGGGCAGAAGGGCAGAAAAACAAAGGAAAAACGAGTCTAACAGAGGGCAGAAGGGTAGGAAAACAAGGGAAAAACGAGTCTAACAGAGGGCAAAAGGGCACAAAAAACGAGTCTAACAGGGAGCAGAATGAATCCCGCCCTGCGTGTTTGTCCACGAAGATGCCACCTTTTTGTGCAATACCTCTACTCAACAGGAGTACTTTCTACTGTCTAATCAGTAAGTGCTCCCTCGTTGGCTAAATGTATAGGGGCAGATTTACAATAACTGGCGCATCCCCAGAAATGCGGCAGTTATTGTGCGCCGCAGCTCAGCCACCCATGGCGCGCCGCATTTACAATGCGCCACACCATGTGGCAAAAATGGCACAGATGCATCACACATCTGTGCCGTAAAAGTAGCGCATTGCTGGAGCTGCGTCGCGCTTGCGACGCAGCTGCACCAATGCTCTAGGGGGCCATATCTCCCCAATGCTGCATCAAGCCTTGCGCCTGCTTCAAGCAGGCGCAGGGTTTTGACGCAGCATTGGCCTAAAAGTGACTGAGTGAATTCTTGTAGATTTCACTCAGCCACTTTTAGGAGGCGTTCTTGCACAGGAACGCCCTCCCCTGTGCCGGAACGCCTCCTGATGGCGCAGGGTTTTACAACGTGACGCATCTCTCAGATGCGTCACGTTGTTAATACCCAGCACCATGGCGCATCTTTTGTGCTGCCGCTGCATCACAAAAGGTCTCGGTAGAGGGTGGGAGTGGTGAACCAGAGGGTGGCAGTGATGAACCAGAGGGTGGCAGGGGTTAACAAGAGGGTGACAGTGCTGAACCAGAGGGTGGCAGTGCTGAACCAGAGGGTGGCAGGGGTGAACCAGAGGGTGGCAGGGGTAAACCAGAGGGTGGCAGTGCTGAACCAGAGGATGGCAGGGGTGAACCAGAGGGTGGCAGGGGTAACCAGAGTGTGGCAGTTGTGCACCAGAGGGTGGCATGGGTGAACCAGAGGGTGGCAGTGGTGAACCAGAGAGTCGCAGTGATGAACCAGAGGGTTGCAGTGTTGAACAAGAGAGTAACAGTGGTTAACCAGAGGGTGGCAGTGGTGAACCAGAGGTGCTGTGATGAACCAGAGGGTGGCAGTCATGAACCAGAGGGTGGCAGTCGTGAACCAGAGGGTGACAGTGCTGTACCAGAGGGTGGCAGGGGTGAACCAGAGGGTACTGTGATGAACCAGAGTGTGGCAGTGGTGAACCAGAGGGTGGCAGGGGTGAACCAGAGGGTGGCAGTGGTGAACCAGAGGGTGGCAGTGCTGAACCAAAGGGTGACAGTGGTTAACCAGAGGGTGGCAGTGGTGAACCAGAGGTGCTGTGATGAACCAGAGGGTGGCAGTCGTGAACCAGAGGGTGGCAGTGGTGAACCAGAGGGTGACAGTGCTGTACCAGAGGGTGGCAGGTGTGAACCTGAGGTGCTGTGATGAATCAGAGGGTGGCAGTCGTGAACCAGAGGGTGACAGTGCTGTACCAGAGGGTGGTAGGTGTGAACCAGAGGGTGCTGTGATGAACCAGAGGGTGGCAGTGGTGAACCAGAGGGTGGCAGGGGTGAACCAGAGGGTGGCAGTGGTGAACCAGAGGGTGGTAGTGCTGAACCAGAGGGTGTCAGTGGTTAACCAGACGGTGGCAGAGGTGAACCAGAGGTGCTGTGATGAACCAGAGGGTGGCAGTCGTGAACCAGAGGGTAGCAGTGGTGAACCAGAGGGCGACAGTGGTGAACCAGAAGGTGGCAGGGGTGAACCAGAGAGTGGCAGTGCTGAACCAGAGGGTGGCAGTGGTGAACCAGAGGGTGGCAGGGGTGAACCAGAGGGTGGCAGGGGTGAACCAGAGGGTGGCAGGGGTGAACCAGAGGGTGGAAGTGGTGAACCAGAGGTTGGCAGTGGTGAACCAGAGGGTGCTGTGCCCATACACGACAGCATGGGTAACTTAGCCATGCAAGCAGCCCGCGAACATGCAAAAAGCCCCGTGAATATGCAACAAACCCCGTAAACACGCAAAAAAAAAACCCGCACACGCAAAAAACCAAAAATCCGCAAATTCGCACGAATTCACGGATTTTGCGGATTGCGAATTCGATTTCGCGCAAATTCGCAGAACGCAATTTCGCCCATACTTAATAGTTTTGGAAGACTTTGAAAACCTTGAGATAAGTGACGAGACTGATGAAGAATTGATTGCTGATCAAACTACTGAAGAAATAAGACCCACCTGAGTGTTGCTCAGGGCAAAGACTGTGTAAAAGTTTCTAAGAGTTGTTGAGACTCCTTTAGACCAAAATGGCAGATTCAACTGTTAAAGGAAGACCAAAAAGAAATTGTGTAAGAACATGCTGCAAAGTATGTTTATGTAGTATAGCACTAGTACTTATACTTTGGATAGGACTAACCATAACTATTCCTTACATGATGAGTAAAGATACTAATTTGTACCCTACTAAGCCAGTAACAATGGGCGCAGAAGAGCTGCAAACAAAAGATACACTACAAAGAGTAGATACACAAGAGAAAGCACTTAGCCTTAGACAAACTAAAATAGACTTAGATGCACTAGATGAGGAAGGACTGCATTATAATAGAATCAAAAACAGAACTCATTTAAATGTATTTGCAAACATGTTAATACACTATGTAGAAGCAATGGAGATAGAAGACTGTTATGTCTGCATGAAGCTGCCCACTTCGGTAGCTGAGGGTGTGACATACCATAACTTGCCACTAACATATGGAATTTCCTGTAGTATCTTAGCTAGCTTATTTTACAAGAAAGGACCTTTACAGTATTATTATTCTAACTCAGATTTAATATTTTCCGAACTTCCTGTACGTAGAAACCTAAACCCTGTTCACACTACTAGAGATGTTGCATGCTATATGAGTGAATATTTTCTAACAGTAGGAAAAATAGATATATGTGATGCACACAGAAATAACTCAACATGTCTATTACACGAAAAGGAAAAAGTATTTCTAAATATGGTAGAGAAGAGAAGAGAAAGTTTCCAAAGAAAAGTGAATGACAAAAAGCAGAAAACCCCTAAGTGGGCTGAAAATATAGGGAGCACCTCAAATGGTGGAGCTAACACTGCTATGTTGCTGGATTTTGAATAGAAGGGAAACTTTGTCTTCACAGAAAAATGACTAGTTATTATAACAACATATTCATTGGTTCCAGTAAATGTGAGCATAATTATAACGTAATCGGGGGTTGGGGTTTCAAAGATGGGACAGAACCTGTGTTTCCCGTAATCTATTATATATGTGGGAACAAGGCTTATTTCAAATTACCAGATCACTGGTATGGAAGCTGTTATTTTGGTATTGTCTTCCCAAAGATATACCATGTGGATAAAATTACTGGAGCAATGAAGGAACTAACAGATTAGTACGTAGCAAAAGAGAAAGTGTTGGAGAAATAGTAGGTGATATATTTAGTGCATTGATACCTACAGTGGGAGTGGCTCTGAATACACACAGAATCTGCAAATTGTGAACAGTAGTTGATCGGTTATCAACTGACACTGCTGGAGGTTTCCTGATGGTCAATACCGAATTGGTTGCGATCAGATCTATCGTTTTACAAAATCGACTTGCTCTTGACACCCTATTGGCAAAAGAGGGCGGAGTCTAAAGAATGCTGAAAGCGCAACCGTGTTGCACTTACATTCCAGATAAAAGTGTTGAAATTAAGAAGTATGTGAAAAACATCACTAATTTGGAAAGAGATCTCAAACCACTGGAGGTTGATAGTGCCTGGAAGAGACTGACCGATGGTCTTTCCTCTGTAGGTAGCTGGTTTTCTAATTTAGGTAAAAGTCTTTGGAGTAAAATACTGATGCCAATGGCGGGAATAGGTTTAATAGTTCTAGGGATAATGATTTACTGAAAATGTCGAAAACACAAAAAGAAATATTCTGTGAATCAGCGAGGGGTAAAAAGAAATATTGAAGAACTATAATTAGAAGAAATGAATAGCCAGATTTATATAATGAGAAAAAGCAGAATAAAAAGTTTGAAGAGATTGAAATGGGTGAAATGTGAAAAGTTGGCATCTGTTTCCTTAATTTGTGATGATATAAAATATCATCAAAGAGGGGATTGATGGAGCAAGGATTCGCATATGAAGCGACTTGCTCGTACTCATGAACCTCGAATAACATATAACGAAATAACCAACATGTTTGTCCTACTAATTTACCCTTTCTTCATCTATATTGGGAAACCGAGTGAAGCTTGCTTATGTGTTTTCTAATTCTAATAAGCTTGCATATAAAATGGCTGCTGCTACGCGGGAATTTCTACTGCGCATGCGTCTGTCATACCCACGTGACATGACGTACTTGCAGCTTTGGAGGGAACTCTGTTGCATCTGCGCATTAGTGCTAAAATGGCTGTTCTGTGTTCTCACATGCGAGAAGCTTGCATTGCTGCTTGCGCTAAGCTGTTCGTTCTGCTTAATCCTAATGCTATAGTTTATATTACAGTAATGGGTATAGTGTAGAGATTCATGGTATACAGTGTAATCATTTATTACTGTGTTCTAAATTGCTTCCTTTTACTTTTCATGTAGCGTACTCTTTGGGCCTGGGAGGTGCTTACTACTCCAATTTGGAAGTCCCTTCTGCGCATGACCACCCGGGAAGGAAAAATGAACTCTGCAGCATTGGAACCCAGCCAGATGGCAACAACAGCCAAGATGCGCCTAGGAACCCGACCTGCGACCCAGCTAGAGGGAGCTGAACTGTACTAAAATTTGTTACAATTGTATTCAATGTTATATTCACCATTGTTAACCAAAAGGCATATGTCATGAGAATCTGGAATTTAAGGGGCGGAAACAGAATTTGAATAAGGAGTCTAAGAAAGTCTAAATTTTAGGTGGTGTGATGACCTGTCCTCCTCCTTTGTCCAATCAAAATTGGGGATCCTTACACTTGCAACATTAGGGGGTGGTACATTAACCTGAAAAACAGTATAATTAGCGTAGGTTTAGCTAGAGAAATTGTCCAACTTGTCTGATTAGCTGACATGTCACTGACCCAACGCACTCAATAGGTGATTGAAAGCAGAGAGCTGCGGAGCACTCTGTTGGGAGGTTCAAGAACCCAATCGGGGTTTTGGGAAGTGAAAGTGCTGGCGAAGCACTTTGCTGATAAACGTTATAACCCAATCTGGGTTTTGGCAGATTCCTTGCGGTAAGTAGACATAATATCGAGTATTTTATTTCGACTAGACATAATATCGAGTTTTTAATTTCGACTAGACATAATATTGACTAGACATAATATAGACTACAAAAATATCGACCAGAAAAATGCAATATCGACTAGAATAGCAATAATATCGAATCAAAAATATAGAATGGATATAATATCGACTAGACAGAATATAGACAACAAAAAAATCGATTTTAATGTAAGTTAATATTAATGTTTAATTTTTGCGTAATATAACTCTGTAGCAGGTTGTGGGTTTATAGGGGAATAGGGTGGGAAGTAATTTAAATATAATCAATTAAATATGTTATTTAAATAATTGGTATTTATTTAAAATTAATTAATTAATTAATTGGTAATTAATTATCATTTAATTGAAAAATAATTACAACTGATTAATTGATAAATATATTATTTTTAGTAATTTATTTGCTGTAGTGGGTTGGGGGTTTATAGGGGATTAGGGTGGGAAGTAATTTATTAATAATTAAATAAATATGTTATTAAATGTATTGGTATTTATTAAAAAATAATTGTTAATTAATTATGAATTGGTAATTAATTAAAATATAATCAGAAAATAATTATAATTGATTAATTGATAAATATTTTATTTTTAGTAATTTATTTTCTGTAGTGGGATGCGGGTTTATAGGGGATTAGGGTGGGAAGTAATTTAATAATAATTCAATAAATATGTTATTAAAAGTATTGGTATTTATTAAAAAATAATTGGTAATTAATTATTAATTGGTAATTAATTAAAATATCATTGGTAATTAATTAAAATTGATCAATTGATAAAATTGAAATTTTTGTTTTTTATTTTCTGTAGCTGGTTGTGAGTTTATAGGGGATTAGGGCGGGAAGTAATATAATAATAATTAATTAAATATGTTATTTAATTTATTGGTATTTATTTAGAATTAATAGTTAAATAATTTTTCATTGGTAATTAATTACAATATGAATGGTAAACACATGTAAATGATTAATTAATAAATATGTTAATTTAATTAATTTAATTTATGTAGTGGGTTGTGTGTTTATAGAGGAATAGTTTTGGAAGTAATAAAATTGTAAGTAATTACATTGTTTAAATAAATATATTGAGTTTAATTTGTAAAATATTTTTAAATTTTAAATTAATTGATTGTTAATAGGTACATTATTAGTATTAGTAGGTAATTTATATTCTTAAATAAATATTTTGTCTCAATTTAACAGATTATTTAATATATTTTGCACAATTCTAAAATAATTAAAATATTTTGTAATAGATTTTACTATTTATGTTATTTATATTTATAAAAGAAGTATTTACTTTCCCTACTGTTACACTCATTGGAGTTGGAATAGTAAATGTTACCCCTACGCTATCCAATGCTTACCCTACTGTTACACTCACTGGAGTTGGAATAGTAATTTAAACCCTTACGCTATCCAAAGCTTTCCCTACTGTTGCAATTACTGGATTGGTAATTGTAATTTTTACCCCTACGCTATCCAACGCTTTCCCTACTGTTACACTCTCTGGAGTTAAAATAGTATATTTTACCCCTACGCTATCCAATGCTTACTTTACTGTTACACTCTCTGGAGTTGGAATAGTAAATTTCACGTCAACGCTATCCAATGCTTACCCTACTGTTACACTCACTGGAGTTGGAATAGTAATTTAAACCCTTACGCTATCCAACGCTTTCCCTACTGTTGCAATTACTGGATTGGTAATTGTAATTTTCCCCCTACGCTATCCAACGCTTTCCCTACTGTTGCACTCACTGGAGTTGGAATAGTAATTTAAACACCTATGCTATCCAACGCTTTCCCTACTGTTGCAATTACAGGATTGGTAATTGTAATTTTTACTTCTAAGCTATCCAACGCTTTCCCTACTGTTGCACTCACTGGAGTTGGAATAGTAATTTAAACCCCTACGCTATCCAACGCTTTCCCTACTGTCGCACTCACTGGAGTTGGAATAGTAATTTTTACCCCTAAGCTATCCAACACTTTCCCTACTGTTGCACTCACTGGAGTTGGAATCGTAATTTAAACCCCTACGCTATCCAACGCTTTCCCTACTGTCGCACTCACGGGAGTTGGAATAGTAATTTTAGCCCCTACACTATCTAACGCTTTCCCTACTGTTGCACTCTCTGGAGTTGGAATAGTAATTTAAACCCCTACGCTATCCAACGCTTTCCCTACTGTCGCACTCACTGGAGTTGGAATAGTAATTTTGACCCCTACGCTATCCAACGCTTTCCCTACTGTTGCACTCTCTGGAGTTGGAATAGTATTTTAAACCCCTACGCTTTCCAACGCTTTCCCTACTGTTGCACTCTCTGGAGTGGGAATAATAATTTTCACCCCTACGCTATCCAAAGCTTTCCCTACTGTTGCACTCACTGGAGTGGGAATAGTAATTTTAACCTCTATGCTATCCAACGCTTTCCCTACTGTTCCACTCTCTGGAGTTGGAATAGTAGTTTTTACCCTTACACTGTCCAACGCTTACCCTACTCTTGCACTCACTGGAGTTGTTACAGTACATTTAACCCTCATGCTATCGTATGGTAAAAATATTGTATATGTTTTATTAAAAAATATGTAGATATATATATATATATATGTATTTAAAAAAATTAAGTTACATTAATTAATTCGTAAATTTACGTTTATTTAAGTATTTTAAATATGTTTATATTAATTTAATTTAATGTTATATTAGTTTTAAGTTACTTTTAACATATTTAAAAAAATCAATATTTTGACATTCTATATTTTTTACACTCGATATTTTGGAGTCGATATTTTTGTACTTACATGTTTGAAGATAGGAAGTCGATATTCTGTCAGTCGATATTTTATCCTCGATATTTTGGCATCTCGATATTTTGTCAGTCGATGTTATGTAAGTGATCCATTCCTTGCAGAGAGGGAGTAGCGCAGGCATTGCAACTGAAACTGTGGGTGCTGGTCTTAACCTTTGGTGAACCGGTCCTGATCCAAATTCTAGGGTTATCCTGTCCTGAATATCCATGAGCTGCACCTGCTCTCATACTGGCACTGAAGTCTTTGGGGTTCCTCCTGTCTCTTCCGACTGACCTGTGGCCAGGGTAGGTCTTCACTCTATCCTAGGTAAATATAAGTCTGTGTGGGTGGTTGTAGATTAATTTAACCCCTACGCTATCCAACGCTTTCCCTACTGTTGCACTCTCTCAAGTTGGAATAGTAATTTAAACCCCTACGCTTTCCAACCCTTTCTTTACTGTTGCAGTCTCTAGAGTGGTAATAGTAGGTTTTTACCCCTACACTATACAACGCTTTCCCTACTGTTGCATTCTCTGGAGTTGGAATAGTAATTTTTACCCCTAAGCTATCCAACACTTTCCCTACTGTTGCACTCACTGGAGTTGGAATTGTAATTTAAACCCCTACGCTATCCAACGCTTTCCCTACTGTCGCACTCACTGGAGTTGGAATAGTAATTTTGACCCCTACGCTATCCAACGCTTTCCCTACTGTTGCACTCTCTGGAGTTGGAATAGTATTTTAAACCCCTACGCTTTCCAACGCTTTCCCTACTGTTGCACTCTCTGGAGTGGGAATAATAATTTTCACCCCTACGCTATCCAAAGCTTTCCCTACTGTTGCACTCACTGGAGTGGGAATAGTAATTTTAACCTCTATGCTATCCAACGCTTTCCCTACTGTTCCACTCTCTGGAGTTGGAATAGTAGTTTTTACCCTTACACTGTCCAACGCTTACCCTACTCTTGCACTCACTGGAGTTGTTACAGTACATTTAACCCTCATGCTATCGTATGGTAAAAATATTGTATATGTTTTATTAAAAAATATGTAGATATATATATATATATGTATTTAAAAAAATTAAGTTACATTAATTAATTCGTAAATTTACGTTTATTTAAGTATTTTAAATATGTTTATATTAATTTAATTTAATGTTATATTAGTTTTAAGTTACTTTTAACATATTTAAAAAAATCAATATTTTGACATTCTATATTTTTTACACTCGATATTTTGGAGTCGATATTTTTGTACTTACATGTTTGAAGATAGGAAGTCGATATTCTGTCAGTCGATATTTTATCCTCGATATTTTGGCATCTCGATATTTTGTCAGTCGATTTTATGTCAGTGATCCATTCCTTGCAGAGAGGGAGTAGCGCAGGAGTTGCAACCGAAACTGCGGGTGCTGGTCTTAACCTTTGGTGAACCGGTCCTGATCCAAATTCTGGGGTTATCCTGTCCTGATTCTCCATGAGCTGCACCTGCTCGCCTACAGGCACTGAAGTCTTTGGGGTTCCTCCTGTCTCTTCCAACTGACCTGTGGCCAGGGTTGGTCTTCACTCCATCCTAGGTAAATATAAGTCTGTGTGGGTGGTTGTAGATTAATTTGCATTCCTTTTCTCACCTTCCTGAATTTGCAAAGCTTGAATGCATATGTTCCTTTTCTTTACCAACCCTTGGTAAATGATATATTCATGTATTATTGACTATTAGCGCGTTCCAATTTTCAACCCACTTTTAGTCAATGCTATAAGTTTCTATATAGTATATGTTCCTTTTTCTCACTCTCCCTTTAAGGAGATAAGTTGAATCTATAGTATGTTCCAAATCTTACCTTCCCTATAGTTATTAAGCTTAATTCCGAAATAAACGAACTGCATAAATTGTGTTTCTCCATTTCAAACTACCAGTGAATTGCGAAAGTCTTTGGGTTTAGTATGTTCCATTTCTTTATCCTCCTTTAAGCAAGTTGCAAAAGATTGTTTTCTAAAATTAGCATGTTCCTTGTTTTACCTTCCCTTTACTTTAAGTTTCTAAATGATTAGCATACTCTATCTTATTCATAGCTATACGCTGTTTCTGATTTTAGTTATTGATAGCCTGATAGCCTTTAACCTATGGATCATGACATATGATGATGATGATGATTAGATAAAGACTTTGAACTTACCCTGACTCTGTGGTTATTATATAATTATAAATGTTATGACATTTTGAGTGCCTTTCCCTTAACTCAACTCCCTGATCCATTGTGTATAGGTATCTAGTGTCAAAATTAGTATTATACTGGTATAGGAATTAGAAATAGAAATCATAATATACTGGTAGTAGAGCTTGAGTTACCTAAATAAAGGTTTTGGTATACCATTTTGGAGTTATGGGCCCAGGTGAGTATCTGTACAAATTCTAGTTGGGTGACCTATGCGCTCTATCAACATCATCCAGTGAATGTGGTTTGCTTTGATATTTAAATATGTATTAAAAATGCACTACTTTGCATTGAAGAAAGAGTGGATATATAAATATAAATGTGTGGATGGTGGATTTAGTAACAGTGTCATTGATTGTTTTATTGGCTAATTTGTAGAGTCTCACTATATATAATGTGTAGTTGCTAAACTGTGTGAAAGTCTTTATTGCTTTGTCTTATTAGCGATGTTAACGACTTTATTTGTTATTGCTTTCTTATCTGAGTATTTGTATGGGTAAATGAATGTCTATGTGGTTTGGTGGGGGGGGTGTGATTGCCAAAAAATGTGTGAATAGTTAATTCAGTAGGTATATGAGGTTAAGACTACATGTTATAACAGTTGTTTCAGTGAGTGTATATGTTTATGGGTGTGGTGGTGATGAAATATTTCTCTCAATGATACATCTCCATTAAACTTGAAAAAAAAGGCAGTGTATGTGACAGTTATATCTAATCAAGTGTGCCTAAGACTTAGTGATTGTATGAGTCACTATATGGATAACTGTATACTTGTAATAGTGATTTTATAACACACTAAGGGGATCATTAGGATCGCGGACGGGCTTGAGTCTGTCCGCGACCCCTGAGTAGGAGGGAACGTCCGCATGGGATGCGGCGTTCCCTCTGTGCAGATTAGGATGTGACCGCCACCATGGCAGTCACATCCTCTATTTTTAACATTGTTGCGGGTGGAGCTTCAAGCTGCACCGCAGCAATGTTAAAAATGCACGCATTGCATTTGTATGTAGAAAGTGGCAGGCACCGCGGGTTGCCTGCCTCTTACTGCATACAAATGCAGGGGGGTACCATAGGTACCCCCCATGTGCACCCCCACCCCCCCTTCACCTAGGGGGCCCGCAACGGGCCCCCGCAGTGAAGTTACACATGCTTTTCCACGGCGGAAAAGCCGCCGCGGTAAAGCATGTTTCCGAGCACATCCTAATCTGGCAGACGGTGTCTGAGAGACACCGTCACGATATTAGTGCTTTTCCACCGCGGTTGTAAGCCAGCTGCTGCGGAAAAGCTGCGGACGGAAACCAGGACCCACCAGCCATCCAAATGTGGCGGTGGGTCTTGGTGGGTCCGCAGAGGATTTTACGCATCCTCCGGGCCGGCGGTGGCTTCCGCTGGCCCGGAGGATGCGGAAAATCCTCCATCCTAATCAGCCCCTAAGTGTGAGTTACTATCTATATAAATAGATGAAGTGGTGTTTGTATACGTGTGTAGGTGAGTAAATGTAAGTATAAGCAATTATTTGCATAAGTCAGAAGGATGTCTTTTTAAGTGAATACAATGTGTGCTGGTGTTTAATGTTGAAATAGGCGTATAAGTATATTTGATAGTGTTCTGTTGAATATTCAGTGCATGTAACACTGAATCTATAGGTAAGTGATAAGATGTGTGTATAGTGCTATTAATAACTGAGTGGGTGTTTAGAAATTTCTATTGGTGTGTCAATGGTTTCAAATATGGCACTTTCTATTTTACACTGAGTGATGAAAGATTATACTAGTGTGTGATGAGGTGTATTTGATTGTAACATGGATGATGTCATCAGTGATGTCATCAGTGATGTCATTTGAGATGTCATCAGTGATGTCACTGACCATGTCATGAATGATGGAATATGTGACAAAATCAGCAGTGGATTGCGGGCGCGCGAGTTATAGTGAGTACAACTAACTACAACAGGGGAATTTCAATGGTTTTGTATGAGTAAAATGTCCAGCTAACTATAACTGGTGTGAAACCTATGGTTTTTTCAGTGAATATATATATATATATATATATATATATATATATATATATATATATATATATATATATATATATATATATATATATATATATATATGTGTGTGTGTGTGTGTGTGTGTGTGTGGGTGTGTGTGTGTGTGTGTGTATGTACGTATGTATGTATTTATGTGTTCTACTAGTGCCAGTTTAGCAATTAAAAAAGAAACATTTAAGCATATTGCAATGACTACATAGCAGTCTATTGAAGCACTTGGATTAGTAACCCGTAATAAACTGCAAATCAACATAGATATAGGATAAATAGTGGGTAACTGTGTTATATGGTCTGATGTGGCCATTGAATGGTTCTTGTGGCATTATAAATCAACAGGCTGAAGGTGAGTACTTTGTTAATGTCATCATAACCTTGAGATGGTAATATAATACCGTTCCACACATGGTAACCACTATGTATTTTTACATTGCATGTTTAGTTTACAGCTAGTAAGCTTGAAAAGCGGTTTTGTTCAAGTGCGGCTATCAGTGGGTATTGTTTGGAATTAGATTCTATTGTTTTTGTTTACTCTTCTTTAACAAATTGTTGATTAGAAAAATAAGCAATGATAAGGTCCATGAAATTATGCAATTCTTTACTGCAGCATTTACTAACCATTAAACTCTCCCAACGTCAATCTTCGCTTAACTTTAATTTTAGAACACTGTGTTGTTGTAGGTTTAAGCAACATGGCAAAATATAATAATTGGTTTCAAAAGGAGAGGGTACCCCACTTTCACCAGGGAACAGGGTAGGAAGACAGTTAGTCAAAGAGGAATCCCTGGAGTCAGCTCGTAAAACGATGACTCCTAACCTATCTTATTAGGAATGAAAGTCGCACAGTGCAATATGTATTAAAGAATATAAAAAAGGATTTCCACAGAGAAATAGAATCGTTAACAATCTATTATTTATTAAAAGCCAAAATCAAGCAAAATAGAAAAACACATAAAAAGGCAAAGCAATTTCATACAATTTAAACAATACAGATTAAAAACCAAGGAAAAATACCTTGAAAAGATAAAAGTTAAATAAGGACAGTGTTATACAAGCATAATCATATTATACAGACACAATAATAAAATACACGACCAATAGAGACATATCTAAAACATATTGACAATGGATAGACAGAAAACGGAACTACATATAATCACAAAAACCCCTTGTATCGATGTGGCTCCCAGATATCTCTGCCACTGAATATAACCAGATCCAATGGCCTGAACCACTTTAACTACTGTAAAGCTTTAGTGAAGAGGTTGGATGTCCATCTAAAGTTTTACCCGGCCCTGACTGGATTCTTTTAAACAAAGAAACAATGCGTCTACGCGTTTCGGTGCAGTACAATTGATTCTGTGGCACCTTCCTCAGGACTTCTCTTGCTGGGGTTTCAAGAAGTGGATAGTTATACCGTATCTGTAGGTATATGGGGAGAAATGTACGGAGTCATTTATCGTACATATTACCAGTTTCTCTTTTTCTTGAGTCAACATGTCTTGGCTTCTCTTGTCTTAGATGGCTGTTACTTCTTAACTCATTATAGATACATCAGATAGCTTAACTTTTGTCTGCATTGTACACTACTTTTAAGACAAGGCCCTGCCACATTTACAGTAAAATTATTAAGCAGCTAGCGTAACATACCCTCCGAATCGTTTTCAGTGTGGAAAACCTGTTTGTCTTTACTTTAAACTAGGAAGGGATTCTATAGGAAGGAACCTGTCTAAGGTAGATAAAGTATTATCTCACCCCCAAATGATGTAGGGGACGTTCCAAAACAAGGGTCTGCTTTGCGTCACACTTTGGTTCTGCAAGCTCTACTGTGGGTATTTTCTGTCAAATAAAATCCTACTGTTAAAGGATCGTTTTCTAGCATTTTATAAACTCTATAGGACAATAAGTTTTTATAGTTACCTCTCTCCTGATCTAGGAGCTCCTTCTCTTGGGGTGTCTTCTTTAAGTATTGTCAGGCTATTTCACTGTTTTTCCATATATCTATAGGGATAATGAACATGGTATCTTTACTGTGTCTTGCCTGTGTGCCTGTTTCTAATCTAATACTTTATTATATCTTTCTCTTACCTCTTGGTATATTAAAACATTCCTTGAACGGGCATAAAATGTCGCCGGTACTTCCAAGAACTGGATGTGTTCTGTTAGCCAAAAGAAATTTTTTGTATAAATAAGAAGGAGCCGTTACTGTTTATACTCCCATCATACCATGGTGTTCCTCCTGCTAAACTTGTTACTGTGAAAAAAGGGGGGACTCCCTTCTCTTTTCATGTGCCACTCTTATGATTTTGCTGCTGTTATCCACCCATGGTGGTTGGCCCAACATCCTCAATTTACAGGGCAGGTCTTGCATTTCTATAAATTCCTGCTATTGTCAGAGGTAATTTGACATGGCCTAGATGGGGTACTTGACTACTTAGTGAGATCCCCCTACAGACCACTTTAGGTGGGGGTTTACATTTTGGTTCCAGTTACAGCTAAAAGGATTCAGAAGTAGATGCTAAATCTGCTCCCTCCCACATAACATTTAAGGGTAAGGGATTTAGGGTGTACAATCTTCCCTCTCCTTATTCCACCTAGGACCCTTTAAACCTCTAGTTACAACCAGCTAATTGGAATCACCCGTTGTGGTGGACCCCTCTCATAGGGGGACGTGGACTGACGAGTCACTTACCCGGAATATGCCGTAACCGCGCTTCTGCCTCGTTCCTTCACTCGTTCTAATGTGTGTTTGTGGTGCCTGTATATATATGTGTTAGAGGGTGTCTGATTGGGAACACCTGGCTGGGCGTGCCGGAGGCCGGCTTCGAATATCGGCGCTAACGTGGGCGCCATCTTATAATGGTGAAAAGATGCAGGGATTGTGATGTATATCCTCCCCATATATTATTTATTGTTAAGAACAACGCCTTTTATATAATAGACTTTAGTTTACTGGCGCTGTAAGGGTAAGCCCTAGAGATGTGTATTTTATTTATCCAATCGGGCCGCCTCGATGTACCAACTAACTGTGGGCGCCATCTTGGAATGGTTAGAGGATGTCTGATAGAAACACCTGGTTGGGCGCGCCGGAAACCGGCTCCGAATACCGGCGCTAACGTGGGCGCCATCTTTAAATGGTAAAAAGATGCAGGGATTAGGATGTATATCCCCCCCACATATTATTTATGGCTGAGAACAACGCCTTTCATGTGTTATCCTTTAGTTTACTGGCGCTGTAAGGGTATGCCCGAGGAGTGTTTATTTTATTTATGCAATCGGGCCGCCTTGGTGTGTAAGCTAACTGTGGGCGCCATCTTGGAATGGTGATTGTAGAGGCTCGGTTAATTCACTCTAGAAGTATAGCTCAATGCAAGTGAAGTATACCAACCCCGAAGTTGTAAGCCTATTTAGCGGTTCAAGTCTGAAACAGACTATTTTATTCTTAAAACGACTATTCAGCGGTTTAAGTCTAAAAAATACTATTTTATTCGCATCATTGGGCCGCCCTAATGTACAAGGTAACTGTGGGCGCCGTATTTAAATAGTGGTTCTGGTGCAGGGTTGAAACACATTTGGACTATTTTTTGATGCGCTACCTGTAGGCGGGACCTCATTTTTGGCTCATGTGTATATGGGTACATGTGTACATATGCACTGTAAGTTACCCATAGGTGAAACTTATTTCGTGGTTTAGGTGTATATGTGTACATATGTAAGGAATAATGAATACACCTCATTAAATGAGGTGTATGACCTAAACCACGAAATAAGTTTCACCTATGGGTAACTTACAGTGCATATGTACACATGTACCCATATACACATGAGCCAAAAATGAGGTCCCGCCTACAGGTAGCGCATCAAAAAATAGTCCAAATGTGTTTCAACCCTGCACCAGAACCACTATTTAAATACGGCGCCCACAGTTACCTTGTACATTAGGGCGGCCCAATGATGCGAATAAAATAGTATTTTTTAGACTTAAACCGCTGAATAGTCGTTTTAAGAATAAAATAGTCTGTTTCAGACTTGAACCGCTAAATAGGCTTACAACTTCGGGGTTGGTATACTTCACTTGCATTGAGCTATACTTCTAGAGTGAATTAACCGAGCCTCTACAATCACCATTCCAAGATGGCGCCCACAGTTAGCTTACACACCAAGGCGGCCCGATTGCATAAATAAAATAAACACTCCTCGGGCATACCCTTACAGCGCCAGTAAACTAAAGGATAACACATGAAAGGCGTTGTTCTCAGCCATAAATAATATGTGGGGGGGATATACATCCTAATCCCTGCATCTTTTTACCATTTAAAGATGGCGCCCACGTTAGCGCCGGTATTCGGAGCCGGTTTCCGGCGCGCCCAACCAGGTGTTTCTATCAGACATCCTCTAACCATTCCAAGATGGCGCCCACAGTTAGTTGGTACATCGAGGCGGCCCGATTGGATAAATAAAATACACATCTCTAGGGCTTACCCTTACAGCGCCAGTAAACTAAAGTCTATTATATAAAAGGCGTTGTTCTTAACAATAAATAATATATGGGGAGGATATACATCACAATCCCTGCATCTTTTCACCATTATAAGATGGCGCCCACGTTAGCGCCGATATTCGAAGCCGGCCTCCGGCACGCCCAGCCAGGTGTTCCCAATCAGACACCCTCTAACACATATAAATACAGGCACCACAAACACACATTAGAACGAGTGAAGGAACGAGGCAGAAGCGCGGTTACGGCATATTCCGGGTAAGTGACTCGTCAGTCCATGTCCTCCTATGAGAGGGGTCCACCACAATGGGTGATTCCAATTAGCTGGTTGTAACTAGAGGTTTAAAGGGTCCTAGGTGGAATAAAGAGAGGGAAGATTGTACACCCTAAATCCCTTACCCTTAAATGTTATGTGGGAGGGAGCAGATTTAGCATCTACTTCTGAATCCTTTTAGCTGTAACTGGAACCAAAATGTAAACCCCCACCTAAAGTGGTCTGTAGGGGGATCTCACTAAGTAGTCAAGTACCCCATCTAGGCCATGTCAAATTACCTCTGACAATAGCAGGAATTTATAGAAATGCAAGACCTGCCCTGTAAATTGAGGATGTTGGGCCAACCACCATGGGTGGATAACAGCAGCAAAATCATAAGAGTGGCACATGAAAAGAGAAGGGAGTCCCCCCTTTTTTCACAGTAACAAGTTTAGCAGGAGGAAAACCATGGTATGATGGGAGTATAAACAGTAACGGCTCCTTCTTATTTATACAAAAAATTTCTTTTGGCTAACAGAACACATCCAGTTCTTGGAAGTACCGGCGACATTTTATGCCCGTTCAAGGAATGTTTTAATATACCAAGAGGTAAGAGAAAGATATAATAAAGTATTAGATTAGAAACAGGCACACAGGCAAGACACAGTAAAGATACCATGTTCATTATCCCTATAGATATATGGAAAAACAGTGAAATAGCCTGACAATACTTAAAGAAGACACCCCAAGAGAAGGAGCTCCTAGATCAGGAGAGAGGTAACTATAAAAACTTGTTGTCCTATAGAGTTTATAATATGCTAGAAAACGATCCTTTAACAGTAGGATTTTATTTGACAGAAAATACCCACAGTAGAGCTTGCAGAACCAAAGTGTGACGCAAAGCAGACCCTTGTTTTGGAACGTCTCCTACATCATTTGGGGGTGAGATAATACTTTATCTACCTTAGACAGGTTCCTTCCTATAGAATCCCTTCCTAGTTTAAAGTAAAGACAAACAGGTTTTCCACACTGAAAACGATTCGGAGGGTATGTTACGCTAGCTGCTTAATAATTTTACTGTAAATGTGGCAGGGCCTTGTCTTAAAAGTAGTGTACAATGCAGACAAAAGTTAAGCTATCTGATGTATCTATAATGAGTTAAGAAGTAACAGCCATCTAAGACAAGAGAAGCCAAGACATGTTGACTCAAGAAAAAGAGAAACTGGTAATATGTACGATAAATGACTCCGTACATTTCTCCCCATATACCTACAGATACGGTGTAACTATCCACTTCTTGAAACCCCAGCAAGAGAAGTCCTGAGGAAGGTGCCACAGAATCAATTGTACTGCACCGAAACGCGTCGACGCATTGTTTCTTTGTTTAAAAGAATCCAGTCAGGGCCGGGTAAAACTTTAGATGGACATCCAACCTCTTCAATAAAGCTTTACAGTAGTTAAAGTGGTTCAGGCCATTGGATCTGGTTATATTCAGTGGCAGAGATATCTGGGAGCCACATCGATACAAGGGGTTTTTGTGATTATATGTAGTTCCGTTTTCTGTCTATCCATTGTCAATATGTTTTAGATATGTCTCTATTGGTCGTGTATTTTATTATTGTGTCTGTATAATATGATTATGCTTGTATAACACTGTCCTTATTTAACTTTTATCTTTTCAAGGTATTTTTCCTTGGTTTTTAAACTGTATTGTTTAAATTGTATGAAATTGCTTTACCTTTTTATGTGTTTTTCTATTTTGCTTGATTTTGGCTTTTAATAAATAATAGATTGTTAACGATTCTATTTCTCTGTGGAAACCCTTTTTTATATTCTTTAATACATATTGCACTGTGCGACTTTCATTCCTAATAAGATAGGTTAGGAGTCATCGTTTTACGAGCTGACTCCAGGGATTCCTCTTTGACTAACAAAAAAATATAATAATTACCTACAAATATGTTTATTTCTTAACTACAAGTGAGTTATTTGGTGCTTTTTATTCTGGAAATCGTACTTTTAAAAAAAAAAAGAAATTCCGATAACTCTTGTTATTTAATTGTACATTAATGTTAAAGTTCTTTTATTTCTTATTTCAATACATAAATATAAAGTTGAAAAAAACAATGATACACGCCACCGCCGGGAGGCCACTAAAGCCACATGTAACACTAGACAGAAACTGTATTCAAAGGCATGTCTTTAACACCAGTCACTGGATGCAGATAAAGGCTGCAAACATTTCTGTTAAAGTTGATGGTTTCTTATTTGGACACGGAGTGGTAATTATTATTTTTTAAACTAATGACCTTGTACACACACATTGCAGCTTTTTGGGGAAGTTAGAATTTCTGTGCATGTCTGCGTTTTGGGAAATGCAGAATCGGAAACAGAAACAACAGAGAAAACGTGCAAGCCTCATTACATCTTTTCTTCTCAGTTGCTATGCAGCAATGGCCTGGCTGTAAACAACTTTGGCTTTTTCTGCTCTCTAGCATACTGTCGAACTTCCAAAACCTCCATAAACTATATCTGCCACTGGGAGCTTCCTGTGAATGTTTATTAGCGGGGCACCTGCTTACTGCACACCCACTAAACTGTTCATCATGCCTAGACATATGGCAATACAGTGCAAAGCAACACAGCTCAACAGTAGATATAAAAAGCCTAAAAATAAATATTTAGATCTTATGAGGTAGCAATTAAAAGATGTGGCTTGGGCCAAAACAGACCATGAACTTAATGTAGTTCTTCAGGCAAACAACATATATACTTGAACGTGTTTTTTATATTAATTATTTTTTTAAACAAAAAATGCACACAAAAAATTGCCATTTCCCCTGGTCTGAAAAGAGGTTGCAAATGTATTACTCAGCATTTAAAAATAATATATAGTTTATGCTACACAGCATCCCATTCTCGTGCTTCCACCACCCAAAAAAGGTCAAATACACAAGCACTTTCTTTAATGATGAATCACCACTGCTCACTATAGCAGTTGAAATTATCATAGGTGGCTTTCACAATTGTGACAGCCATCACCATGGTGTGGGCGACTGGGACCAGTAGAGCTCAGCCAGGGCAGAACTGGTGCTCCCATGCACTACTCACAGTGAGGAGGAGTAGCACCACAATCACAGACATTGAGGATTGCTCTTGTGAGGATCATGGCTTTCACAAATGCAATGTCTAATCGAGCAAGAGGCGAGTTGCAATTGGTATATCAAGCTGGAATTATCAATGGCGATACAAGACGCGCTGATGGTAAACTCTGCGAACCTGGTGTGAACAGGTATGTACTTCCTTCAGACATTGTTTATGACCATTAACAGGTCTATGCAAATAATACAAGAAGATACATTCTTCTCTAGGGTTAATTTTCCCATAGAACAGAATAGTATAGCGATCGATCATTCGATGGATTGAATACTTGATATACTCAAGAGGTCAAATTCTGGTGAGATACCAAGGACAACATTTCTAAACACGGGGTGGATGTTATTTTCCATGTAATGGTTTAACTTTGGGAAACACCGCCAGCTGCCATACCTGTCGGTTCTTTAATGTCTACCTTCAGGCAAATAATCCAAATGTGGTTCTTTGTGGAACAGGTTCAGTAATAATCAGCACCTTGGGTCTGTGTTAGAGGTGTGGAACACTAACCTGCCCTTTATTCACTTAAGGGAAAGTTGACAATGTTCTGAAAAACATACCTTACTTTCCACTGAGTCTACTGTCTAAAAAAAATTATTTAGGGCACATATTTTTTCAAGCCAAACCAGGGAAGATGGGAAGAAAAATACGATTATAAGAAATGATGCAGAGCACTTAACACCATGTGTTCATGTGTCTTCGAGAAGGGGAGTTAGGAAGGAAAGTTGAATGGTGAATAAAAGTCACAGTCAGATTCCCTAACTGTGGTGTGACCACTGCTGATTGAAAACATTGTCTAGATGCTGGAGAGAAGAGCAATTTCACAGTTTGAAAAGACTTGGCAATATATATATTTTTAAATTTAAGAAGTTTATTGAAAACAAAGTTGCACGATGTATATAAAGAAATAGCCATGGTTTACTACAAATATTTATGAAGTAGCAAATAACAATAAATTATACATAAACATTAGTTATTGAAAAGTGTCACAATTAATAGAAGAGTAAATAAGGAAGATGCAATTAATGGGAGAAAGGGAACAGCATATATATGTATGTATATGGCATTTCTATAGCGCAAACCTAGCCAAATGGCATCAGAGCACTGTACATGGTCGGAGTTAAATTGAAAGTCGTCGAGTAATAGATGAAGAATAGTAATAGTAGTAGTAATAATAAAAAAAATGTTTTACACTTCTTAATTTGCTATGTGACAGTGTCTGGGCTGCGGGTGTGCAGAGAGCCACCAGGGATTGTGGGCTTTTTCTGCAAGATAAGTGTGGGTGCTGGTTGTGATAGTTTTGTAAATGATACAGTTAGTTATGAAAAAGATGCAGGCAGACAAGAGTAGTCAATGAACTTCCATGGGAGTGGGGGTGAGTTGGTTGTATTTCTTCAGGCCAAGGATGAGACTTGCTGCTGTATGTAGAATGACACAAAGGGTGCGAGTGTGGAGTCTGGGAGGCCTTAGAGTAGGGTATTAACACCATCTAAATGCAAGAGTGCAAGTGCTTGAACAGCAGTTCTGAAGTTCCTTCCTTCCAGAAACAGTATGACCTTCTTAGGAAGGAAGTGCTTGTACCAGGCCATGTTTGTATAGGTCTCTGGGACGTTATAGTTAGTTGTACATTTCACTCGTACAAAACCATAGAAATTTCCCTTTATAGTTAGTTCAGCTAACTATAACTCACGCTCCCGCAATGCACTGCTGATGATGTCACATGTTGGTTCACTCATGACATGGTCAGTGACATCACTGATGACATCCAAATTACATCACTGATGACATCATTGATGACATCATCCAGTGACTGAGTTTTTCCTGAAAGTTTAAATATGTTTTGATCCCCCAATTTACAGCGTGCCAGGGGGTGTTTTTGCACACTTGTCATATAAGGTCCCGCCTTCCCTGCACCACTGTGCAACGGCGCCCCCTGCCGCGTTGTAATTTGGGAGATTAAGTCCCCTTAAATCCTGAGGGTCCCTGGGGGCCAACTAGCCCACCAGGTACCTCCGGTAAGCGCCACAGAGCTGAGTTGCAGAAAGGTGTTCCAAGGCCATGCCCCTTTTTACACCATGCTGCAAACTCAGCTTCTGGAGCACTGTTGCTCAGAAGATGAAGTCCACTTGTGTCCTGAGGTCCTCAGGACACAAGAGGACCTCATCGCCCCACCAGCAGTGCACCTGAAGCTGTGTTTGCAGAGTGGTGTAAAAAGGGGAGTGGCCTCAGATCACCTCTCTGCAACGCAGCTCTGTGGTGCTTACCTCAGGTACCTGGGGGGCTAGTTGGCCCCCAGGGACCCTCAGGATTCAAGGGGACTTAATCTCTCAATTTACAATGCACCAGGGGAAGTGTTTGCACACTAGTCATATAAGGCCACACCCCCTCCCTGCACCACTGTGCAAATGCGCCCCCTGGCATGTTGTAAGTTGGGGGATTTAGTCCCCTTGAATTCTGAGGGTCCCTGGGGGCCAACTAGCCCACCAGGTCCTCCAGTAAGCGCCATAGAGCTGCGTTGATGAGAGGTCCAAAAAGGGGCATCGCCTTGGACAACCTCTCTGCAACGCAGTTCACTGGCGCATACTGGAGGTACCTGGTGGGCTAGTTGGCCCCCAGGGACCCTCAGTATTCAAGGGTAACAAATTCCCCAACTTACAACGCACTAGGGGGCGCATTTGCATAGTGCTGAAGGGAGAGGGCGGGGCCTCCAGCTCGAAACTGGCCTCTTTTGTTTCAGAAGGGGGGCTGTGTGGCCCTCCTTCTTTTCCCATTTTTTGGGCCCTGGGGTCCCCATCCCCCAGGGCTTGATCCCCATTATTTTTTTTTTGTGTATAAACGGGAAGGGGGCTGCGTGGCCCCCCTCTTGAGGCCAGTTTTGGCCCTTGGGACCCCATCCCCCGGGGCACGGCCAGACTTTCTTTCTTTCTTTATCTTTTTATGGAGGGAGCCCCCCCCCTTCATCAGGCCAATTATGGTCTCAGGACTCCATCCCCAGGGCCTGCTCCTTATTTTTTTTTTAATATGTAAACGGGAAGGGGGACGCGTGGTACCCCTCCTGAGGCCAATTTTGGCCCTGGGAACCCGTCCCCTGGGGCATGGCCAGACTTTCTTTCTTTTTTAAATTTTTTTATGGAGGGGGCCCCCTCATCAGGCCACTTCTGGCCCCGGGGACGCTATTGCCAGTGCCCAGCCCTTCCCTTTGGGGTCCGTGGGTGGAGCGCCAATGCCTACACAGTCCCCAACAGCTCCGTGCCTCCTGCGGGAGCCGGCATTGCTTTTCCACAAGAAGAGCTTCTGACATGCAGCTCCCCTTGTGGAAAAGCAATCCTGCTTTGCTTCATTGAAGCAAGAGCAGGTTTTCCTGCTCTCTCTTCAATGAAGCAAAGCAGAGTTTGCAATGACTGGACGGGAACCGCATGACTCCCCCCTTTCATTGCAAACAGCAGTGTCCCAGGGTGCGCACCCTGCTGGAACCAGGCCTGGGGGGTGGCGGTTCCCAGGGCCATCAAAGGCTCCAGGAGGGGTGCTGCGCAGCCCCCTCCCAACATTTGCAAAGCCCCAGGTGGTCCCTGGGGCATGAGGGTCCATAACAGACCCTCATAATTTAAATACAAAGTGCCCCGGGGAGATGACAGTCCCCGGGGTCGCAGGGGGGCCACGTGCCCCCGTGGTTTATTCTGAAAGGTGGAGGTGGCGGTCCCCGGTTCCCGCTTATTAATTTGCAAGTGCCCCCGGGACCTGGCCCGTTCTTTGTTTTTTTTAACAATTTCAGTGGGATTCGAGGCCGCAAAGCAATTCCCGGCAAAATTATTTTTTTTAATGCTTTTTTTGGCCCTGGGGTCCTTGTGGGTCCCCCTGAGCAGGCCTAAGGGGTCAGGGTGTTTCTACCCTGCCCCCTTTTCTTGTGTTTTTTCACTGTGTTTCACTGTTTCCTTGTGACTCGGTTTTTGCTGCCAACACTTCCTGGTTTGGAGTATTGGCAGCCAGTCACAGTGAAGCTCGTGCTCAGGAGGGTTCACGTACCTACCGCTGCCCCAGATATCTAAACTTTTTCTTTTTCTAATTTCTCAGAAGCTACAGCATTAAAAAAAGCCTCTTTCGGAACCAAGACCTACCTTTTTGCCAAATTATGTGTAATTCCATTCAGCATGTAGCTTTGTTTAAAGTTTCCAATGAAAATTAACATGGGGAAAATGCGTTTTGGGACCACCCTTTTTTATAGGCCTCCTCTTGACAAATCTCCCGAAACCTTCGGAACAGGAGCTGACCGGAGCGGGCCACTAATTTTGAAAAATTCGTGAAGATTCGTCAAACGGCCGCAAAGTTATTTGCAAATCAAAAAACGCTTTTCCTTTGGAAACTAGGTCTTCAGTGATGTCATCAGTGATGTCACTGACCATGTCATGAGTGATGTAATATGTGATGTCATCAGCAGTGCATTGCTGGGGCGCCAGTTATAGTTAGCTGAACTAACTATAACGGGGGAATTTCACAGGTTTTGTACGAGTGCAATGTCCAACTAAGTATACCGCCCCTGAAACCTATGGTTTTTTTCAGTGAATATATATACATATATATTCACTGAAAAGTAACAAGGAGTGATACACCATGACGCTTGAAGATTGCAACAATATTTATATTCATGTATGTTTTATACAATGTTTTTAATATACAAAGCAATAAAAATGATGGTATTTATATATCCAATGAAATCAGGTAGAATAATAAGGGCATTTTTAGCTTTTACAAATCCAATTATGGAATGTTTTAATAGATTTTAAATGCAATTTTTCTCTCCTTTTAAATACCATTATTTTTACTGTGTATGCATTATTTATCCTCATATTTATACATTTATGTATTTATTGTGTCATTTATTTGATTGCATATTGGCACCAAGTGAACCTCTTGTTAAGTGGTACGTAGTAACTTTTCAATTTCTATGTATTGGTCACCACAGTCGAAAATGTTACTTCCTGCACTGTCACTTTAAATTGCGTTTAGTCACAAAGCAACATGTCATGTGATCAAGGCCCGATTGGGGGTCATGCTGGGCATGTAATAAAAAGTATTGAAATGCACCAAGAACTTTGGGTCTGCTCTTCGACTTTCCACAGAGAAATTGGAGCAGCTGATGCTGAGGCGAATCCTGCAATAAATACGTACCGAGTTGCTTCAGCGGTACTAGCGGTAACCCCTCCTCTGTTTGGCACGGCGGCAGGGAGCAGTCAGTTTCATTACCCGGAACTGGAATCGAGACTTCGGCGAGGAGCAAGCTGCTGCAGCCCCTGGATGCTGTGCATTGTCCTGCCTGCTGGTCGAAGTCGGCGTGACCTGTATCGGATGACCGGATCAAGCGCCAGGCAACTCGCAAAGGTAGGACCCACCAGACAGTTCAGTTGAGGAGTGTGCACGGAATATGCTTGGATATTAATCATGTAAGTCTGTGTCCATTTCAAATGATTCATTTTGCCAGTACTTCAGCATAATGTCCGCCGACACGTTGCGCAACCTCGAGGAGGTGGCAAATGCTATGTTTAATGACTCCCCGGCTAGGGGGTCGATAGTGAATACACTACAAAGCGCCATATCTCCCGGAAGCTCTAATTGCAAAGATTTATTTAAAAAACTGGAAAAGCTCATGCGCTCCGAACAATCCAAGTGGTGGGAGCATAAGTCTCTATCCCGCTACTTGGAGGTGGGTAGGATTCCGAGAGGACTGCGCATTACCTTGGCACCGAGTAATGACAATCCAGAGCCAAATATGCTAGCTGAATGGGGTGACTGCCACCTTGAATCCTCAAGTGAATTAGTTTGGATTCTTGTCAAATACGCTGAAAGCGATCGTGCCAAATTACAAGCTCAAATTGAAGAATTGGAGGTGGAAATGGGAAAATTGGAAAAAATGGAGCAAATAAAAAAACTAAGGGAAGATAGATATGCACGCTTCCAGAAGGATGAAGATATTATCAAATGATGCAAAGCGTTTAAATTTGAAAGAGACAAGGCGGATTACCAGAAGGGGCAGGTCTTTACATTCGCACGCAAGCATGACGCAGTTAAAGCAAGGAAAAATAAAAACCGAGCTTTTGAACCAGGGGCGAACGAGTGAGCCATGGCATCAACCTCAGGATCAGACCTGTGGTCTGCGGCAGAAAGTGAACCTGAAGGCGAAACACCTAGGGCACTTGGATTGGGTTATACCAAACTGTCCCTTGCGCAGGAAGTAGACTGCTTATGTCAAGATCGGAGGGATATCCTGAGACCCAGAGGGCATATTGGCCCAAAAACAAAAGAGACAATTACAAGCGCAGGCAAAAACGAAAGTGTACCAAACAAGGTGAAACAAGTCATCAAAAAGCAGACAAGGGGAAGATGGAATCGTCAACAGAAGCAGAACAAATCCTTGACGCCAACCCAGTAGTAAATCTGACTAGCATCCATTTATCAATGTCAGAGAAACAAATATTGGGTTTGGGACTATCATTCAGTCCAGTGAGCAGCTTATGCGGACACCTACATGGATGTTTTCAGATTCATAAGGAAATTAAAGCTGAGTAAATTTCACATGCTACAATCAAAGAAAAAAACTACTGAAATGGAAACATCAATAAGTAGCCCTTCTCTCTTAACGGCAGGGGATATGAATTTGTTCCAAGAACTTTAGTCGCTGCAAAATGAACAGTTAACTAGGGTGACCAACTGGCATTGGTGCAAATTCAGGACAGTGAGTGTAAAAATTCAGGATAAAGGGTCAAAATTCAGGACACAAATTCAGGACAGGAGGTCAAAATTCAGGACAAAACTTCAAGACAATTGAATAAGTTTTACAGACACATCAGAGGTCGCGCAATGGTATATAAGTACGCCCAGCCATATCCAAACATATTCAACCATTTGCAAACCTATCCATCATGTATCCTTCCATCTATCCTTTCACTCAATCATCCCTTCATCCATCCTTTATCCATCCATCCACCCTTTCACCCTAGCCATCTGTACACTCATCCATCCACTTTTCTACCCATCCATCCATTCACTCATCCGTCCAGCCATTTACCCTGTCACCCATCCAGCCATCCTTTCTCTTACTCATCCATCCATCCAATCACTCATCCTTCCAACCATCCACCCTTTCAGTCATCCACCATCCTCCCTTTCTCTCTCCATCGTCCCTTTCACTTAGCAATCCTTCCTTCTTTCCATCCATCCATCCATCCACCCACCCATCCATCCATCCATCCATCTACTCATCCACTCATGAATCCATCCATTGACCCTATCACTCATCCATCCTTTCTCTCATCCATTTATCCTTTTACTCCTTCAATCATCTATTCATCCTTTAGTCCATCTACCCTCTCTTTCACTCACTCATCCATCCTTACTTCCACCCTTTCACTCATCTGTCCATCCATTCACCCTTGCACTTATCAATTCATCAATCCATCCATCATTTCACTCATCCATCCACCCACCCACCCACTCACTTATCCACCTTTTCACTCATCCATCCTTTCACTCATCCATCCACCCTTTTACCCATCCAGCTACCCTTCCACCCATACATCTAGCTATTTACCTTTTCTCCCTTCCATCCTTCCACCACTCACTCATCAATCCATCCATCCTCTTTTATTATTCATCTATTCAATCTTTCATTCATCCATTCACCCTTCCACTGATTCATCCAGCCATCCTTTCACTTACTCATTTGCCCACCTTTTCATATTCATTTTGGGCGGAGCCTTTTTGAGCTGCAGAAGCCATTCCTGGACTGGGACAGAAGCCACCCAGGGCAGAGACAGGATCCACCGCAGGTGGGGGGGAGGGGGAGGGACAGGAGCCATCACTGGGGGAGGGGGATGGGAAGGAGGGGGACCAGGATCCACCAGGGTGGTCACAGGGGTGGGCATGCAGTATCCTAGTATCATCTTGGTCTCTTCCAGGGTGGGGTAGGGCTCCTCACCCCCTCCTGTACAAGACAATGAGAAGTCAGTCTCTCTTTCCAAAATGTTACTTTTACCAGCCCCCACTGTGATGTACAGTACTTAAAGGAGATACTCCGAGAGAACTGATTTAACTGATTGTCCTCCTTACTTTGTTAATCAGTGTGCGTGCGATTGCACCATTTCTTTATTTTATTACATTAAAGACTGCATGTTTGAAGAATCGAGGTTTGTTTACAATTTGGTGACAGTTATTAAGCTCTGTGCTGTGATGAGAACCACGTGCTGCCTCAGTGTAATCCAGACGGGTTGTAGGATGTTTGGGGCCCTGGGCAGAAAGGGAATGTCTCACACAAATTGCCGATACAAGACGCATTCAGGGCTGTTTGCATCTCAATAGATGCCCCTGCTCCTGAAGCTGCAGCCCCTCCCTCTCAGCCACCTTCAAGCACCGCTTAACAGCTCATCAAGGGTTGGAGGTGTAAGGGGTGGGGGCTGCAGCTTCAAGAGCAGAGGCATCTATTTAGATGCAAACAGCCCTGAATGCATCATGTCAAGTCAAGAAGGGAGGTGAGTGAAAGCTGTGCCTGCCTTAGGGATGTGCGACCGTGCCCGGTTAAAATTGCGTCTGTTAAAGAATCCTTAACGGACAACGGACAGGCGGCTGAAAAACTCCATTCAAGCCAAAGTCTATCTTTCAACCAACCATGCTGCATGACAACTTCGACGTTTATCATGAACAGGTGGCAATGGATCTTAAACAACTCTAAACAGTAACCAGCGAGACCCGCCATGGCATCAACAAACAAAATAGTTGTTACATACAGCTGATGAAAAAAATACAGAACGACGATAATATAATCGTGACGCAATCAGATAAAGGTATCAATGTTGTTCTGTGGCCACGTAAGCTGTATATGGAAGAGGCATTACAGCAGCTGTCAGATACTGAGTGCTATAATAAAAGCAATATACACATTGTCAAATCGGCATGGAATGACTACTACTTAAAATTATTGGCATGAAGAGCGGGGGACTGATAAGTGTGGATGAATATTGCTTCTTAAAAAATTAACACCTAGTCATTCTCGCTCTCTAATTCATCCCCAAAATTCACAAGTGTGCTAGTAAAACTCCAGGCAGACCAATAATCTCTGCCATCGATAGTATCATGGAAAATACATCCAAGTACGTGGACTGTTTTCTGCAAGAATGGGTCAGAGGTTTACCATCATATATACAGGACACATCGGACTTCCTCAGAAAAATTGACAATATTGTACGGAGTCCGGATTTGCTTTTAATAATATTAGACGTCACATCCCTTTATACGTCTATCCTGCATTATGATGGACTCAAGGCTTTTGAGCATTACTTAAATCTAAAACTCATGAACTGCTCCATACACAACAAAACATAAATTTCTATGATATCTACATGTCTGGAGCAGAATTTTTTCATGTTTGATAATCAAATTTATCAGCAGATTAGAGATGTTGCCATGGGGGCCTACTTTTCACCCAGTTATGCTTGCTTGCATATGGGGCTGTGGGAGGAGAAGATCCTCATGGGCCAGCACAAAGACACAATAGACCAGCATGTATTGACCTGGTTATGCTGCATAGATGACTTGTTTCTTGTTTGGAGAGGATCGAAAACCAGTGGATTGCAGTTCACAGATCAGATTAGCAATAATTGTTTTAATCTCCATTTCACCTCCACTATCAGTAAGACATCAGTGTATTTTTTGGATGTGGAGGTATTTTCAAATCAGGAGACTATCTCTACCAAGCAATTTAGGAAACCTTCTTCGGGCAAGACAATGCTGCATGCCAGTAGTCACCATCCACGTCACTTTATACAGAGCATCCCCTTTGGGGAGATGCTACGTATCAAGCGCATTTCCAGCACTGAAGAAGATTGTGAGGCAGCCTAGAAGTTGAGCAGACAGAGGTTCCAAGCAAGAGGATATGCCTCCAACATCATAGACAGGATAATTGACAAAACTAAAACTCTGTCCAGGAACGAGGCTCTTGCATTAAAACCCAGACAGGTAGAAACTAGCCCAGAAAACTCAGAGCTGCAAGCCAGGATCATACTCACCTACAATAAGCAGCACAAAGCACTTAGGAGGATTCTTAATAGGAATTGGAGTCTGGTGCTGGGTAATCCAATCCTGGGAAAATACCTACCTGCAAAGCCTATTCTGACCTTTAGAAAAACTAGGTCAATGGGCAACAGCTTGATTAAGAGTAGTCCAGAACTCAAGTCACCTACAAACTTGCTTAAAATGCATAAAGGTTTTAAAAAATGTCCAAACTGCAAAGCATGCAAATTTGCATGTAACAAGCCAAGTATAATAGTCCTTTCAAGCCAGATCCCATACTCATTAGTAAGAGACTGACTTGCTAAGCAGAATTTGCAGTTTACGTGCTGGAGTGTCCCTGTGGGTTGAGGTATATCGGCAGCACTAAGCTGCCAGCCCACAAGCGGATACTCCAGCACATAAGGGCAATTAACAACAAGGGCCAAACCTACAGTGTAGCTAGGCATTTTGAAGAACGTCATGAGAGTAACCCTGTACATCTACAATATTTTGTTATTGATGCAATTCCTCCTCTAAGAAGAGGAGGAAACCGAAAACCCAAATTGGGCCTCTTGGTAACAAGATATATATTAGAGCTTGACACAAAGACTCCTCCATCAGGGTTGTATGCCAGTGAAGATTTACACACATGCTTATAATGAGTTTCCGGAGATAGTAGGTAATATGCCTATCAGTTAAATTAGTTTCATCTTACTTAACTATTAATATGAGAATAATATGGGCATTTTTCGCTTTTACAAATCCAATTTTGAAATGTTTTTATAGATTTTAAATGCCATTTTTCTCTACTTTTAAATACCATGATCCTTACTATGTATGCATTATTTATCATCATATTTATACATTTATGTATCTATTGTGATATTTATTTGAATGCATATTTGCACCAAGTGAACCTCTTGTGAAGTGGTACGTAGTAACTTTTTCATTTACATGTATTGGTCACCACAGTCGAAGACGTTACTACCTGCACTGTCACTTTAAATTGCGGTTAGTCACAAAGCAACATGTCATGTGATCAAGGCCCAAGAACTTTGGGTCCGCTCTCTTTCCACAGAGAAATTGGAGCAGCTGATGCTGAGGCGAATCCTGCGAGATATATATATATATATATATATATATATATATATATATATATATATATATATATATATATATATATATATATATATTACCTACTGGCGATAGCCAGTAGGTATATATAGTTAGGATTTTTTCTCTATGGAACTTTTGAAAATTCTATGTCTAATAACTTTGGCGTTTGTGGACGGAATCTACTGAACTTTTCAGGTAAATGGCACATTTTGTTTCTGAGCAGCCCCTGAAAATTTGGGGGGGTTCCGTCAAGGGGGGGCCGAGAAAAAAGGGGGGTCCCAAAACACGTTTTTCCCATTCATTTTTCCATAGGGCCTTTGGCCTCACTTTTAGCTCGAACGGCTGAATGGATTTACACGAAACTTGGCAAAATTGTAGGGACTGTTAGCCCGATGTGCCTTTGCTGGGTCTCAATATATGTGCTCCAGTGGATTTTGATAAATTAACGTTTAAAAAAACAGATATATCTGTGACAGCGTCCCGGATAGCGCTCCAGATTGCGTACTTTTCGCGTAACGGAGCTTTGCAAAGCGAAGCTGATTGGCTCTCCGGTGTCTGTCAACATTCTAAACAGTCCGGTGCGGCCGCCATCTTGTCTCTCGGTAGGATCGAGAGACAAGAGGAGGAGAAAAACGAAGGGGGAATTTAATGAAAGGGGGCAAGGTAGACCCCTCTTGACCCCCTAGGAATGATGTTGGGGTTATTAAAGGGTCCCGTGGGGCAAATAAAAAAAATTGATTTTTCGCGGTAGAAGCGCTTCTCGGTTCGCGAACCGGGTCGCAAACTGGTAGCGAAACGTGAATTCGCCATTTTGTGTTTCGATTTAATTAAATTACTAGATGGAGGAAAAGCAATGTGAGTATTGGGTATAAGGGGGTATGGGAGATGTATCCTGACCCCCTATGTTTTCTGAGGGTGGTTGAGGAGGCTCATATATGTTGATGCTTGTCTTCCAGCGGTTGCGCGTGAGCGTTTTTTTTTTTTTTTTTGCCGCTTGACTTCTGTTAACGTTTGATTCGAAGGAAATTAGGAAGTGTTGATCGCCATTTTGACACTGCGAGTAAATATATTGTTAAAAATAATTGTTATAAATTAATCCGTACTGATAAACATTGTCTGCGCCATCTTGCTTTTTTTCCAATGCCACACTTTTGTTGTGTACGGCAGCCATTTTAGATGCCTTGACCAGACCCACTCTCTGTACGCCGCAGATCCTCAGCATGGCTCCCCACCCTCGCAAGCATCTCCCCCACGCACTGGTCACCCGTGCTCTCTCTCTCTCATGCATGGGCCATAAACTTCCCCCCATCTGCGCTGCTCTTCCCTGAGTATCACACCCTGTGCCCGCCCGACACCTCCCTTTCACCCTGTTCACTACCGCACCCTCTGACACTCCTCTTCCTCTGTGTATGATTGTCCAGGCCGGTCCCAGGCTATCACCTAGCCCTGCGGATGTAGTTTATGGCCCCAACTGTAAAGAATCACCCCTGTTCAAAGGAGTTACAGTAGATCAAGGTCGCCTCCTCATGAGATCCGTCACACCACACGCGTTCCTACTATCTGATAACGATCCTGTATTGTGATTGGGGAGGGGATTCTCACTGTAAGGGTGTGTGGGACCTAGCCTGAAGCAGAAGATTCCAGGGATGCCTTTTTGTACATCAAAGTCTTCACAATTATGAGTCACATTAAAAATATATAGCACTCCAACAAAGTAGTAGGATTATAACACTTTAATAACTTATAAATATATACAACGCTCCAACAAAGTAAACACGTTAAAAAAAAACTTTTTAAACAACTATTTATATGACATTGCTTTAACCAGGATAGACAAAGAAATGACACAGTGATGTAAAAGTTTCTGAAAGAAATGCCAAGAACGTCCCATGTGAAAGTGAATTTTATCTGGCAATTTTTTTCTTTTCCTTCTCATGAAAAGAAAGTTAATGCCAGGTTTGTTACCTGCCTCATCTGCAAAAAAAAACTCTCAAGAGGGACCGAAAAAAAATATAGCTATGGTAATCATACCATGCATCGGCACATGGAGAGGTGGCACCCTCTTAATTATTCTAAAGCACAACTTCGAGATTTGGTGGATAATCCCCTTTCGGCAAAAACATCCATCAATGACTTAGCAATAAGTGAGTCAGAGGCAAGGGAAACGGTCCCAAATCTGCAAAAGAACTTTGGGCAGATGAGATTGACTTGTGTAGCATGTTGAAAATTAATTTCATGCGGAGAGATGAGTATTACTTTAATAAATAGATCATATGAAAATCATCAATGTCCAAAACGTCCTAGAAAGTAATGTTTGTCATTTTTGAGGAAGAGAGATAACCTTTAGTGGTACGGGGTCGTTTTCGTTTGAACTAGGGGGGCCAGGTGACATTCCTTCGGGGTGGCTTAGGGGCATTTAAAACAACTTCCCTGATGCAGGTAGCATATAAAGTAGAGGGTAAATACCAGGATCTTTATCGATTTTTTTATGCTGTACAAAAATGAAATACACATACAACAAACCTGGACCATTCATATTTTCAATGTTTCTGCGTACTATACTTTTTAACCCTTAACTAATTGAGCTGCTTGATTTCACCTGCTTTTTAAAAAAAAAAAAAAAAAAATTCGGAAACAGTGGCCATTTCTTCGAAACTTACCAATCTACGCGTTACAACTACGTTTGCTTTTTCAAAAACCTTTAATAAAAATGTTGGTGCCCAAATACGGGCCTACAACCCCGTGGGCCGGCCACGGAGCAGGCTGGAACTGTAAATGGGGGGGGGGGGGTATTTATTTGTGGAAAACATAACAGAGTCAGTGGTCGTTGATTTCATAGTAAAAAGTGCGACAAGTGCAACGAAATCATATCAATAATTCATTGTGAGCAAGTACCATTAGTGTCGACAATTCCAACCTTCAATAATAAATACAGTAATCAATGATGCATTAGAACTTAATATCAATTCATTGTTCGAACGTGTAATCAGTCTTATCCCATATCAATTCATGTGCTAAAAACTGCATACCTATCTCATGATATCAAGGCTGAGCAATCGGGGCACAACAAGGAGTTGAGAGTTTCATTTGTACCGGCACCATTTTGGGTGAGGTCAGGAAGGTCCAAGTATAGTCAAAATGTCTCCACCAATTCGTGGTTGGACCGGGACCTCTTTCGGCAGTCCAAAAGTTTTCGTTGAAGGGTAGCAGAGGGGACTGGCGACATGAACCATCAGTGAAAGTGGGGTGGGAGGAAACAATCTCTCCTACCGGGTCATACTGGTGTCCCACCAGAACTGATCAAGTTGGTAGTCTTGCAGGATTTTGATCATTTCAAGACTGAGGCCGGCGCCGGCATGAGCGCGCCGACGTCCCTCGGCTACGTCGTGGTCGTTCCGTGTGTGATCATGGCAGTCATTTCTCATCGGGGGCCCCCGTGGCTCTTATAGAATCTTCAAAGTTGAGGAGAACGTTTCTGTACGCAGGACTCATTTTCTAGCTGAACTGAAAAGCGTTGTTGTACCGCAAAAGTAAAGGAGACCCCCGCTGGGTGAGCGGAGCATCATTGCCTCGCAATAGTGGACGAGACCTTTTGTCGGGTGAGTGCAGCGCCGCTGCATCGCAAGAGTGGAGGAACCCTTTTGTTGGGTGAGTGGAGCATTGGGGGTGCAGCTGAGGGGCCCCCACCTCGGGGGGTGGGAGAGGCTTGTTCGCACCGCCTCTCCCTCCCAGCGCACCCCACGCCGACACCTGACGTTCATATCCGTGATGTCCGGACTAGGAGATAAGAGGGGGGGGGTCGGAGGCAGAGGCAAGACATCCCCCCCGTGGCCTGCAGGTCGCCGCTTCAGGACCGAACGGTGAGCTCATATCAAGCCGGGGCCAGACCAGGAGATACGAGGGGAGGGTCGGTGGCATTTGCAAGGCATTCCTCCCCAGTGTTGTCGCAGCTAGAGTTCCCGTCGGCCTCGGCTCCTCTCCTGGTGCACCTTACGCGACGACCCTTTTGATGGGTGAGTGGAGCGTTGGGGGTGCAGCTGAGGGGCCCCCACCTGGGGGGGTGGGAGAGGCTCGTTCGCGCCGCCTCTCCCTCCCAGCGCACCCCACGCCGACACCTGGCGTTGATATCCGTGATGTCCGGACCAGGCGATAAGAAGGGGGGGGGGTCGGAGGCAGAGGCAAGACATCCCCCCCCCATGGCCTGCAAGGCGGAAGAAGAAGGGAATCGGGAGACCAGTACATTTCGGCCCATCCACGCCACGGCTGATGGCAGTTAGCTGGGCCCCGCCCTGCACGTGTCGAGGCCTCATCTTCCGGATGGGCGTAACCGTGGGCCTGTTGCACTTCGGGAGTTTCCGGAATGGGGGTAGGTATCTGCTGATTTGTATCTATTTCATGTTACCGTTAATGGGCGTGGCGGGCGGTGGGACAGACATGCTTGGAGCAGTGGGGGGTAGTGGAGCCTAGCTACCTCGTGGCTGCCATAACGTCAAGCTTGCCTTTTTTCACTACTTTCATGTTTCTTATTTCTAGCGAAGTCAAAAACTCATCAGTGGCCTACTGATTTTGTTTGATTTCTTTCCCTTCCTTTTCAAGTGTGTTTCATGCTAAAGTTTCTGTTTAACAGGATACAGAGATTACTTCGTTTTTTACATATGTCTTCTTTATTAGGGGTACTCTCCGGTTGAGCCAGATGATGTACCTCTAATAAATGGTCCGGGTGGAACTAGTTTCTCAATCAGTGGGGAGTAGATGGGTATGACAGATTACAACGGGGGACAAAGGTCAGCATTACCCACCCTTCACTACTTGCAAAGACTAGACAGAATATTTCTATTCCACGTTATTTACAAACAGAGAATACCTCGAGAGAACTATTCCTTGAACAATAAATGTCCAGCCAATCAATCAATCAGTGGGGAGAAAATCAGGTATGACGGATTACAACGGGGGACAAAAGTCCGCATTACCTATCCTTCACTATCTGCAAAGGGAGACAGAATATTCCTATTCTTCTCTGTTTGTAGACAGGGAATATCTCAAAGAGCAATAATCAATAAAAAATTAACAACTTTAAGGTAAATACTCACAATATGACTACTCAACGAAGTTAAAAAGTAACAGATATAGGTACTTGAGAGGTTTTCGGTGGCAGATAATCTACAATATACACTTGTACATATGAGTCTGATACAGGGCGGATCTCTGTATAACTATGGATAATTAGATATTAGGATGGCATACAAAGCTCCCAACCTTCTTACTTTTTCTCTTAAAGGGTTTCAAATTGGGGACAAATATTAGGCTGTGCTCTAGAGGTTGACGGTGTTGCTCCACTGGTACTCGGGCCTTCTCATGAAGCAGAAAGAGCCGCTCTCAATCTCCTTAACTCTTCCCTTGCAAAGTTGACCGGATTCTTAGTCTGCAACTGCTTCAGCATACTTGCAGTTCCACACAAGTCCTTTTTATTGGGGTCTCCTCTTGAAAGCAGTCTTGCATATGCGGCAAGTAACTTTTCTTGCATTCACCTTTTTTAAGACTTGTGAAAATTAATTTCAAAACATTCAATAAATACGGTGTTACTATGCATTGTGTCAAATGCTTTATTAAAAATATGCAGAAAGTGTTCCCTTTATTTGTTGTTAAGGTCTTTACAAGAGAATTTGAAAGGAGAAAGTAGGAGATGAATAACACATGTAGGACGTTATATCTCAAACTGCAAAAATTGATAAAGAGGGTGGACCAAAGTCTGCATGTACAATGCCAGTGGAAGCGTTTCAGGCACACTGCGAAGATTTAAAAAAATATAAATATTGTCAAGTTTTACTTTGACTTGTGATGTTTGATCTCATTTAGTCACTTCAATCTAAATTTAAACACTAATTTTCTTTTTGTTTTGCAGATTAACTACAATACTTATGTTGGACTCCATATTATATGTTGTTTATTATATTGTTTTGTTACTTATAGTTCTAGTTATTTATTGTAGTGTTATCTTTTAGTTATAGTTCCAGTTATTGTTTTAATAAAAGTTAATTAAAAAAGTACATACGTCTGTTTTTTTGTGGGGGTAGCAGTCATCAATAGAAATGATATTTATAATTTGAAGTATAATGCTGAAGCTCACTCATTAGCAACATATTGTGGTGAAATTTTAACCTATGTGCTGACGTAAGTGTTCCATAAACTACTACTATGGTAACAGGCAAAATACTGTTTGGGGGTAGGGTATAATACGCAGGAATGCTGTAAAAATAAATGGGCAAGGGCTGTTTTGTTTTCCACTGTTGCAACATAAAGTGATCGATAAAAATCCGATAATCAGGCCTATCAGCGACTAAGACAGCAGGTCGAGTCTCTTTTGTTCAACGGCTCCCTCATGGGACGAAGAAACGCCCTTTTTCACAAAATAGGAATATTTTACTTGCAGGACAGTTGTTAATTTCCCGTGAAAATACATTAGCCTGGAACATTGTTAGTGATAAACTGTAAATGCATCTGGGTCCTTTGCTTAAAAAAAAAATATATAAAATATATTTGTGAATTAGAATAAGAATATATGTTACAGCTATAGATATTTGCTATTAAAAAAACATTGAAATTCACTGAAAAAACCATAGGTTTTAGACCATATATAGTTAGGGATTAGCATTTACAAAACCTTAATTTACTCGCACAAAACCATAGAAATTCGCATATATAGTTAGATGCAATAACTATATATCGCGCACCCGCAATCCGCTGCTGATGATGTCACATATTACATCATTCATGACATGGTCAGTGACATCACTGATGATATCACTGATGACATCATCCAGTGACTGTATGTTTCTGTAAAGTTAAAATATGTCTTACATATTGAAGAATGAGTGGATGTATAAGTGTCTGGATGAAGGATTTAGTAGGTGCATGACTGATTGTATGAGAGAGTGATTAAATGTGTCTCACTGAGTGCATGGGTTAGTGACTAAACTGTCTTAATTTGTGCATCATTATATCTGTTGTTCTATGAACTGCTGCATGTGTTGATCAGTAGCTATATGAGTAACTATATGGGTTATTGATTGGTTGCCCAAGTATTTGTATGGGAGAGTGAGTGTGTGTGTGGGGGTGGCTGGGAGGTGTGTGACTCTGTGCATAAATGTGTGAACAGTTGATTCACTAGATCTATGGGTTCAAAACTGCATGTGGAAACAGCTGTATGGGTGGTTGACTGTGTACGAGTGTATTGGTGAGTGAATGGATATGTCAGTGCTACATGTCAAAGTAAGTACATTTATAAAACACAGTACATGTGAGAGTTCACATATATAAATTACTGTGTATAAGAGACAGTTAATGTGTGAGTTGCTGAATGGATCATTGAAAACTTGTATCAGGAATTGTATAAGAGAGTAAATATGTGTTAGTATATGTTTGAATAAGTAAGGTGTGTATAACTGTATAGTTGATGAAATGGAGGTGTGATTGATTCAGTGCATGACTGACTAGGTGTGTGAGTAACTCCATGGATGAGTGACAGTCTGTGAGTGTCTGTTTACTCTGAGTGTATCTAAGGTTATATTAGAGTCTGAAGAGGTTGATCGTATTATCACATGATTGATGTCATCAGTGATGTTGTCAGTGATGTCATTTGAGTTGTCATCAGTGATGTCATTTGAGTTGTCATCAGTGATGTCATCAGTGATGTCACTGACCATGTCATGAATGATGTAATATGTGACATCATCAGCAGTGGATTGCGGGTGCGCGATATATAGTTATTGCATCTAACTATATATGCGAATTTCTATGGTTTTGTGCGAGTAAATTAAGGTTTTGTAAATGCTAATCCCTAACTATATATGGCCTAAAACCTATGGTTTTTTCAGTGAATATATATATATATATATATATATATATATATATATATATATATATATATATATATATGAGTCAACAAAATTTCCCTCTCCTAAAGGAAATAACGCAGGATACCTCTGGATGTTTGTAAAGATGTTTTATTCAGGCAAACGTGGCAACTGCCTACCGACGCGTTTCGCCAGTTACGGCTTGTTCACGGTAAAGCTGTGAAAGTGACCAGTGCTATTTACATGTTAGTGCATAAACAGTGAGGTAGGACAACTAACTATTACATGGCAGACATTTTGGACTAGTCAATTCCATGAGTTCATAGTAGTCGACTTACATAGTATATAATTACGTATTTATATTGGCAAATCTATTGTATGGGAAAATGAATTGACGTTACATTACTAGTTCAAACATTCTTATTAGAACACGTAATTCCTGTATAGTCATCAAATAAAATAATGTACGAGCTGCAACACCGCAGCGAGCGTAGCTCAAGAGTCTTAAAGTCCCGCCCAAGTGGGCATGTAACAGATGGTTCATAGCCGCCATTACAAGCTAGTCAAATCAAAACGACCACAATATCATCTCTGGTTGTTCTGTTTATGGGAGAATAATTCACCATTGTTTGGCTTAAAGAACATTAATTGTGGGTTGGAAAATATACTTATTTACTTAATAAATGTTAGAGGAGTGGTCAGGAAATTCTAAAGATTGCTCCATTACTATGATGAGAATACTGATTAAATATGCCCTCAAGGACAGAGCCAAATTATTGGAGCAAATTGAAAGCGCACTAACAGAAGTAGCCGCGTTAACCACACAAGAGAAAATTCAAGAGTTTATGACCAAACTCGAAAGACGGCTGACTAAACTGGAGGAAGACATTACCAGCAAAAAACAAAGAAAATTCATTCGAGACTTTAAGGACTATCAATCTGGAAGAACACTAACTTTCCACAAGAAATATGACCATCTCTTTCAAAAAGCAAGCGAAACCACCTCTCCTAACACAACTGGCAATGTGACAGCAGAAGCAGCCAATACTACTGTCGAGGAAAGTGATGCATCGGATGGCAATCTATCAGATGCGTCAGTTGGCAGAGGTACACCGCAAACCACAATGAGAGGACGTGGCAGGATCAACTTTCTCACTCAGTTCCAAATGCTCAATCAAGCTAAACTGGATCCGCCAATGTGACAAGATGAGCAGGTTTTTCGGAGAGGCCGAGGACGAGGATTTCGAGGCAAAGCCGGAGGATCCAGAGGAACAAAAAAGCAAGGAGGAGAAGGGATAGAAGATTTCAACAAAGCCAGTCCAATGGTAACCAGAGCCAGAAGAGGAATGAAATGACGGTGATCAACCTATCTAAACGTGAGTTGACTTCTACTGACATTGATCTTTTGGCTCTAGGACTGTCCTTTTGTCCTACTCGAAAATTGGATTATGTACAGACACGCATAAACACTTTTTGCTTTGTGCGGAAATTGAAATTAAAAAAATGGTTCCAATTTCATACGCCCATTAGAAGTGCAGATGTGGGATCTGAATCTCAAGGGGCTCTATGTTTATCAGATATTGAGACACCTTAAACTGTCACTGAACTAGATGAGGATATTGAACATCATGAAGATCCTCTATTGAATCTAGATCATTTGGAAATGACTATTGATAAACCTTGTAAGAGTGGCTTTAAGCCCCAATCTACATTTTTACCGGTTGTACATTGTGACGTAATAGATGTTTTTGAGAAAAGTGTCATCAGGGATTTGAAAAAACTACGATATTGCAAAAACGATTGGGCTAAACGTAATCTTACTATGCCACAATTACAAGCATTAGAGAACTTGAAAAGTGACAAATCCATTGTAATCCAGCAATCGGATAAAGGTGGAAATGTGGTAGTTTGGGGTAAAGACGAATACTTGCAGGAAGGCCTCCGCCAACTTAATGATGGGGTGTGTTATCAGGCAGCTACCCAAAGAGAAGTATCATCTTCTTATGTTAAATTTGATGACATGCTATCACAATGGTTTGAGAACGGGATTTTGGAGAAAGGAGAATTTAACAGCCTAAGTTGCAAGCACCCTAAAACCCCGATAATGTATCTTCTACCCAAACTCCATAAAAATCCCAAAGCACCACCGGGTAAACCCATCGTGTCATGTATGGGATCACAGTTAGAGATGACGTCTAAATATATAGACTTCTTCCTAAGGCCATTTGTTGTAGCTCTTCCATCATACCTGAGAGACACCATGCACTTCCTCAACCTGATTAATGACTTAATATGGGAACCTGAATTTTTATTGGTCACGTTGGACGTGACCAGTTTGTATACGTCAATCAGGCATGATTTAGGTATCCAAGCAATGAGGCATTTTTTACGAGCAAGATCTATCAAAACATTGTTGCATACTGAGATGTTGGTAGAAATGGCACACTACTGTCTTACAAACAATTTTTTTCTCTTCAACGACAAACTGTACAAACAGACACAGGGCACGGCGATGGGCACCTGCTTCGCCCCCAGCTACGCGAATTTATTCATGGGCTGGTGGGAGGAGCAGGTGTCCAGTAGTCGGGACTATCAAGGGGAGCAGGTGATTCTGTGGACTCGCTTCATAGACGATATTTTTCTGATATGGAGAGGAGATGAGCCAAGTGTGAAAACCTTCATTTCTTCCTTGAATGATAATGATTTCAATATCAGATTGACATCCCACATCAGCAGAAAAAAAGTGGTCTTTCTAGATGTGGAGGTAGAAGTCTCGAACCAAAGGCTTATAACCAAGCTTCACAGGAAAGCAACAGCTGGCAACAGTTTATTATTTGCCACCAGTGCCCACCCGTATAGTTTGGTACAAAGCATCCCCTATGGGGAACAATTAAGAGCCAAAAGAAACAGCAGTACAAATGATGAGTTTGAGAAAGAGAAAAATCTAATGAAAGAGAGATTTTCTGAGAGAGGCTATACCATGAAAACTATAGCCCAAACTATTGAAAAGGTCAATAAAGTAGAAAGAACGGTATTACTTACACCCAAGCAAAGACCCTCAGACGAGAGTAACAACACAGTAAGATTTATCACCACGTACTCAGGCCAAGCCTTTCAGGTTCGGAAAATCCTGGCACAGAATTGGCCTATTTTAAAGACAGATAATTATCTGAGCCAATGTCTTAGTGAGACTCCTGAAATCACCTACAGGAAAAGTACAACATTAAAAGATGAATTGAGTAAAAATGCAATTTCTGCCATGGATACAAGGTCTAACAAGGAAGCAGGAGGGGTTGAGTGCTGTATGAAGTGCAAGGCATGTAGGGGCAGCAAAAACTGTGAGAAAATAAAAGTCCCTAACAGTAAGAGAGTGTTCACCATCAAAGGGCCCTTTGATTGTAACACAGAGTATTGTGTGTACTGCCTTATTTGCCCATGTTTAAAGTATTACATCGGTAGCACGATCCATAAAGCTAAAATGAGAGTGCTCGAACATAAGAGGGCAATCCGCAATAACAATGAACAATATCCTGTCGCCAGACATTTTAAAATCTATCATGGCCAAAATGACAATTTGTTGTCCTTTGTTGTATTGGATGCGGTGAAACAGTCAATAAGGGGTGGAGACAGATTACACCAACTGAGAGTGATGGAGTCAAAATACATCATTGACTTCGAGACTCTACACCCGATTGGGATGAACTCGAATGAAGAATTAGCAGTACACATAACGTGAGAAAGAAAATTGAGGATCTGCAATTTATTTGTTTTCGTTAAATGTAGTAAACTGATTATGTGACACTAGAATTGGTTTATATTTGATGATTATTGGCTATACTTTTCGGTATAGTACATTTTTTCACCAACGTATGCACATTTATTTTTTTTGTAGGACAACGTAACTGCTTAACACATGGGAATCTATGAAACCTTGTCCTTGGGAAGATTGAATGAAAATGCACGTTACCTTTATGAACTAATAATTTCAGTTGGACTAAAACAGGCCATTAAACAGCCAGGAATTGATATGCTCGATAAGTATGCCCACTTGGGCGGGACTTTTGTGAAATTTAACATGGCTTGAAAGAATAATATGTATATACTTTAGTTATGCCTACTTGGGCGGAAGTACTGTTGTTGCTAAAATACTTACCTTTTTTCTTTGTGGTTGAACAACCTTATAATGTAAATAAGTGTATTTTCCAACCCACAATTAATGTTCTTTAAGCCAAACAATGGTGAATTATTCTCCCATAAACAGAACAACCAGAGATGATATTGTGGTCGTTTTGATTTGACTAGCTTGTAATGGCGGCTATGAACCATCTGTTACATGCCCACTTGGGCGGGACTTTAAGACTCTTGAGCTACGCTCGCTGCGGTGTTGCAGCTCGTACATTATTTTATTTGATGACTATACAGGAATTACGTGTTCTAATAAGAATGTTTGAACTAGTAATGTAACGTCAATTCATTTTCCCATACAATAGATTTGCCAATGTAAATACGTAATTATATACTATGTAAGTCGACTACTATGAACTCATGGAATTGACTAGTCCAAAATGTCTGCCATGTAATAGTTAGTTGTCCTACCTCACTGTTTATGCACTAACATGTAAATAGCACTGGTCACTTTCACAGCTTTACCGTGAACAAGCCGTAACTGGCGAAACGCGTCGGTAGGCAGTTGCCACGTTTGCCTGAATAAAACATCTTTACAAACATCCAGAGGTATCCTGCGTTATTTCCTTTAGGAGAGGGAAATTTTGTTGACTCGTATATAGGGTGACCGGCACCCACGCAGGATCGCAGCCGAGTGAGCGCCAGGAACAACCGGACTTCTGTGGTTAAATATATATATATAGGCGCAGGCGGAGCGAGGTATTTTACCTCCACCAGGACGTCGTGCCGCAGTATGGCTGTCCCTGCCTTCACAGCTTACCTGACTCGAGAGGTAGTGGCGGTACGAGGGACCCAGGGAGAACCATGGTGATGTTGGGAGCACTCGGAGAACACTGCGTCACCCACCAGCAAAGCCCCAGCAAACCCGTTGTAAATTCATTTACATCCCCCACACCACCAACCCAGATGCATCAGATTACTGCATGCTGGGAGTTCGAGTCCAGGCATTTTCCATGGCAGGCAACAGGTGTGAACAATCAGCAAGGGGGAGGTGCGCTGTGGGACTACTTATTGTGAAGTGCTGGTACTGGACTACTTTGGCGAGGGACTCTGCAATATGAGGCACTGAAGAAGGCGGGGAGCCGAAATGCATTTGCCAGTATTGCCTTTGCTGCCAATAAAAATGTGGTTTTTCCCTGGATTACCCCTCTGGCCTCTGTTCCTTCTACGTGTGGTGGGAAGTTTCGTTATATTTTCTGCATCCGCCAGTGATGCAGTCCAGATGGCCCCGCCGCAGAAAGTGACCCGGACTACAGCTGGTGACCTATCGCTGCTCTGCAGGGATTTTGCAAGCTCGGGATACCGAGAAGCCCGGTGTCCACCTTTCGTTTTTGGGAGGCGCAGGCGGAGCGAGGTATTTTACCTCCACCAGGACGTCGTGCCGCAGTATGGCTGTCCCTGCCTTCACAGCTTACCTGACTCGAGAGGTAGTGGCGGTACGAGGGACCCAGGGAGAACCATGGTGATGTTGGGAGCACTCGGAGAACACTGCGTCACCCACCAGCAAAGCCCCAGCAAACCCGTTGTAAATTCATTTACATCCCCCACACCACCAACCCAGATGCATCAGATTACTGCATGCTGGGAGTTCGAGTCCAGGCATTTTCCATGGCAGGCAACAGGTGTGAACAATCAGCAAGGGGGAGGAGCGCTGTGGGACTACTTATTGTGAAGTGCTGGTACTGGACTACTTTGGCGAGGGACTCTGCAATATGAGGCACTGAAGAAGGCGGGGAGCCGAAATGCATTTGCCAGTATTGCCTTTGCTGCCAATAAAAACGTGTTTTTTCCCTGGATTACCCCTCTGGCCTCGGTTCCTTCTACGTGTGGTGGGAAGTTTCGTTATATTTTCTGCATCCGCCAGTGATGCAGTCCAGATGGCCCCGCCGCAGAAATTGACCCGGACTACAGCTGGTGACCTATCGCTGCTCTGCAGGGATTTTGCAAGCTCGGGATACCGAGAAGCCCGGTGTCCACCTTTCGTTTTTGGGAGGCGCAGGCGGAGCGAGGTATTTTACCTCCACCAGGACGTCGTGCCGCAGTATGGCTGTCCCTGCCTTCACAGCCTACCTGACTCGAGAGGTAGTGGCGGTACGAGGGACCCAGGGAGAACCATGGTGATGTTGGGAGCACTCGGAGAACACTGCGTCACCCACCAGCAAAGCCCCAGCAAACCCGTTGTAAATTCATTTACATCCCCCACACCACCAACCCAGATGCATCAGATTACTGCATGCTGGGAGTTCGAGTCCAGGCATTTTCCATGGCAGGCAACAGGTGTGAACAATCAGCAAGGGGGAGGTGCGCTGTGGGACTACTTATTGTGAAGTGCTGGTACTGGACTACTTTGGCGAGGGACTCTGCAATATGAGGCACTGAAGAAGGCGGGGAGCCGAAATGCATTTGCCAGTATTGCCTTTGCTGCCAATAAAAACGTGGTTTTTCCCTGGATTACCCCTCTGGCCTCTGTTCCTTCTACGTGTGGTGGGAAGTTTCGTTATATTTTCTGCATCCGCCAGTGATGCAGTCCAGATGGCCCCGCCGCAGAAAGTGACCCGGACTACAGCTGGTGACCTATCGCTGCTCTGGAGGGATTTTGCAAGCTCGGGATACCGAGAAGCCCGGTGTCCACCTTTCGTTTTTGGGAGGCGCAGGCGGAGCGAGGTATTTTACCTCCACCAGGACGTCGTGCCGCAGTATGGCTGTCCCTGCCTTCACAGCTTACCTGACTCGAGAGGTAGTGGCGGTACGAGGGACCCAGGGAGAACCATGGTGATGTTGGGAGCACTCGGAGAACACTGCGTCACCCACCAGCAAAGCCCCAGCAAACCCGTTGTAAATTCATTTACATCCCCCACACCACCAACCCAGATGCATCAGATTACTGCATGCTGGGAGTTCGAGTCCAGGCATTTTCCATGGCAGGCAACAGGTGTGAACAATCAGCAAGGGGGAGGTGCGCTGTGGGACTACTTATTGTGAAGTGCTGGTACTGGACTACTTTGGCGAGGGACTCTGCAATATGAGGCACTGAAGAAGGCGGGGAGCCGAAATGCATTTGCCAGTATTGCCTTTGCTGCCAATAAAAATGTGGTTTTTCCCTGGATTACCCCTCTGGCCTCTGTTCCTTCTACGTGTGGTGGGAAGTTTCGTTATATTTTCTGCATCCGCCAGTGATGCAGTCCAGATGGCCCCGCCGCAGAAAGTGACCCGGACTACAGCTGGTGACCTATCGCTGCTCTGCAGGGATTTTGCAAGCTCGGGATACCGAGAAGCCCGGTGTCCACCTTTCGTTTTTGGGAGGCGCAGGCGGAGCGAGGTATTTTACCTCCACCAGGACGTCGTGCCGCAGTATGGCTGTCCCTGCCTTCACAGCTTACCTGACTCGAGAGGTAGTGGCGGTACGAGGGACCCAGGGAGAACCATGGTGATGTTGGGAGCACTCGGAGAACACTGCGTCACCCACCAGCAAAGCCCCAGCAAACCCGTTGTAAATTCATTTACATCCCCCACACCACCAACCCAGATGCATCAGATTACTGCATGCTGGGAGTTCGAGTCCAGGCATTTTCCATGGCAGGCAACAGGTGTGAACAATCAGCAAGGGGGAGGAGCGCTGTGGGACTACTTATTGTGAAGTGCTGGTACTGGACTACTTTGGCGAGGGACTCTGCAATATGAGGCACTGAAGAAGGCGGGGAGCCGAAATGCATTTGCCAGTATTGCCTTTGCTGCCAATAAAAACGTGTTTTTTCCCTGGATTACCCCTCTGGCCTCGGTTCCTTCTACGTGTGGTGGGAAGTTTCGTTATATTTTCTGCATCCGCCAGTGATGCAGTCCAGATGGCCCCGCCGCAGAAATTGACCCGGACTACAGCTGGTGACCTATCGCTGCTCTGCAGGGATTTTGCAAGCTCGGGATACCGAGAAGCCCGGTGTCCACCTTTCGTTTTTGGGAGGCGCAGGCGGAGCGAGGTATTTTACCTCCACCAGGACGTCGTGCCGCAGTATGGCTGTCCCTGCCTTCACAGCCTACCTGACTCGAGAGGTAGTGGCGGTACGAGGGACCCAGGGAGAACCATGGTGATGTTGGGAGCACTCGGAGAACACTGCGTCACCCACCAGCAAAGCCCCAGCAAACCCGTTGTAAATTCATTTACATCCCCCACACCACCAACCCAGATGCATCAGATTACTGCATGCTGGGAGTTCGAGTCCAGGCATTTTCCATGGCAGGCAACAGGTGTGAACAATCAGCAAGGGGGAGGTGCGCTGTGGGACTACTTATTGTGAAGTGCTGGTACTGGACTACTTTGGCGAGGGACTCTGCAATATGAGGCACTGAAGAAGGCGGGGAGCCGAAATGCATTTGCCAGTATTGCCTTTGCTGCCAATAAAAACGTGGTTTTTCCCTGGATTACCCCTCTGGCCTCTGTTCCTTCTACGTGTGGTGGGAAGTTTCGTTATATATATATATATATATATATATATATATATATATATATATATATATATATATATATATATATATATATATATATATTACCTACTGGCGGCCGCCAGTAGGTATATATAGTTAGGATTTTTTTTAATAGGGATTTCTGAAAATTCTATGTTGAATAATTTTGGCGTTGAAGGACGGAATTGGCTGAAATTTTCAGGAAAATGGCACATTTTGTTTCTGCGCGTCCCCTGAAAGTTTGGGGGGGTTTCGTGAAGTGGGGGCCGAGAAAAAAGGGGGGTCCCAAAACGTGTTTTTAACATTGAGTTTTCCATAGGGCGGTTGGACTCACTTTTAGCTCGAACGGCTGAATGGATTTCTATGAAACTTGGCAAAATTGTAGGGACTGGTAGTCCGATGTGCCTTTGCTAGGTCTCAAGATATGTGCTCCAGTGGATTTTGAGTATTTTAGGTTCAAAAAAATATATATATCTGTGACAGCGTCCCAGTTAGCGCCCCGGTTCGCGTACCAGACGCGTAACGGAACTTCGCGAGGAGAAGCGGATTGGTTCCCCAGTGACTGTGAACATTCTAAACAGTTCGGAGCGGCCGCTATCTTGTCTCTCCGTAGGAACGAGAGACAAGAGGTGGAAATAAACGAAGGGGAAAATGAATAAAAGGGGTCAAGGTAGACCCCTCCTGACCCCCTAGGATTGATGTGGGGCTATTAAAGTGCCCCGCGGGGCAAAAAAAAAAAATTTCGCGGTGGAAGCATTTTTAAACATATCAAGTAAGCAAATGATTCTCCAAGATTCATGTGAAAATGACTTAAAATGCCCTAACATACATGAGGGCTTATTTAAAAGGCCCTTGCACCACTTTCGCGTCACTTTTAACATGGGGAAAATAACGTGAAAGTGGCTCAAAGTCCTTGTAAATATGCCCCATGCTGGCTATGAAACTCTAGCAGTACATATCAAGAAACCTAAATGACTTCAAAAAACATTTTTAAACACATCAAGCAAGCAAATTATTCTCCCAGATTCATGGGGAAGTGACTTAAAATGCCCTAACACACATGGGGGCGTATTTACAAGGCCCTTGCACCACTTTTGCGTCACTTTTAACATGGGGAAAATAACGTGAAAGTGGCTCAAAGGCCTTGTAAATATGCCCCATACTGGCTATGAAACTCTAGCAGTACATATTCTGAAACCTAAGTGACTTCAAGAAACGAATTTAAACACATCCAGTAAGCAAAATATTGTAGAAGCATTCCTTTCCATTGCTACTATTTGTGGGTTTTAAATTTGTCTATGCTGCTAAATTACCGTAGGTAGAATTGACAACTAGTGTGTTAATTGTTTGCCTACTGTTATTGGTTTACTGTTTGGTAATAGTGGTTAATAACATTTTTTTTAAAACTTTTCCACAGATTCAACTCAAGATCTTTTGAAAAATTCAAAAATGCCCTCAAGGCAAAGAAAAAGAAAAGAAGCAAAGCGACTTTCACCCCACCTTGGTAAACCTTTGCAGCAGTCCTCTACAATAAAAACTTGTCAAGTCACCAAAAAAACTTCGGGTAAGTCAACAAAATCTTTTTTAAGAAACATTTGCAGATGAAAAAGTATCACTACAGAACATGTTTTAGTCCAGAAGAAGAGAGCCAATTTAAACGGGAGGGAAAGGCCCCTCAAAAATGTTACTGCTAGAGCAGGAGATAACTCTGTGCAAGGTAGTAGAAGGAAAAATCTGTTTAGGGACATTCGTAGACGAATGTTCCGCAACAGGATAATTGGAAAATTGTTAAAAAATATTAAGAAAGGTCAACAGAAAGTGGCTTTTTATAAGAAAAAGAAAAATGTAGAGAAAATTATTGATCAGGCTTTCGAAATTAAGCAAAAGTTATTTATTTTGATAATCAATAGAATTCGGAAACTAAACAAGGCAATTTATGACTTCAAATCAAATAGTAGATTGAAGAGAACAGTTAATCGTAGTAATTTTTGTGAAGTTTTTCAGGAGAATGGATGCATAGTTCAAGTTGTGAGGCATTTTTTAATGAGGAGAGTTATTTCCAGGACAATGATTTGGTGCATGCAGTTGACACCAGTGGTCGAGCATATGAGGTGAAAGACGGTTGTCCGGTTGAAAAAGAAAAACTTGTATCAACAGAGGCAGAAGAGGTGTTATGTAATGAAGTTTTAGGAAGACGTCCTAAGGGACCAGTGTACACCTGGAAGTGTAGTAGTATTTGCAGTGTGCGACAGGATTCCATCAATTTGCTTTGTGATTTTGTACGGACATTTAATAAGAAAAGTTTAAAACAGAAAATGAAGTTGTTGCAAGAATTAGATCCTTGCAGAGTGAGAGAAGTGACAGGTTTGCATGGTCATTCACTGGCTTGTCTTTCCAGGAGAGTATGCCAGAGTGTTTTTCATCATTTCAGGATGCTAGCAGTGCATCATAATAAAGTGAGGAAATTAGTTAGAATGTTGTATTATGCTAAGAGTCCAGCAATTATGCTTAAACAATTAAGCACTGCTCTTTTGCATGGTTTTGAAGTAGATGTGAAGAATATTTGTGAAGAAATTGAGTTTTGTTACTTTGCTAGTAAAGAGAACAATGTTGAAATTGACCCAGTAGAAGAAGGTAATGTGGAAGAGAGTGTACAGATTTCCAGTACAGATAAGTTTCACAAGGAAATTTCCACGTTTACGGTGAAATCAAGTGAGAGGCCTAATTTCACTTGTGTGTGTTGTCGACGGACTTATTATAAGAATCAGACTAAGTTAGTGGATTTATATACAAAAAGTGAAATGGAAAACAATAGTGAATGGAAGGATTTTGCAACATACTTGATGGTAGAAAATTGTTTTGATTTGGGATCAGATCAACGTATGTGTACTTATTGTTTTAACAAATTAAATCAAAACCGGATGCCTGCTAGAGCGGTTCATAATAATCTGGAAATGGTTGAAATTCCTTCTGAACTGAAGGATTTAAATACTTATGAATCTATTTTGATTCAAAGTGTCCATCCTTTTCAGGCTATTGTTCGAATGGAGCCTAAGACAGGGAAATTGCCTCCTTCAGAATTACAGAGAGGATTAAAGGGAAGAGTTGTTTATTTGCCTCTGGATTTGAAGAAAAATATTGATACAATTGGTGTAGACATATTGGAAGAGGAACCTCTGGTTATCCTAGTTAATGGGGTTCCGACAAAGAGTAAGAAAATCTGGCAAGATTTAGTGGATGTTAGGAAAGTCAAAAAGGCAACGTTGTATTTGATGAAAAACAATGAGTACTACAAGAATGTATGTGTTGCAGAAGACAAACTAAGTGAAGAAGAGGACAGCGATTTGTGTGCTGGACAAATAGAGAAAGTAGATGCCTCTAAAAATGAAGAAATATATGAACATTATAGTGTTCATCCTTTGCATTCTAAAGAAGTCATGGGGAATGCTATTGAGTTGTTTCAAATGAAACAAGCCAAAGGGAGTCCCATTAGTGTTTGGGAGGAAAGTTTGGAAGCTCAGTGTTTCCCACAGTTATTTCCAACAGGTCGAGGAGGAAGATATGATGAGCGACCTGATCAAATTCTGCTTCTGAATACCGGACTTTACGATTGTATGCAGAAGATCCTAGGTTTCGTCAATGCATTCCCTATTTGTTTCATCTACTGTATGAAAGTGATCTGTCTGGACTGTCTTATGCAGTGAACCACATCCTGAAAAGTGGTGTACAGCTGCAAAATATCTCGGCAAGGGAGTTTATGGATAAAGTCAATGTGCAAGACAGTATTTTGGATTCTCACCTGATTAATCTCATGGCATGTCAGCGTGGTACTAATGAGTATTGGTACCGTCGTCATGGTGACTTAAAATGTATGCTGAGGAACTTAGGAACTCCCACATGGTTCCTCACTCTCAGCTGTGCCGAGTATGGCTGGGAAGATTACTTGAATTTCTACGAGAGGCAAATGGAAACATTGAAAATATCGAATTCAAGACACCCAGAGAACTGTGCTCTTTGGATCCAGTCAATGTATGCAGGTACTTCAATCATAGATTTGAAGCTATGATGTCTTTCATTACGAACAAGAAAAAACCACCTCTTGGAGAGGTGTTGGATTTCTTCTGGAGAAAGGAGAATCAAGCAAGAGGTACTCCTCATATACATATGCTGCTATGAATCAAAGATGCACCCAAATTTGGAACAGATCCGGATGACTTAGTGATGAGTTTCATAGAACAGTATTCTACATGTGCTGTTCCAAAGACAAAGGAAGACAAATGTTAAAGAGAACAAGTTTTACGCTTTCAAAACCATCGTTGTGGAAAGTACTGTCGTCGTAAATTCAGAAACAAGAACAAGTTCTATACAAAATGTCGTTTTGGGTTTCCACGATCAGTGATATCTAAAGGAAGAGTGAACAATTTGATGTCCTCGCTGCGACATAATGTGACGAGGAAATCACCCAAAAATACATGCAATTTAAAAAGAAACGAAGAGTCCAAGTGCATCAACGACTACAACCCAGTGATTTTGTCCATGTGGAATGCTAACATGGATATACAGTTTGTGGCTGACAACTGTATGGCTGTGGCTCGGTATGTGACGTCTTATATCACAAAAAAAGAAAAGACAGAACTGAAGGATATGTGGGATGACATTTCACATGAAAAGAGCCTCAGTAAGAAGTTGTACAGTTTCACTCTAAAGATGTTGTCGCATCGAGAAATCGGAGCATACGAATGTTCTGATTGGTTATCTTCAGCAAGTCTCTATGCCAAATCTAGGAGTATAATTTGGGTGAGTCTTGGTCTTGCTGCAACACGTAATCGAGTTCTGAAACCTGTACGGGAAATTGAGTATTTGGCGGAGAAGGAGCCAAACAGTACAGATATTTTGAAGACCAACATGTTGGATACATATTATCTAAATAGAAGCAGCCACCTCGAGAATGTTTGTCTATATGAGGTTCTACAAAATTACATATTCAAGAGGAACATCAAAGAAGATATTGATAAAAGAGTGTATGCTGTAATTGGAAGTGAGGGATGTCTGGTCAAGCAAAGAATATGCCAATTGGTAAATCATCGAAAATTGAGTTGCGAATCTCCTGAAAGAAAAGAGTTTTTCTATTTAGCTCTTTTGCAACTTTTCAAGCCTTGGCGTGCAGAAGAGGAACTGCTTGGAGATTTCCTCTGTTATGAAGATTCTTTCAATGCAGCCAAGGAGTCCATAGAATGTCCTGTTTTTCCAAAATATCTAGAAATGTTGAATGCAGAAATCGAGCAGGAAGCAACAATTGCAGCTGAGATTGCTAGAGACAGTTCTCAGGACAGTCAGAGTTCCACTTCATTGAGTCAAAATCCACTAGGAGGACCAGTTATCGAAAATGAAGCTGCCACTGCCATGATTGAAGTGGAAAGAGCCATGGCACATGCTCAGGAGGATGCGGTTAACTTAGAAGATTTGGAAAGACAACTCAACGTTGAGCAGAGGAAAATATATGACGAAGTTACCAACCAAATTGATCAAGGATTAAGTCATGAGAAGAAAGAGTGCTCATGTACGTCGTTGAAGCCTGTCCGACTGTACGTGAGTGGAGAAGCAGGAACTGGAAAAAGTTTCCTCATTAAAGCAATTTCATGTTATTTGTAGAAAAGGACTGAGTCATCACTGTCTTGTGTTGTCACCGCTCCAACTGGACTGGCAGCACATAACATTAAAGGTAGTACTTTGCATTACCTACTGATGCTGCCAGTGGAGCATGATAACAAATTACAATACCACAAGTTATCTGGAGATGCTTGTTGTGAAGTTTCAAGAGTCCTAAAGAAGATGAAACTTCTTATCATTGACGAAGTAAGCATGGTTTCCAATGTCATGCTTGCCTTTGTGCATTTGAGAATGCAAGAAGTTCTTAAAACAGAGTATGATGTGTTATTTGGTGGCAAACACATCATTGTTTTCGGTGATCTTCTACAGCTGACACTAGTGAAAGGACAACCAGTGTTTAAACTACTTACGCATGAAGATACCAGGAAGTGCCTAGGGAGCATTGGCAACGTTAATATATGGTTAAACTTCAATTATGCAGAACTGCGTGAAAATATGCGTCAGGCGAAGGATGAAGATTATAAGAATATTCTATAAGATGTTAGAATCGGAAAAGAGACTGAGCATGGGAAGGAAGCTTTACATGCATGATTATTGTCAAATTTGTATCAAGATGAAGACGTTCTGCCAGAGAATATTTTTCAGAAAATTACTGAGAAGAAATCTGGGATATGTTTGATGCCAACTCTGCAAGAATGTTCCATCTTCAACAACAAAATGTTGAATTTAGAAAACCAAGACATAGTGAAACTGGAAGCTATTGACAGAATTGAGCATATGGGAGCAATAATTATTTTGTCTGAAAATTTGAAATCTAAATTGGATTCATTAGAGAAGACTATATCTAAAACTGCGGGTTTTGAAAAGACTCTGAATGTGTGCTTAAATTGCCGTATCATTTTGAGAAGGAATTTAAATGTTGAAAGAGGTCTGGTAAATGGATCAATGGGTAATGTTGTTGATTTTGAGAAATACAGAAATAGAGATGGAATTGAATTTATAAAAATTAAATTTGATGGCATTGAGGATGTACAGCAAATTGGTCGTTGCTCTGCTAGGTTTTTGCTTGTTAAAGACTTATATGTTTGCCGTAAGCAGTTTCCTGTTTGCTTGGCATATGCGGTGACGATCCATAAATCGCAAGGTTTAAGTGTAGACAGTGCTTTGGTGAATATTGGCAGTTCTGTGTTCAAGGAGGGTATGGCTTATGTGGCATTATCACGAGTCAGAACTTTATCTGGATTGTACTTGATTGAGTGTGATGAGACAAACATTTGTGCAGATCTAGATTGTGTTAAGGAATACAATAGGTTAAGAAGAGAGTATGCGCCACATTTGCCTCAATATCCTTTGTTTGAAAAACGTGTGGTAGGCCGGAAACGAAGAAATATAACCAATAGTAGGGAGGTTGTAGCAAAAACACGAAAAGTTGATGAACCCGAAATTGTAAGCAGAAAGAAAATGGATGCTGTTCAAGATGTTGTTGGTTTTCAATTTGAAAATAGTTCTGGTGTCAACTGCTATGCTAATGTAGTGGTTAATGTTGTCTTTTCTCAAGAAACATTAAAAGAACAGATTGTGGTCAATTCGGATCAAAGATTTTGCTGTTTGTTAAATTCTGTGTTAGAGAAATGTAGCACTGATAGAAGAAAAATAGAAAGTGTGTCTGAAATTCGAAATCTCTTAGACAAATGTTCAGGTCAAACGCAATTCTCTCAAAATATTCAGCAGGATTGTTAGGAGTTTTTAATGTATATGCTTGATGTATTGCAAGATGAAGGTGTAGATGTAGATTATCTGTTTGGCCTTTCTTATCAATGGCAGCATGACTGCCAGAACTGTAGGCTATCAACTACTACTAGTGTAGACTCAGAAAGATTTATATATTTTACTTTGCCTGACAGTAAATCACTATCCTTTAATAAGCTAGTAAAAGCAGCCGATCAAAACATGGAGTGTAGCCAATGTAAGTCTGCAATGCTGTCCACATTATTTATACGAAGTTATGGCCAGTATGTCATTTTAATGTTCCAACAATGTAGGTCTGATGGAACTAAATTGACAACTTTAATTAAACATTTTGTGGCTTCGCAGTTGTCAATATCAGGAAGGACTTTTGTAACTGCAGCAATTATATATCATGACGGTCCTTCAACAACTTCAGGACATTACACAGCTTATTTAAAATCTGGAAACGGCTGGTCATTCTGCAATGATTCTGTTTTAACTTTCAAAAAACGTTTACCATTTGACTTAAAAAATTCTTACCTAGTGTTTTTACAACGAAAATTTTAGGGAAGGAAAGTGGTCTATGAAGATTGGAGCAGTTGATAAATTTTAGTCTACTGTTTTAAATTGCTTTGTGAATTAAAGTAATCATAATAAATAAAAATGTAAAGTAGTCATAGAGGTACATAACTGGCCTATAATGATTCAAAGAGTTGATATGATTTACTCTGTTGTTTTAAATTGCTTTGTTAGTAACTGAGATCAAGAGAATGAAAAAATTGGAAAAGTCATAGAGGTAGTGTAAGTGTGCCTCATAGTAAGTGGTATCAATGTTATAGGAAATGTGAAACATGAGTAAACTAGAAGGGGAGATATTATTAGTACAAGATAGTGAAAGTGATTTTGGACGTTTTCTTTCTGAAAGTCGGGGAAAAAGAAAATGACGGGATTTGCTTTGAGGAATTCGAAGAGTTTAAAATGGCTCTTACACGATTTGGCCTTGAGGAGAAGTGTGGTAGAGAGCGAAAAGTCATTTATTGTTTCTAACATATTACTCAAAAAGAAAGAGCTTTTCTTTCAGAAAGTGGCGGGCACTGATTTTTTAGAGCACAACAGAGTATAAGCTGTTCATAGCATATCATTCGACGTCATGGAAAGTAAGTGTACTTTTGATGAGTTCTGATTTCTGACTTGTTATATTATATGGGTTTTTTAAACATAATCATTTTGATTGTGGTTTTTTTCCCCGCTGTTATATGATGAATACCTTCAACTCACTGTTTTTAGTGAAATTTGATATATTCTGAGAACAGCAAAAATAAACCATTTAACATGAATAATTAATTCTATATTTTGTATTGTGATTTTTAATTTGTACCCATCTTGTCTCATGCTCACTTGTCTTTTACCACCTTATATCAATTCTCTTTACATACTCACATTGCCTTTTGTTTTATTCTCTTTCACCCTTGTTCTCTAACTCCACTTATCTTTCAACCTTTGTTTCCTTATTCCAACTCTGCTTTTTTCTTTTCACTCATGCACCATTTTCTAGCTTTTAGACCATCTGCTTCGCTTCTCTTTTCCATCTTTTCTCCCTTTGTTTTCCAAATTAAATATTTTGGGGTTCTCCTTTTTTGTTGCAATCAGTTAGTATAACTCACCTTCACTCATTTATCTTTCTTTGTTGCTTCACTCAGTCTGTATCTGACACTCTTTCCTTCACTTTCTCTGTCCCCTCTCTCCCTCACTCTCTTTTCCTTATTCACCCTTTCCTTATTTAGTTTACCTTACTCGCATTCTTTTAGTGTCTTACACATCTTCAGTTTATTTTTCTCTTCTATCCTTCTTTTCTGTTACTGAATCTATCCTCCTTTTTATTCTCTTAGTAATTTACTCTATTTCTATTTCTTTTTGACTCTGTCTGTCTTTCACCGTTACTTTATTTTCCTTTCTGAATGTTTATCTCTAACTTTATTTCTTTGTAAAATTGTATGATTTTCAACCTTATGCCTTGTCTTTTCTATTTTTTAAATACATGTTTAATTGTTTTCAAAAAGTGATGGAGTTAACAACAACTATAAAGTAAGTATTTAGTACTTTTTCCCTTACATCTCTATCACATTCAACTTCTATTACTTCCACTGCTTTATTTCCTTAACCCTCAGTTTCCTTCCTTTGCTTTTTCCCTCATTCCTTTTCAATTACTTACTTACTCCACTCCTTCCACTCCTTTTGTCAGTCCCTCTGTTCTCACAGTTCCTCACTCCTTTTCACTCAATCCGTCTCTTTTACTCTCAATGTCTCTGTCTCTTCACTCTTTTACAAGTTGTTCATTATGCTTTCTCCCTGTAGTTCAAGCAAGCTATCTTATTTACATTTTTTTGCTGCTTCAATTATTCTTTTTCTATCACTTCTTCTTTTCTTCTTTCTGTTTTTTATCTCTGTCATTCACTATCATACACCTTGTTTTAATCCTATTTACTTTCACTCACTGTTTTTTTAACACCTTCCCTCAGGGTTGTTGTTTTAGTCCGGTTCTATCCCTACCTCTTACTCCACATCCTTTACTCTCTTTCTTTTTAATTTGAAGATTCATTCATATTCTCCAAGTAACTCTTGTTTATTATTCTTCTACTCTCTTTTTTTTTTCACTTCCTTTTCTATTTTCTTTTTCTCAATTTTACCCTCTTACATCTTTTCTTTGTATAATTATCTATTATACAGTATCTCTGTGTTACTCCCTCTAGCTGTCTTTCTTTTAACATTATTCTCTCTGTTTCCTTCCCTTATATTCCCTCTTTATTTTTTTTTTGGTCCGCTTCCGGTTCGCGCACCGGCGCGCGAACCAGGAAGCGAATCAAAAAAAAAGAGATTGCTAGAGTGCTAAACATTTTAGCGATTTTTTATAAACGGGAGGTAGTTCTGAAAAGAACTTTTTTTAAAATTGTTTTTGTTGTTTTATATTTTTTTATTATTTTTCTGAACATTTTTTTTTGTATTTTTTGAACAATTTTAATTTTTTTTGTTTTTTTTGAGGGGGAACAACGAAAAACAGGCATTACAAAGGGCTCAACAGGAGCAAAAAAAAAAATTACTGTTTGGGGCGTTTTGAGCACTTGTGGTTTTCAAATGCTCTGTTCATTAAATTTACACTCTTCTCCCCGTAACAAAGTAGTGCCCCACAATAAATACACACTAGCTTTATGTGTGCAAAATTGTTCTGAATACTGGGGACCGTCTCGCTCGCCTCTGGTCCCGATAGACTTTCCTGGGATGAGGTGGTGGCCACAGGAGTTGGAGGGTTTTCTTGGAGGTGACGCACCTCAGCCACGCTGTAATTATTTGGATGCCACCTCTGCATGTGGCGGTGCATAGTATAGTTACCGAAACTATACTTTTTATCTGTGCCTCGGGACAGAACTGCTTTACATATGAGGCATGTCACATGTCGGGCATTGTCCTTTTTTTGGCCTTGCGGGAAAGAAAAAAATTGCCAAATAAAATTGTCTTTGTGGTGGGATTGCCGGGGCTGTTCAGGCAAGAATTGTCTCTGCTGTACCTCCTCTTCCTCTTCTTCCTCCTCTTCCTCAGGGTTGGGAAGGAACTGTGTAGGTGGTCCTTCCTTCCTAGGAGGTTGTGGTGGTGGTGGGGGTCCACCAGCTGCAGCTACTACTGAAGCCATCACTGAATAATGAGAAACAGGTCTTCCTCTCACAAAGTTGAAAGTCAGAGTGAGAAAAAAGGTGGGGGCTTTCATCATTTGGGAAAATAAAATGTTCTAAACCAATGAAAAGTGTTATTTTCAGGTCACATGACCTGTTACGCTTACGTTACGCGTCCCGCTACGCACCCGGAGCGCTTCCGGGGTGCTGCTCTTCGCGCCTCGGTTCACGCTCCGGAGCACTTCAACTGTTCACACATCTATGCACAGAGTCACACACCTCCCAGCCACCCACACACACACACTCACTCTCCCATACAAATACTTGGCCAACCAATCAATAACCCATATAGTTACTCATATAGCTACTGATCAACACATGCAGCAGTTTACAGAACAACAGATATAATGATGCACAAATTAAGACAGTTTAGTCACTAACCCATGCACTCAGTGAGACACATTTAATCACTCTCTCATACAGTCAGTCATGCACCTACTAAATCCTTCATCCAGACACTTACACATCCACTCATTCTTCAATATGTAAGACATATTTTAACTTTACAGAAACATACAGTCACTGGATGATGTCATCAGTGATGTCATCAGTGATGTCACTGACCATGTCATGAATGATGTAATATGTGACATCATCAGCAGTGGATTGCGGGTGCGCGATATATAGTTAGTGCAACTAACTATATATGCGAATTTCAATGGTTTTGTGTGAGTAAAATAAGGTTTTCTAAATGCTAATTCCGAACTATATATGGTCTATAACCTATGTTTTTTTCAGTGAATATATATATATATATATATGTTCACTGAGGTTTCAAGCACATTAAAGTTAAAAATTAGCATTTGAAAAACCTTAGAAATGCACTGAAAAAACCATAGGTTTCAGGGGCGTTATAGTTAGTTGGACATTTCACTTGTACAAAACCATTGAAATTCCCCCGTTATAGTAAGCTCAGCCAACTATAACTTGCACGCCCGCAATGCACCTCTGATGACGTCACATATTACATCACTCATGACATGGTCAGTGACATCACTCATGACATCACTGATGACATCTCAAATGACATCACTGATGACATCATCCAGTGAATGTGTGTTTTTCAGAAAATTAAATATGTTTTATATATGTATATCTCAAGGTCGATGGAAGAATAAATGGGTATATAAGTGTCTAAATGGACGATTTTGTTTTGTAAAATTGACTGTAACTGACTGATTAAGTGTATCTTAGTGAATACATGGGTTAGTGAGTAATGTTTAAATATGTAAATATCTGTATCAGTCTCTCACTTTGTGTATTATTGCCTGCATGGGTTGGTGAGTAGCTACATGAGTGTATACATGGGTTATTAGTTTGCTTTTTAAGTATCAGCTTGAGTGTCTGAATGATTCCATGGGCGGTATTACTTAGTGCATAGATGCATGAATTAGTGACTCACTGTTTGTATGTGTTGAAGACAGCATGTGTGCAGGACTGTATGGGTGGATGAGTGTGTGTATGGGTGTGTTAGTGAGTGAATGACTGTGTCAATAGTGTCTTTAGGAGTAACTACATATGTTTTAAACTAGTATATGTGAGTATTGGTGTATGTGAGATTGAGAGATTGGAAGAGTTCCTGTATAAATAAGTATGTGTTTCTATAAGTAATTATTAAAGAGAATAAGTATGTATAAGTTTCTGTAGATGTAAGAGTGGTGGTGTGTGTGCATAACTGTATATGCAAGTAAATGGATGTTTGATACTTTGTTTGCATGTGTGACTGTGTCTGAGTAACTCTATGGAAGAGTCTCGGTGTGTAACAGGATGTATAGGTGCATGAGTACATATGATGAGTGAGTACATGTATGAGTGACTGTATAGGACTGTTAGTGAATGAGTGGATGTGTGTGTTGATCTTGGAATTACTGAATAGGTGTGTTGTGACTGGTATTGGTATATCATTTTTTTTTTAAATGTTAGTTTCTATTTTTGAGTGTGTGTATCAAAGGTTATATTAGGGTGAGAGGAGGTCTGCCACTCTATCACATAGATGATGTCATCAGTGATGTCATTTGAGATGTCATCAGTGATGTCTTGAGTGATGTCACTGACCATGTCATGAGTGATGTAGTATGTGATGTCATCAGTAGTGCATTGCGGGCGCGTGAGTTATAGTTGGCTGAACTAGCTATAACAGGGGAATTTCTATGGTTTTGTACGAGTGAAATGTCCAACTAACTATAAGGCCTCTAAAACCTATGTTTTTTTCAGTGAATTTCTAAGGTTTTTTAAATGCTAATTTCTAACTGTAATGCGCCTGAAACCTATGGTTTTTTAGTGAATTTCAAAGGTTTTTTAAATGCTAATTTCTAACTATAATGTGAATGAAACCTATGGGTTTTCAGTGAACTTCAAAGGTTTTTTAAATGCTAGTTTCTAACTATGCCTACAGAGGTAGGACATGTGATGAAAGCAGAAATAACACACCGAATGGAAAAAAAGAAATGCAGAAAGAAGCAACAGATGTCCACAAAGACGAAGATAAGTGCAGGAAGAAGAAGAGATGTACAGAAAGAACCAACAGAGGAGCAGAAAGTCCTCCTGTGCCCACAACTTTTTCAGACGGGTACTGGTGGTAACTGAATCTGACTAACCAGGCCTAGAGCCAGTGCTATGCTAAAAGACAGTTAGAATATAGTGAAAACAGCTACATATACTAGGGAACACTATGCGTTGGGGTACCCCTGTGATTACCATGACCTCCTCTTTAAGCCCCTAGTACATAATAGGGCAGGGGGATTAAAACTACCTAGTTAAAATGTGCCACAGGGCGCGTTTGCACACTGGTGAAGGGAGGGAGAGGCCTGAGGTGACATGTGTGCAAATATGTTAGAGTCTGCGAGGAGGTTTTGAAAGTATTCAGAAATGGTGGCGCTCAACTAGTCATGGTACATTAAGGAGAAAAAAAGGTAGGTAGATTTAGAGTGTATCAGGTTTGGTGCATCTTGGTCAGAGGAAAACCACAACCTCTGTAGGGGAGAGAAAAGGCAGAGTGCCCCCTTCTCCAAAACGTGTGAGCAGAATCCAGAGCACACAAAGACAAGTAAATTGCTGTGAAGTGTCTCACAAATATTCACACTAAGGGAATCAGATCACCATACATGTTGTGTCAAGGTGTTTGTTTAATCACAAATGGTGCTCCCTATTAGGGAAAATCACCACAGAACACAAAGGTCCAGCCAACACGTGTTTCGTCAAAGGTAAATGACCGTGACTCTTCAGGGCTGATCTCGTGTATATCCGGCAACCGCCATTCCTGCTCCTAACGAAGCATTGGCCAACAGCCACTGCCTCAACGTGGACGGCATTACCCGCACGTCCTTTTCCTCACTTTACCCTTGCCCGGAAAATGGTCGCTTTTGTCAGTTTTTCCACCATTAACCCGATTAGGACCGGGTTGGAAATATCACCGGTCCCCCGATAATTTGCAATGATTTTTAGTTTTTGATTTTCTCAGCAACTACTGAAGGGATTTATACCATTTAAGAAAAAGAGTGCTTTCTGAACCAAGCACTATCTTTCTACCAAATTTGGTGTAATTCCGTTCAGCAGTTCCAGCTGTAGCCGTGTCTAAAGTTTCCTAGGGGAAATGCATTTTTTCACCTCTTTTTCTTTAATTTCTCAGGCACTACTGAACGGATTTACACCATTTAAAAAAAAGGTCTCTTTCTGAACCAAGCAGAGACGTTTTAAGGCATGCGCAAAGTGGGCTCTGGCCCAGGGCCCCAGCCTTTCAGGGGGGCCCCTGAAATGGCCAGCTCTGTTCTGCAGAGAGTTTTGCCCTCATGACCATGAATAATTTTTAAACAAAATGTTGTAAATAGCGTTTTTCTATCATTCAATTTTTAAAGTGTGAGAGTCTATTACAGACATTTTGCAGACAAAATGTGTTTACGTTTCATGCAACATCCATATAAAAAGTTTTTTTGAAATCAATCATATGAGAAATGGGAGGGTGTGACAGAGGTTATTTGCAGTAATATTAGTGAGCTGCAGGTGTGTTACAATACTGAAAACACACATCACTATCCCTGAATATCAGATGTTCACACATTTCGAATTTGACCAAAGAGGGTATGAAAGAGCTGAGACTGGGTCATAAAATCAAAGCTGGTCCGAACAGGGGCCCCCAAATTACTTTCGGCCCAGGGCCCCCAATATTGTTAAAACGTCCCTGGAACGAAGAGCTACCTTTTTGCCAAATTTGGTGTAATTCCGTTCAGCAGTTTCAGCTGGAGCAGTCTCTAAAGTTTCCCATAGAAATTAACATGGAGAAAACACGTTTTGGAACCCCCTTTTTTCTCGACCCCCGCTTGCCGAATCACCCTGAAACTTTCAAGATAGGAGTTGACCGGAGCGCCTCACTAGTTTTTAAAATTTCGAGAAGATTCGCCAACCGGCGCCAAAGTTATTGGAAATAGAATGTTACGAATTTACTATGGATAATAGATCCCAACTATAACTACCTACTGGGTAATATGTGTATGTATGTATGTATGTATGTATATATATATATATGTATGTATATATATATATATATATATTACCTACTGGCGGTCGCCAGTAGGTATATATAGTTAGGATTTTTTCTCGATGGGACTTTTGAAAATTCTATGTCTAATAACTTTGGCGTTTGTCTGAAACATCCAGAAACACTTTAGACTATCAATTCGATGAGTTCCGGTGGAGCCCCAACGTGACCCGGTAGGGAAGATCTTGCCCTCCCCTTTTTTGAGTGATGGTTCTTGTTGCCTGTCCCCTCTGTTGTCATCTAACAGAACCTTTTTGGATTGCCGAGTGAGAAAAAGAAAGGTGGGGCTTTCATCGTTTGGGAAAAAAAATGTTTTAATCCAATGAAAAGTGTTATTTTTAGGTCATATGATCAAGCCTTCCATCATTAGGAAACCAAAAGTAAAATGAACCAATGAAAAGTTTTAAAAACAAGTCACATGACCTGTTATGCGGCTTTGGGCTATAAAAAGCCCAAAAAATCCGTTGGCCCGTGAGGCAGCGTCAGTAGCGGACCGATGTGCGAATAGGCCGAAGGCAGCACAATGCGCCGAGATCCGGATGGCACCGAGGTGGTGTCCAGCAAGTTGCCGCACTGGTGTGGCCATCCTACAATGCTGCGCCGAAAGTCGCCGTGGGGTGCCCTGTTGGCCTGTGAGGTGGCGTCAGTAAGTGGGGGCTGTTTGAGGATCTGACTGCATTGGAAAGCAATGTGATGCGGTGCCTCACCCCCAAGATGGAGGCTCCTCGGCTGCAGTGGGGCGCTCCTTGGTGTTTCACTCGCTATCCAGCTGAGTTGCGTCCGCACTTGCGGCTACAGTAGGCCGAAGGCAGCACAACGCGCCGAGATCTGGATGGCACCGAGGTGGTGTCCAGCAAGTTGCCGTACTGGTGTGGCCATCCTACAATGCTGCGGGGGGGGAGGCGGCGCAAATGAGCCTCTCCCGCCTCTCCAGGTGGAGGCACTTCATCTGCAGTGGGGCGCCGTCTAGCTGAGTTTCGCCCGCTCTTGCTGCTACAGCGATAGGAGGCTGCCACAGGACTCTCAAAATGGCGGCCTGTTCTTTGGATTTGGGCCTGGTCCACTAAAATGGCCCTGGGACACCTTGGAACTCGGACGCTCGAATTTTTTTCCTTTCCTCCACATGCAAAAAAGGTAAATGCCCGGTATGTTACCTGCCTCATCTGCCACGATGTACTCTCCAGAGGAACCGAAAAAAAATATAGTTATGGTAATTATACCATGCATCGTCATATGGAGAGTTGGCACCCGATTAATTATAGTGCTGCCCAAATTCGAGATTTGGTGGATAACCCCCGACCTGCCAGTACATCCACCAATGAAGTGGCAGTGACAGCATCAGAGGCAAGGGAAACGGTTCTAAATCTTCAGAAGAACTTTGGACAAATGAAAATGACATGTTTAACTTGTGGCAAATTAATTTCATGTGGAGAGAGGAGTGTTAGTCTAATCAATAGAGCTTATGAACATCATCATAGTCGATGGTTGGTGGAGACATTTTGACTATATCCTGGAACTGCTCGGCCTTGCCCAAAATGGCGCCGGTATAAATGGGACTCGTAACTCCTTGTTGTGTACTGGTTGCCCAACCTTGATATCACGAGATACGTATGCAGTTTTGAAGCACATGGTGGGCGGGGACGAGAATTGATTGAACATTTCGACATCCCTATTGATATTAAGTTCTGATGTGTTATTGATTACTGTACTATTGAAAGTTCGAATTAACGTCACCCATGGTACTTGCCCGCAAATGTATATCTAGATAATTTTATTGTAACTGGCTTGTCGTATTTTAATTATAAAATGTACGTCCATCGATTCCGCAACTGTTAGACACCTTAGTTCTTGCAACCTAATGGCCCGCCCGTTACGTTCTTCTACAGTGTAAAAGTCCCCTCATCATATACGATTCCAGTTTGCTCCGTGGCCGGCCCACGTGGTTATAGGCCCGTATTTGTATACTGACATTTTCACAATAAAGGTTTTTTTAAACAAAACATGGTAGTAGTACTTACATTGGTAAAGTTTTGAATAATAGCCACTGTTTTCGAATCAGTAAAAGGCAAGTGAAATAAAGCAGTCCAATTACATGACGGTTAAAAGGTATAATACGCAGGAACGCAGTAAAGATAAATGGTCAAGGGCTGTTGTGTTTTCTACTCCTGCAACATAAAGTGATCGATAAGAATCTGATATTCATGCCTATCAGCGACTAAGACAGCAGGCCGAGCCTCTTTTGCTCAACGGTTCCCTCATGGGACAAAGAAACGCCCTTTTTCTCGAAAAAGGAATATTTTACTTGCAGGACAGTTGTAAATTTCCCGGGAAAATACATTAGCCTGGAACATTGTTAGTGATAAACTGTAAATGCATCTGGGTCCTTTGCTTTACAAGTCAGAGTGAGAAAAAAAAGGTGGGGATTTCATCATTTGGGAAAAAAAGAATAACAAAAGTAAAATGAACCAATGAAAAGTTTTATTAACAAGTCACATGACCTGTTATGCTTACGTTACGCGCCGCGCTCTGGATCGCTTCCGGGAAGCTGCGCCTCGCGCACCGGAGCACTTCCGGGTGCGCTAACGCGACGCGTCATATGACGCATTACGCGACAACGTAGGTCCAGAATATAGTCAAAATGTCTCCACCAACCAGCGGTTGGAACACAACCCTTTTCAGTAGTCCAAAAAGTTCTGTAAAATGACAACAGAAGGGACAGGCAACAAGAACCATCACTCAAAACAGGGGAGGGCACGTTCTTTTCTACAGGGTCATGTTGGGGCTCCACCGGAACTGATCGAATTGGTAGTCTACAGTGTTTCTGGATGTTTCAGATTGAAGCTGGTGTCAGCATGAGAGCACCCCGTGGCTACGTCGTGGCCATTCCGCGAGCAATCATGGCAGTCGCTCACCACCGGAAGTCTGCGGGAGTCGGGGGCCCCGGTGACTTTTGTAGAATCTTCAAGGCTGAGGGGACGCTTTTGGGAATGGGGTCCATGCCCTAGCAGTCAAGCGTCCGAGTTCCAAGGTGTCCCAGGGCCATTTTAGTGGGCCAGGCCTAAATCCGAAGAGCCGGCCGCCATTTTGAGAGTCCTGTGGCAGCCGCCTATCGCTGCACTGCAAGAGTGGGCGCAATTCAAGTGGATGGTGGGCGAGACGCTGTAGCCGCAAGAGCGGGCGCAACTCAGCTGGTTGCGTAAAGCGCTGGGGTGTACCTGAAAAACCTCCACCTGGGGAGGTGGGGGAGGCTCGTTCGCGCCGCCTCTCCCTTCTAGTGCATCCCACGCCATTTCCTGGCGCAGGAATATGTGATGGTCGGACTAGGGCACCGCAGGACGTGCCTTCAGGTCGAACGGATTGTGGGACAAGGTCCAGAATGGAAGAGTCACCAAAAGGCAAAAAGTTCCGCTTGACCCCGGTAGCCGGCCGCCTATGTCGGGGGCGATCTCAGGCCACACCAGGGCAACAAGACTTGGGGAGGGGGTCGGAGCCAAGCGCCCCCTCCGAGTCCGCGCCATCACACCGCCCCTCGGGGGCCTCCGTCAAGCGGTTTAGGGAGGCACCGCATCACATTGTTTTCAAATGCAGTCAGGTCCACAAACGGCCCCCACTTACTTTGAGAATAGTGAAGCTGCAGCAGGTGCAAATAAGCTTCAGACAGTGTTACAAGCGCTGCTCAGAACTCTGAACTATGGCACCCAACATCCAGGACTTATGCCATTTGTGCAAGGCAGTGACATCGAAGCAACTCAGGGACCAAAACCATGAACGTACACTCATGTATGAAAATCTTACTATTGATGCTTGACTGAGGCCAAGGAGATCAGAGTGCATGAGTCTCATGCTCGATCGATTGAGCTAGCCTGATCGGGCAACACAAAGTATAAAATAGTTATGTAAATAGTTATTTAATAAAATGTTTTACCCTGTTACTTTGCTGGTGTGTTGTATATATTTATAATATTTGCATAGGGTTTGTCGTTATTTTGGGTGGGGTGGGTGGCGGAGCCGAGCTGTCTTGCAGCCATCATGGTGTGGAGCTCAGTTCATCTCACTAGTTTCGTATTTCTCATGAGGGGTTGTTCATAATGTTTCTATTTTAGCGAGGTCAAAAAGAGATCCCATTAGTGGCCTACTGATTTTGCTTGATTCCTTTTGTTTTTTTAAACGATTTTTCACTATCTGCAAAGACTAAACAGAGTATTGCGACTCTGTGCTTGTTTGTAAATAGAGAATGAACCAAAGAGAACCAATTCTAAAACAGTAAATGCTTGGATAACACTCAATCAAATGGAGAGAGAAGCAGGCACGACGGATTACAACGGGGGCAAAGGCCTGCGTTAACTACCCTTCACTATCTGCAAAGAGAGAGTACTCTTAAGAGAAAAGAGGGGGGAGGGGGGGCAGTGTTCAAAGCACATCAGCGTGCATAAACACGAAAATGTTTTTACCTATCACGTACTTGGCATTTGACAGCTTTTGATATTTGCTATTAAAAAACCATTGAAATTCACTGAAAAAACCATAGGTTATAGAACATATATAGTTAGGAATTAGCATTTACAAAACCTTGAAAATTCACTGAAAAAACCATAGGTTATACACCATATATAGTTAGGGATTAGCATTTACAAAACCTTATTTTACTCGCACAAAACCATTGAAATTCGCATATATAGTTAGTTGCGCTAACTATATATCGCGCACCCACAATCCACTGCTGATGATGTCACATATTACATCATTCATGACATGGTCCGTTCCAAACGATGAAAAGATCATCGATGAAACGGTACCATCGAACCACCTGATTGGTCCATTCCTCATTGGCACTGCTCCAGGCCACCTGCTCCTCCCACCAGCCCACACTTCAAACCTGTCTCACAGTTTCTGGTACTATTCAAAACAAAGAAACCAGAAAGAGTAAATCTATATACAGTGCAAGATTCAGGAAGCAATTTGCAAAAAGCCCATGTATGATATGAATTCAGTTCATACAAAATGTAATAATAAATAGTATTTTAAGACATACAAAAACATTGCCGCTCAACACAGTACACATACAAAAAATAAACAATGCAAAGTATAATGACAAAGTGGCTAAGGGGAAAATTATAGACTGTAGGAAGTTCAGAACAAGACAAAAAACAGCACAAAGCCAAACAATGCGTCCTCCTATGTTAAGGTCACATATATGCATCGACGACGTTTTGACCATAATATAATTGATTGGTCATCATCAGGACAGAACCACAATTACAGGAGCATCCAAGTTAATTTATTAAGAGCCTCTATTCATAAGGTAGATCCAAACGTAAGTACCGTAAATGTACGGAATCCCCGATATGGAACATTCAAGATTCGGATATTCCAAAATGGAATATGATGATTCCAATGGGCATGATGAGAATGATGGAAACAACAATTGGAAGAATGATCCAACCTACTTCTTAGGTATATAGATGCAAAGCCAAAACAAAATGGCAAAAAGTTGATGTAGAAAAAGCTACTGCCATAGGAAATTCAAGACTTTTCATGCAGCATGCAACGAGTCATGGAGTCATCATCAAATTGGACACTTATTTGCCAATGAATTAATCAGGCAAAAAACAGACGAGGGTTATGTACATTGGACAAATAACTCATTAAGGGCACTGAAAGGTCCAGATAAATCCATCTGATCATTAGCTGTTCCATTTTTAGCACCATTTTTAGTATATCAAAATAGGAAAAAAAGTTGTTCAAATAAGGAGTTCCAATGTACAGCATATGTTTTGGGGGGGAAGCACAAGCTCTTTACTACTGTTTATCAGTGGTAAAGTGCACAACATCCTAAGGCCAGAAGCACCAGGCCGGCACAAATGGAGGATAATATGACAAAAATGTGATACTTTTTTCATAACATATATTCTTCATTGCTCAATGTTCTCTCCTTCCTTCTTTCTCCTCTTTTTTCCGTACTATAGGTACAAAATGTAATTTATTCCATATAATATAGCACTTCTTCTATAAATGCTAATATAATAATCCTTATTTTCACTATATCATTCAATAAATAATATTGAATCAGCTGAAAGATCCTACTTTTTCTATATAATGTTCATTAGTTTCTTCTATGTGTTGTAATTACATATGATGGATTTATTATTTCAATCAAAATAACAGAACTTAAAAAACAACATAGACAGATGATGCAAAGATTCAATAATGACAAAAATAGAAAAAGTTAGGTAATGGTCCAAATCCCATAGAAACAGCACAATATCAGAACTAGGAGGCAGAAAGGTAATTGTGAGACACTAATAAAACAAGAATCAAGCTTCTATAAGGCGGCTGCTATCCGAGCATGCAAATGACCTTTCATAGCCAGGCAAGAATATACTCTGTTGATTGGCTTCTGCATGTGTATACTTTCTCTGATGTGTCTGTAGCTATTTGCATTAGAGCAGCATGACCATGCAGTAGATAATATTCAGATTATGAGGCAGGGGAAGAAGCTGTCACAATGCAATAACCTTGTGCTCGGAATCCAATGGGAGACATGCACTCTTGCCACCCCTATCCCCACCCCTACCAGTGATGTTATTCACATGAATATGAATGCCAGTTGTTGAAACAAGGGAAGGAAATTGGGATAAGAGAGCAAACAGAGACACTAGACTCCACCACTCTCACTTATGAATTTAGTTGCTCAAGCATGCCTGCAGGATTGAGTGGATAACTATGAGACAAGGAGATAGAAGGATCTATGATTAATTGTAATAATAAATGGATATAACTTAGCAATATCAGCAACAAACTCTCTGTACTTTGATGAGGACTTGGTAATTTCTGAAAATTACTCATACACAGAAGGAAAGCCTAATTTATATGCTCACTAACACTTCTCCCTCTGGCTAAAATAACTACCTCAAGCTTAATCAATCTTCATGGAAGATGAATTATAGTTTCTACTTGACTTTGTAGAACTAAAAAGTAACCAATATTGTTAATTTTCTGTTGTTCCCTAGTGTTGTTAATTCATATGCACATACTAGAACTTGAATACCTTATCCTTGACATTCATACATAAAAAGAGCAACACAGTCCAGTCAAAAAATATGTCTGATTCCGTCTCAGTATAATCCTTAGTAAATGCAACACCTCATCTAAGAAGATTTCATACACATCTTCAAAATTGTTCAATGTTTGTTTCCATCAAGAGTGTCTGAATATTCATCTGTATTCTTAGTGCCCTTCAATACAAATGAACAGAAAAGCAAATGGGCCTTAGCAATAAATCCAATATCTGTGTTCTGAATATTTCTCTGTATTCCCATTAGCCTTTAATACAATTCTACAAAAAAGCAAGTGGCAATAAATCCTAGATCTGTGTAGCAAGGTATGGGCTGCAGCAATATTGTATCCCGGTTACCAGCAAAGACACAGTTGGCTACAAGGGAGATATATTCACGTATCCAAGATGTCAGCTGCATCTCAAAATGTACAAGAGTTCAAGCACTACTGGCAATACTAATTCATTGTTAAAACACTGGTTTTTACCGCGATCGGCACATGTGTGTCATTGGAGAAATCCAACGATACTCCACAATGACCACCAGGCTTCATTCCCTGAAAGAAATTCAGCACAAGGGGGTTTGGAGCATCAGTCCCATGCACTCATCCAGTACTAGGCAGAACTATTTCAGAATATAGGATTGCAATTCTGGGGCTGAGTTACCCATTATCACTGTTTGCGCCAGGCGAACCTTTCAAAAGGTGCGCTGGGTGCAAACAGTGATAATGCACCCCATTATGGTGTATGCGCTAACTCGCGCTGCTCCCAGGGTAGGGTATTCAAGTGAAAACACGGAACAGTTGCTCTGTGTTTTCACTGTGCGGGCGGCACCCGCCCGCACCTTCAAAGGGGATTTGAGATCCTCTTGAAGGCGGGTGCAGTCAGTGACTGCACCTGCCTGCAAGGGGACTGCACCCGCCTGCAAGGGGATGTCTGGGGAATTCATGGGACCCCCTTTACCCCCCGCAGAGGGCTGCTCTCAGGGGGCCCACTGACAGCACCACCTTTTAAATGGTGCAATGTTAGTGTGCCTCCTGTGGATTTCTTTGACTCTGAGCCCCGTCTGTAATATGGCACAGGTACAGAGTCAAAGAAATTCTCTCATTTACACAGGGCACGCCCCTATGCAAATGAGGGAACACCCTCTGAAGGTAGCGCAGGCGCATTAAGTGCACCAGCACTATCATAATCATCAAAAAGCTTTATTCGAGGTTTGATCTCATAAAAGCATGAACATGCATTTAAAATACAATATTAAAAGCGTACATTATAAAATACAATTTTTAAGTAAAATTTGTACAAACATAAACAGTTGATCAAGGAAAGGGAGCACAATAACTTTTATACACAATTGCACAAATGCCTAATTGGGTGCCACAACACGTATACTCTAAAGAAGTAGGGCCCTCCGTCTTATAGACCATGGCCACCCCAGATACTTAGCTGTTGCTAAAACTACAGGCAACTGGGTGGAGGTGCAGAGGATTTGTAGGGCCTCCATTCCCCTGGATGTCCCAACATTTTTACAAACAGGGACTAACCAGACTTTTCTCGGGGTGGCATAGGCTTTACAAGAAAATAGGAAGTGGCCTATATTTTCATTTGATGCACCACAAGCTGGACAGCATGAGGTGGAGGAATTCCTCCACCTACCTGTCAGCGATCTCAACGGAAGAGCACCCGATCTTAACTGGAAAAGAAGCTTCCTATCCCCAGGGTTAGTTATTCTATCCCAGTAAGGTTCTAGTACTGGATACAGCTTAAGTACCACAAAACGCCCCGTCATAGAGTCGGATTTGGTTTTGTTCCAGACTCTTTCAGCAACCCTATCCCAATATAGATCTTTAATTGCTTTTTTACTTGGAAATGGTGCCCCGGTAGGGTTGTCCCATAAATTCATAAGACCAAGGTCGCCCAGAGCAGACCTAAGATTTTTTTAGCCAAACTATCTTATGGAAGGTGTCAGCATTTATTATGGCTAGAAACCCCTCCGCATAATGCCAAATCTCCGGGGTAGTCCATAGGCATCTCCAGTAGAGAATCGGGCGCAACCCTGCCAGGTCGCTCACTGTTCCTCTCCCCAGATCAATGCCAAGGGGGACCATTGGGGTGCTCTGGGGGAGTCCAGTAATACCCCTTAGAAACCTCTTCTCAGATGTCTGCAGGGGGAGGAGCTTCCCAAAACCCCACAGCTCTGCCCCATAAAGGGCAGACCCTAGAGCCAGCACTATCAGTATTATAGAATGGGATGCAGAAGTGTCTGTGCCCCCTACTATATTACCAAAGTGCCCCTGGCCACGCAAAGTGAGCGCAAAAGCCCGTTATGCCCCCGGGGCACTTCTGTGTTATGGCCCCTGGAGTGTTGTTGGAGAAGTGAGCTAGAGAACGATGAAGGATTCAACCCAGATGACTGGGATGAGTGTCTGCAAAGTTTCAGCGCTCTGTTCATCATCTCCTTGTGTGTGCTTTGTTCACCCTAAGTTGGCAGGGTATGCCCAGACGTGGGTCCCTTGCTCACTTTGCCACTGGATTAAATCTAGCCTGGCTTATGAGGACTGTTAGCCCAAAACCGCTGCCAGGATGCTTGTTTCCGGTCCAGGGAAGACATGGCTTGGCAGTTTGGGCTGGACTGTTAAATGAGGCACAGGGTCAAGACTAATTTGCATATAGATGTGTCTGAACTGGGGTGGCGATGTGAGTTAACCCCTTCAGCGCTGATGACAAGGCCAGCTCGTCATGGGTGTTACCTGCCCTGCGCTTATGACGAGCTGGCTTTGTCATGAACAATGGGAAATGAGAGGAATCAGCGCCCAGCGGGAAAACTCTTAGCACCCAAGGTGTTAAAGAACGATGATGGGTTCAACCCAGATCTGTGACTGGTGGTGAGTGTCTGAAAAGTTTCAGCGCTCCGTTCATCATCTCCTTTGTTTGCTTTGTTCGACCTAAGTTGGCAGGGTATGCCCAGACGTGAGTCCCTTGCTCACTTTGCCACTGGATTCAAGCTAGTCTGGCTGATGAGGGCTGTTAGCCCGAAACCGGACCCAGGATGCTTCTTGCCGGTCCAGGGAAGACATGGCTTGGCGGTTCGGGCTGGACTGTTCCCATAAGGCACAGGGTCAAGACTGATTTGCATTTAGCTGAGTCTGAACTGGGGTGGCAAAGTGAGCTAAAGAACGATGATGGGTTCAACCCAGATCTGTGACTCGTTCTCCGTCCATCATCTCCTTGTATTTGCCCTGGAGTGTTGCCACATAGAATCACCACAAACTGGTCTATTAAGAGCAGCTGCAATTTGGGTCATTTGAGAAAAAACTCATTTTTCCACCTATTATTTATTGAATTATTTATTGATTTGCTCATTCTTGGTGTTAAGTAGAGAACCTATAAGGAACCGAGGACAGGGCCATGAGCTTAAGGGTGGTTGGCTTACTGTGAGTCGTTTTCGTTGGTATTCCATAATCAACGTGTGGCATGGCCTCTAACTGTTACAAGACGTGCTTCTCTGTGTGTGTGTAACTAATATAATGAATTCCTGACCAATCATGCATTCAGGAATTTCCTGACTCAATAGTGGATATGCTAACATCTCAATATCATATTGAGGTCAGTGTAAAATGTTGGATTCATGGCTGGGACTTACAACAGCATCAGTTTATGAAGGTATTCTAAGACCTTGAATCAGGAGCCATTATGCATAGGCCATGAGGAATTGGAGTCCGTGAAGGGCTGTTTGGGCAAGTTGGGACTCGTCGTGACGTTTTAGTTTAAAACTCATCATGATCATTGCATGTATTTCCTTCCTCTTATTTATTTTCTCTTACGGCCGAATAGCCATTCTGAAAGAATAAAAAAATGCATATAAATATTTTAAATACAATGTATGCAACTCCGCAAAAAGGGAGGAAAGCTTTGTAAGGTGACAAGGAAAAGAAAAGAAAAACTAAGTGAAGAGAAGAACCAAACATGGGCTGGCAAGTGATGACATAAAGGATTCACAGATTCAGGATTATTATCCTGTGATTCCCTTTCTTACTATTGCATCTGAACGTTTCTTTATTTCTTATGTGACTCTGCGTGCCAGAAGTGGAAGGGTACTGAAATATGATTAGAAATTAAACATGAAATGAAATGAAATGAAATTTGATTTGTAGAGCGCATGGCTGCCCGAAAGCGTCCCAGCGCTTGCTTAGGGAACCCGTCCTGGTATTCCCCTGCAAGATAACCCATTACTGGGCATCCCCAAGGTGAAAGCCAGGCATCCCGCTGCGAGGGGCCGTTGTGGAGATTAAGCAAGCTATTGCCCAGAGTTACAGAGTGGGACTCCATGATTGGAATAGGCACCGAGGCGAGAATTGTCAGGTCCGGGAAATTTTTGAGCCCAAGACCCGCCGAGGCAGGGAATTGAACCCTGGTCCGGGCCAGACCTCTGCATCAGGGTCTGCCGCTCCAACCACTTGAGCCGCACTTCTCCACGAGACCTACAGTGTGCTCATAAGCTTTGCACCAACTAAATCTTGGTTGAACGTTATGTGGATAATGTTTTAGATTATATTGGAGTGGTCTACGACTGCCAACACCCAAGCTCACTTTAGCTCAATTCGATGAGGTTTGAAGAAGCATAAAGCGTTTTCTGTGCATGGAAAATTGGAATCGTGTTTTGACCACTTTGCTTTGTTCAGGTTTGAGCGTGCAGTCTGTTTGGAAGATGACACCTGGGTCGTTGAATTTCTATGTAAGCCTTCAGGAGGACTCCAGGGTTGAGGGAACTATGATAATGGACCTCATGTTTCACCTTTATGATTTTCTTCCTGCAGTGTCAGGGAACATACTTAAACCCAAGATCTACACACGAAAAAAATAATTTACCTGATCGTGGACAGGCCCAACATTGTACAATGGAGCTGAAACATGTTTTCCTCCTCCTCTGCTTACAGAGTGGTACCCAGCACTTTCAAATAGAGTTGCTTTCTCTATGGGTGTATAGACACACACAATTGCCAAACATATGCTGTAGTTTTAAGTGGAACGCTTCCAGGTCCGAGGACACTACAATGTGGGGGTGGAGACACTTGTTAAACACATCCATGATTTGGAATGATGACTTAGCTTCTGCCGTTATTCGAGGTGTGGTGTCCGAAATGAAGTTGTCTTTTTGTGGTACAACAGAACTAAGAAGAAATGATTTCCAGTTTGCTAGTAGGATATGTTATGTGGTAGCAAATTTCGACACCTGTTTAGTATACTAACAATATGATAATATTGAGCAAGCAACACAAAGTCCTCCAAACTGAATGTACATTACCAAAGCACGAAAGAAGTTACAAGTGATAAATCTAGAGTGCAAATAGCGTTTAGCATTTATTATACCATACAGAACTGCAGACACAAGCAATCTGAAAGGCTATTATTCTCAGAACAGCCGATTTACTCAATTAAACTAATCCCCATAGGGTATTGTAATCCGAGTGCTAAATGTTTGCCTTGCACCCTCCATAACCCGAAAAATATTCATTATCTTGATGATCCTCCGTGTCTGACAATGGCCTTGCGCTGTGCAAATACACTTTACAGCATGAGATTAAGCAAGGGCAGACAAAGTGGTCTCACACTCCCAGAGCAGGATGTGAAACAACATTGTTTGGACGCAGTTGAATGGCCCTTCTGCGCGAACGACTGCCTTTTCTCAAGCTTTGCCAGGTCTCAGAAAATAACTTTAGTTCACACTCTCCACAGGCAAGCGAGCGCACACACACGCACACAAGCCTCCTTTAATACATAGGGGATGAGTGTAACTTGTGTGCGCATTTAGCCCCGAGTCAGTTGTGTGCTTGCTTCCCTGCCTGCAGTACTTCCTACAGCTTTGGGGTCGTACCTTGATAATAACCTCGAACTTAGCGCAGAGATGGGCACCTGTTTTTTTTACATCTGCGGTGACTAAAATTCAAGGGCCAGATCTACAAGAAAGTGCCGCAGCGTGGCACTGCAAGTTCTTTGGCTGCGCCACGCTGCAGCACTTCCGAAGGACAGGAATGCGACATATTTATAAGAATATGTCGCATCTCTTTGCTTCCCCCTGCGCTGGCGCACAAACTGCAGTCATGCCCTGGCGCAGGCACCCTTGCACCATAGTGCAGGGATGCCTGCATCGCGGGGAGATTGTTTTTGTGCAGGAATGGGCACCTTCCTACACAAAAACATTTACTACAGACATTTTCCTCCTTCAATGCCTGCTGTAGAATGCAGCATGCATTTAAAAAGGAATAAACGAGGAGACATGAAAACATTTCTCCTCGTTGCGCCTCACTATGCCACCTCTAGGTTGGTGTAGCATTCAGACGCATCTCCAGATTTACGATTTCTCGTGAATCTGGAGATGTGTCTTGTTCCATGGGTGTTGCGTGGGATCACCCACAGCAATACCCATGGAAGGTATACAACCTTTACAACGCAACTTTTACAACAACCTACCATTACAACGCAACTTTTACCACGCAAACTATTACAACTCATTGCGCTGGGGGGCGCTCTAGGATACGGAATAGGTTAATTTACTATCCAATAACCTTCCCTACTATCCACGGGGACTGGAGTTGGAATAGTAAATTAAACTATTCACTATCCAGCGCCTAAAAGCATTATGCGTTGTAATGGTATGCGTGGTAAAAACCGCGTTGTAAAGGTAGGCGTTGTAAAAGTATGCGTTGTAACGTCATACATCCCCCATGGAACGCCCCTTCAACGCAAAGTGCTACGTGTGAAGGGGCCGTATTTACAAGGAGAGGAAAAGTCACGCAGGGTGGCCACCAGTACATCACAAATAGTGAGGTACAGGTGGTGCAGGGGGCTTGTAAATCTGCCCCCAAATATATATGGCTAGGAATTTGTCCACAGATAATGCATGAACTTTAGATACTAAGAGTCAGAAGCAGAGAGAGGCAATCTCTGCTCACCTCATAAGCATGAACTTTAGATGAATCAGGTAAACTCAGCCAGTGGACCTGATCATGATAGATCCCTGGATTCTACCCTTGGCCTTATGCTGTTGGAGATAGTAATCTGTGGGAAATCCCTGTCTTGACCTTGCTTTATCTTCCCATACCACTTAAGAGACGATCTGGGGAACTTCACAAAGACTTTTGAACAAGGAGCTTACAAGGAGAGGCTGTTAAGAGCAGGTGGTTCTCAGCAACCCATCATATTGGTCTACGATCACATAATGGCACACTGTGACTATTGGAGGCGGCAACTGAGTTGGGCCCCAGTGCAGGAGACTTACCCAGGTGAGGAGCAGGTGAGAGGAGTGTGTACAGAAAAGAAGTTTATGAGATGAGCGGCCAACTGCATTTCCTGTGCAGGCAACTTATGGCCGGAACTACTAGGCAGCAGTGCTGAGAAGTCCCCATCAGAGGCAAGCACCATGGAAATAACTCTCTGACCTGATTGGTGTCCTTACCCTGAGCAGTGATCTCGGCCCCTCTCTCCACCTGAGTTGCTCTTTCTACATCCGGCTATCTTTGGGAATCCATTCATGAAGAAGGACTACTTCGAGTAATACAAAATGACAAAGGACTATCCTCTTTCCTTCCTGTTCACTTTGTTTAACCCCTTTGCTTCATAGAAAAGGGATTTTGAGGAAAGGCTATTCTAAGTAATCAAATCTGTCGAAGGACTATTGCTCCTTCCTATCATCCTGCTCCACCCTTTTGTTCCATAGGAACAGGGCAGATATCTTGAAAGTCCCTCAGTGAGAGAAAAACGCTGTGAAGGGACAGAAATGTTTACTTAAAACAGGCTCCAGTATTCACTTTTAAACCAAAAAAAAATTAAATAAAAGCCTCAGGCAGATGTGATTAAAAGGGTAAGCATGAGGAAAACCTTCTTGAAGAATTTTGGGCTGTCACCTTTGAAGTTTTCGGAATGAAGGGCAGAAGCCGTGACTCCATGCTCCGAGGATTTAATCAGCAGCCAGCTCAGCTTTAACACATAGTCAAGAAGGATGAATTAAGGAGAGGTGTCATGAATCCAATGTGAAGGGCTGCAGCTGTAAATAATTTGGAGTTTGTGAGGTATAAAAAAATATCACTGTATATAAAAAAATATATATGAATCTTTTCGTGGATGACAAAGTCGTTGAAAAAAAAAGTAGTGGTTTAGAATAGCTCGTTGAAAAGCTTTCATGGTTCAGGAAGTCGTGGTGTAGGCAGTAGTTGTTTAGACATATAACCATCTAAAAGAGTATCTTGATAAAATGTTGGAATGTGGCTTTATTAGACATTCCTCCTCCCCGGTTTCTTCACCTTCATTTTTCATATTGAAACGTGAAGGAGATCTTCGCGCCTGTATCGACTACAGGGCGCTTAACAAAATTACCATAAAAAATAAATACCCGTTACCCCTCATACCGGTATTGTTAGATCAAATCAAAGATGCCACTGTATTCACCAAAATAGACTTGCGAGGAGCGTACCACCTCATTAGGGTACGTGCCGGTGATGAGTGGAAAACGGAGTTCAGGACCAAGTTCAGATTGTTCGAATACTGAGTAATGCCGTTCGGGCTATGCAATGCCCCTGCGGCATTCCAGTTTTTTATTAATGAGATATTTAGGGATTTTTTGGAACGGTTTTTGATAGTCTATATAGACGACATATTGATTTTTTCAAAAAAATCATAAAGAACACAGAGAACATGTTAATCAAGTGCTTCATAGGTTAGGAGAACATCAGCTTTTCTCGAAACTCGAGAAATGCACGTTTCTTGCTGATACAGTAGATTTTTTGGGGTTTGTGATTTCTGCTAACGGAATAAAAATGGATCAAAGAAAAATAGAGGCGATATTATCTTGGCATACCCCTACTGGCGTCAAAGACATCCAGTCCTTACTGGGCTTTGCGAACTTCTATTGGAGGTTTATTACACATTTTTCAGACATTGTAATACCCATAACAAGACTGGTTAAGAAAGGAGTACCTTTTATTTGGTCTCAGGAAGCCCAGAAAGCTTTTGATATGTTAAAGAAGGCGTTTACGACAGCTCCTGTCCTCATTCATCCTGACCCAGGTCTTCCTTATTTTGTAGAAGCGGATGCTTCTCAATACGCCGTAGGAGGAGTTTTGTCCCAAAGAGATTTGAATGGACAAATGCATCCTATTGCTTTCTTTTCTAATAAACTACTGCCAGCTGAACAAAACTACACTGTGGCAGAGCGGGAATTACTGGCGATACGGAAAGCCTTTCAAGAATGGAGGCATTACCTCTGGGGGGGCCAGACATTCCATTACGATATATTCTGATCACAAGAATTTAGAATTCTTTCGTACAGCTAGAGCATTGACCCCCAGACAAATGTGTTGGGTTTCTTTCTGTAACGAGTTCGATTTTGTGATTACTTATAGGCCAGCAGCAAAACAAGTAAAAGCTGATGCGCTATCACGTCTATGTGTCTCGCTCCCTCATAAAATAATGGACCCTAAAGTAGAAGCTTTCATTCCCCCTGGTAGAATACTAGGGTATGTTTCATTTTATCCGTTTTGTAAGGACTTAGAAAAGACATTACATGATATGCATCTATCTCCTTGGCTAGACCAACCTCAATACCACATGAATAAAGGTCTGCTTTATCGTGGGGAACAGTTGTTTGTTCCGGAAGTGTTGAGAGAGCAGGTATTACAATGGGTACATTCCTATGCGTTAGTGGGTCACCTTGGCATTACAAAGACCCATGATGTCTGTAACAGATGATTTTGGTGGGTCACTATGTCAAAAGACATACAAAGTTATATGTCCTCATGTCCAGTATGTGCTACCCAGAAAACCCCTTGTGCTACGCCGGAGGGGTTATTACAGCCCCTTCCAGTTCCCCCTTATCCCTGGCATACAGTGAGTATGGATTTTATCACAGACCTCCCCTCAGAGGAAGTGTATGCGACAATACTTGCCATTGTGGACTCCTTTACCAAAACAGCACAATGTGTGTAAGTGTGGGCTGAAAATCCGTTCCGCTTGTGGAATTTGCGGATTTTTGGCAATTTCGTGGTCCGCAAATCATGCGAATTTGCCCAAAAATCCGCAATTCGCAAGCTGGCGGATTTTTTTGCTTGGTCGCGCTTCAAAAATACAATCTCGCGCGCGCAATTGACTTACCGTGATTCTGAGTTCGCCGAGTTGTTTTTCCTCCAGGTTTGCGTGCGCTGCGCCATTTTGGATCTCGCTGCATGATCGCGCAAGACTTTTCGACCGCGAGTACATCATAGCGGCCCACAATCTTGTACTGCGAGAGTTGCTGAACGCAAATACGTCATAAGGGCCCACGATCACGCACCGCGCGAAAAAACTATTGCGAACACGTAGATGTGCCGTGCAGCTGACATCCGGCTGGAGATTTGAACAGCTCGCTTTCCCGAACTTGCAAAAATTGCAATTCTGCACAAGAAATCTACAGCAGGCAGTATAAACCTTCTGAAAATGATGATTTGGATCAGAATAACTTCTCAGATTGACATTTGGCTGCTCTTTTTTGTGCAAGGAGTCCGTTTTTGGAGGGTGGGAGGAAGGAAGTTCCCCAGAGTCTCCAACTTCCTGTTCCTGTCCAGCAGGCTCCTCCCAGGGCTTTGCTCAAGTCCTGGTCACTTTTCATTTGGATTTGGAGCTGGAAGGATTACTTTTTGTGGTTGCTGCTGGATATTTGTATTTGATCACTTTTGGATTACTTTTGGATTTGAGATTTTACAAGTAAGTTGGTGTTTCACAACTTTAAAAAAATATATATTGTGGGTTGGCACAGTATCTAGTGGGTCCAGGGTTAGTCATGGGTGCATGATACAACTGTTTCTGTGAGTTTTGTTGAACTTAAATATCATTTATGTCATGGAATTGAATAGCTCACTGTTATATGTGGATTTTTTTTTGGGGGTGGGTGTAAAGCCACAATAGCCAGTAGGCCCAGGGGTACTCTGTGATTGCTGGACCAAGTCTTTTTGTGGGGTCTCTTGAATATGTTAAACATCAATTAAGGCATGGATGGCATTGGCTTGTGGTGTTTTTTGTGTGTTTTTCAATTTTTTGGGGTGGTGTTGGGGCCTGGCCATGTGGGTGGGGGCCATTTTGAGGCTTGGTCTAGGCACGGCCTGGCCATGTGGGTGGGTGTCAAGGGGCCATTTTGAAGCTAGGCAGTGTGCTTTGTGCCATAGGCCTGCACCCAGTCTGCCCTGCTTTGTCTCATCCATTATGCCCAGGGGTACTCAATGGTGAGGAAAAAAGCAGATGCAAGGCACTTGAACGTAAGTGGAGACAAAATTACGACCCTGAAGCCAAACTTACCTATAAATCTGCTCTGAAAAAATTCCTCAAACAAAAAAAAACTACTATGAGAGACCATTTTTCTCTTCAAATTGCAAATGCCAAAAACCCGTCAAAAATCCTTTTCACAATTGTCAAAGACTTCATTAACCCCCCCGCTAGGGCCACACAGAACTCTGCTAGTCAGGCCCTATGCGATGGACTCTCTGACTATTTCCTCGAAAAAATAAACAACCTCTGTATCTCCTTTCCTAATAGGCTAACTACCCTGCCTCCCCACACTAGATCCCCAGTTTCCTCGTCCCTTCTATCCTTCAATAAACTTACCATGGACACTGCTATTAGGCTACTTACCCACTGCAAATCTGGTGCTCCCTCCGACCCGGTCCCTGCTAAACTTATGGGCGAGCTGGCTCCTTCACTAGCCAGCTCCTTCCTCTCCATTTGGAATGCCTCCCTCCACCATGGCTCTTTCCCTACCACTTGGAAGGAGGCTCTGGTGATTCCCATCCTGAAAAAGTCAGATGCCGACCATACTATTTTTGCCAACTACCGCCCCATTTCCCTTCTCCCTAAACCCGCTAAAGTCCTGGAAAAAGCCGTGCAGCTGCAACTTACGGAGTATTTGGAGAACAACTCCTTGCTGCACGACTCACAATCCGGATTTCGAGCGGGATTCAGCACAGAGACAGCTCTGTTGGAGGTGTCGGAAACGGTCCGGGAGTGCGTGGACAGGGGCGAGGAGGCCATGCTTGTCCTCCTCGACCTGTCCGCTGCTTTTGATACGGTCTCCCACCCCATCCTCCTTGACCGACTCAAACAGATAGGCATTGGCGGCACTGCCATCAGCTGGATCGAGTCCTTCCTTACAGGAAGAAGTCAGAGGGTCTTGTTGAGGCCGTTCAAATCTGAGGATAAACCCTTGTCATGTGGTGTGCCACAGGGCTCTGCCCTCAGCCCTCTATTTTTCAACGTCTATCTCGCCCCTCTGGCCGACGTTGTGGAGTCCTGCGGAGTCAGGGTGGTCTCTTATGCTGATGATACTCAGCTGATGTTTTCCTTTAGAGACCACTCGGACTCCACGTTCACCAACTTCCGCCAGTGTCTTGACAGCATCAGTGTCTGGATGACTAACAACCATCTAAGACTAAATGCAGATAAGACGGAGGTGCTGTTTTTTAACCAGAAAAATCCCATCCCTTCCTCACGGTGGTGGCCCACGGCACTTGATCCCGCTCCCTCTCCCGTTCGCTCTGCTCGCAACCTGGGATTTCAGTTCGACGACTCTCTTTCATGCAAAACTCAGGTTAATAAAGTTACATCTGCCTGCTTCCTGAAGCTGCGCATGATCAAAAAGATACTTCCCTATCTCCCCCTGGACTCCCGCCGAACAGTAACCCATGCCCTCATTACGTCTCACCTGGACTATGCCAACAGCCTTTATGCTGGTGCTCCTCAATATCTGATCGACCGGCTTCAGATTGTCCAGAACGCGGCTGCAAGGCTGATTGGAAACATCCCCTACCGTCAGTCAGTCACCGCCTATCGCAAAGAGCTTCACTGGCTTCCCGTTGCCAGCCGCATCCAGTTCAAGATCCTTACCCTTGCTTACCGAGCTGTCAATGACCTCGGACCCAATTACCTGAAAAAACGAGTATCAATATCTCACTCCATCAGATCCCTGAGATCCAACGACCTCCGCCTTCTGATCTCTCCCCGTTTTAGACTCACCAGAATGGGCGGCAGAGGGTTCAGTGTTATCTCTGCCAACCTGTGGAACGCTCTACCAATCGATCTCAGATTCTGCCCTTCTGAATCCATCTTTCGGGCTAGACTCAAAACTTGGCTATTCTCTGGACTTTGATGCTCACATTGCTGACTTCCTCCCTTCTTTTTTCCCCTGAGGCTCAGGTTCTAGCGCCGGGACACCCCCTTGGGGGTAGCTGCGCGCTCTACAAACTACATAAATAAATAAATAAATAAATAAAATAAATAAATGAAACAACTCTCTCTGTGTGGTCTCTCTTCTATCAATGTAAACATCCATTTTTGATTAGAAATAATTGCAATTTTGTATTTTTGGTCTTTCCGTTTTTGGGTGTGTTGTAATAATAGTAAATGCCTAGTTGCAAATATTAATTGAAGCACAACATATGCAACATTTATTTAACTGATGTTCCTCTGGCTTCCTTTGCTTTTAGGTGCACAAAGAGAACCACGAATCAACCATCCTCATTGTTCATCATCAATGCCAGGAAGAAGTCCTGCTTCGGTATGTGCAGCACAACGTCACGTGATGTCACGTGTGGCCACAGACAACTCTGCAACTCTGGCAACTGCAGCCTGCTGTTCTTCTGACAACTTAAGAAGATGGGCCCAAAGAAAGGTGGCCATAGCTCCTCTACCAAGAAAGTTGCCAGTGCCACTGCCAGTAAGAAGGAGCAGAAGAAGCAAGTGGTGCCACTTACCAAGGAGACTGGTGTGCCCACAGACACTTTTTTTGGGAAACAAAAAACTACGTCTGCAGCAGCGGTGTCCACTGGGGACCAAGCTGGGAGCAGCACCTCAGCTTCATTGGTCTCAGTGCCACCACGCCAAGTTAGGCCCAAGGCCATGAGTGCCGCAGACGCAACCACTTTAATTGCTCAATCACCATCGATCAGTGATGTTGGCGTTGACTCATCGCAAGAAAATAGCATCCAATCAACGCAGGGTGTAACTCATCTGACGAGTGTTCAACCACAGCCGCAACAACAACCACAGGTGCAACAAGGAGAGGCGCTAGGAGTGGCACAAGGAGAGGCGCAAGTAGAGGTGCAAGTAGAGGTGCAAGTAGTCGCGCAAGTAGAGGTGCAAGTAGAGGTGCATGGAGAGGCGCATGGAGAGGCGCATGGAGAGACGCATGGAGAGGCGCATGGAGAGGCACAACTGCCCACAATGCTTGTTCCTCCAGAGGTAGGGGCACATCAGGAAATCAAGGTTCAAGCGGAGGTATCATCCGAGCAAGCCACTCCTCCGGATGATCCATTGTCTTCCAGATCCCCAGCAAGAAAAATGTCAAGGAGGGCTAGTACAAGTTCTTCTTCAAGCCCCCTTCCTTCTGATGATCTTGATCTTGATTGGAACCCACCAATGCAGTCTGAGAGGGAGGCATGCCATGAGCCGACAAAGGTAGCTAAGCCTAAAAGGAAGGTTCCTGCAAGACTTTCACTTATGGGTGATGACGACGAACAAGAAGTAGAAGTGGTGGATTCTGCTGCTGATGAATAGTCTGACGATGACGACCCAGTCATCACAGTCGTCACTCCAGCCCCAGCAGGCATGCAGCAGACAGACATTTTTACCCTATCCCGATTTGCTGATGAGCGGGATGTGGGTGGCGTGGCACTGGTACCACCACCAACACAGGCAACTACTACACCAACACGACCTACAGCTGCCATATTTTCTCTTCAGAAGGGCCGACAGGGACCTCCATCCAGCTCGACCTCCGTTACCTCAAGTAGTGGTGCTGTAACTGTAAGTGCACAACAGAGTCAAATTCGGCCACGCTCATCCTCCCCTTTATCTGGCATTGAAAGTAGCACCTCCACCCCCACCACCAGACATCTCAACACCCCAGATTGGGACTTCTTTAGTGTTAGCAAAAAAGCAGAAAACCTAGTTATTTGTTCGATTTGTAAAATTGTAGTTAGTCGGGGTAAGCTTGGTACCAACTATGGTACCGGAGGCCAAAGAGGTCATCTCCAAAAACACCACACTATCCAGTGGGAGGCGCACCTAAGTAAGATCCGGGAAGCCAAAAGTACAAATCCAAATGTAGACATTGATATTGCATCTGATGACGAAGAGGAGCTGATTGTGCAGGGGGAGGTGAACAACCGAGAGACATTTTTTCTGGTACACACAAAACCCCTGGCATCAGCACTGCAGTGGTAGCGCCCACACCCTCCTCTATCCCAACATCATCAAGGAGGCACAGTAGTCTGGTAGAGACACCAATGCGAAAAAGTACATCAATGAGCCTAACTGGGTTGAAGAGGTCTGCATCCTCATCACATATGAAAACGGTCCAGACCACCATTAAAAGCTTGTTTTGGTCGGAGGCGCCAATGGAACGCAACCACCCAACTGCACATCTTTGTAATGCAATGCTGGCTAAAATGTTAGGGCTGGACCTTCTCCTTTTTTCTTTCGGCGAAGGGGTGGGTTTTCGACAATTTGTGGCAACAGTCTGCCCTAAATGGAAGGTTCCTAGCTGGTCCTATTTTGCCAGAGTTGTGGTTCCAGCACTACATCAAGATGTGCTGGAGGTGATTGGGGCAGCTTTGCAGAAGAGTGCTGTTCACACTATCCACCTGACAACAGACATGTGGACCAGTTGCTAAGCCCTTGATTACATGTACATCACTGCACACTGGGTCTCTTTTGCAGGGGTTAGAGAAAAGATGTCTGCAGGTGTTGACCCTGCCACAATTTTTCAAGCTAGTCGGAAACATGCAACAGTAGCCATGTTTGCCATGGAGAAATCTCATACTGCAGTAAACATTTTGGAGGAGTTTAACAGTAAGGTCTTTGAATGGCTGCATCCAAGAAAGCACATGATTGGTTATGTTTCCACTGATAATGGCAGTAATATAGTTAGGGCCATGAATGATGGTGGCTATTTCAGAGTGCTGTATTTGGTGCACAGTATTAACATTGTTTTTCAAGATTTCTTGAAAAAAGAAAACACAGTCAGCAAGTTACTGACCACATGCTGAAAAATTTGCACACATTTCAGCCATTCTTTTAAGGCCCAGAAGCAGCTTAGGAAACTTCAACATGAACATACAGTGCCAGTCAGAGGACTCATCCAGGAGGTGGTAACACGTTGGAACTCAACCTTCTACATGCTTGAGTGTCTGTCTGAGCAGTGTTTGGTAATCAATGAGTATGTCTTTGCACAAGGTTTTTCTATGAAAGACATGAGGCTAGAGTTGGAGGAATGGGACCTAGTTAAAAGCCTGACAGACATGCTTCATCCTTTTGAGGTCTTCACGCGTAAAGTCAGCAGGGAGGACTGTACTTTGGGCAAAGGTATCCCATTGTTGCGCATGCTAGAGCACCAACTGAAGGCAGTGTCTTCAATGTTCAAAGATGATACTGACAAGCAAGACGCATATCCGTTGGCGGAGAGCTTATTAACCCGCCTAGTTGACAATGAAAGGCTTAAAAAAATACATACAGAACAACGTTACATTTGTGCCACTATTCTGGATCCACGGTACAAAAAGGCACTGGCCAGCAAAGCATTCATTCCTTTTACTGAAGCAGATGTTTCAAAGTACAAACATTGGCTAGCTCTGTCAGCCACTTGGTTCGAAAAAGAGCGACAGGAAATTGAAGGAACCAGCAGAAGTACTACTGAATCAGCAGGCCATCCGGCGTCAAGGTTCAGTTCTGTGGCCGAAGGCAGTCACTTTCCACCACAGCCGTTACCTACACCAGCAACCGTATCATCATCCTCACCTGTACCAGGCCCAGCCATAATATTGTCAGAAGCGGATTGGATAACTCATCAAGGGTTTGCTCGTTCCAGTGCTGATGCAAAGGCCACAGATGGTACGCAAAGTGGAGCAGCCCTGGATGACCTTAAGTGGATGGTGCAGGCCTATCTGGATGACCCAACAGAGGTCTACATTGATCACAACCCATTGGTGTATTGGTATGGGAAAAGGTCTCACTGGCCACTGATCACCAGGCTGGCTCTAAATTATTTGTCTTGCCCACTCACAAGCGTGTCTTCTGAATGTGTTTTCAGTGCTGCTGGTGCCATTGTAACTTTAAAAAGGACCCGCCTCTTGCCCAAAAATGTGGAGAGGTTAACAATGATCAAGATGAATCAGCACTTCATACCACCAGATTACAAAATACGTGAATCCACGCAGGAAGAAGAGGACACCGACTTAGGTGACAGAAGTTCTTCTCTGTTAGCTGACCTACTCCCGTCTCAATTCACAGAGTTTGAGGACGAGCTCTACTTCCCTGACACCTAGGCCTGAAACTGACATCCTTTTTTGTTCGTCCTGAATCCTTATTCACTTTTACTCCCGTGTGTCTTTCTTTGTTTTGCAGGTTTTACCACAACAAAACTCTAATCACAACAAATCCATCAGCAGCACTGTATTCGTCTTAATATTGAAGGTGCCGCTGTCTGCAATCCTGAAGTGTACAAGTTCACAACTCAGACATGCTCCTCTATCCTCCTCCTCCAGACTCCCCCTATCCCTTTCCCTCAAGGCAGATGGCTGGATTACGCAGAATGAAGAAACTGTCGCTTCGTAGACGAGTCCCCTCCAAAGAAGTGGGACTCGAATTACTGACTATATGCTGATTGCTGACAGTTACTTCTGAAAGTGACACGAGAGGCTGCCCTGTGGGCCTTCACTTTAAGAACAAGATGCGGACAAAAAGTGGAACAGGTACTGAATAATGAGATGGTATGCAGTGGACAGCACTGGCTGTCTGGCTCTGATGAAAGCAATTGCTGTTTGTTTGTTGTGCATGAAATGAATCATATGTCTTCTGTTAATATTTAATCTTTTACACACTAAATGTAACTCAAGTCTACTCTGTTTTTTTTACCTTGTTTAATTCAAATTGTACTTCTACTGCAGGGGCCACTACGTTGCATTTTTTAATATGCAAAATGTCCTTGGACTCACTGTGTGTGTAGACTGCGACTGCATGAACAACATTGAGTTTGCCAATATACCATGATGATGATGAGTCTTGATGATCAAAGTTACGTAATATCTTTTTTCTTTGCAGTCACTCACTGGGATGGATGGATCATCATCGTCGGTTCATGGAAGAACAATGGCCATTTCGTGAGTGGCAAACAGGTAAACCAGTCAACAACAACTACAGCAGAACTACATGTCTGTCTATTCATGGTATGGAGGGGTCGAGCCAGTGTAGTGTTGTTATGCCAGAGTCCAGGCAGCAGTTCATGTAAAATTGTGGCTATGTGGCTTTCTGCATACAATTAGATATGCTTTGTCTGTCTGTGTCAAAGAGGCATGCTACATCAGGTTGCTTTACTCAGTGGTGCCTGCCTTGACTATCTGCATGGCCCTGGTCTGCTGTGTGCAAATTACTATCCTTGAAAAGGAGACTCAGAGTACGCACTTTAGAAATGATGCTTGTATGTAATACTGTCGCCTCTGAAACTGAAAGTGTTATTTTTGCACTACACACCGTACCTTATATTTTTTTCTCCGTGGTGTTTTAATATCACTTCCTGTTTTTCCATCAACAATTACAGGCCGGCTTTTACCCTGTGCGATGGGAAAAATGATTAACTCAGGCTTACCATTAGCGATCCGCAATTCCGTATCCGCCAGGCAGGCATTGGACAGTGTGTCTGGTCACCAAGATTGATCGGCGGGGCGTCAGATGGAATGGAGGAGTACCGCGAATAAGAGGAATAGCTGGATGCATACAACTTCCCAAATTGAACAGGACAACTACAACATACAGTTACAGTATCCTCTTCACTTCTCCTTATTCTTTAAATAATGTTATTGTTGTGAACTTCTATGAGTGTGACTTGTGCGTTTGTTTGTTCTCTGCTTCAAATTCATCCCTCCAGCTATTTGATAAGTTTCTTTGCTATTTTTAAAACTAATTTAATGTACTAATAAGTGTTTATTCTCTCTGAGGACAGGTAGGCAAGTGAAATTGCATAATTAATGCAGCCCTGTACTATCAAATTGCTTCTTCATAGTTAGTAAGTTGTAGTAAGTACTACTTTTCAGTAACCTAACCATCCATTTAGCAAACAACTTCATGCATGCAGTAGTGCACTTCCTTTATGTCCCTTAAAAGATTTATGGATTTCTTTATATCCAAAGATTTGTTTTTCTTCATTTGTTGTTTGTCCATGCTGTGTTTTTTTCCTCCCTCCACAAAACTTTCCCAAAAACCCCCATTCCCATCCAATTTTCAAACTCTAACCCTCTTCCCCTGGGCTGTGTGGTTTTCATTGAGGTGTGAATTAATGAAAACAATCATTCCACACACTTGCTGGGAAGGATAAGGTGCAAGCAACCTCCTCAAATTAATTTTAAGGCAGGTAGATGAATCCTAGGATATTGTAATTCTGCTTAAAAAAACCCCAATGAGTATTTTCAAATCAATTCAGAATTTCCTGCCGACCATCGATTGGATCCATTGTCAACAGCATCCTCCTACACGTGAAGAAAGGTTACGCTGCTGTGTCACTGTTCTTGTTGTAGCCATAATCATCCATGCAAATATTTTTTCCCCATAACAATGGAATTTCTGTCCTGGATGGATTTCATGGGCAACCTATTGGCCATTTGCCATGCAGCCAGCGCTGTGCCTAGCTCTATTCTGTATGTATTGTATGTATTGGCATTTATATAGCGCACTACTTACCCGTAGGGTCCCAAGGCGCTTCGACCGCTGCGAAACCCTTCCTGGCTTCCCTGAGAGATGGTCCCTTAATGGGTATCTCCAGGGTGAGACCAGGCATCCCCGGCGGTCTGGTGGGGCCGTTAGTGAAGATGAGGCAAGCTAATGCCCAGAGTTGCCGAGTGTGATCGCTGATCAGAGTGGGCACCGAGGCGAGAGAATTATCGAGTCCGCTGACCCTGGTCCAGAAACCTGTCGCGCCGGGAATCGAACCCTGGTCCCGGGCCGTCCTCTGCTCTCGGGTCTGCCGCCTCTAACCAGTGAGCCACACTACTTCACTATTCTCAAACACGAATCACAGGTAAGATAAGCATTTTGGGGAGGTAGAATAATGGGTTAGGACTCGGAGGAGAGGAGAGACTGACAGTATTAGTAGTAAAGTACTAGTAGGGCAATTGAATTTACTAACTCTGTTAGTGGCACTTTTGTACATTTTTGAACATTTTAGATAATTTATGCTGGTAAGTTTGAGAAAACCAAACATACAGTAACTCCCGCCCACCACCCCACAAAACAATATGAACGCGTAAACTATGTTGAAGTATGTAAAATAAATAATGATATTTCCTCTAACAAAAATAAACTATTCGAAAGACACAACCCACCCCCCTCCCTAACCCCAACCAATGTCCATAGGAATGTCAATCAAAAAGTCCCTCTGAATCCCTAACGCCCAATTCCCCCCCCAAAAGTCTTTAAACAATGAAGAAAGGGACAGTCACTTCCGGCGGTGTCCTGTGGACAGGTGGGTCTGCATCTCTTTATGGAGGTCCTGGAGCTGGCGCTTCAGCTTCTCAACCGCGCACTCCAGGTAGTCCACTCTCCGGTGGAGACGGCGCTAACGTGCCATTCAGGCTCTGGGGGGGGGGGGCAGCAGCTGTTTTTTTTTGCTGCTCTGCGGCAGCGGCGGGAGGCTGTCGGACCACGGCGCCATACCACTGGAGGCTGCTGGCTGGTGGACCCAGGGGCACTGGAGAAGGATGCAGCTGTTGCACCCTCCTCCTCCTCCTGTTCCCGAGCTACTAGCCACCGATATTCGGCACAAATGGCCTCCAGCTTCCGGGCCCTGGCCCGGACAGCCATCTCCTTCCAGCTGAGTTTTTGTGGAGCATCTATATGAAGAAAGAAAGAAAAATATTTTAACCAATACTCTTTAACATTAACACAAAATAATTCAACAGAAAGTTGTCTCACAGTAACACTAGCAACTTGCAAGCACAGTATAACATTTTGTCATGTATCTTTCCGCCGTCTTGTAGGCCTGTAACATCAGTGGGAGTTTCAGGAATTCTACTAGAAGCACTATGGACTCACTAAATAGGCAGAGAGTATACCAGTCTTCTTCTTTTTTTCTCTTGTTTTGCGAAAAAAATTACTTGTACCTGAACTTGTGGTAGCCGGCATAATGCCAGCTCAGTCAGCTTGCACCCAAGAAAAACAGAAACAAGCCATGATGACGCAGACTCGCATTACTTTATGCAGTACATGCAGGTGGGGATAGTGAAGCTCTTACTTTTCTATTGGGGTAGCACTGGCCATACTCTGTTACATCAAGGGCTACTGCTCAATGTCATTTATATTTCGCACTGCCCCCCCCCCCGGGCCTTGACTACTACAAAAGGAAAATGAAGATTATTCATTTCTGATCATATATACAGCCGACCACATGATCTTTGCTTATATGATGGATGACTTTGGGTGCTTTGTTTGGATAGATTGAGTGAACAACAGCGATAGGCCACCCATGATTGACACAGCTGAAAGAAAATTATTAACATAGGGAGTGAGTGTGGTACCCATAATTGCCGGAGGAAGGGTCTTGACTTGATATAATGTGAACTATAAAATACATACACAATATATGCTGTGCTTGCAAAGTAAACTACTGTACTGTTAGTCAAGGGAGTGTTTCTGAACAATCACAACTTCTAGTATTTGGATTTCCTCTGCTTTGCTACTCTGGCACGGACATGCTGTTCAAAGTAACACTCTTCATCCACTGAGCGTCTGCTCTACATACACCTCTGCTATCTATGAGGAAGAAGATACCATCCAGGCTTCCACAGTAAATGTCTATCATTCTCCTTAATTTCTCAACTGGACCAACTTTACTTTTTCTCAACAACCAACTAACACACTTTTCATTTTATTTGGTAAACCACCGTCTTGACTTGCATTTGAGTTTCACCCAAATTATATATTGCAATGCACACCACACATGCATTTTCTGATTCACCGACACATGGAGTCATCTTTTCTTTCTCCTCCAACCATCCTTGCTTCAAGCAGCCCTGCATCTGATTCCTTCCTATCAGCCACCTCTGCATGCATATCAAAAACACGTATCATTCTTTACAGTCATAAATGTTACGACTCGCTCGTCCTTCCTTACACCCTTCTTTCCCTTTTAGTTCATCACATCCCTCAAGTTCATCTGATCTGACTTGGCTTCACGATAAAAGTTTCACAGCTGAGTTGAAATCAAATAGAGAGGGCCATTGCTTAATCAATAACTAAAATCGCTAATGCTATTGCTAAGTCAAGGGTGACTGTCTTCTCCGTGATTGGCAAAAATGTATTTCTAAATTAGTAACTGTTCTTAACAGTACAGCGTACTTGTACTAGTGTACTGTCTACTGTACAGGACATCATACACCCCTTTGTGAGCACTACTTTAAAATGTCAATAAGTAAGGAGTATAATAACTTACCACCGCCGCCGCTGCTGAGCCATCCCCCACAGCAGCTCCTCCTGGTGGTACTTGCGGAGCCGCCGTATCAGCCCCTGGAGTGGACGCCTCCGCGCTGCTGGCCCCGGCACTGGTGGTGGTCGGTGCCGCATCCGATGTTGTGACGCCTAGAACAAACGTCATATTTTTAGATGCCATACACCACCCCCTATTTCGTCTCGTAATGGAAGAAAATGTTAATACATAAACAAATTTCAATTATTGGGACTGAAAAAAAAGTGAAGGTTTTGGGGAGGGTGTTAACTTTTTATATGCTTAGCCATAACATGCTACACTTTTTGGCACAACTGATGAATGCTTGCTTTTTAACGTGCACCATTTTTCTAATTACAGACAGAAGATTCCATTGCCCTTCTGCCAACAACAGCTTTTCAATTTTCACCACCTACTCCTCATCACCACTAAGCATGGGCAGAAAATCCGTTCCGCTCGCGGATTTTGCGGATTTTCGGTAAATTCGCAATCCGCGAACTCTCGCGAATTTACCGAAAATCCGCAAATTCGCACGCAGCGGATTTTTTTTCTTGGTGATACAATATTGCGGCATGCGGCGTTCCCTTACCATCATTCAGCGTTTGCCGAGTTGTTTTTCTCGATATTTTGCGAGTGTTGCGCCATTTTGGATCTTGCTGCGGGATCCTGCGGGAGTTTGGCGACGCATCGCGAGAGTTCGCAATTGCGAACATGTAGTTGCGGCGGGCAGCAACAATCTCGCACTCGCGAAATTACAAAAATTTGCAATTCTGCACAAGAAATCCACTAGCAAGCAGCATAGACCTTCTGAAAATGATGATTTTTATCAGAATAACTCCTCAGGTTGACATTTGCCTGCACTTTTTTGGATTTGAGGCCTTTTGACTTTCTTTGGATCACTTTTGGATTAGAAATCAAAATTCACAAGTATGTTTGTTTGGGGCATTACAGTTGCTGTTCTGCAGAAAAACGAGTTTTTGCAAAACTGAAAGCACTCAGCAGGTGCAAAAGTTCACTCAGCATTAGTAACCATTCCCTGTAGTACTTCCTGAGGGGCCCCTCCAGAGTTCAGTTGCCTATGTTTGTTTGGGGCATTACAGTTGCTGTTCTGCAGAAAAACGAGTTTTGCAAAACTGAAAGCACTCAGCAGGTGCAAAAGTTCAAACTCATCATTAGTAACCATTCCCTGTAGTGCTTCATGACTGGGCCCCCTGCAGAGTTCAGTTGCTAGTTGTAACAATTCTATGACCCTGCTCTGACCCTCACAGCAGGCTCATAGAATAGCTACAAGTAGGCCACAAAGGTCCTGGAAAAAAAATTGCACTGCAACAGAAAGCAAATACAGATAAGGAAGCAGGTGCCATCCTGGAATTTTAAAACAGTGATACATTAATAAATCACCCCCAAATTAATACATGTCAGTTGAAGCAGGGCAGGTGTGCTTGCTTTCCCCCCCCCATAATCTACAGTGATGAACCAGAGGGTGGCATTGATGTACCAGAGGGTGGCATGGGTGAAACAGGGTGGCAGTGGTGAAACAGAGGGTGCTGTGAACCTGTGATGATGAACCAGACGTAGAAACAACATAGTCGGGACCGTTGCGAGCCGACAAGTAAGTTCGCAATTGCGAACTGGTACAAAAGCCTCGCGAACTGGCAGAAACCCTTGCTAACACAAAAAAAATCAGCAAATTCGCGAGAATTCGCGGATTTTGCGGATTGCCAGTTCGCAAATACGCAAATTCGCGAATGCCAGATTTGCAAAATTCGCCCATGCTTAATCACCACCAGTACTTGAAGTTCAAACAAGGTGAGGGCTCCCGCACAGTTATTATATTAATTAGATGTGGTAAGTTGAAGTATATTCTAGGGAAGGGTGTTTAAACTTTAACATCATCTATCACCACTGCTCGAATTTGCATACCGCAAATTTACAAATTTCGCCGATACTTACGTCTAACCAACTTTACCAGACGTCGTTCAAACTGGACCTTTGATAGGAAGCTTTTGGCAAATCAAGATTAAATAAAATGTATTAAAGACTGGGCTCAAAACTACTTCGATATGACTCGCTATAGTGCATCCAGGGGGGTTGTCTGGGATTGTTTTAAAGCTGCCATTAGAGAGGAAACAATCAGCTATGTGACAAGAACAAAAAAAAAGCTTGGTAGGGAAAACCATCTATTGATGCAAGATTTGGCCGGGGCTGAAGAAGAACTTGTATCTTCAATACCTCAGGGAGAAGATGGGGGACATACTATGCGCCGCATACTTGTCTTAAAAACAGAACTAAATAGCTGGCTGACCCAGAAAGCAGCAGAGACTTTTTAATCGCATCAAAGTAGTATCTATGAAAATGGAGAGAGGGTGAGTAAGCAGTTGGCTTTACGCGCTCGGCAGAAGATCTCATACAATACGATAACCTCTATTAAGATAGATGACCAGGAATACACAAGCCCAGGGGATATTGCCGAAATATTTCAACAGTACTATCAAAAGCTATATCAAAGTGCTATCCAAGCTGATTCAGATGAAAGGATGACATTTTTAAGGGAATTTACGCTAGATACTGGATGGAGTAAGTTTTTAGATACTACAACCAGAGAGGATCTTGAAAAAGAGATTAGTATTACAGAGCTGCAATTAGCCCTGTCCGGCTTAGCCTCTAGGAAAGCTGATGGCTCCGATAAAATACCCCTAGAACTTTATAAAATACTAGGAGCACAAATAATACCTTATTTATTGGATCTGTTTATTGTTATACAGTTGAGTGGTAATCCTCCAGAGTCCTGGAAGGAGACGAACATTATCCTTTTTGCTAAGAAGGGCAAGCCTGTCAAGAATCCATCATCATACCGACCTATCTCCTTGTTTAACTCCGACTCCAAGCTTTATGCAAAAGTTCTGGCCAATCGGCTCGGGAGGGTTGTTGAACATCTGACCTCCCTCTAGCAACATGGTTTTGTCCCTGGTAAGGGTACAACGGATCATACCCTAGAGTCATCTCAAAGTTTGATATCATGTCCAGGACGGGGGGCCGGATGTCAATGATCCTCCTCGATGCCGAGAAAGTTTTTGATCAGGTGTCGTGGGAGTTTCTTTGGGGCGTGCTAGAATGAAAAAACCTTGGGCCTGGGCTTATTAAATCGATCACAGCCATGTACCAACAACCAATATCTAGACTTCAATTAATGGGTATGGAATCTCGTCCCATTATTGTATCGAGAGGAACGAGACAGAGATGTCCCTGTTCCCCGATATTGTTTGCCTTGTACATCAATCCTCTGATTAATAAATTGCTACAAACCCAGAAAATAAAACCGGTTACGGTAGGGGCATATGAGACAAAATAATTCGCTTATGCTGATGATGTGGCAGTATTAACATTGAAACCCGCTGAGGCTATTCTAGAAATTGAAATAATCACCCAACGATTTGGTCAATATTCCGGATATTCCCTTAACAAAGATAAGACGATCATTCTAACGACGGATAATATTGATTATGATGATCCCAGGAAAACAGAAAAGGCCACCTACCTGCAGTAATGCTTAAGCCCAAAGATTGAAAATATTACCAACTTGAATTATGAACCACTAATTAAGAACATCAGGAAAGATCTTGTGAGAGTTAACAGCTTACATCTATCAATTATTGGCAGAGGTAATTTTTTTTAAATGAATATACTCCCTAGGGTATTGTATCTGTTTCGAGCTATCCCATTAATTTTAGAGGATAAAATCATAAAAACACTTGAGTCAAAAATGTCTAATTTTGTCTGGCAATATAGGAAGATTAGGAGGTCGCTGAAATATTTATCTTTACTATAAAATAGGGGTGGTTTAGCAGTTCCTAATATAATGCTATCTCACTGGGCCGCTCTGCTTCATCAAATGATACCTCTTCTTGATACCCGGGCTGTAAATGAAAACACACAGGGTACAGAAATACCTTCTATATTTGAATTATCAATTGGAAAGAAAGCTCAAGGGCTTTTGCTGAGGCAAATAGAATCAAGTTATTATAAAAAAAAAGTCAGATTCAAGGTCATCACTAGTGCTTGGAAAGCTTGGAAGAAAGTCTCTAGATTCATGGCAATTCTGAAATTCAACAGGTATACCCCTCTATGGAAATCCTCTCTGCTATCCCTAAAGGCTAACGATGACATGGCTAAAAAATGGGAAAGCGCAGGGGTAAGAACGGTATGGGATTTCCTGGGAGGAGAAGCGAATAGGTTTTTGAATTTACTTTTCAAACTTTTCAAATTTCTAATAATGATTATTTTAAATGTATTCAGGATAATACTATTCTTAGTTTCAAGACCCCTATGATTTCACTGGAAAAGATTCCATTCTTAGATATTATACTTAAGAATTCAACCAGATTTGGAACAATATATGGCTTACTCCGTGAGAAACTCCCAGATGATCTGGATCATACAGAATCATCTTGGGCTTGCAAATTGGCTAATCTCAATATTGATATTGACATGAGTTTATTTTTAACATCACCACTACTCCTATCTTCTAACTTGAAAGCCCAGCTTTACAAGACCATCTTTAGCTTATACTTTACCCCTGCTAAGTTGTTTGCATGGGGAAAGAGAATAGACGATTCTTGTCCCAGGTGTGGGTTAGGGTCGGCCACTCTGCCACATATGTTTTATGATTGTGTTAAATTAACATCACTTGAAAGTATGCTGTCAGGATTTTGGGAGGAGGTATTTGGGCACAGGGTGGCGGAATCATCTACACTTTTCATTCTTGGTTATGATAGTACTTTGGGACTAAGCTCGGAGGAGAAATCATGTCTTTTGGTGGGGACAGCTGTATATAGAATATTATTGGCAGCACACTGGAAGCATGCTGACCCCCCCAAGCTTTAAAATGTGGCTAGCTCGGTTTTTGGGGGTATATAATCAAGAAAAAGCCATCTACGCTACCAGAGACAGACACTCTAGACTACGTGGTAATACGATCTGGTCACAAATTGCGGCCTGGACAGGTGATGTAAGAAGGCTGTTAGAAAATCGTACATGCAATAATTTGGACATTAATGATTCTAGCTGATGTTTTGTTTAAGACTGGTATATTTTTCTATTAATCGTGTATGTATTTATATATTTATTCAGAGCCTATTGGGAATATGGGAACTACACTACAGGTTGTCCTGTCCAGCTTGCCTTTAGTCCGCTACTCTCTGCTGCCTATGGTTTTGCGCCTCCTCAGCTCATTTTCTCCTCGCTTTACTGCCTCTTCTTTGCTCACTCCTGCCCTCTATGATGCCTATTTCTGCCTGTTATTTGTGCTCTCCTGCTTGCTCCTGAACTCTATTTTGCCTCTTGCTCATTTCTGACCTTTATTCTGCCTCTTTCTGCTCCCTTCTGACCTTTGTTCCATCTTTTTCTGCTTGATTCTCATCTTTATTTTGCCTCTTGCTGCTCATTGCTGACCTTTATTTTGCTTTTTTTCTGCTCGTTTTGCACCATTATTTTGCCTCTTTCTGCTTGTGGCCGACCTTTATTTTGCCTCTTTACTCGAGGCTGACCTTTATTCTGACTCTTTGCTCATTGTTTCTGACCTCCATTTTGCCTATGAATGGACTCAAACTGTGGAAAGATGGAGATGCTACTGTTTGGGGCCCAGCCTTCACTTTGGTCCCCTCAATGGTGGCCGTCTGAACTAGGTCCACTTGCCTTTCCTCTCAGGTCTTTGTAGAATCTGGGCATTTTCCTAAATGATACAAACTGTCCTATGCTGATCATGTCAATACAATGACCTCAGCTGCCTTCTTTATACTTAAGACGATTAAGAAGATCCTTCCCTTATTCTGGCTCAGCTGCAGAAAATGGTAGTAACTTCACTGGTTTGCATCAGGCTCATGCCCCCCGGTCTCCTCTAACAGCATGTGTGGCAGCTTCACAGACCTCCCCTGCCCCCGGTACACAAGGTGTGCCTCAATCACAGCCACACATCAGGGTGCCGGCCTCACTGGGTCTTTTAGGAGTTAAGAATCAGGATTTGGGGCCATGAAGAGCACTAGATGCCCTTTCCCCACCAACACGGCCCCACACCCACCTCTCTTCCTACGGTCCTTTAGCCCTCTGCACCCTCCCTAGAGCTTCCATCACCCCCTCACTAGCTTCCTCATTCCACAGCCACTTCCTCAACTTGTGCAAAATGTTTAAAAAGAAACTAGTAAAAACAAACAGAAAGCTGCAGATTTCCCACCTGTTACCTTTCTCGGGGGTTGCAGACAGCCTCCCATTTTGCTGCCCTTTTGCACGATCAGTGCTGGGTTGTTCAAATGCCTTATGCAGGTTTGATAAGGAATATGCGGCGGACGTGATGCGCTCGTAACACCGATGCAAGTTAGATGGCTATCGGAAATGGATGGTGCCTCAAAAGCTGCTGTGGGGTGGAGTCTGAGTCCTGTCAAGGCCACCTTCAAGAAGGGTCTGCTCACCAGCACTGATTGACTTCATACAGGTTACAGAGTAGGTGTGGGTAGCAGGAGCAAACTCCACCATGCAGTGGAATTTGAGTTTTTTGCTGAACTCCATGCACCCAGCAGAAGCGCGGAGTTGGCAAAAATCTGCAAACTCCACTGATGGAGCGGAGTTCACCGCGTCACCCCTAATATATATATATATATATATATATATATATATATATATATATATTCAATGAAAAAACCATTGGTTGTAGGCCATATATAGTTAGGGATTTGCATTTAGAAAACCTTATTTTACTCGCATAAAACCATTGAAATTCCATATATAGTTATAAGCGCTAACTATATATCGCGCACCCGCAATCCACTGCTGATGATGTCACATATTACATCATTCATGACATGGTTAGTGACATCACTGATGACATCACTGATGACATCTCAAATGACATCACTGATGACATCACTGATTACAACATCCAGTGACTGTATGTTTCTGTAAAGTTAAAACATGTTTTACATATTGAAGAATGAGTGCATGTATAAGTGTCTGGATGAAGGATTTACTAGCTGCATGACTGACTGATTGAGTGAGTGATTAAATGTGTCTCACTGAGTGCATGGGTTAGTGACTAAACTGTTTTAATTTGTGCATCATTATATCTGTTGTTCTACAAACTGCTGCATATGTTGATCAGTAGCTATATGAGTAACTGTATGGGTTATTGATTGGTTGTCCAAGTATTTGTATGGGAAACTGAGTGTGTGTGTATGGGTGGCTGGGAGGTGTGTGACTCTGTACATAGATGTGTGAGTAGTTGATTCACTATATGTATAGATTCAAAACTGCATGTGGAAACAGCTGTATGGGCGGTTGACTGTGCATGACTGTATTAGTGAGTGAATGGATATCTCAGTGCTACATGTCAAATTAAGTACATATGTAAAACACAGTACATGTGAGAGTTGACATCTATAAATAACTGTGCATAAGAGCTAGTGAATGTGTGAGTGGCTGTATGGATCATTGTGAACATGTATCAGAGATTGTATAAGAGAGTAAAGTAAATATGTGTTAGTATATGTTTGAATAAGTAAGGTGTGTATAACTGTATAGTTGAGAAAATGGAGGTGTGATTAATTTTTGGCATAACTGACTAGGTGTGTGAGTAACTCCATGGATGAGTGACTGTCTGTTTACACTGATTGTATCTAAGGTTATATTAGAGTCTGAAGAGGTTCATGGTATTATCACATGAATGATATCATCAGTGATGTGATCAGTCATGTCAAATGAGATGTTATCAGTGATGTCATCAGTGATGTCATTTGAGATGTCATCAGTGATGTCATCAGTGATGTCACTAACCATGTCATGAATGATGTAATATGTGACATCATCAGCAGTGGATTGCGGGTGCGCGATATATAGTTAGCGCTTATAACTATATATGGAATTTCAATGGTTTTATGCGAGTAAAATAAGGTTTTCTAAATGCAAATCCCTAACTATATATGGCCTACAACCAATGGTTTTTTCATTGAATTTTCAAGGTTTTGTAAATGCAAATTCCTAACTATATATGGAGTATAACCTATGGTTTTTTCTGTGAATTTCAATGGTTTTTTAATAGCAAATATCAAAAGCTGTCAAATGTCAAGTACGTGATAGGTAAAAACGTTTTCGTGTTTATGCACGCTGATGTGCTTTGAACGCTGCCCCCCCCACTCCCCTCTTTTCTCTTAGTAGTACTCTCTCTTTGCAGATAGTGAACGGTAGTTAACTCAGACCTTTACCCCTGTTGTAATCCGTCGTACCTGCTTGTCTCTCCATTTGATTGATTATTATCCAAGCATTTACTGTTTTACAATTGGTTCTCTTTGGATCATTCTCTATTTACAAACAAGCACAAAGTCGCAATACTCTGTTTAGTCTTTGCAGATAGTGAAAAATCGTGTAAAAAAATAAAAGTAATCGAGCAAAATCAGTAGACCACTAATTCGATCTCTTTTTGACCTCGGTAAAATACAAACATTAGGAATAACCCTTCATGAGAAATACGAAAATAGTGAAATGAACTGAGCTCCACACCATGAGGGCTGCAAAACCGCTCGACTCCGCCACCCACACCGCCCAAAATAACGGCAAACCCTATGCAAATATTATAAATATACACAACACACCAGCAAAGAAACAGAGTAAAACATTTTATTAAATAACTATTTACATAACTATTTTATACTTTTTATTGCCCGATCCGGCTAGCTCAATCGATCGAGCATGAAACTCATGCACTGATAACAAGCGTTGAGAGTTTGTAGAATGATGGCTTCAGATTTTCCACATACGGTGTAGTGGCGCGAACTGGCAGGGGGCGTTTGGATTCTACCCCTTCTCCAAATAAGATTTTCATATGTGAATGTTCGTTCATGCTTTTTGTCCCTGACTTGCTTCCATGTCACTGCCTTACATAAATGGCATAAGTCCTGGTTGTAGAGTGCCATACTTCAGAGTTCTAAGCAGCTCTTGTAACACTGTTTAAACCTTATTTGCACCTGCTGCAGCTTCACTATTCAAAGTAAGTGGGGTCCATTTGTGGACCTGACTGCATTGGAAAACAATGTGATACGGTGCCTCCCTAAACCGCTTGACGGAGGCCCCCGAGGGGCGGTGAGATGGCGCGGACTGAGAGGGGGCGCTTGGCTCCTGCCCCCTCCCCAAGTCGTGTTGCCCTGGTGAGGCCTGAGATCGCCCCCGGCATAGGCGGCCGGCTCCCGGGGTCCGGCGGAATTTTTTCCCTTTTGAAGAATCTTTCATTCTGGACCTTGTCCCACAATCCGTTTCACCTGAAGACACGCTGTCGTAGGGCGCCCCTTTACCGCTTTAGTTGCCATTCCGCCCGCTTTTGGTACTCTGTGCCTCTTCCGCCATTCAGCTGTTTACCGCTCGCTCTTGCGACTACAACGTCTCGCTCACCATGTAGTTGAGTTGCTCCCGCTCTTAAGATTTGACCGAACTTTTTGGACTGCTGAAAGCGGTTGTATTCCGACCGCTGGTTGGTGGAGACATTTTGACTATATTCTGCACCTGCATTGTCGCATAATGCGTCATATGACGCGACGCGTTAGCGCACCCGGAAGTGCTCCGGTGCGCAAGGCGCAGCTTCCCGGAAACGATCCAGAGCGCGCCGCGCAGCGCGTAACGTAAGCATAACAGGTCATGTGACTTGTTAATAAAACTTTTCATTGGTTCATTTTACTTTTCTTTTCCTAATTATGTAAGACTAGGTCATGTGACCTAAAAATAACACTTTTCATTGGATTAAAACATTTTTTTTCCCCAAACGATGAAAGCCCCACCTTGTTTCTGGATGTTTCAGACTGAAGCTGGCGTCACCATGAGAGCACCACCATCTCGTAGCTCCGTCGTGGCCATTCCGCAAGCAATCATGGCAGCCGCTCCCCACCGGAAGCCTGCGGGAGTCGAGGGCCCCCAAGACTTTTGTACAATCTTCAAGGCTGAGGGGACGCTTTGGAGAATGGAACCCAAGCCCTGGCAGACAAGCGTCCGAGTTCCAAGGTGTCCCAGGGCCATTTTACTGGACCAGGCCCAAATCCGAAGAGCCGGCCGCCATTTTAAGAGTCCTGTGGCAGCCGCCTATCGCTGCACCGCAAGAGTGGGAGCAACTCAACTACATGGTGAGCGAGACGCTGTAGCCGTAAGAGCGGGCGCTAAACAGCTGAATGGCGGAAAAGGCACAGTGTAGCAAAAGCGGGCGGAATGGCGACTGAAACGATAAAGGGGCGCCCCACTACAGCAGACAAGCCTCCGCCATGTGCTTCAAAACTGCATATGTATCTCGTGATATCAAGGTTGGGCAACCAGTACAGAACAAGCAGTTACGAGTCCCATTTACACCGGCGCCATTTTGGGCGTGGCCGGGCAGGTCCAGGATCTACTGAAACATAAAAAATGAGGCTGACGTCTCTGAAGCAGTTGACGAACAGCAGGACATAGCAAATAAACATGAACTCTCTAAAGCTGTTAACTCACTGCAGGACAAAACAAGTGAACCTGAAACCTCTGGAATAATTGTCGCTCAAAAGAACAACACACAAAACTCTGTAGAGCCTGAAGAAAAAAAAACAGAAGGGCACTGTAGTTTCAGACACACTTAACACTAATGACTAAACAAAGATATCGTCTGTTTATAAAGCAGTTATCATCTTGACAGAATTGACAAAGAAGTGTACAGACACCAATGCATCAGCATTCTCGGAGATAACATCTTAAGGAACAAAGAAAGACCTGTTCACTCTTGACACCCCAGGTGCTGTGTATATTGCACTATAGTGCTGCATCGAGAAAACGGGCAACCCTATTGATGTGGATTTTTCATTATTGATTATTGTAAAGAAATTGCGACTCCCCCCTTTAGCAGATTAGCTAAATGTTTGCGTAATTTAGGCATAAAAGTTATATTATTGTTGATGTTGTTGTTATCGTTATAGTTCTGGTTAATTTCAAAAAATGGTTAAATATATTTACAGTTTTTGTTGCGTTCGTTATATTTAAATGTTAATAAAGTTTTAAAATGTAACTGTCTTGGAGTACTATATTTTTTTAAAAAATCGGGTGAATGGGGCCTTGAATCGGGTTATTGTCATGTGTGGGCTTTGCAAGTGTACTGCTACAAGATCGGACATTTCAAACTCAAATGCACGTTCTTTTTCTTACCTTTCCGAAGCATGGAGCGCAATAGCAGGCAGAGAAAGGGTGATGCACGTGTTGAACACAGCCTGGCCTGCAAATTGCTGGCAGTGCCCCCCCGCACGCTCCTGAAAGAGGGCACACACACACCGCGGCCCCGAGTACTTCACAAATCTTTAAAAGACCATGCGCTTGTTCAATGGGAAGTGGATAACATGGCTAAGAGCATTTGCTGGATAATGCATGAATATCGCTGACTTTTCAACGATATTCATGCATTGCGGCCGTTTTTTATCGCATTTGCGATAAACCTTGCTAATAGCAAGGTTTATGTGCGATAAAATTCGCCGATGTGCGGCGATAATTTTTGTCTCTAAACAAGTTAGAGACAAAAATTACCGCTAGTTGTTGGTAATATGCCCCCGGGTTTTTCCTTGCAGGAATCGGGAAGCAAAAGACTAGCACTGAAATCAGTAGTCTCACGCCTGAATCGGGAGGGTTGGCATGTCTGGATACTCTACAGCTGGGGCCATAAACTACATCCGCAGGGCTAGGTGATAGCCTAGGTCCGGCCTGGACAATCGGACACAGAGGAAGAGGAGTGTCAGAGGGTGCGGTAGTGAATAGGGTGAAAGGGAGGTGTCGAGCGGGCACAGGGTGTGATTCTCAGAGAAGAGCAGCGCAGATGGGGGAAGCATATGGCCCATGCATGAGAGAGAGAGCGGGGGTGACCATTGCGTGGGGGAGATGCATGCGAGGGTGGGGAGCCATGCTGAGAATCGGCGGCGTGCAGAGAGTGGCCCTGGTCAAGGCATCTAAAATGGCTGCCGTGCACGACAAAATTGTGGCATTGGACAAAACGCAAGATGGCGCAGACAATGTTTATCAATAAGGATTCATTTATAACAAAATATTTACTCGCAGTGACAAAATGGTGGTCAACACTTCCTGATTTCCATCGAATCGAACGTTAACAAACGTCACGCAGCAAAAAAAAAAAAAAAAAAAAAAAAAAAACTTACGCACAGAGCAGTTTTTAGCCATGTTATCCAATGGAAGGTGGATAACACGGCTAAGAGCATTTGCTGGATAATGCATGAATATCGCTGACTTTTCAACGATATTCATGCATTGTGGCCGATGTGCGGCGATAATTTTTGTCTCTAAACAATTAAAACGAAGCACAAAATGGCGAATTCCCGTTTCGCTACCAGTTTGCGGCCCAGTTCGCGGCCCGGGAAACGCTTCTACCGTGAAAAATAATTTTTTTTTTATTTTCCCCACGGGACCCTTTAATAACCCCAACAACAATCCTAGGGGGTCAAGAGGGGTATACCTTGCATCCTTTCAATAAATTCCCCCTTCGTTTTTCACCTCTTCTCTCTCGATCCTACCGAGAGATAAGATGGCGGCCGCTCCGGACTGTTTAGAATGTTGACAGACACCGGAGAGCCAATCAGCTTTCTGCGCGCAAAGTTCCGAAACGCGAAAAGTAAGCGGACCGGATCGCTGCCCAGAGCGCTGTTACAGATATATATCTTGATTTAAACGTTAATTTCTCAAAATCCACTGAAGCACATATATTGAGACCTAGCAAAGGCACATCGGACTAACAGTCCCTACAATTTTGCCAAGTTTCGTGCAAATCCATTCAGCCGTTCGAGCTAAAAGTGAGTCCAACCGCCCTATGGAAAACTCAATGTAAAAAACGCGTTTTGGGACCCCCCTTTTTTCTCAGCCCCCCCTTGACGAAACCCCACCAAATTTTCAGGGGCTGCTTAGAAACAAAATGTGCCATTTTCCTGAAAATTTCAGCCAATTCCGTCCACAAACACCAAAGTTATTAGACATAGAATTTTCAAAAATCCCATAGGGAATTAATCCTAACTATATATACCTACTGGCGATAGCCAGTAGGTAATATATGGGGTTATATATATTTTCCGCTCAAGTGCACCGATAAAGAGAGTCACTCAAAGGGCGGGTGCCCTATCGCGGTGGTGCTCCACAAATTATTAATGCTCCAAAGTTCCTCTCTGGTCATGAAAGGATACCAGCACTCACTGGGCTTTTTATTACAGCAGTGATTTTATTTCAGCAGAACAAACGCATTTCGTTCTGAGAGGCGCCATATTGTAAACATCATACATTTGGTCAATGAAACAAACGAGGGATGGCAACCCGCATATTGCGTGCGCCATTTTGTAATGGTATACATTCCTAGTCATTAAAGGCTGTTGTACACAGACATCTTATGTTTAAGTCATAAACTTTGATAAATCCTCATTCAATTATGCAAAATATGACTTGATCAATCGTAGCTGTGTTTCAACAACAATTTCGTTAGATCTTGCCGTGGATCGGCAATTGGCAACCTCCTATATTAGGTTGCTAGCACTCCCTCTGAAGTTCATTTCATATCGCCGTGCATCGGCACCCAATTTATGAGACATGATTAGAAAAAATAAATACAGCTTCGTACTATTGTTACCTGTTCTCAATTCATATACAACCTAGAGCCCTGATAGCAAATGCCTCTGTACAATCTATATACCCAGATGTACTGTCAACTCCTCCCCACTATTTAGCCCATTTAGGGTTTTTTGTCTGGAGGTCGGCACATTTCTGAATCCCCCCACTGCCACTCGGCTACAAGGCGCAAGCAATGGACGAGGTGAGCTGCGGGCTAAAAATGGTGTGAGTCAAGAGCAGACAATAAAATGCAAGGGGGCTCAGAACGGGGGGCCAGATAGACCGAAATAAGATAGTCAACTCGAAAGTGAAACTACCGCTCATTGCAGCACAAGACCTCCCCAAAATGGCGACTGTCACACAGCAGTAGAGATAGAGGCCAGACTCTTAGTGCGCCAGACATCCCCTGCCAGTGCAAAGTGCTTCCGCAACCAGAGGCTAAAGAGATCGCTCCCCAAAACCACCAGATCTACTCCCGCTGAGGGGAGGGAGAAGCCACCAACCTTCCTAAAGGCAACACCGCACCAAAACCTCCAGAGAAAAGCCAGCTGAAGAGAGCGAACACCCAGTACTCACAATAGAGAAGATATTTCTTCCCCCTGGCCACTCAGAACGAGACAGATGCGGATGAGGGAGGAGCAACACGTAAGACCATATAGGTAGCACGAGTGCTGGGGTGACACTATACACGTATAGAGGAGATCCGCCCTGATCTAACACAAGCGCCCAAGCAAAAGAGACCCCAGAAAACAAAAAAGGGCGAAGCAGAGCAGCATTAAAGCTGGCAAACTGGCACCAGAGTTTACTGACCCAAGCATGTACCGCTGCTAAGCACTGTGCATGCTCTCGCTAGGAATAGGTGCTGCGGCCTACTACCTGTCTGTAGGAAGACAGCCAAGGGGTCCCTCGGCCTATCAGCATACACCAGGGCACGCACCAGGGCATCTCCACTGCGCAAGACCATCAGCGCAAATGGGGAGACATCAAAACAAACCGACAGGAAGCTACCAAGCAAAAGTGGACTATAAGGGACCGCAAAGGCAATTGGGAAAGCTGCCACTAGGTATATAGCAGCAAGGACAGTGGAAACAGGAGCAGCAAGTACACCGATAGAACAGAGAAACACCAAAAGAACACCAAGGGAAATAATCATGGCGGATAGAGAGTGGAGGCTACAACAACAGCTAAAAAGAGCAAGGGAGAGCCGACAATATCTGACTCCCCGCTCAAACAGAAGCCGGGCATCAATAGCACCCTAGACATGATCCTAAAAGAACAAGCAGATATCCACGACTTGGCTAAAACTACAAAGCACACCACGGACGTGATCCAGATCGAGATTGCAGCCATCAGAGCTGACCTGAATACAGTGAATAATAGACTTGCAGCAGCAGAACAAAGAATCAGTGATGAAGAAGATATTACCGACAGCTCAAGTCAGGAGATGAAGGTATTAACAAAAATTACCTTGTCACTCCAGACACAGGCAGCAGAGCATGAAGACCGTAATCAGCGGGGGAACATTCATAAAGTTGGGGTCCCAGAGTGCTCAGAAGACACAGCAGGCTCTTGCTCAGCCTTTCTCGAGGACTTGATCCCCAAACATACAAATCTAAAGTCTGACCTGCAGTTTGAGCTAGACAGGGCACACAGAGTTCCCACATTTAAATCTACAACAAGGCAAGCAGCCCGGCCTATCATTTGCAAGTCTCTGAGATCGCAGCACACGGAGGCCATCTTTAACTACACACGTAAAAATTACTAGATTACCTGGAAAGGACATAAGATCATTTTTACACGACTACTCAAATCCTACTGTTGATACCAGAAAGGTATTCCTTGCCTTACGCGATAAACTCAGGAGCAAAAACATGCAGTTCTCATTTGTTGCCCCCGCCAAATTCACGATAATTGCATCAAAATATCAATCATAGAAAATATACATTTCTTTATTCCCACCAACCAATTCACTCAAAAAACTAAAACACAACATTTAAAAATGCATGTTTAATACACATACAAGTGTTAAAACATATAAAAATAAATTGAGCAGTAGAACAATTATACAATTATTAACAACTAAATTAATATACACATTTTATAATTTTATCATTATAATTGTATAATTATAATGTTATAATCAAATAACATATAATGTAAAAATAATCATCATTAAATTAAATTTTATGTAACTTCCCACCCTATACCCCTACCAACCCAGCAGCCCACACCTAAAATATAACTAAAATAAATCAGTATTAAACAATTTACTTACATATTAGTCAATTTAATACAAATAATCAACATTAAATTAAATGTTATGTAACTTCCCACCCTATACCCCTACCAACCCAGCAGCCCACACCTAAAATATAACTAAAATAAATCAGTATTAAACAATTTACTTACATATTAGTCAATTTAATACTTATTTAACAATCAATATATAACTGTAAATTAGTCATTACTTAATTAACTTCCCACCCTATCCCACTACAAACCCAACAACCTGTGACAACACTATAAATTAATAATAATAATTAAATTAAAATTCTAAATCACTTAAAATTGGGAAAGCTGCCACTAGGTATATAGCAGCAAGGACAGTGGAAACAGGAGCAGCAAGTACACCGATAGAACAGAGAAACACCAAAAGAACACCAAGGGAAATAATCATGGCGGATAGAGAGTGGAGGCTACAACAACAGCTAAAAAGAGCAAGGGAGAGCCGACAATATCTGACTCCCCGCTCAAACAGAAGCCGGGCATCAATAGCACCCTAGACATGATCCTAAAAGAACAAGCAGATATCCACGACTTGGCTAAAACTACAAAGCACACCACGGACGTGATCCAGATCGAGATTGCAGCCATCAGAGCTGACCTGAATACAGTGAATAATAGACTTGCTACAGCAGAACAAAGAATCAGTGATGAAGAAGATATTACCGACAGCTCAAGTCAGGAGATGAAGGTATTAACAAAAATTACCTTGTCACTCCAGACACAGTCAGCAGAGCATGAAGACCGTAATCAGCGGGGGAACATTCATAAACTTGGGGTCCCAGAGTGCTCAGAAGACACAGCAGGCTCTTGCTCAGCCTTTCTCGAGGACTTGATCCCCAAACATACAAATCTAAAGTCTGACCTGCAGTTTGAGCTAGACAGGGCACACAGAGTTCCCACATTTAAATCTACAACAAGGCAAGCAGCCCGGCCTATCATTTGCAAGTCTCTGAGATCGCAGCACACGGAGGCCATCTTTAACTACACACGTAAAAATTACCAGATTACCTGGAAAGGACATAAGATCATTTTTACACGACTACTCAAATCCTACTGTTGATACCAGAAAGGTATTCCTTGCCTTACGCGATAAACTCAGGAGCAAAAACATGCAGTTCTCATTTGTTGCCCCCGCCAAAATTCACGATAATTGCATCAAAATATCAATCATAGAAAATATACATTTCTTTATTCCCACCAACCAATTCACTCAAAAAACTAAAACACAACATTTAAAAATGCATGTTTAATACACATACAAGTGTTAAAACATATAAAAATAAATTGAGCAGTAGAACAATTATACAATTATTAACAACTAAATTAATATACACATTTTATAATTTTATCATTATAATTGTATAATTATAATGTTATAATCAAATAACATATAATGTAAAAATAATCATCATTAAATTAAATTTTATGTAACTTCCCACCCTATACCCCTACCAACCCAGCAGCCCACACCTAAAATATAACTAAAATAAATCAGTATTAAACAATTTACTTACATATTAGTCAATTTAATACTTATTTAACAATCAATATATAACTGTAAATTAGTCATTACTTAATTAACTTCCCACCCTATCCCACTACAAACCCAACAACCTGTGACAACACTATAAATTAATAATAATAATTAAATTAAAATTCTAAATCACTTAAAATTGCAAACTATATTTTAAAAAATAACAATTATAAAACAATAGTAACAAATTAATATAGTAACTAAAACACATTACAATAATTTTTTAAAAGATCGTTTTGTATAGCTATATTGCAGAAAATGATCATAAAAATTAACAATATTCGTATAAAAGATATTACTTGTCCAATAAAACGATACTTTTGACAAAGATTTCTTTGCATCACAATATGTTATATAGTTTTGTCTTACAATATATTGCACTTGCTATTTTGTCTAAATGTACAAAAGTTTTTTTTTACATCTAGCCCAAACATACTAATATGAATGCATGATAAACATAGTGGAAACGCTCCTGAACAAAATTTCATTATAAAGCACTTCAGAAATAAATTATGTTGATCCACCATTATCATAAAACTCCCCACTATATGGAAATAAATTGCATACAGAAACATTGAAAGAAGACCGCAAACTATGGTGGATATAGGTAAGGAGGATCCTAAAAGGTAAAGCATGAAAAATGTTTCAGTACAGTACATAAAAAAGGTTGTACTGAAACAGTATGAGAGACTAGAAGAAAGGTAGCTTCATGTTCAATTCTGGGGTCATAGCAGTGTAAAGTGGAACTTGTGGGATTATGTATTTGCCAAATGTCAGCCATGTGATATCATGCATCAATCATGAAGCAGCATCATTGAAATAGCACAGCCAGTATGTTAGCTTTGGAATAAAGCATGCAGGCTGAACACACATTGATGGATTGGCCCTTGAATTCGTGAATAAAGGGTTTGTTGAAGATAGTGGCAAACGAATTAGGTTGACTCTCTCTGCTATAGTGTGAGTTGTGGAATCACTTATGAAATAGCAAACTGGGCAAAGTAGTTAGCAAATCATGCTATGAACCACAGATAAACTGTTCTCTGCTTTTTCTGTGGGCTGGATTAGGCACTAAAAGCTGTACCTGACAAACCAGAAAGGAGGCGTCAAAAGCAATAAAACTCAAAGCAGCAGCTGTGGGACGAAAATCAAATCCGTTCAAAATTGTTTTTAGGAAACGCAGGGAAGCAAAAATGAATATGGCGATGATTGTACCTTGGTGCACTTCTGTGTGTCAATCTCTAGGAGAATTTGATTGAACCTTACCTAGTTTTTGTGACAAATGCCCATAATAAATTCCTCCTGACCAGATTATATTGAATTTGGTATATACCCTCGTGCCTTTTCCTCCAAAGCGCTTACTGTAAAAAAGTTTACAGCATTACCAGCGCGATGACTCTTCCACTCAATATGTTATGCACTTTATTTTATTTTATCATTTTTATAAGGAACCGGAAATGCTGTTTTTATTACCATTATTACTTCTACAAAATGATAGACTGCACAAATCCACTTTTTTATATTTACAGAATTGTATTACACCTATTATTTGTAGTTTTTTTTGGCTAGGTTTCTCCAACAGTTGTATTGTAATTAGAGGCGGTATGTCACAATTGTGAGTCAGAGAACGTTTCCATTAGCATGATGCCATGATGAATTCACATTAATATATTGTGTTTTTATTTTTCAGGTATATTATTTTATGTACATGTATTTTAATGCATCATGTATCTTTTAAGCCAGACCACATAAGGATTTCTTGACTGACCGACAACATTTTATATAAAAGTGCTTGGTCCTCTATATTTATTATTATTTTGTATTATTCTATACCTAAAAGTTCTATACCTAAAAGTAACTTTAAAACAGACAAAAATGTCAAAAAGGGAAATTCGCAGGTAGGTTTCTATAAAAGTATAAAATCTTGCAATCATGGACATGGCTGCTCTTCCATAGCACAACTTTTTGACCCAATAATGATAATGTGTGAATATTTATAGTTATAGATGTTTAACTGTAAGAAATTGGGTTGTTAGTTAAGCCGGATGTGAATCTTGCACAAGAAATTATCTCCTTACTAGGAACGAACTATCCCATTGCAGCGCTTGCCTCCTGCAGGGTAGCAAAGCAGAGCAATTCAAGGCCTACTTAAGGGAGGTTATGCAGGCTAATAATCACCATCGCTGTCGTGCACCAACACTCAATAAGTGTTTGTCCAGTCAATGCCTTTTCTTTCTAAATGGAAAAGTTGAATGTGTTTACTGCACACACACTACTAAATACAATGCACTAAATAACTACTGTATACAACAGGTAGAAGAAAATGACTTTTGAGACTTTCTCGAATCACATTTGGCCCCTAGTGGGTCAAGAACCCCCATTATCACTTGAAATAAGGCAGACATATTGGCTTTGTGAAGGGGTCAGCACATTAATTTGTAAAGCAAGCCTATTGGCTTTGTCAAGGGGTCACCAAAATAAAATATAAGGCAAGTAAATTCTTTATCATAGGGTCAGTGTATTAATAATAACCATAAACACATTTTAAAAGTCAACATTATCTCAATTGAACCAAGAACCATATTTAAATGCAGCTATTACCATCAATAAAAGCATTGCAACGTTTCTCAATAACAGTTGTAATTAAAATACGTTGATTCAAGCATTGCTAATCAAATTGAAATATGTCAGAGTCTTTCTTCATACTGATCAGACCACATAAAATGCAGCCATAATGGTGAATCCGAGTCTCCGTAATCCAGAGTACCAGCACAAAATTGTTTGGGTGTGCTTTAAGGTTTAAAACAAAAATTCCTGGGGTCATGCATGTAAGTGCCCAGGAACATAGGGTTAGGTTTTCTAAGCAAATCGGTGTGCTGTTGGAGCCACTACAGCCCCTCAAACCACTTTTTAAATGTGATGGTTGTGCCCCTACCCCTCTTTAGGGCATCAGAAGAAGAACAGAGTGAAATATAAATTGGCTAGCATGGGGCATTATGGTGTGCTACAGGACCAGGAAGTGAATATATAATGAGCATCTCATTCAGCTCTACTTTTTGTTTTGGATATGGCCTTCTGTTGTGTGCAGTAGGACTGTTTCCTTTTCATTTCCTTCCAAGGTGTCCCAGGCCCTTTCGGGGCACCTCAACATCATGGACATTGGTAGGGGCAGCGCGGAAAACAGAGCCATCTTAAAGATTTTGGAGGTCACACATTAGGCATACATTAGGGGACACTTTATGTAAAAAATGTGAATTGCATTATTCATTTCCTGATCATTTAAGAACATATGATGCTAAGCAATACTAAATTATATTTTGAGATTTTGCAAGGTCATACAAAAACAGCTGAAATAAGTCCTACCTGGGATTCCGAAAATTCTTGTGACACTTGGTAGATACACTGTCAGAGGTATAGGTCAGTAGAGCGGTAGAGGGGGTTTAGATAGAGAAATAGCATAGAAGGAAACCAAATAGAGAGAATGTTGAATTTGTCAGGGGGCTCCTTGGAATGTGGGAAACGTAGGGGCCCTGAGCAATTGGCCACTTTTGCTCATACTTTAAAATGTCCCTGGTGGGAAGTCCACTCTTGTGCTGCCCTGCCAGTTCCTTTCTCACCACACAAAGTCTGTTATCCTGCAGGTGCAGAGTTTTATATAAGCGAACTTGACCCGCAACCGAATCGGGTATCAGAACACTTTACATAGCACCAGTTACGTTACATGAGGACACACATTCATTTTTGTTAGGCACGAGGAGATGGACGGCCAGATTCATCAAGCTGAAATCGGCTCGCAAAGGGCCAGATTCTGAGAATCTGGCCCTTTGCGAGAGCTATTTTTGCATTTGGGATTCATCATCCCAAATGCAAAAATCACATTTTTAGAAATCGCATATTTGCGAATAATTGCCATTTAAGGAATCTCAATTAGAGATCCTTAAAAGCAATTCAAGAAGCATTTAAAAATTGCGAAATCGCTATTTTGGGCCGCTATTTACCGCGAGCTCAAACCTCGTGGTAAATAGCGAAAACTTAGAAAAATGCATTTAAATGCATTTTTCTAAGTTGCATGTTACACACACACATGTCCTTTGGACATGTGTGTGCGCAACACCAATGTATATTACATTTCAAGGGTGCTACAGGGTGTCCTTTGGACACCCCTAGCACCCTTGAAATTGCATCCTTATTTGCGATTAGCAAATTGCTAATCGCAAATAAGGAATAACTCCCCATTCATTCCTATGGGCCTTTAGGCCCATAGGAATGAATGTTGTTGTTATTCCTTATCTGCGATTAGCAATTTGCTAATCGCAAATAAGGAATGTGTAGGAATCGCAATTTATTTAGCGATTCCTACATGAATCCCGTTTTGCAAGTCCTTAATAGCGATTCCTTAATAATCGCTATTAAGGACTCGCAAAACGGCACTATGATGAATCTAGCTGTAAGTGATTTGCCCAGAAACACAGGATGTTCAGCGTCGTTACCGAGACTCAATCCCAGTTCCCCAGGTCCGAGGTCGAACGCCCTAGCTGTTAAGCCATGTGGGCTGAGGGCTGCAGGCTCTGTGCTGGGTACCTCCCACTCCTTCCGGACAGGAGCGCAGGGAGTGCGGCAGTGCACCCAGCTATGATGGTGCATGGCAGCATTCTGTGCTGTTCATTGTGACCCGGGGAAATTTGATCCCCTGGGACAATGGTTCTTTGCTGCCTTTTTTCTTTGCATTGGGTGCCGGGGAATAGGTTCACGGAGGACTTATAATAAGCAGGGGACGTGGCCCAAGCACAACCCTCCCCAGTAATAAAACAAAATGTTCCTTGTGCCCTTCAGACACTGGCCAACGCAGGGGGTTTGAAGGGCAATGGCTGTGGGCTGTGGTGCCCCACAAGGTCCATTTCTTGATTTACGTATGTCAAAATAGACTTGTCTTCAAAGTTGCATAACTCAGGTCCTATTAAGCTCATTATGTTGCTCTTTGCCCAATTTTCTTCTGTTTGCAAGCTCTAGCGGGGGCAATTTTCAACATTCATGCTGGCCTGTAACAGGGCACACTTTGTAGGGTTCTGTGATTACTGGATCCTTCAACCAGACTTCCCCTCTCCTGGCTCCTGGCTCCTGTTGCTCCTCTCTTGCTGGTGGGGGCATCTTGTTCAACCCCTTTGCCACCAGCCAGCAGAGCCCCCTCCTGCCCACATTTCCATGCCCCAGAGCCTTCTGACTGTCTTGTAGGGGATTTAGGGTGGTAGTGAGTCAAAATATTCACCAACTGGTCCTTAGGGGGCATAAGGGGCCCAGTCCCTCTGGCCCTGGAGAGACCCACCTAGCCGTAGAGTCAGATGGAGACAAAGTCCTTAACAGGCATCAGGTTGATTCTGTTTCCAGTTGACCATGATTCTGCGGATATCACCTTCCAGGTAGAGGGACGTGCTCACTTTCCCTACCTTGTGAAGGGGTTTATCAATGTGGGTGGAAAGTTCCAGATTCCAGGCACCCCTGGCCAATCCTGGGATGCTTTATCATACCTCCCCCTCTGTCCCAACCCTCCTTAATGGTATTCTGGGACAATCCAATATGGCAGAACCTTTCTACGCCAGTGCAGTGCTCCTGTGTCCACCCAGAGGTGTAGTCATGGAAATTAGCAGGCACTCCTCTCTGGTCACTATAATCCAGTTCTAAGTGAGCTTCCTTTCCCACTGAGATTGAAGCCAGCCTTATTAGAAGAACATTAGTACCTGCTTTTAACTTCTATGCAGGGGCACAGAGTAATGGAGGGCCTCTGCTCTCTGTCCAAAATGCACACAAAAAAATGCCACCCTATCAACCTAACCACCCACTGTCCCTTTGTTCCTCCTCTCCTCACGAAGTTGTTCTCTCTGGTCTTCAGAACTGCACTGACAGACTCTCAAAGAGGTTTGCAGAGAAGTCTGACATTCCTTGATGTCATAGCAACAGTGGAGAACAGCTTTAGTTTTCCATTGTTGCTGTTTCATTGCAATGTAAAACCAGATTTATAATCTTGTATTCACGATAGTGGCGCTCAGTGAGAGTCAAACATAAGAGAAAAGCATATCATGTTCTTATTCCCTCTTTGGATGCTCCAGACAGCATGGATCTTAACTGCTCACTCTTCGGTTTATTAGAAAGTAGACAGAGAAATTTCCCAGTTGATGCAGTCTATACAATAGCAATATTAGACTCTCTAATGTCATATGCTCCCAAACAGCCTATTGTTTTCACATGACAGCAACAAACCATTTCATTCGCTGGCAAACCTTGGTGCATCCCTGTGTATTCTGTAGATTCAACACATGAGGGACAATTTCACATATATTATTTTACTAACTTCATCAAGGGAATAAGACAGGTAACCCTATAGGTCCTCCACTTTATCTGTATATCAGTGGTGAAACATGGAGGGTATCTGGCTAGCAGAGCAATCAACAAACCCTGTTCACTTGCTCCCCTTTGTTCCATCCAATCTCTTCCAGAGTTGAAACACCCTTTACCTACAACCGTCCACTCTAAACCCTGGGGGACTAAGTATTTTAACAGCACAAATGCTCCAGTACAGCGTTTGTGACTTTTAAAATAGTTTTTTTATTTACTAATCCCATTTTAGGAGTTGAAAAAGTGTTTTCAACTCCTAAATTTGGATTTTTAATGAGTACCAATTCGGTATCTGGAAGGGATGTGTTATTGGCGTCTCTTCCAAATATGCAATCCCCATCATATATATCAATGTGATGCAACTGATATCCAGTAGAAAAACATTGACAACTTACCAACACCTCAAATCTAGTGGCAATGCATTCATAAAACAGAGAAGGGTGAACTTGGGGTCCCTTCCCCTTTGGGATTGCAAAACAAAGTTTGTTGAAGAGTAGGCAGTAGTCCAATGAACCACTACCAACTCTTCAAGAAAGTTTAACAAAAATAAATATATATTTTTTTAAAGAAGCTATTTTTTTTACGGAAAATCAGCTGCATTTTAAAACAAGCTTTGGCAAAGCCTGTAGGTCTCATCTTTCACACCTATTTTCTTTGTCAATGGTTTTTAACCATGCTGTACAGCGTGGATAAATAATACACACAACACCTACGAGGCACTGCGCATGTACACACCTACAAAAGGAAGAAGGTACTTCTTTCTTTTTATTTGCTGATTGACAAATAAAAAGAAAAAATGTGGGAAAGTGTGTTTGTGAAGCACGATGGGGAAGCAGCCCAGAAGCCACAAGTAGGTTGAGCAAAAAGGAAAGGTGTTGGTTGAGAACACAGAGGGCTGGTTACGGGGAATCTACATAGGGGGTCTGAAGCAAAATACAGGTCGTGGGGAAGACAAGCAACAGGTGACATAAGCAGGGTGCAGGTAGCGGAAACAACACAGAGGGCAGGGGGTCAAAGCAAGATGGATGGGATGGGCAGGAGAAACAATGGGTGACAGTAGGACAAGGCTGTGAGAAGCAACATGGATGGTGGCATAGTCAAAGAGGAGTAGCAACAGGAAAAGGAGCAACTTAGAGCAGGAAGGGTAGAGAAAGAGAAAGCAATGGAGTAAGTACGGAAAAGGTGAGGGCAACATGGAGGGAGTCTTGGAGAACCACACGAGTGACAGACAGCAACATAATAATAATCCACATTTGTAAAGCGCACAATCACCCATAAGGGTCTCTAGGCGCTGGGGGCCGTAGGGAAGATTAAGCAAACTATTGCCCAGAGTCACATGGTGCTGGGCTAATCTGCCGCCGGTGCCGGGGTCAAACCGTGATCCCCTGATTCCAGAGTTAGTCGCCCTAGCAGCGGCGCCACACCTCTTCCTCATGAAGTGCAAAGGAAGACAGGTACATGAGGGAGGCAGCTGGAAAATGCATGCACTCTCATGGAGAGCTTAACCCAGCCGCGAAAGAATAGAAGTCAGCCAATCAAGAGAGGCGATAAAGAGCGTATGCTCCATGGGCGGTAAAACACATTAATAACAAGCTGGGGCATGTAGAAGAAGCAGGTAAAGGAGAGTGATAAGAAAGCAAACTAATGGTAAGCAACTGGCGTGTTCCAAACCCCTATTTTCTTGCTAAGCCCACAATATGTCTCACAACAGACAGCGCATGCTGTACGCTCGACCTCAAAAGGTTTGCAATGTTAAAAGCAATAATCGACATGATGGAAGAGGAGAGTAGGGAGCTTGAAACATTTTCAGAACCTCAAAAAACAAACGTAGTGCTCAACTCACCAGGCACTATCTGCAAAAACAAAATAGATAGGGTACATTGATTCAGTAATATCTTCTTTATTAACTGAAGTTAATTAAATTAATTTACATTTATTAACTGAAGTTAATTAAATTAATTTAAATTAAATTAATTAAAGGAGAAGTGTGGCTCACTGGTTAGAGCAGGCAGACCCTGAACCAGAGGTCAGACCCGGGACCAGGGTTCAATTCCCGACGCGGCAGGGTCTTGAGCTCAAATGTCCACGGACTCGATAATTCTCGCTTCGGTGCCTGACCTAATCATGGGTTCACACTCTGCAACTCTGGGCATTAAGCTTCCTTAATCTCCACAGCGGCCCCCCGCGTTGGGATGCCTGGTTTTCACCTAGGGGATGCCCTGTAGGGGCTATCTCACAGGGAAAAGCCAGGACCGGTTCCCAAGGCAAGCGCTTAGAGACCCCTGGGTGATAAGCGCTATATAATCCAATACAATACAATTCTTCATCAAACAAAAAACAGCCAATGCGTGCTTCGTGACGGATATGTGATACAAATGTTGCTTTTTCAGGGCCAACTCATAAAATATTTAAGACCGCTTGTAAGTAAGTACTTCGATGTTATTTGATTTTCAACAACCTGATTACTAGCCTTTACTTTAAATATATTGGGCACACAGCCTGCTTTCCGGAACCTTCCCATGTTCTATACACCAACGCCCATTGAATTCTGCCACATTCCACAATATTTGTATAACATATCAGTCACGGAGCACGTGTTGATCATCAGTTAATAAAGAAGATAATGCTTAATTGAACTGATGTTTAATCAACTTTTTTTAAACAACCCGGCTTTATTCTATAGACATGATGGTTTGCTAACTTCAGCAGGCCACAATACATGTGATAGCCTCCAATAGTAGTGATGTAGGAAAGAAGGGTCCCAGTAGAGCTTAATACATTTACATGAATTTATTATAGAAAAATCAAATGTAGTAACACACAATGTCAGTTAATCACAATGCATGAGCCATATCAGTTGGTCAATAAAAGTGCCCCAAGAAAGGAAAAGGGAGTGGGATAGCGTGATGCTGTGAAGGAAAAGGACAGTGAGGGAATACAGTTTGTGACAACTTATATATTGCAATGTTAATTTAGAATGCAATACAGTTTCATGGCTTCAGATCCCTGAGCCAAAGAAATGGGGGATTATAACATATCCCAAAGGTTCATACTATTTCTGTTGACACAGAAGAATTCAAAATAATGGGGGAGTGTCAACTGAACAGGACATAGAGGTAGCCGTCGACGTTTCGACCCCACGCTACACTTGTAGGCGTTTGTCTAGCCTTACATCGGGGTCTTCATCAGGACAGGGTAGTCAGCAAAGGAGCACTACAATATCTAGAAATATAAAACAATGAGGTGTAAAAGCGCCGACAATCAATGTCAAGTTTACCGTAGTGAGCGGTAAACACATTACTAACACTATTACCATGGCTATTTGCGGGCAAAGAAATGCAGATATTATGACCAATATCTTTGAAATAACACGCACAAGGAATTAATCAAAGCTGAGATATACATTTCAAACAGTTCTGTACAACCCGTCATGGGTATCTAGTTGTAAAATAAATTTTCGGCGTATACAAGCTAACACACATAAACACAACAATCCTGACTCGGCCAGGGGAAATCAATTAGTCCAAATGGGCAGTGGGACGAGTATTAATAGACCAAGCGACATTACTCTGATGAAATTCTGCATTTTGTAGGAGATGGGGCTTACCTATATCATCACCAAAGGTTAGGAGTATCCAGCTCCTATACCATCTTTCCGTGACGGCGATGCGTTATTAAGGATCAGCTGTGGTGGGCCGCGTCTCTAGATGGTAAATCAGGAGAGGGAAGTTTAAGACCGGCTCATCAGTATAGTGGCTAGCGCCAGGGAGAGAAATTATAGTCTCACCTTGTATTAAGAATCACGAAGTTTAGAAATGAAGCCTTTTGCGGTTTTTCAGCAGATGAGCGTGGCTCGTTGTAAGGGTTTAAATCACGTCACACGAACACACTGGATCTATGGACGGGTGAGCTAGTGTAAATGAATCGGTCTCCTGATTTACCATCTAGAGACGCGGCCCACCACAGCTGATCCTTAATAACGGAAAGATGGTATAGGAGCTGGATACTCCTAACCTTTGGTGATGATATAGGTAAGCCCCATCCCCTACAAAATGCAGAATTTCATCAGAGTAATGTCGCTTGGTCTATTAATACTCGTCCCACTGCCCATAGATCCAGCCTAATTACCCGACGAGAATAATGAGGACATAATCCTGCCATTCGCTCAAACCGAGCAGGTATGTTCTTTGTGTCCTATATTGCCTTAACCTTGCTAAGTAATCTGAGTGCCCCATGTCTCATCTACTCGATATACTCTTGGCCGGTCCTAATAATGCTAAAATGTCACCTCCGATATAGCATCTCTAACAGAATGGACTATGTGATCCTAAGGGGTCACTATTTGGACTAATTGATTTCCCCTGGCTGAGTCAGGATTGTTGTGTTTATGTGTGTTAGCTTGTATACGCCGAAATTTTTTTTTACAACTAGATACCCATGACGGGTTGTACAGAACTGTTTGAAATGTATATCTCAGCTTTGATTAATTCCTTGTGCGTGTTATTTCAAAGATATTGGTCATAATATCTGCATTTCTTTGCCCGCAAATAGCCATGGTAATAGTGTTAGTAATGTGTTTACCGCTCACTACGGTAAACTTGACATTGATTGTCGGCGCTTTTACACCTCATTGTTTTATATTTCTAGATATTGTAGTGCTCCTTTGCTGACTACCCTGTCCTGATGAAGACCCCGATGTAAGGCTAGACAAACGCCTACAAGTGTAGCGTGGGGTCGAAACGTCGACGGCTACCTCTATGTCCTGTTCAGTTGACACTCCCCCATTATTTTGAATTCTTCTGTGTCAACAGAAATAGTATGAACCTTTGGGATATGTTATAATCCCCCATTTCTTTGGCTCAGGGATCTGAAGCCATGAAACTGTATTGCATTCTAAATTAACATTGCAATATATAAGTTGTCACGAACTTTATTCCCTCACTGTCCTTTTCCTTCACAGCATCACGCTATCCCACTCCCTTTTCCTTTCTTGGGGCACTTTTATTGACCAACTGATATGGCTCATGCATTGTGATTAACTGACATTGTGTGTTACTACATTTGATTTTTCTATAATAAATTCATGTAAATGTATTAAGCTCTACTGGGACCCTTCTTTCCTACACCATATAGCACCCAGGTCCCATGTGGATTTCTTGGGTAGAACCCCCCTCTTAGATCATCCAATAGTAGTGAGTCACAAATTGTAACCTATCTCATTATTATTCATGAGGTAGGTTGGATTACGACCCTCTACGATTCAGAATTTTATTACCATACTTTTAGCACATAGGTTGGTCCCTAAAATTGCTTTGAGGTTGCAAAAATACTACTTGCAATTTGGGACCAGTAAGTAGTACAACTAGTCACCTAGATAGACCCTCATAGTCATGTTCAAACTTTGATAATTGTTGACTCCACTTTTCTGCTAAAGATGCCTTTGTGCCTGTTTACCTTCATAGCTGTAACCAAATGGTATCCAGTGTATTTAAATGTAGTGCCTTTTGTAAAGTCATGTTACATCTTGTGTTGCCAAGGATTATTATCTTAATTTAGAATGTGCTAATGGACAATGAATTCTTCATAGAATAATCAGTTAGAACTCAGTTAGAACATTACACAGTGACCACACTTTGTAGGGTCTGTAGGAAATTAGGTTACTGGTTGAGAGGGTAAAACCCGACTCAAGCAGTCAGGGTAAAGTCAAAAGCAAACTCCAAATTACCTTATGCTTAACCCTCTGGTAGCTTATCACAAAGCAGTCAGGCTCCTCTTAGGGGCAATGCGGGAAATATTTATGAAAATGTTCAAACAGTGATATATTGAAAACACAACACAAGGAAAATCCCACACCACTTTAGAAACATATTGTAAAACATAATAAATTATTTGACAACAAAACAACAAGAATGCAATCAATAGAACCAGAGATATGCAATTTTAAAGTTTTAAGTAGAAATAGTTTCTAAAAGCACAAAACTCCAACTGTGGCTATCTTATCTAAGTTAACTCCTTGGATGCTGATGACGGAACCGCTCCGTCATCAGCTGCGGGTGCGCTGTGCCGATGATGGAGCGTTCCGTCATGGCCCGCTCGGAACGCCTGCGCGGCGCGAATTCCGCGCCTGCACTGGACGTTCCATTGAGCGGGGCGGGCCATGACAGAACCGCTCCGTCATGAGCACAGCTCAACCGAGGCTGGTACCGGAGCGGTTCCGTCATCAGCATGCGGCCGCCGCCCTGCCCCCTTAGCACTGCGGCGGAATATCCGCCGCAGTGAAGGGGTTAAGGTAATTTGTTATGCATGATTAATTAAAACCGTTGCATTTACATAACACATGTCATTAAATTAATTACACAGAATTAAGATACAATTGTATTTGTTATTTGGTCTGACGTGTCAACTTAGTGGTTCATGAAGGTCAGAACCAAGGGAGAGGGTCTCCGAGATCAATAGTCTTTTTGTCCTGTAGTGTTGTTTTTGCTGCAAGTGTGTATTTAAAGGTTTGTGCAAATAGGCTTTTAAAAACATTTAGGTCCAGGTTTCTCCCTTACAAGTCCTGAGCCCACAATCCTTGTTCTTTTGGCTTGAGGTTTACTATGCCGTCTTTTTATTGTAAGGTTAGTGTTGTTATATGTTATTCAAAATGCCAGAGTGCATAATAGGCTTTTAAAAACTCAATGGTCAAGGCTTCCACCCTGACAGTCTTGCACCCACAGTCCTTATTTTTTTGGGCTTGAGGTTTGCCTTTCTGCCCTTTTTTGTAATATTAGTGATGGAGCAAGGTTTCACATTTACCGAAACTTGCTTTCTATTTCAGCCCTCTCTAAATAACTTGTAATATATTAACCAACATGTTTTGTTTACTAATATTTACATTAACCAACATTTCTAGCATCTAGGGGAAGATTGCCTATGTGCTTTTACTAACAGTAACTCTAATGCATTAAATGGCCACCGAAAACGCGGGAAACCTTCTGTGCATGCATCTGTCACATCTACGTGGCATGACGTACCTCTCTGCTTGGTGGGAAATCTTTGCTTCTGCGCACTAGTGCCAAAATTGGCTGCTTAAATCTCACATGCTAATGCTTATGCTGCAGCTTGTACTAAGCTTATTCGTTCTTCTTAATCATTAACGCACAAATTAAAATAATGTAATGGGAATAGAGTAGAGATAAGTGGTATACAGTGCATTAATTTATTTCTGTAATCTAATATGTTTCTTTTTGACTTTGCTACTAGCTCGTACTTTGGGCCTGACCACTGTCAGACACATCTTCCAACTTGGAGGACTCTGCACATGCGCGCTCTGACTCTGAAATTGCTGAAGCATTGGCATTGAATATCTGCCAACACCCTTCTCACCCACGATGTGCCTGGGAACCTGATCATCTGAACTCTAGAAAGGAACTACCAAATACAATGTATTCAAAATGTGTACCAATATTGTTTGGCGGAATAAAGACATGGGAAAGTAAATTGTGGGTGGGGATTCAATCAATAGGATTCAAATTGAAATGACATCATCTTAGTAGGGTGTGATGACCTCTCCTTGTCTTTCCAACCAATCACTGAAGAGGAGCACATACATTTGCAACGTTTAGGGGTGGTACATTGCCATTGAAATGGCATAACTAAGGTAGGTTTAGATATAGACATTTTCCGACTTGTTGAATAGCTGACCTGTCACTGACCCTATGCACTCAATAGGCGATCGAGAGCAGAGGTGCTGGCGGAGCACTCTGTCAGAAGAATCGATTACCCAATCGGGTATTAATTGGCTTTCCTAGAGAGAGAGGGGAGTGACGCTGGCGTTGCACTTAGCTGAGGTCACCTGTCCTGATCTGCACCTGACTTGTCCCGTGGGCACCTGATTAGTCAGGAGCCTGGTCCTGTTCCATATTTTTGCCCCAGCTCGTGGCCAGGATTTGTCATTGCACCATTCTAGGTAAATATAATCTATATGGTATGTCCTTGTGCTATTTCCCTTTCTCACCTTTCCCAGGTACAAATGTCTAAAGGGGTTACTGTGATTTCTTACAAATTTTATGTCCGGCTGGTTCTTTTCTTGCCCCATGGTCCCAACAGGATATTTTATCATTTACTAATGATTTCCCGAAGCTCAGAGAAAAACCTGTAGAATGGTACTGACAAGTCGAAAGGTTTGTGAAAGTGTTGAAAGTATTGTTAAAAGATTTAGATAGTTTATATGACATTGTTGTTCCAGCTGACTTGTGGTCGGAGTGTAAGATCGCTGTGGATTGACCTAGTGAGGAATACCCTAGAGACCAAAGGACAGGAGCTCTTTCAGGGGAGGTGATGAAGAAATACAATCAGGCGATAACTTACTTAAAGGGAAAGATTCTTGCAAAAAAAAAAACGACTCAAATAGTTAGAACTACCCAAAATAAAGATGAGTCTGTGCATGCATATTATGAACGCCTCTTGCAGGTATTTAAACAATACAGTGGTTTAAAAAACATTGATAATAAAGACATAACACATTTTATTTATCGTTTTGTGTCTGGACTAAAACCTGAAATTTCCCAAATGATTAGAGAGCATAATTTGTGTTGCCAAGCGAAGCCTGTCGATGAAATTCTTAAGTATGCAAAATACTGTATGGATGACATTGACAATAAACTAAAGAAATTAGAAGAAAAATTAATGTGGGCTCAAGTTAAAATGGCAGAGAAACAGGAACCGCAGTTAAATCAGCAGGAAAATAGTCAGAAAATAGGGGAAGACCAAAGTGGAGGAAGTGGGGGCAAACCTGAGTAAAGAAGAGGCAAAGAAAAAGTTTCCTTGTCATTGGTGCGGAAAATTAGGGCATTGGAGAAACAAGTGTAAATTAATACAGAATAATAATGTCCAAACTCAAAATTTAAATCCACAGACGCAGAATGAGGTGTCAATGATACAGCCGCAACAGGTAATACAGAATCAATTGCCTCAGGCCCCTATGCCAGATTTTGGGAGTCAACCCAAATACAGTGTGGACACCAGATTTCGGGAGGGAAGTGGTAAGAAAATGCAGTAACACCACAGTTTCTTTTACAGAACACATTTTTTGAATAAGCAGAGAAATGACGGTGCCTGAGAGGAGGGGAAGAGGATTGCGTACTTGGCGCATCCTTACCGGTAGATCAGTCAGGTCCTTACATTGAAGGGAAAGTGGAGGGAAATGATGTTACCTTTTTATTGGACACTGGTGCTACCCGTTCTACTGTGAGAACAGCAGACATCCCAAACCCACTCCTCTCGGGAGAAGCGATCCAAGTAGTGGGCATTTTTAATAAACAAATTAGGACCTCTGTCACAGAACCTATGGAAGTTTATATTGGTAACTTCTGAGAAATGCACAAATTCGTAGTGTGCGATTCTAGCCCTGTAAACTTGCTAGGAAGGGATCTACTGTGCAAAATGAATTGCACAATCTTTTGTACACCAAAAGGTGTTGAGATTCAAACTCCAGATGAAACGGTGTGTATAAAATTATGATAACCAGACAAGAAACAGAAGTGAAAAAGATGTGCCTAGAAGATTTACCCGGAGAAATGAAAACCTTAGTTAATCCTGATGTGTGGGAATTTACTGGGAAAGAAGTAGGCCTAATGGCAGATGTCGATCCCATAAAAGTGACAGTGAAAGAAGGTGCAGATGATCCAAATATTCGACAGTACAAAATGAGTCCCGAAATAAAAGCAGGAGTTGCACTAGGAATAGGGTTTTTGGTTGAACTAGGTATTCTGGAAGAAATAATGAGGAGTCCTTGTAATTCACCTATAATTGGCATAAAGAAACCAAACGGGAAGTACAGGGTGGTCCAAGACCTTTGAAAAATTAATCAAATTGTTGTCCCATGTTGCCCAGTAGTACCAAATCCAGCTGTGATTCTGTACCAAATACCATGGGGAGGCAGATGGTTCACTGTAATTGATTTATGCCATGCTTTCTTTTCCAACCCGCTGCATCCAGATAGCAAATTTTATTTTCGTTCAAATTACCCTATTTGCACGGTTGCAACCAACCCTAACAGATCTGCTATCCTCTGCATCAGAGGGTTGGTCAATAGCAACCTAGCTAAAGTTCCCACCTCCGCTTCTACATTCGACACCCACTCCTACCCATCCCTAGCTGGCCTCCTAATAAACTGCCAGTCAGCTGTAAAGCATGCATCTGATGTCGCCGACCTCATCATGAGTCATAAATCGGACCTAGCGGTCTTGACTGAATCTTGGCTCAAGGATTCCTCATCGCCCTACCTCGACCTCTTAGTACCGCCCAACTATAACATTGTAAGGATGGATCCGCAGTCAAAGGAAAAAGGGGGTACCATTGCCTGTATATACCGTTCTAACCTCCTTGTTACCGAACTGCCGGTTGTCCCTTCGGACTCCTGCGAATACCTCGCACTCGCCATCTCCAATAACACCTCACAGCTGTGCAAACTTCACATCTTTTACCACGCCCCTTGGCAAGAACGACATCTTTATGGATCTTCTCATGGAAACCATCACAGCCAAGGAGTCCCCAAACTCTAACCACATTTTCCTTGGTGACTTTAACTTGCATTGGAACGATCCTAAAGACCCTCAGGTCAATGCCATCAGAGATTTCTTGGCCGACCAAGCCCTTACCCAAGCCTGCTCCTTCCCTACTCATTCGAAAGGTGCCACCCTAAACTGGATCATTGCTAAGGAATCGGGGGTCAAACGTATCTCCATTGATCCTTGTGATTGGACTGATCACCACGCCATCACCTTCCTCCTGCCCAGCACCCATAAATCATGGACACCTCAACCTGTGATTGATAAGCGATGGGTTAGGGACACCAAGAACCTCGAACACGAGAAACTGGCAGCGCGTTGTGAGTCTGACCTCCCCCCACAGTGCACATCGGTCACCAATCTAGCCGACCATTATTCCTCCACCATAACCAACATTCTAGATGACCTGGCACCTCTAAAATTAAAAAGAACCCAGATCAAGGACCGAAATCCCTGTTTCAATGGATCCCTTAACGTGGAGAGGAGATCCCTTAGACAGACAGAACGAATCTATAAACAACACCCATCTGCAGCACATCTTAAACTCCTTTGACAGGCCAGAAATGCCTACAATAAGAAAATCCTTAACACTAAAAAATTATTTTTCAGGACTAAACTGGAGAATGCCAAAAATTGACCAAAAATTAGACTTGGTCAAACACCAATCCAACAAACTAGCGAAAACCACCAAAGAAACACCTAAACCCCTAATATCAAGCGAGGAACTCTCCACCTTCTTCTGTGAAAAAATCTCTGCTCTAGGAAATTAACTTAAATCCGCATCCCACCACTAAAAATTAAAATCAGCCAGCTCCACCTCCTTTCTCCGCATTGTCCTCCCAAACCTCACAAAAAAAACAAGCGCATTGGTCCAACTTTAAAGTCTATGCCAATCACTCTAGCTCGCGAATTCTTGTCTCCTTAAAACCGAACAATCACTTTAATGATCCTGTCCCCTCTAACTGCCTAGCTGCCACCTCTCAGGCTATCATCCCTTCCTGGACCGCAATAATCAACACCTCCCTCCTACAGGGCTCAATCCCTGATTCGCTCAAGACTTGCCAAGTTGTCCCCATCCTAAAAAAAACAACGCTGGACCCTGCCGCTGCTGAGAACTATAGACCCATTTCTAACATCCCACTCCTTGCCAAAGTTCTGGAAAAATGGGTGCAACAGCAACTAAGTCTACACATCAACAACTTTCACCTGCTAGATGACTTCCAATTAGGTTTCAGACCTGGGCACAGCACGAAAACCACCCTCCTCCACATTGTGGATGACGCCCTCCAAGCCCTAGACCTAGGCAAAGCCTGTCTCCTAATCCTTCTAGACCTTTCCTCACCTTTGATACGGTGAACAACAAAATTCTCCTAGAACGCCTCAAACTCAGGATGGGATTGGATGGCACCGTCCTCGAATGGTTTAGATCCTTCCTCTGACGTAAATAATTAATTTACTCTCTTAATTTCTATGCAGGTAAGTACTTAATCAATAATAACTCAGATCGGATGAAAAAAGACAGAGTCCGTGGTGTGAGAGTTCTAAGGGGTTTTATTCCTTAACAAGGAATGGTCATGGCCAAGATATCATGTTCTGACCACCACACAGGGTGTCAGAAGGGATAGAGCGCTACATTTTATTAACAGTACATAGCTTATATACTTATTTCATTCCATAAG